>NC_030388.2:29405972-30065972 GCF_001625215.2 Daucus carota subsp. sativus | reverse complement strand
ATGAGTACTATACCTCTGTTCAGCATCTTTTAACTTCCTACTTTCATATGCAACTGGATGACCCTCTTGTACCAATACACCCCCAATAGCTTTATCTGAGGCATCTGTATGGACTTCGAATGGCTTATCAAAATCAGGAAGGCTGAGGACCGGTTCAGTCTCCACAGTCCTTTCAGGCAGTGGCCGTTTAGTCCAGGGTCCGTTGGATGGTTGGTGCAAGGCCACACCATGGGTCGGGCTCTCGATCAGCATAGATGGGCGGCGTTGTATTATTGTAAGTTCTCTGTTCCAAACATTTCCTGAAAGTAGACGACAAGTTTGAAATCTTAATGCAGGCACGGCGTATCTCGTTAAATCAGTCTTTTTCGTCACATCGGGGCTATGGGAGTCGAACCCACACAAGAACGACCATTCACTTGAACTCTAACTGTCGCCCGCTAAACCACTTAGCTACCGGGATTTTTTATTACAAAAAGAAAGCATTCACCGACTGACTTACTGAAGTCTAGTATACCAGGTCACAGCGGTGGTGGCCACATAGCTATATCTGACTCATATAGCTATGCCTAAAATCCAAGGTTTATATCTCCAACTCAAATAGTCACACTATGAATCAACAGAAAGATTCCCAGGAGACAACCTGGATTACTCGAACTCATGAGTTCTGCCATATACAATAAAAGGTAAAATGAGTAGAAAAGTGGCCCTTGTTAAAGCATTCACTTGCTTCGGCCCCAAATAGCTCTTTCTACAGATATCGGATTGTAGTATACTCTATCCCATTTCGTTAGATCATAAAATAGATGGCATTAGAATCGAACAAGAGAGGTTTGATGCTTCTGAATCCATTGTATTAATTCCACTTCCTACTCGCAGTATGCTCTTTATGATCTCGGCTTATGATTCAATTGCCATGTATTTAGCTATTGAGCCTCAAAGTTTATGTTTTTATGTGATCGCAGCATCAAAAAGAAAGTCTGAATTTTCCACGGAAGCCGGTTCGAAATATTTGATCTTAGGCGCATTTCCCTCTGGAATATTATTGTTTGGGTACGACCGGACAACTACCGATATCTATTAATATATTTTTTATAATGTTGTTGTTAACTATATATCTATCTATATCGTAAACTATCGGATCGGGTCTTACTTAGATGTGAAACTTGCAGACCTCATTGGTTGTGATATTGATCTTACGGGGAGAACTAAATAAAAGTATATATATACTTGTAGAGACCTCACCTCTTGGTTTATAGACATCAACATGACCTCCGTAGTAGCCCTTCCTGATGAATTGATCTTCATTCACGTTTGGGATGTGGATTGGAAAATCGGATTGAGGCACCCTGTTAAGAGTTGTTCATGAACAGTCACTGGATATCGGCCCACATAAGATAGTGTTCTCAGAAAACAGAGATTGAGAGTCTGACTACTAACCTTACAGATAATGCCAGATTCCACCAAGTATACAAATGGAACCTAACCATACATGTCCTCCGATTATATCTTCCAAATCGTCTACACTAACAATCCACCCTTCCCCTCCAAAAGGGGATTTTAGTAGATGAGGGACACGCTTTCTCCGCTGACCTAAATATGTTACAGGCTTAAGAAGGGATGGAGCTAACGAGAGGTTTGTAGGCCCCGAGCGACGTACGCTAAGGTAGTCAGCATCTGGGCCGGTCGGTAGAACAACCCTCGTCGTAGTATAGCGCTATACCATACCTTTTGACTTAACTCTACTCTAGTAGTCACTAGACTCACTATAGTAGTCCGTCCGGCTGCTCTTGCTGAAATCATTACTCTTCATTATCCCGTGCTCTAGCAATTGCGCTCCCTAGAGTCAATAGCAAGACTTGCTGTACTAGCTCTATATGCTTATGGCAAGTGAGTATACGAACGATAAAAGAAAGAGCGTATAGAATGCAATGTTGTTAGGTAGTTTCGGGAAGAAGGCTTGGATACGTAGTTCGTATTGTCTATTGGCTCCCAATTATCATTGCCTATCCGCTCGAAGCCTTAAAGTAAAAAGTAAAGGACTGGGGAAGTCCATCAATACTGAACTCCCTCTAACGCAGGGAAGTAATCCAATCCCGAAAACGAAACTCTAGTCGCTAACTTCACAAGACACTTGTTAGACGGTTTACAAAGCACCGTGCTTTCTCGAAAGATTCATTCATGCAGGCAAGTTCCTGAACCGAGCTCACTGCCTTCTTCGCTTAGGAGTGCCCTATTGCTTATAAGTCGAGCATTAAGGGTGTTACGACGATATACGAGAGGAATAGAGAAAAACTCGTGATTGGTGTGGAAGGGAAGATCTGTTTATGATATAGTGAAAGAAAGAGTCGTCTCATTTCCTTACTTCTTCGTTCTTTCTAATTCATTCACTTCAAGACTGGTTCTGAACGCCGCATAACATCATCTTCAACCAACCTCCACCGTGCGTACCTTTCGGTGCGACCACTAAAGAATTGCTTATACTTTTTTTATGTAAAGATGAGATTCATTTTGAAAAGAATCCCAGATACATGGCTTACATACCCGGCCCAACATTTCTTGGAAAACAATCGAATCGACGGCTGGTTCTATTTACCTATATCTTCTGCTTTTAAAATGAAGACTAAGACAGGAGTTTCGTGGAAAATAAAGAAGCCTTGAATCGATGACTTAAGCCTCTTTCTTAGCTTAGGGCGTTTAAAGAGCGTGACTCTTTAGTTAAAAGTTAAAAAAAGGGCCCATTTGGTTCCATTCATGAATTAGCCCACTATGAGTCTACTGCATTTAAAAAGAAAGATATCGAATTATATAAGAATATAGTATATCATTCGTGTTTCTATTACAACACGGCGAAAGTATCCCAGTGACCCATCTAATTGATTATTGATTCGATCCAGTGCAGAAAGAAGAAAGTGAGCGGCTATAGAGAATTGTTTTCTTAGGGTAGCACTCTTCCAGAGCTCCCGTTTCAATAACTTTCTTGGACACAATCTGGTATAATTCATACCAGAATTGAAGCACTTTGTTTCGTTCCCCATTCATTGCATCTTTTTTGGGAAGACTAAAAAGTGATAATATTGATATGGTGTTGGTGAAGTGAGACATATTATTAGTCCAAAACGAGTATAACTAGTGCGGACTAAAAATCTTTTTCTCTTATTAATATATTAATGATTGAGTAAAACATTATTATTATAATAAATTTTATAATATTAATTTACATAAAATTTCGCAAATTGATAATTACTGTGCAGTGATAATTTGTTTAAGCGTTTATAGCTAGATTTAACATAGTGTATTATTAATTTTGGATATATTCATGTAAATCACGTGCAGATTTCGTGCAAAATATATAGCTCAATAATTAAATATGTGAACGAAAATTTTAAAATTTTAAAACTTACAAATTTGCATGATATTTATATCAAAAATTTTAAATGATATAATAAAGATATTTACATAATATCTTTTACAACTAATAACTTGAAATTGTGATGAATAATAATTAATAATTCAAAAAAGAATCATATTAAGAAGCCAAATAATATTATTCTTTTTATAAAGAGAGGTTGATAAATAAAAAGAAGTAGGTGAGTCAAATATCAAAAAATGATATTCTTTTATCTACCACCTCTTAAATAAAACAAAATAGTTGAGTCAAATACAAAAAATGGCATTTTTATATCTGCCCCCTCTTCAAATAACCCCTATATCACAGAACCATAAAATTAGGTCGGGGTTTGGGATAATATTGATATGGTGTGAGCGGAGGGAGACATGTTATTAGTCCAAAATTAGTATAAATAGTGCGGACTAAAAACCTTTTTCTCTTATTAATATATAAATGTTTGAGTAAAATATTATTATTATAATAAATTTTATAATATTTATTTTACATAAATTTTCGTATATTGATAATAAATGTGCAGTGATAACTTGTTTAAGCATTTGTAACTAGATTTTATACATTGTATTATTAATTTTGGATATATTCGTGTTAATCACGTGCAGATTTCGTGCAAAATATATAATTAAATAATTAAATATGTGAACAAATTTTTTTAAATTTTTAAAACTGACAAATTTGCATGATATTTATATCAAAAGTTTCAAATCGTATAATACTAACTGTTATTTAAATTTAAATATGATAAATAGTAAAGATATTTATGTAATATCTTTTTAGTATCTTTTTATGGTAAAGATACATAATAACTAATCATTCAAAAAAAACGTCATATTAAGAAGTCAAATAATATTATTCTTTTTACGAAGAGAGACCAAAAAATAAAATTAAATAGATGAGTCAAATATCAAATAACGATATTTTCATATACCACCTCTTAAATAAAATTAAGTAGTTGAGTAAAATACAAAAAATGGCATTTTTATATCTACCACCTCTTCGAACAAACCCTGTAGCACAGCTCACAAGATTATCTCCTCATAATACCAACCATAAAATCTCCACCATGTCAATAGCTAACGAACTCACTAACCAAGCTAACTCGTACGATCGACTCGCTGAAGTCAAACGATTCGATGAGTCAAAACTCGGAGTCAAAGGCCTCGTTGACTCCGGCCTCAAAACCATCCCTCGCTTCTTTCACCACCCGCCCGACACGTTACCCGCCCCGAAGTCCGACCCGAGGACCCGGCCCGATTACAAGATCCCGGTAATTGATCTCTCCGGTGATCGCGCTGCCGTGGTGGAGGAAATACGGCGAGCCTCCGCGACGCTAGGGTTTTTTCAGATTGTTAATCATGGTGTTCCGTTGTCGAAGATTGATGGCTTGATATCGGCGATTAAGGCGTTCAATGAGCTGCCGATGGAGATAAAATCGCAGCATTATCATCGAGAATTGGGGCGCGGGGCGTCGTTTCAGACTAATTTTGATTTGTTTCAGTCCAGAGCTGCTAGCTGGCGTGATACTTTGCAGGTGAGCACTTTTTCGAGGTGTGATTCGAGTAGAATCGAGTCGAGTTGTTTGATTTTATCGATCAAATTGACCGATTTTATAATTTGAATATGCTAAATTTCATTTATGGTTAAAAAATTGTAAAAAATGTCATAGTTCTAATTTTCTGTATTATTGTACAATTTTATAATAGTAAAAATGCATGCCGATTGTGGTTAGGTCAAAATTTGGCCAATTTGGCCGAAAAAGTTTAGTCAGTGCGGGGTATAGTGGAATGGAGGGAGTGTTAAACTTGTTTGACTTTTTATCGAGTCCAACCGAGCTTAATTAATAAAATGAGAGCTTGTAAGATTTATATCGTCTTTGAGTCATTTTGACATGAATTAAGCAATGGGCGGAATTATGAGATGCTGATTTAGGCCCTAGCTCTGGAATTTTTTCATGAGCGTGCCTGGATTTTAGTATAGTGAAATTTGTATGGATGTTATAAATTTAATAATCTTTTAAGTGGAGTATCGTTTAGAGTACTTATTTGGGACATCTTATTTGGTAATTGCAGGTGAGGCTAGCACCTACACCACCAGATTGGAACGATGTTCCGGAGATTTGTCGGAATGAGGTTGCAGAATGGGAAAAGGAAGTGGTGAAAGTTGGTGATGAGTTATTGGGATTGTTGAGTGAAGGATTAGGGTTGGAGAAAAATAAACTGAAAGAACTGTCGTGTTTGGATGGGAGAATGATGGTGAATCATTATTATCCTTATTGTCCACAACCAGATTTAACAGTTGGGATTACATCACATACAGATCCTGGAGTGGTGACTGTGTTAGTGCAGAATGAGGTAGGTGGTTTGCAGGTCAAAGTTGGGGAAGATGACTGGGTTGATGTGGAGCCTGTTCCTGGCGCAATTGTGATTAATATTGGTGACATTCTTCAGGTATATGCTTGCTAACTTTAGTTGCTTAGTAGTATCTAATAAATAAGCATCCTCTTTATTTGTTTTTAATACTTTTTCTGGAAGAAGAAACCTGAATACCCATCACTCCTTTACTTTTTCGTCCTTGCTTCAAAGATTGAACCCTTACAATTTCTTAGCTCTCATTGAACCCTTTTAGAACTCTATAGTTGGAATCATGTCAGCAACATATTAAAACAGTATTCATATTATTTATTCTAATATACAAATGAACGTGTAGGGTTCGAATCTTATCAACAAACTATTACTCCCTCCGTTTCAAATTAGATGTCCACTTTTAAAAAATCACACAGTTTAAGTAAAGTGATCTTTTACAAATTAGTTGCATTGAATGACCATAACATGTGGTATGAGGTTGATCTAGGAAATATAAATGGGAGATATGTGGAGTAGAATAGACTTTGGAAATATGATTTTGCATTGAAGGTAGAAGTGGACAACTAATTTGAAACAAATATTTTTTTCAAAAGTGGACATGTAAATAGAAACGGAGGGAGTATAATTTATTTTATTTGACATCTGTTAAAATATATAATTTCTTATTTAATCTCTCTGAACAAGTGGTATTAGACTTATATAGTATAGTTGACTATACAGTCATTCTATGTAAAATATTATAAAACTTATTGAAACTACTTAATAATTATAGAAATAGAGGGTTCAAATCTTCACATATTATTATAATTTGTTATATATTTTATTTTGAATCTCTTGAGAATTATTATATGTATATATCTTTGAAAATCTCATAACAATTATTAGATGAGTTCAATCCAGTTAGCATCCCCTAACTTCTCAACAAATGAGTTTTGATATACACAATTTTAAAAGAACGTTTAGCATCCTTAACTTTGAAAAAACGGGTCACTCTGTGAACACAGATTTTCCTCTAGTTTCATCGTTAACATTATATAGTCCAAGGAAATAATTGTCAAACAATTAAAAAAGATTAAAAAGAAATAAATTACACTATTTCTAAAGATCTATGGTTCCTGTCAAAACATCATGTTAAAATGATATTTATATTTTTAATTTTATATATTCAAATGAATGTCTAGGGTTCGAATCTCATCAATGGCGAGTTATTATAATTTATTTTATTTGAAATTGTTAATATTCAATTTTTTTTAATTTCAAATCTTTAGAAAATCAGTATTAGAGTTGTAATAGTATAGTCTAACAAACCTTCGGGTGTGTGAGTTGGTGAGAGCAAAGCATTTAAGGTTAGAAGGCGCTGCACAGTGAGTCCAGTTTACATGTGACATGAGGCCGTTTGTCGTGGTATAGCGTGGTACCTGGTGTGGTGTCCAGAAACTACACCTTTTGACCGTACTATAGTCTACTAAAATGCAGCAACAAACCATGCATAAAAGTTTGATATTTTTGCCATAAGCAATTTTTTGTTTTGTTGGTGGGTTCAATTTCTTCTTAGCAATACTTGTACTATTTGAAAGAGTGGCCTGTTTAAACCTCTTTATTTGGTCCTGTATTTATAACACTTCTTTCAATGCATTAGATTTTTAAGTATGTGGGGAGGGGAGTAACCAAATGAGGATTTGAATCTATGACCCTGGTTATGTTGAATATTGGGAAGGAGCTTTACCAGTTACCACTAGACTATTAATGAACATTTGTTACTATTACTTGTCCCTTTAACAATTCTAGCATTTTATTAAGACTTTTAGATAAAGTTTTATTAAGTATTAACAGGGTTTTTTTTCCTAAAAATATGTGTTTAATAAAAAAAATTCTTTTTATTTAAAATATATATTGAAAAGTAGTTAATTTTAAAATATCATTTCAATTCTGGTCGTGTCTTGCTGTTTCCTTTCCCATTAATGTTAAGATGTGTTTTCATGTGGTTACAGCATATATTAGTTATTACCACAATGCAGTGCTTTTTAATTCCGGCCATGTCTTGCTGTTCCCTTTTCGAGTAATGTCAAGCTGTGTTTTTCATGTGGTTGCAGTGTATATTGGTTACAGCCACAATGCAACTGCAGTTATTTTTGTATTTCAATCTTTTAGATATATCTTATGGTTTTAAAGGTCAGAGTTTTCTGTTTCTTTTTATTGTGGGGCTTATCTTCTCAATACAACTCCTTTGCAGATCATGTCCAATGATGTATATAAAAGTGTAGAGCATCGAGTACTGGCCAACCCACTTCAGGAGGCACGAATATCTATTGCAGTTTTCTTCAACCCGGGAATTAGAGAAAACATATATGGACCAATACCAGAGATTGTATCCTCAGAGAAACCACCTGTTTACCAAAGTTTTCCATTGACAGACTTCATGACACGATTCTTTACCAAGGAGTTGGGTGGCAAGAGTTTGATTGATTACTACAGACTCTGAGCACCCGCGGTCAATACAGAATAAGACATTTTATATACAGTTCTTGCAACCTATTATAAATTGTCTTCTACAAACACAATATTCTGTTAGAAAGATGAAAAAAATGCTGTACACTTGTAACGTACTCCTACAAATGGTCTAAATATGTCATCTCTAGTTTAAAAAAACTGCATCTGTAATAAATATTCAATTATTTATCGATATATGTCACGTGAAAGTGTCGTCAATCTTCAATTATTCATCGATATATGTGGTATGTAAGGGAGTAGAATGTGTTGAGAAACAACTACAAATGAATAAGTAATTCCAAATGAGCTTAATATGTATCTTCTGAGTAAGTTTGCACGACTTTTTCAATCACTTTATAATTATACAAATATTTGTATATTCCTGAGGAAATGACGATCAAAATATAATTCATTGATAATAATATGAAGATTTTTTAACAAGAAAATAAATAGATGTACATACGTGCGAACAAATTAAATGAAAATGAAGATGCCTACTTGCTGATTTATCGCCTGTTTGTATCGAAGATTTCTCAGTTGCAAAGAATAATATACAAATGGTATATTAGGATGCATACATGTGTTGTGTAATTTGTCCCGGAACACTTCATCAGCATCATTTCTTTAAAAGCGATCAACATCACAACAGAAAATGAGAACTAACCCTAATTTACATCAATATATGTTTGTGCTGATGAAGCAAAGAAAAAATGAAAAAAATAACAGGAATATTAAGAGAGTCTCAGCAGTTTTTCACAGAGCTAATTCTCAGTCAAAATTATCCACTACACCCAAACCACCCAGCCATCTCTTCATCTTGAGCCGTTTCAGAAAACTTTGGACGTCTCTCCATTATGGAAGCCTTAAACTCGTCAGCATTTTCCTTTGCTTCAACAACGTTCTTGTTCCTCTTCAACATTTCATGCTTCCACCTTGCTTGCTGCTGCACATTTTGAGACAGATCTGTCTTACCTCCCACCACTGGAAAATCAACCAAACTATGATTCACATTCCATGAGTCTGAAGCATCCGGGTCTTCCCTCCCATCGACAAATATCCACTTATTAGCCTTGGCGCCTTCAACTTGTCTCCCTTGTCCGAAATAAGGCCTAGATTGACGAATCTCTCCATTACTGTTATTTGTCTGAGTATAGGTAGGAAAAGAGTTGGATGCTTTTGCCCGTCTGTGATCACACTTTAAACATACCACATTTTTCCGAAAGTTGATATAGTTGCACCTACAAATAATAGATAGAAATTCTAGTTGTAAACAAACAATGCAGATATCCAGTTTGGCTTTTAATAGGACAAATGATATTTATATGAACTCACGATTCACATTCCCACTCCCCAGGATTGATTTTCCGCGGAGGAGGTTTTTCTTTACAATGATAACATCTTGTATTCTTCGCAAAGTTAAAGAAATTGCATCTGTCAAATTGCAAATCTTGATTAGAGAAAGGAACCACCAGATAGACATAATAAAGCAGAAGATAAATTTGTTTTTAGCATTACGTTTCACATATCCAGTCACCCTTCTTTAGTGGAAGATGATCTTGATCCTTCCCTAATTTTTTTAGTCTTTCTTTGTCTAATCGATCACACTGCAAGCACTTGATGTTTCTTGCAAAATTTAGAAAATTGCACCTGCAGAAGAAAAGGTAAACACCATAATGAACATTAATGAAATATTTGAACCAGATAACCAGTAAGCTGAAGAACATGAAACACTTTATATTATTACGTGGAGCATATCCAATCACCCTGCTTCATTGGAACAGTAGGGTGGACTGGACTTCTAACATCAATTTGACTATCTGTCTGGTGGACTGAACTTTTTTTTACAGATGACTTCCACTTGGAGGGGGGCCCTTCTGGAATATTATCATCAAGTTCAACCATACTGAGCTCCACAGAATTTTTCAGTATCCTTCGAACAGATTTCTTAACCCTTTCATTCAGGCATTGCTTGTTTTCGACCAGACCAGTGATGGAATCAAGCCCATATGTTAATACAAATCTCATGACGTCCACAGTTCTTCCCCATTCATCTTCACGTGCCTTCACATATGCTCTCTCGCAATCTCCTCTTAATGTGCAAGAGCTGCAAACCTACTAGAGTTCCTTTATTATTATAAAGCCCAATGAATAATATTCAGATTTAAAGCTCGATAGGCTAAAAATTAACAAAAAACTGAGCACATACAGTTCCTTCATCTATGCCAACAAGTGCCCTAAGACGCTTCCCAGAATTGACAACTTTCCTGTCCAGGCTGGGACATCCAGATCCTGCAATCACCTGAATATCTTTCCTTGATAAGTTCCTACCACCGAAGGAACAAAAAGATAATACAAAAAGATAATAAGAACCAGAACTTATAATCCTCACAAAAGGTTATCAACAAAATTATCCCCTCCCACTCTTACTATCACGCACATGACGAAACAGCATAAATCACTGTGGTAGAGTTATGATCTATGTTACTCCGACTCTTCTTCTATTTAGGTTGCCGTACCTGTGACTAACGCTCGGACACGACACTAATTTTGTGTCGGATCCTTTAACTAAAATGTTGACACTTTGACCAATTTAAAAAACAAATATGAGTCAAACTTACAATTCAGAAGAAATATGTGAGAACAAAGAAAGAAGCAAGAACGAGATTAAAGTACAGAAGACGCCAGCTTTGCAAAATCCCCTACAAAATCATGTCTAATCTGAGTTTTATTGTTACTTTTTTGTTAAGATGTCAACTTACCATACTTGTTTATTAGTAACCATGTCATAACAACCAGTAATTTTTGTAATTTATTATATGATGATAGATATATGTTGCAGATATTTACAAAAATTTTGGTGATTTATTGATCTGGTAATATTAAGTGATAATTATTATGGAGTTATTATAATGAGATTTATTAATAATTTTTAAGTCCACGCGTTATCAAGTTTTATTATGCGATATGTGTAAATTTATGTCTTAGGAATAAGGTGTCTTGTGTTTTCTTTTATGTTTTTCGTTTTTATAACCAAATTCAGTATAGTTCCTGATTTTTACAAAATATTTGTCATGTTATTATTTTTACAAAAATGTTATGAATCTAACAAGTTGACTCGTCAAACCGGAAAGCAGAACTTGATAACACGTGAAATTAAATATTATCGATAAATCTCAATATAATAACTCGATAATAATTATCACTTAATATACTGTAAATCAAAATTACCAGATTGATACATCACCAAAAGTTTTATAAATATCTAGAACATATATCTATCACATAATAAATTACAAAAATTCCCGGTTGTTACACTTGTCCAAAAATAGGACAATATCGCCGTGTCCCCAATTTTAAAAGTTTTCCAAGTCCTGCACTCGGATATGTGTCAGGTCCGACACTTTGTACCCAAGTCTGAGTAACATAGGTTATGATAGCAACACTTAGGAGAACACCATAGTATGGACTCCATAAAAATTAAACTAGCTGGATGTGGAAACAACTTTAACCTTAAAATAAGTCATACCAAGGTCGTATGTGCATCTCCTATAGGAAATATAATAACATAATCTACTCTCAGCTAATGTCACTACAAGTCAACAGTTATGAATAATTTCTAAAACTCGATATATGCAATAGTATCTACAGGCTTTGCCTAATAGACATCATATCAAAAGATGAACTGCTTAGAGCATCTCCAGCAGATTAACTATACCATGTCCTAAGCTAAAATTTTGAGGAATATGAACAAAAATTCACTACTGGAGATGTATATTTATACAAATATGACATGGGGAGAGCAAAATTTATAAGACCAAAACTCCCAATACCTTGAGGTATTAAGGAAAGGATCGAAATGGATCTTAAACATTAACAATACTCTCACCAAACGTGTATCGAGGGAAAAGGGCGGTCCTCCATAACAAACCCAATTACGAGCAAAAAAAAAAGAGTAATTAACAAAGTGCAAGAATATTGAGGCCTTAAGGGTAGGAGCATTCACCGTTCGAACTAAAGGGTTCTCCTACCGCAATCTCATTTAATGAAGATCAACAGATAAAGAAATTCAAATTCAAATTCTCACATAGTCCAACTATCAAACACATAGCACGCATGAACTACCTTATAAGATCAAACCGATGCCGCGCAAACTTAAGACAAGCACTCCGTATCCGATTCACATCCTTAGCACCCAACTCCCCATTGTCAAAAGGAGCACACCCAACTTCCTCAAAGTAGCCTTTCTTCAACAAATTCTCCATAAACTCCACCCATTCAGGCCAGTGGTGAGATATTTCCACCTCTTTCGATACACTTTCTCGAAGAGGTGGATCATGATCTGGGGTGTTGTTAATTGCTGGTTTTGATGATTGGAGGTCTTCAACTTCATTCAGTATGAAGTCTATTGCAGGGTTTGAAAATTGGGGGGATTTGTTTGGAGTGTGGAAATGGGAAATTGGGGTTTTGCAATGGGGGTTTTTAGTTAGGGTTTTGAGGGTTTGAATGGGATTGGAAACGTGGGTTAACAAGTGTTTCAGCATTGCACTAGGATTTTGAGCTGGGGTTCGGGGGCAGTTCTTGTAATAAGTGTTGAAAACTCTTTTGTATTCCGGCGGGAACAGAATTATGTACTTAATTAAGGGGTGATTTTAAGCATATGGATCAAATGTATTGATATAAAATTAAAAAAATTAAAATATACTAAACGACCTCATAAAATCAATCATTTTGTGAAGTGCAACAAAATCCATCAAACCGACATTTGAATATCATCATATTTAAAATCCTGATTAAATATCACCATCTTTTGTAACATAAATGTGTAATATAAAATTTTAATTTGAATATCCACGATTCTGATACATTTTTCAAATTCCAAGTTGAATACACTTGGACTTCATAATTTTGAAAGAAATCATTTAAGATTCTAATTGAATATAATCATAAATTTTAAATGAATAGTGAATAGTGAATAGGAGACGGCTTATTAGCGAAAAAAGAGGTGCTTATTATTTATCAAAGAATTTCTATGTGTTTTGAAATTTTAACTAGTTATCTGTTGTACCAGTTTATGTTATTAAGGAGTCAACAAATACTTATATTTTAGTCGGATGTGATAATTAAATCCATTATCATGACCAACCAACACTCGAATAGATGTGATCATCTTTCCAATCAAAAGGATTATGTTCAAAAAAAAAAACTTAGAAAAATAGAGAGGTCAAAGAAATTGTTTGTAATGCTGAGAAATGTTTCTTTCCAACCTCTGCAAGTAGCAAGTACATTGAACTATAAGATGTATACAAAGAAACTGTCAGTACATCAATTTCTGTTAAGCCTATTCTTCTTTGAAATCCCACTGTTTGGCAAGTAGTAAACAACTTCACCCTGGAACATTAGCAAACTTTAATCCCCAAAGTAGCTAGATACAATATTACAGAGTTCATTCCTCTTACGACTCCTAAGAGAATTCATGCATGAAAAAATATTTACGTGCACACATCAGTAATTGGATAATGTGTAACAGTCAGAAACATGCAGCAGCACAAATTGATCAGTTCCAAGTTCCAACTCTATCAACTTAGAATATATGTGGATACACAAAAGTGTACAGATCCATAGCTAGTTTAATTGACTGCTTCCTGTGGAAATAGTGGAATAGGTAGCTACTTAAGAAAATACTTTAATTGTCTATGAAAAGAACCACATCGGCAAGCAAGTCTATATTAGATTGGGTCCGGATCCGGGTCAGTGACATTCGTATGTCAGGACATATTATTAGCAGGAAAAAATAACTAGATGACTTAAACGTTATACCCAAGTTTTTGATGCATATGAGTGTCATGGTGAAGTACTCTCCCTCTTTTACAGTTGAATGCTTGTGCTCAAGAAAAGCGGCAAGGCCAAAAAGTCATAAATAGTGGTTATGATCTTATATATATTGATAACTCCAAATGAGAATTGTAATAGTAATATGATCAAATAACTTTATAATTTTATCATTTGTAATCGAATCAATCATAACATCAACCATGGTGGCCGAATGCCGATGGCAGGGCAAGAATCATCGAGGTGGTAGTGGCCGCCAATCAAACCCAACAATCTCCATTTCCTTCGACAAATATTCAAGCAGCAAATGCACTCTCTTTCTATTTTTCAATTGTCGTATGATTAATGGTATATTGATTTAACTGATAGGCGTGTACCTGCAAAACAATACCGGATGGGTTTTTTAGCCCCGCGATATCTCCGCGGTGAGAATAGGACACATTTGGAGAAGAAAGCAGGTAGAAGGCAAAATGGAATTATACTACAAATGATATGTTATGATTGGGGAATAAAATATGAATAAAGTGGAAGTAAGCAACCCAAAATTGTCCATCGTTGGTCTATTGATATATTTATCGGCCAATGATCGGACCTTGAGGTTTGTACCTCTCATCTTATCCATTAATTATATGAACATTTAGGTAAGTTTTTGTTTTAGATTGGGAACGTGTCCCCATGGTCTCATAGGAGAGGACAGAGGAGTGTGCCATCTAGCTAGCGTGTGTTGAGAATATCTTGGAATATGTAAGGCGGATGTTCCATGGTCTCGTAAGAGAGGAGTGTGTCCTTTAGCTAGCTAGCGTTTGTCACGAATATCACGTAGTGTGTAAGACGGATGTCGTGGTGCGATAATATTGACATGTCGTGTATAGACTCGTGAGAATATTCTCTTGAGGGGGACCGCAAGTCTCACAGGGGTGCGAGTATTCGGATCCGGATAACGATAGCAGTTTCCAAGGCTATTTGAAAAAGGGGCCGGAATATAATTGTTATGGCCTTGTTCAGATCTTCTGCTTAGTGCACAAGTATTGGGCGTATTATAGGCCATCGATACTTGTTTTTTGGACAACTGAGTTGGTAAGATGGTATTCCTCAGTACACACGCTGGGAATGCGATGGTAAAATGCATTGAAACAAAAATTATATATATCGAATTAGAAACATATTGCAATCGACACGTTTTTCATTTCTTGAAAGCCATTAACGGAATACATTCAGATATATACAGGTACCAGATTCTGATCGTCCAATTACATGCAGCCATTTGATGATCATCCGATATTATGCAGACCTCGTGGATTGACAAAGAAGAGTAGTGCTATTCATGTGGGCTCATTCTAATCAAAACTTAACACATGTCATTTTGTGAAAGATTTTGTACCCAATTCTGTGCATGAAGCATTTTCTGACAAAAATCCCTTGTATGTCTGGCTGTATGTCTGGCACCACGTATACTAAAAGTACTCCCATCGGTCTCATATATATGTACAAAATTGCGAAGACTTGGAGCATCCATTTTAATCAACTGAGGAAATAAGGTGAAACGTCTTCTTCTTGCTTCCGAGATTCACTCAGTCTGTCAACTAATTTATCCAGGGCTTCCTTCATCCAAGAAGCGTCGCAAACTTTTTTAGCTTCTTCGACGGTCATCTACAAAAACATCAAAACAATCAACATTTGGTAAGTATTTCATCAATTGAAAGACAGAATAGTAGTACATTACAATATTAGTATTTTTTTCGAATTCAGGCAGGCACAGAAACATACCCAAACTCTTTGCCGCGAGTTCTTCTCAGGCCAAAGATCGAGTTGTTCTGTGACAAGTAAAGGGAACATATAACCCTCATGATAAATTTCACGGCTTTTGCTTTTGTAACTCCATGTCCCTAATCCATGCTGCACCAAAAAAGTTACATCCGAGGTCAGATTAATCCAATGTTGATAACATATGATCCATTTAGTGCCTTTTTCCGATATTTCATAATTGGTCTGTTAACATGGTATCAGACGATAATAAACTAAATGCCGTTAAAAATACTCACTTGGACATGCCCAAGAACCCCAGCTTCTTCAAGGGATTCCCTAGATGCTGCTTCTTCTACGGATTCATCAAGCTCCCAACCTCCCTGCAAATCAACAACATAAACATATTTAATTAGCTAATTATATAAATAAATAATGCAGCACATATGAAATAAATTAGTAAATGTAATTAGGTGGCCTGTAATTACCTTGGGGAACATCATTCTTTCTCCTTTCTGTGAACTCACCACAAGCACTTCTATCAACTCATAATCATCATCATAAATGTCATGATCCCCATTTTTATATCTGTACGGAATACATCTGCAGAATCCAAATAAATCAAAATAATTAATATAATAATCTATACAGCGAGATCCAGATCAAGAATCATCAAGAAAGTCAAAAAAAAAAAAAAAAAAAACTCACCCAACAACAAGACGCCGGCCTTTGCTGTATTTCTGTAAATGCCTTCCCGTCCGAGAAACCATACACACCATTTTTACGTTTTACGGAAACTGTTCTCACCCGGATCACTGTCTGTCTACGTTGATACACACAAGCCTTGAGATGGAGCTATTAAGGTTTGTTGCAAATGTCTCTAAATATTTATAGACTTGGTTTGACGAGGGTGTTGTTAAATAGACACGAAGAAAACAAAAAAGGTGGGCGTTAAAAGAGCGTAGCGTTCGTGTGGGATACAAAATTGCGTGTTTTTATATATATTTATAGAAAAAATAGTATTCAGACAACAACTAACACAGCGTGGAAGCTTTAAATTTGTGAGATTTGAACAGGCTAAAAATAAAGTCCATGACATGTTGGGGATAATAATATTATAATATTATATGTTGGAATATTAGCTGGAAATTAATAGATAGTGTTTTGCGTGTTAGGCTCACGATCGACATCGACTCGAGTCGATAGCTGTTTATTCTCATCCTTCTATTTTTGTTATCCGAACTCGCCTGTCTTTTTCTCTGTGGCTTCTCAGAAGTTACTTTTTATGTCATCCTACTGTTGTTTTCAATTTTTATGGCTGTTAGTTGCATATATATTACGTCAGTCGACCGCATGCAGTTTGCTTAATTATTTGTAGCTGTAATAAAGTTGGGGTAAATATAAAGGGTATTATTCCCGACAACCGTGTCTCAGTGATATGATAGTTTATTTTTAAAATTATTATTTTCATAAATAAATATATAAATATTAAATTTTTATTCAGGAAAGAAAATCAAAATAATTTGTGAAGCTAAATTTTTTTGAGGGTCATGTTCTGTTTTAACATAAACAAGCAAGAAATACTCTCATTTCAAAAGAAAAAAAACCAAGAAATACTCACAATTTTTTATATTTTAAAACTTACTAAAAATAGTTAAATGATCTGATCACTTCTTCATTATACATTAAAAATCAATGGATCCCACCACTTCACTTATTTTTCTTTATCTTTTCCACTATTTTATCATATTTCTTAATCTCGATATCTAATCCATTTGATAAGAAATGAAAAAGACGGAAGGAGTAAAATATAAATATATAATTTATAAAATAACGGAGCTTGGTCGCCCATTTTATTATTTCACGCGGCTAGAATCTAGATGGCTAGATCTATATCGGCTAAGCAAACTGCAAACGTAACATCAAACGAGTCGGCTTCAAGTGGTGTGGTTGTTTCTTTGTTGGAGCCAGACATTTCTCTCAGCATGTCGCACTCTTTTCCACTCGCTTATCTCTATCTACTTTTCCAGTTTAACTTTTTTTAGTTGGGTTTCCACATTTAAAATATGTTGCCTTTAATCTTTATCAAATTGTTCTCTTTATCACTTAATTTCTTACTTTGGGTTTTTGTAATATGGGTAGGTACGTGCGACGGGACTGTTTTTGTCTTATGTGCAACAGTGCTGAAGGTGTAATATTAACAGTCGGGCTGGGGCATAAATTTTTATTTTAAATTACGAGGACATCTGCAATCTAATAAAATTCTTAACTAAAATTATAAATATGTATTATAAATAAAAATATAGAGATTACGGACATTCTCTTATCTATAAATATAATCAATCTCCAGAAATTTGTAGTAAGATTCTAAATCATTTGTTACTGTATTAAAATAATATATTTTATTCATAAGTTGTAACAATCAAAAACAATATTTTTTTACTATTATGACAAATTTTACATAATAGTTTTTACACGTTTAATTTAGTCAATCATTAATAACCACAATCGTTAAAGATGCTCTTATAATATTGGATGATGATAAAAAAATAAAAATAAAAACACATATTTATCTATAATTAATGGAGAAAAAGAATAATATATGAATATGAAATTGTTATGCCAAATAAGTTTGGTTTACATGTTAGAGCTTTCATATCTAACTTAAATTAAAAGAGGAACTAAGCCTTATAGAGTGATTCAGATTTTTCCTGGAACTCGTCCCCCAACAAATGGCATGATATTGATGTGAAATATTTGTATTAAAACTGTATATATCAAATATTTTTAATAATTCGGGATAATTTACACAATATATAAGAATTATTTTAGACAACAGCTTAAAAACCAAACAATTTTTTTCATTCAGTCAAAGTCAGAGTGTTTAAAGAGTTAAGGCGCATGCGTCACGTGCGTTTTGAGATACTGGCTTCCACAGTTGTAATTGTTTGGTATGCCAGTATGAATTTGTATGAAATGAGATCAATGGTTTAGCATCAAATACATCAGCATTATGCCGCAATCTCGTTCAATGCAATACTTCGTCAGTCTCTGCGTCATTTTAGCAGAACTCATAAGATCAAAATTATTGCTTCCCTCCGTGCCGTAGGATGTATGTATATGAATTTGATATGAAAATAAAAAAATGTATAAAGTAATATAGAGTGATAGAAAGAATTTTCAAAAAAAAAATAGTGACAGAAAGAAAAAAGAGAAGTAGATAAAATAAATTATAAAACTTTGTTATTTTAGAAAAGTATTGAAATATATAAAATAAAGTGGGATATCCAGGAAAAAAAAAAAAAAAGTGCATAGAAAGGGAGTAGTACTAACCTAGTAATCAATTGATCGGAATATTGATATCTGAGATTTATTAGTTGCTCAAGTCACAGAAGTTGTATTTCAAAAGCAATTATGTTAAGATCTGGTATAGTCCACAGCACGTTCAGATAAACAAACTATCATATGATCCATAATGTAAGAGTTCTATACGTAAAGCTGGAGTACAGAAACAAGTGATGAGAAATAATTGTGGGAAGAAGACATGTAAGAAGCAGAAACATGTGGGTTTGAATTGTCGACCTCGACCACACGTGAACTGGGAAAAACTTTTGTGTTTTATTTTTTGTTTCCATTTTCTCGTACTCCCTCTGTCCCAGTCAATTGTATACATTTCTATTTCACTGCTCGACACGCTTTTTAAGGCTCTTATAAAACATAGTTCTACAACTTATTTTTAAGATTTTCCTTTTTTGTATAAAAGTATAAATATTATACTTTTATACAAAAAAAGAAAATCTTAAAAATAATTTACAGAACTATACTACATTGAAGCATTAAAGTCCGTGCCGCGCCCCCGTCCCCCAATGTATACTATTGACCGGGACGGAGGGAGTATACTATTTGTTAGCCCCAACTAACACACCAGCTGCACGCCATTCGTAAAAAGCTATCTTGCTAACAACTCTCATTTTGTGGCTCTGTTTTGCAGTTTTGGCAGGACTATTCGAACGTAGTAGCTTATTCACAAAAAGAGAAACAATATTCGTGTATATGGAGGTCGATCTGGTGCAAAAGTTGGTTACTGCCTACCAAAGTGTCCACTTATCCCGGTTTTTTCGTACGAAGCTTTTGGCCAAACTTAAAAAAAGTGACTTCTGACTTAAAGTAAAGAAGTAGAGCAAAAGTGAGAAGTAAATAAGTTAATAAAATGTTTGGAAAAAAAACAGAAGCTATAAGAGAGAAGTTAGCATTCTCAGCTTCTTAAAAGTGCTTCTACTTCTCAACACAAACAAGTTAAGGAAAATAGAAGCCAGAAGCAGAAGTTGCTTCTAGTTCCTAACTGACCCTATATCTTAATTGTTCTTATTGAATTGGGAGTTGGACACTAAAAAGTGCACCACTACATCTGTTTTTAGGATTGAACAAATCGAATTTTCAAGAATCTAAGATTGAATCGAATTGAACCCGAACCGAATTTAACCGATTGGATTCAGTTTTTCAGTTCCGGTTGAATTTTGCGCATCTCTAAATATAAGTGACTTCGCTTCAAAATTGCCCAAACACTTTCGAATCCTAAAGGCTACCAACATTGACCTTCTGGATATAAGTTATATATGGATAAAAACACTTCCATTTATCCACAAGAATATATACAGTGGCTGCAGTTATCTTTGTTGACTAATTGCTTATTATGTCAACAAAACCTGAGTGCTCGTCTCTTACGAATACCTTGTGCTGTAGAGAGTGAAATTATAACATTAATAATAATATTTTAGAGCACGGTTGGATAGCTCAGTGGTTAAGACTTAAGAGCTTATCGGTTATAAGCCATATTTGTCAAAAAATAGTAATATTTTATATGTGTAGTTTTAGTCTTCCTTGTATATGTGTGGCGCCGAATTTTTTAGAAATACAAGATTAACCATATTCATTCGGAAAAACCAAAGGCCCTTTACGCAGCATAATGGGATGAATTGTGATCGACCCATGGGCCTATCCAATTGATTACTGGGCCAACATTTTCTTCTTCTTATTTTTGATAAGTGGGCCAATGTTTTCTGGTTGATGCTTTCTTACTGCAATATTAAATATACTCCCTCCGTCCCACCAGGTAGTTTACGTTCACTGTTTGCACGCATTTTGAGGCTCTTATAAAGGATAGGTGAATAATATTTTTTTAAATTTTTTTTTCTGAATAAAAGTTTAGACATCAAACTTTTTTTCAATAATTTTTTAAAAATTATATATAAAATGTAAGTATACTTTATAGGAGCCTTAAAATGCGTGCCAAAAAGTAACGTAAAGAACCTGGTGGGACGGAGGGAGTACGAAATATCTGTAAAATAATTACTCTGCACTTTTGAAAAAATGTAAAATAATTATTATTATTGTTTTTATATATAAATCATTTTCACATGAATAATTGTGTCAAAAATTAACGATACGTACTAAATGTCTAAAGTCGAGTAAACAGCCAAAATGTGTTGTATTTTATTTTGTATATCTTGAATCCTTTTTTTAAGCAATACGCTGACATCTTTCCATTCTGACTTTTTAGAAATATTTAACATTGACTTTTTTTAAAAATGTCAAAATTCGAGTAGGCATCCGGCATATCCTGATTTGAGCTTATTGAAACGTTATTTAGTTGACTCGGATTATTTTTAAACGTGTTCCGGTATTGATCAAAAGACTCAAGAGACAGTAAAACAATTTAATATCCTTCAAATAGATTAATATCCTGTGTAAAACAACTTATCTTTTTAAAGCGATTATTCTGATTGTTGGCTTATGGATTAAGTAAAGAGCACTCTCCATTAACAAAAAATACCCTGAATGGAGCTAATAGCTATAGTTAGGTCGGCTTGGGCCAATTAAACGATTCACTTGGTCTCCTTTGAACAAATTATGCCTTGTGCTTCACATTTCCACTCATTTGAACCTCGTTTATATAATTGTTTATGTGGAGAATGGGGATTGGGCATGTTTTGTTATCGTAAAGTGCGGTTTTTTTTTACCATTTTAAAATGTTTCTATTTATAATAATTTACTATCATATTAATATTTTTTATACTCAATAAATTGTAAGCACCAAAAAATATTCACACATATATAAAAATTATTTTTCGCTTATAATTAATTTCCTATTTATACACAATAATTTTTTTCTTTTAAGTTAAGTAAAATGTTACTGTATACCAAAAATGTTTCAGATCTATGTGGTTGTTTGGCAACCACTTTTAAGCTGCGCTTCTCGGTATGTAAGTTAGAAACACTTATTCAAACGTAAAAAATCAAGAAGCACTTATAAAAAATTAGGAATGTTGGCTTTTGTTTCAAACACTTTAATCATTTATAAGTCTTATCTTATTTCTAACTTTTACTCCACTTATTTATTTTAAGCAATAACCACTTATTTTAAACTCACTCAAACGGTGCGTATACCTGACACTTTCTGTAATTCTGGGTAAATCTTACGGGCAATACCTGGACAATCCAAGCTGCGGAATATAACTAGGTGTGAAAATATTCGATCACCATTTCCATATCCACATGTACCACATCATTACAACTAAATATCCGATTTATCCGCATTACAAAGTCGATATTCATGTAATCGAATCCTAAAACGTGCGGTACAAAACATTTTCGATTATGTCACTTTAGGCTACCACTGTATATAAGCATTGGATTCTATGGTTAGGACAACGTAGCATATTATGCTGATATTGTGATGGGTAAATTTGTAACTAAAATACTACTATTATCGAATGAGAATCGGCCACGTGGAGAGGTTTAACGATGCGTTACGCATAAGCTGCTGCCGAGCCGACCACTACCAACAAACTTAACCGTAACTAATCATAGTTCGGTTACTTTTTGTCTGATTTTCTCAACACTTCTTATTTCGTTAACGCTACGACATTAGTTAGATAATATTTGGCTCTCCAAAATACCCCTCGAAATTTCAACTTAACCATTGTAGGCTTGGCTGTCCCTTCGTATTTTGGTACATTTTTAAGTTTTATTCTGTAATTCTAAATTTTTTTGATTTATTTAAAATTTTAATTAATTTTAAATTCATGTTATTAATTTATTAATTAAATTTCAATTTGACTAAATATTCATGATAAGTTTCCGATAAATTCCGAATAAATAGTTTAATCAGTTGATTCTGATTTTCAATTTCTTCTTTTACATAATAAACTTTTGTTATAGTAGTTATTATTCGATAAGTTTATAAAGCTCCGCTTGATTAGTTATTTTTTTTTTGGAAAAAGTCTAAGTTAATCGATGAAAACTCAAGTTTTAGCTCGACTAAATGCATCTGATTCAGTTCGGTAAAGTAAACTTAGAAATAATAATATAATTAATAAAATAAAGTCAAACCGAGATTTAGAATATGGAAATTTGGTTCCCGTGTCACCGTGTGGATTGAGTAGGGGTGACAATCGTTTCGTTTCGTATACTTTCGTTTCGTGTATTTTCGTGTTTCGTGTACTTGAAGGTGAAACCCGTATCCGCCCGTTATCAATTTCGTGTACCTAATTTGAAACCCGTATCCGTTTGGAATCGTTTCGTGTATATTTCGTGTACTTTTCGTGTATATTATATATAAAAATATTAATATATTTTTTAATCAAAAAATAGATTTAATATATATTCTCCTTTATAAATTTATTAAATGTGAATGATATATATATTATACTTGTATACAATTCTTTATAAATTTGTTAATGTATCTGCAATATATATCCACATATACATATAAATATATACACCCTCCGTCCCACCCAATTGTTTACATTGGGTTTGGGCACGGAGGTTAAGAAATATGTATAAAGTAGTGAAAAAGAGGAAGAAAAGTGGGTGAAGTGGTGGGACCCATCGATTTTTAATATATAAAAGAGAGATAGTGGAGTAAAAGTAGTGTGAAAAGGAAGAAAAAGTGATAAAGTGGTGGGACCCATTAACTATTTTGGGAAAGTTTTGTAACGTAAAGAAATGGATGGGACGTCCAAAAGAGGTAACTGTAAAGAACCTGGTGGGACGGAGGGAGTACTTTATACTCAATTATATATTTAATATATCATTACATATATATAATAAATATAATCTACAAATATTTCGTGTACTTTCGTGTATTTCGTGTACCCCAAATGAAAACCCATATCCGACACGAAATCTATCGTGTAATTTCGTGTTCGTGTACTTTCGTGCTTCGTGTATCGAAAATCAAAATCCGTATCTATTTTTTTCGTGTCGTTTCGTTTCGTGTTAGCGTGTTACGTGTCAAATTGCCAGACCTAGGATTGAGAGGGCATGACGATTTATTTAATACATGATCGGATATTTTATTATAAAAATGGCCAGGGAGATAGTTTATGATAATTATAAACGAATATTCTAAAAAGTCTTCAACTTGAAAATTGTAACTCTTCCAATTGGAGCCGCAGCTTACTCCGCCTAATTTCTCTATCGGCCATCCACTCGGGAGCCTTAAAATGAGTATCTGTTTTACGAAACTCTCGGGGTGAGCCAGGGTCGAACCCAAGATCTGAGACGACAGAGGATAAGCTCTTTACCACTGAGCTATCCAACCGTGCTCTACGATGTTATATATTTAAATGTTGAATTAATAATAACTAATTTTATGCTCCGAGTTCGATATTCTATTACTCTTATGACATTATAAATTTTGGCCCCTATAAATAAAATAATAGGTGTCCTGTTGTAGACCAGTGGAATTGTGCAACTGCAACCAACTAATTTGGCAAACCAAAAGTCCAACTAGGTCCGTGGACCACTCGCTTTATTCTATTTGACGGACGGTTTATATATAATAATAGAGTAATAAAATAGAATTTAAAGATCATTCTGGAAATACAGTAATATTTTTACGTAGTTTATAATAATTATATATATATATATATATATATATTAATTTGATTCCCAACATAGTTTCTCAGATATTATCGATGATAAAAAATTGATTATTATTATTTGCTAGAAAATGATAAATCTAAATTATAAATTAATTACTATATATGAAAATTTATATGATAACTTATTTTCATGTCATAACCATATCTTTAAAGATAGCATTCCAAATTAAATAATTAAATATAATACATTTTATATGCAACAATATAAAAGTATTTAAGAGTGGAGTTTATAAACTCTCACATATATATTTTTTAAAATAACGAAACTTATTTGTTATTTATTTACGTTTGAGGTTACTAAATTACAATTACAATTTTTTATTTACCTTTTTGTAATTTCCTTCAAATAAAAATCTACAACATATGTTATCTTTTGATAACTTAATATAACATGTCAAAATTATGCCATGATTCTAGGTGAGAATTTTACTTTTTTTATTCATTCAATTTTAAATCTCTATTTTAGTCATCCTTATCAATAACAAATATTGTTTCAAGGTCGATATGCTGATGTGTACTAGCACAATCACAATAAAAATGCTAAGTGGATAAAGAAGAATGTGTGTACAATAGAGCCTAGTCAAATTGGATATACCACAATACCCCAATCTAGAAGTCAAAAGTTCACATTAGTTCATCCACCATTTCGAATATTTTTACATGCACATCATTGGTCAACTAAATCTACGGACAAAATTCAGTATTTACCTTGTGCCAATTGCTAAAACAAAAAGTAATCATAAGGGTATAATAGTAATTTCATTATCTTCAAGGGTATTATCGTAATTAAACCATACATATCCCCACAACACGGTTCAAAACAATCGTCTCAACTAGCCTAACTCAACTTCCATGAATAAATCATGTCATATTCATGTACGTTTATTTCTCATTCTCATCAACTCCTCTTTTCTATATATAAATACAAGTAGTTGTAGCTGCAAAGTTGTTGTGTTAACAAAGGCAAGTCTAGTTGCAAGGTGCACAAAGTGTGTTAAATAATTTCTCTCAATGAAAGCAAGGCAAAACAACATTATGGAGCAGAAGAAAAATACCGAAAGCAACAAAGATGCAACATATTTAGGCGTGGCGGTTCATAGCCAAGTCCGAAAAATAAAGCAGGAGATGGAGAAGATCAAGCATCCGTCGCTAGAACAGGACGGAGTAAAGGAGTTTTTACTCCGTCCTGTTCTTCGCGAGATCAAGAGGCAGCAGGGGAGGTCGAGATCACCGCTTGGGATTGCTCAGAGGCCGATTTCTGTCGGGGAATCCTAGTACTTTTTTATGGTCAGGGTCTTGGTAAGAATATTATAGAAATAGAGGCTTTATCTCTATGTGATCAGCCTGGTTGCTGGATCTAGTTTTTAGTTTGTATATACTACTTGTTATAAAACTGAGAACTTTCTTCATGGAATGAATCTTGCCCATCTTTTGGGTTCGAAATTTGGTTTCCTTGGCAAAAACTTCAAATTTCACAAACTTTCAGTTTCGAATCCCGACTTAGGAGATGACGCGGTATTCAAAACCGTCTATCCTCAAATTTTTTAAGAACTTATGTTTGTTTCAGATTTTCCCCTGTCAAGAATCATTAAGGGGGAATTCAAATCCGCTTCTCCTCGATATTTTGAAAAATTATGTCCGTTAAGGATTTTTTCCCATCTGGAATCATACGTACTGTATACAACTATACATATTTATTTCATCGATTTTTCTAGTAACACTAAATTTTATTATGAATTTAGCTTATTTCGGATAGCTCCAACATCTCAATAATGGTGTGGACGGTTCACGAGGAGACACCGGAGAAATCCTTATTTCATATTATAACATTCATGGAGTTCACCATCTGGTCTAATTGTTCAACCATCTTGGATGATTTGAAACGATTTTATTAGATAAACATTGACAAATGACAAGTCAAGAGAAAAGACTTGGTGATAATTACAATATTCAAGAACTCTGGACTATAGTAGATAAATATCAATTTTAAGCAGTAAGGATTTGATTAAGTGTTTTCCAGAAACTCTGTTGACCAATTAGAGGAATACAAATTCAAATTCAGATAGCGTATCATTCATTTATTCTAGATTATGACTGGTATGTTACTGACAAAATTTTAAAACAACAGTTTCACCCTTAAAGATATTTTCAAAGTCCAGAGATCCAATCTTAAAACAATTCCAACCTGATTTATACATAAATAGAATCCGACGAGAGAGATCCGGATCAAGAGGTCATCTGGTGTATTCAATTTTTTGTTTCATCATTCAATTCAACATACTGTATATTGCAGGCTCGTTTAGAATGTGGGAACAGAACAAAACAGAGGATAATTAAGGATGAACAAGCAAATAACAAATGAAAATTCTTCTTCTTGTATTATAATTTTCTTGAACCTGTAGTATTGTGGTTCAGATCATAAAAGTCATAGAATTATATAACTGAAAACTACTAGTGATGAACACAAACTTAAATTCCCATTAACCTTGGATCTAAAACTCTATTCTACTTTGAACCAAATTGTACGCCTTTCGTCATCATAACCTTAAACTCCTCGAAATTAATCATCCCATCGCCATTAGCATCAACTCCCTGAATCATCTTCTGACACTCCGACATCGTACTTTTTTCTCCTAGACTCTCTAACACATTCTGCAGCTCCTCAGCCGTGATCAATCCGTTCTTGTCAATATCAAAAACCAAAAATGCCTCCCTTAAATTCTCCAACACTTCCTCAGAATCAATGCCTTTCGTGTTCAGCTCAATAAATTCGCGTAAATCAATAAATCCATCTCCATCAGCATCAACCTCTTTGATCATGCTTTCCAGCTCTTCATCCGAAGCAACATGGCCTAAGCTTCCCATTATTGAACCTAGCTCTGAAGCCGAGATCTTGCCATCACCATTCACATCAAATTTCTTAAACACATGTTCAAGTTCCTCCTCAATCTGTGCCCGTGAGTTTAATGACGTTGTCCTTGATACCATTGGCGTCGGAAACGATGAATTTGTTGTCTTCTTCTTGCGGCTAAACCAACGTTTCAGACTCATTTTTTCTGACAAATCAATTTCTGTTACAATCTCAGAATATGTATTAAATGAAGGACAATAAAAACTTCAATCAAAAACAAAGATTGAGATCTGGCATGCTATTCTTTTATTCCGATAATAATATTCTGATTTTACATATCTGCATAAGGCATGTATATATTTAGTAGGATTTGGTGGAGCGGTTCGTCCGTATGGAGTGGTTTTTATATAACTAAAGAAAGCTAATCACATTCATAGTTTATTTAGGTGATACACAATTTTGAGGGTCTTGATTATTACAAATGTTAGATAGATTAAATTCCAAACAAATTTCTAAAATGTTTCTAATAACTTATTAACAAAAAGAAAATAGCATCCACTAGTTCATTTATGGTTAGCCTTTTAAAGATTATCTGCATAATCTGTGTTTACCACAAAAGTGGCATACATGCATAAGAAGAAATATTGCAGATATTATCGATGACCACTTGGTCTGACGGTATCTTCTTTGCTATGCTTATTCGAGGTCTGAGGGCTTAAAAATTTGAAATAATATAGCCTTGAATGAATGTAAATGGTGCTGAAATATATTCTAAATGCAAAAGATATACTAGGTTGAGTGAGGTTCTTAGTTAGACTTGGTCATTCTAGAAATATTCATTATCGAGATTCAGCTGCCCGATCATGGTCATTATCGAAAATTTGGCTACAAAAAAATTGTCGAAATTTGCCTTCAAAGACCATCAAAAAATTGTATTATTCATCAAATTCCGAACATAATATCAATATTAATAATTATTTAAAATTAAATACTTAACGAGTCAAACTCGAATTTTGACTCGAATAATTCATGAACAATATAATCCAATTCCCGCACAGGATAACATGATACTCCCTCTGTCCCTCTCATTTCTTTACAGTTACTATTTTGGGATGTCCCTCTCATTTCTTTACATTACCATAAATAGTAAGTTTTTTCAATCATTACATCCACTATCTTCCTCCACTATCTCATATTTAACAATAAAAACCACTATTACACCCACTACCTTCCTCCACTATCTCAAATCTATTATTAAATATTGATGGGTCCCACCATTTAACCCACTTTTCATCTAACTTTACTCATTTTTCATACATTGTCTTGGTCTCCGTGTCCCCCTCCAATGTAAACAATTGAGGGGGACGGAGGGAGTAGAATTTTGGCTTTTCCTTGAACCATGTGAATCTCAGACAATTAATTTAAGTAACTGGTCACATATCACATCTTTGTTAGAAACCGACAACAAGTCTTGCGTGTCAACTCATGAAACATTAGCAGCCAGCAATTATTTCATACCAGAAATCAAGAAGACTTGCCTTGACCTTGAAGAAAGGAAAAATGTCAGTGAGATTCATAACCCACCAATCTTTCTTCGATGCAGTACGATCTGGAGACCTCAAATCTGTTGAAGATTGGTTAGAGAATGATGGGTCAGACTCAGATTTTCCATCTGTTTCTAACTCTGTAATGGAGTTGAGAAATGATAAGGGGGAGAGTTGTTTGTATGTGGCTGCTGAGAGTAATCAAGAACAAGTGTTTAGTTACTTGCTCAAGTATTGTGATGTTGATGTTGTTAAGATTAAGTCTAGTAAGACTGGTCTGGATGCTTTTCATGTTGCTGCTAAACATGGCCACTTGGGTACCTTCTCTTCTTTCGTTCTTTTATAATATACGTTTACAGTAACCGTTTGAGATTGTTGTTCAAAACTGTTGTGCCGCAGTGCCGTTAGTAAAATCTGTAACAGCTTCCCTTAAAAGCTAAAATTCAGTTTTTTTTAAAAGAATTGGGCAACTAACTTTTCCTAAAAACAGTTTTTCTGCCAAAATCTGCTGCTTGGAAAAGCTGGTTTTAAATTTACCAAACAATTTTTCACCTGCTCAACAGAAATAAGCCTTACTATTGTGTACTAGGTTAAGTTATAAGACAGGTTTCAAAAGTTTAGATATGAAAAACTGATTGAGATTGTTCTATTTCAACTGATTGGCAGAGTTCTGTCTAGTTAGATTGTTTCGGGCTAGTGTTCTGTGATGAGAACCTCGAATGTAGGTTCTAAACCTGCGAATAAAAGAAATTAGTCTGGGAGCTTACTTTGTAAATCTGAGTGAGGGCTCGAGTTGAAAGAGTTAAGTACTAAGGTTTTACAACAAGTTTGTAATGCTTTATATAATGATATCAGAAATTGAACTAAAAGTTTAAATTTTGGCATTTCAGTGAGAAATTTATTACAATTTTGTTCAAGATGATAGTGTATAGAGCTAGCTAGTAAGGTTTAACTTATTGTAATGCTGTATTTGTATTGTAATCCAATGATAGACAAGGCTTGTGCTACTTTCATCAGAAATTGAAGTTATAGATAAGAGATGGCATTTCTGTGAGCAGTTTACTACAGATCAATATGTGCTGCGATGTGCTTCTTAAGGATTTCCTCGTTTTTGATTATGTCTAGGAATTGTGAAGCAACTTTTGGGCATGTGGCCGGAGCTTTGTCAATCATGTGATTCCACAAACACTAGTCCCCTGTATTCAGCTGCAGAGAAGAACCATATAAAAGTAGTCAATGCTATATTAGATGCAGATCCAAGCTCAATAAGGATACTGCGGAAAAATGGGAAAACTGCATTGCACAACGCTGTAAGATATGGCCGCATTTGTGTAGTGAAAGCACTTCTAGACAGGGATCCAGGCATCGTGCCAATTAAAGATAAGAAAGGTCAAACTGCACTTCATATGGCTGTAAAAGGAACTGATACATCTGTAATCGAGGAATTATTGCTTGCCGATCATTCCATACTAAATGAACGTGACAAGAAGGGTAACACAGCTGTGCATATCGCCACAAGAAAATGTCGTCCACAGGTACATATCTTTCCTGTTAACTTGTATAGGCTTCAACTTTGTCATTTTCTATTTTGGGGGGAATTCTAGGTATCGTTATCAAGTTTTCTAATTCTGTTGTTATTTTTATTATAACTTTTCCCTTCTAATATTGCATTTCTTCAGATAGTAAGCCTTTTACTACGATTTACATCCCTCAATGTCAATGCCATCAATAATCATCAAGAAACGGCAATGGATTTGGCAGAGAAACTCCCATACGGAGGGCCTGCATTTGAAATAAGGGAGGCCTTAACAGAAGCCGGGGCCAAGTATGCCAGGCAAGTTGGGCAACTAGATGAAGCGATGGAGCTTAAGCGGACTGTGAGTGATATAAAACACGATGTGCATTCCCAGCTTGTACAAAATGAGAAAACTCAGAGAAGGGTTTCTGGTATTGCTAAAGAACTCAAGAAAATTCACCAGGAAGCGGTTCAGAATACAATAAATTCAGTAACAGTTGTTGCTGTTCTATTTGCGTCGATAGCTTTCTTGGCAATCTTCAACTTGCCTGGCCAGTATGTCATGGCTGACCCCGAAACAGGAAAGGCAAATATTGCTAAAAATGCTGCATTCCAGGCATTCTGCCTCCTGAATGCCACCTCCCTCTTCATCTCTTTATCCGTTGTTGTGGTTCAAATCACGTTAATTCCTTGGGACACCCGAGCACAAAGACAGATAGTTTCAGTTGTGAACAAGCTAATGTGGGCTGCCTGCATGAGCACCTGTGGTGCATTTTTGTCTATAGCTTTTGTAGTCGTCGGAAAAGGAAGTTCTTGGATGGCAATCACAATTACTGCACTGGGAGTTCCTATTCTATTAGGAACTCTTGTCAGTTTGTGTTACTTTGTTTTTAGGCAACACTTCGGAACCTTTGGATATGATTCTCAGAGGCGCATTAGAAGGGCTAGTGGAAGCAAATCCTTTTCTTGGTCTGCATATTCAGCAAATATCTCAGATGAAGACGACGAGTCTGATCACAATAAGATCTATGCTTTATGATTATGTTGAACACACTAGGACACAATGAGACGGATATTCAATATGAACATAGCCTAAACTTTGTGATTGGCTTCTGTGTTTTCCGTTCTAGGAGGAGGGCTTATCACGATCATATTATATTCTAACAGACTACTTCAATGATGATTTGCAGAAGTCATAATTACTGGAAGAGAAGAAGAGTGCTTCTCAGCAATTGATGCACTGGCATTCTTTAAGCGAGAGATCAATTTTGCATTGATTCTTCAGCTCATAAGCTGTAAATAAATTATTTTGCAAGTGCAATAATCAGTTTGCAGCAATCTATTTACTTCCAGTTAATTTGATTCACCAAGATTTTTAGTTTTATCAGTGCCAATTGTTTCCCTGGCTTCTGTCCTCTTTACAGTAAAACCGAGATGCAAAAGAAAAAAAGTTTCATGATCCATCGGTTGTCATTAACTGTAACAGCCAGTGACAGAACCAGTGTGACGCCCTCCCAATCCGGGGTCTAGATTGAGGAGTCACAAATCAACTTTAACATGCACAACCTGGATTTAGCAATATAAATACTCAACCCCTTTACACCACAAGGATCTTTAACAGGTGATGGTATGAAACAAGTTACAACTACTAACCAAAATAATAAGTTATAAACTTATTACAAACCCTTAATAAATAGCATCAACCATAATTCCGACTTGGAATTATGTAAAACATCTCAAAGGTACTGTTCACAACGGTCCATACTAACATACTTACTCCCCATTGACTATCCAAAGCGTCCTCTACCTGAGCTGGTAAAGTAATCTAACGAAACAGAGAGGGGGATGTAGACAGTCTAACGAACAGAGCACCTAGGACTGGCCATCTTCCTCTTGCTTAGCTGTCAGGGTTAGATAAACAACAGAATGAGCTACAAAAGCTCAGCAAGTAACTACAAGGAACAAATGAATTAAACTATTCAACAAAATAAGATGGAGAGTTTTCGATTATAGACTAAAGTTACAAAGGTCATAATAGAGATTCAAAGTTCAGGATCATTACATAAAAACCATTCTTGTAAATGAATAATTCATAAAACATTCCTCTTTTCAAAACTTTCGTGAAATTACCCATTTCATAACATTTTCCTTCAATCAATCCTTTCATCAAAATTTTGTTTTCCATCACAAAAATATCTCATTTTCAAAACAGTCCAACACCTGGACAATTCTTTTCATAAAACACTTTACTCGATTGGAGTGTATAACGCTCTGGATTGCACGGGTGATCAGCCACGTACAATCCCCATACCGGACTTTACAGTCCCTCTGGACGTGAATAGGGTACCCGAAAGGCAACTTATTTGGCCTTTCAAATGCCAGCCCTCACTGGTCTTCATAATGTGCCAGCCCTCACTGGTCTTCATAATCAAATAGCTGGGCCGGCGTTACTCGGCCACTTACGCCTCCAATCAATAGAATTCCGTGGAAAACCATTAAATTGGAAAACTTTCTTCTTTAAAAATATCTTTCGTTTTTTTTTTAAAAAAAAACTTACCAACCTTCCAAATCATTTGGACACTTGCAATCACTTGCAAGTTTAAAATCATTCTTAATTTCAAATATAGAAACAAGATCCATATTCTTGTGGAGGTCAAGCATATAGAAAGGAAATATTATTCAATCAAAAGATAGATATTCAGGATAAGAATATACTGGATACAGAAACATGATCTTCATGAAAGAGCTCGCGTTCAAAAGTGAGACAATATATTCAATGAGAAAGGAAATCAGGCTTTCATAATTCAAAGGGTAGTTCAGAGGTGACAGTACTTATCATCATTTATCAATAAGTTGCTTAAGAGAGAGAGGAAAGTTACTTGCCTCAACTCGTTTTCCACTTGATAAAGTAATCCTCTAACTGTCACCTAATGGAGCCTTTCCTTTCTTAAGCTTCGCGACCTCGTCTTTCGAATCTACACGCGTAATAATGCTAACTTTAGTATCCCTTTCAATACTCAACATTCACTTAGGACGTCTAAACTAACCTACCCCATCGATTCACGTATCATTTACTCGTATATAAACTTCATACAAATACACATGACATAATCACATATAACTGTAACACGTAACACATAATCACATTTGTCACATAATATATTATAAGCAAGTAAGTTAATAAAATACATAGGTGCGCCTCTAAAAAGTATTATTATTATTATATATAAAAATTCTGGCAGCACCTCCTTTGTTTTATCAACTTCCAGTCGGACTCAAGCCGACACCAACAACCAAACACAACATTATAATCAAATAAAAATTTCTATTAAAAAAAATATACACATATATATATATATATATATATATATATATATATATATATATATATATATATATATATGCCTCATTTAAAACCAACCAACAACTGTGTTGTCACATTTTTCACCATTTACTAATACCAAAATTATAAATTAAAATTTTGTAACTCAAAACCAAAATCTTTTTATTCCAATAAATCAGGAAGTTCATTTACTTAAATTTTCATATTAAACACTTCTCCAAACTCCTTCATTTAACCCTTCAAATAATTTAAATACTAATTTCAATATTCTAGCCAATGACAGCTCGCCACGTCATCATCTTCTTCATCACATCAACCAGAATTTCTCTCTCCTCGAAGTCAACTGGCTTGGCCAAACTTTGACCGCCTATAACTCATTCATTTTTAATCCGATTAACATGATTCAAGAGCCCATTCCAGCTAATTTTTCACAAGGAATTCAAATATGTCATTTCTTTTAAAATCCGAGTTCGTATAAGTACTGAACGAACTGATTTACAGCAGCTACTCAACTCTATTCCGAACGAAAACAAGAACACACCATACCAATGTATACTTCTCATATGAACACAAAACACTTAATCAAACATCAATTACACATAATCAAACTAATTAAACCCATTTCAAAACATCAACAAAACTTTTACAAACTCCAACATATAACTTGGATTTCACATTTAAACGAGATAACATGATCATTTTCGGACTCAAAGTAGCATCATCGTCCCCGCCGGCTCACCGGAGCTCATCACCGGCGGCGGCAAAACCCGGAGGTGCCCGAATCGGTCTCCAATCACGGGTTCCACCAATTAATCATTGTTAACACCAAAGCCCTATGCTAATTTCATAAAAAACTAGGCATAATCATCGGATTCATCTCAAACCCGAAGTGGGTTTCACGAAATCCAAACTATACATACCACTACACACGCATGCAATCGGTGCTTGATGTCAAGGGAGTAAAAAGGAGCACAAATCGAGCCACCGATCGGAGTTTAGCCGGAAAAACGAAGAAGAACGGAAGAGAGAGAGTACCGAAGAGAGAGAGAGAGAAAAGAGAGTCGAGAGAGATGAAGAATTGGGGGAAATGGGGATGGGTCTGCTGACCTTAAAGAATAGAACACAGGGGTATTTTGGTCTTTTGGCCACTAAAACAAAATTCCAATTCTCATTTCTTTTACTGCAAAAATCATGTAAACGGAGCTTGTTAATTATAAAACTATATTCAAACAACTCAGAAAACTTCAAATCTTATTTTTAAAATAAAGATCATGAAATTATCTCTCTCCCCATATCTTTAAAATATATTTTGAGCACATAGATTATTTTATATGAATTTTACAAGATAATGCTTGATAACCAAAATAATGATTGTAAAATCATTTTAAAATAGTAAATCACTGAAATAAATTCAACGATCATTCTTAAAATATCTTTAAGAATATTCTAGAGATAATAAAGCAAATTCCATGATTTTATCACATCTCAAATATTTTACAAAAAAATATGTAAGCTCATATACTCATATTTTCACATGATAAAATATTTAAAATTATCTAAAGCCACATGAATCACATATTCCAAAACGTACAAGTCATATAGCACGTAGTCATACATCCCACAATCAAATCTCATACTTTCATTTAATTAATGTATCAAATTATATTTATTTACACTTTTCAACTTCCGTCATTTGCGTAAAATCCGATATCCTTTATCGGTCATAAATTCACTTTATCCACTTAACCGTATCAACACATACGGGTCACAAAATCATGTACCCATATATTTCCCATGAAGTTTATTACTCATTCATTTCTCGTTTAAATCCTCGTAAATAATCACTTTTCGGTTCCTTGACCGTTGACTCAAATTCATAAATCATATACCACCACATCCAACTGGAATATAATATAATATTTATTTATTTTCTAATTTCACATAAAATGGCACATTTGTACATAATATTCGAAATACAAGTCGCGAAATCCCCGGATATTACATCCTTCCCCCCTTAAAAGGATTCTGTCCCCAGAATCATACCTAAGTAAATAAATGAGGATACTTGTTAAGCATTTCGCTTTCAAGCTCCCAAGTTGCTTCCTCAACTCTAGGATTCCTCCACAAAACCTTTACTAACGGCACTATCTTATTTCTAAGCGCCTTCTCTTTTCGATCTAGAATTTCTACCGGCTGCTCTACATAAGATAGGTCTGGTTGAATCTCGAGGGGCTCATATTCTATCACATGACTTGCATCTGGATTGTACTTTCTAAGCATAGATATGTGAAAGACATTATGAATATGTTGCATCTGCGGCGGTAGAGCCAACTCGTAAGCAACCCTTCCAACTTTCTTTAATATCTCAAAAGGTCCAATATATCTTGGACTTAGCTTCCCTTTCTTTCCAAATCTGGATAGTCCTTTCCATGGTGATACTTTTAGCAATACTTTCTCTCCAGGCTCGAATTCCATATCTCTTCGATTCTGATCAGCATACTTTTTCTGTCTATCTTGTGCAGCAACCAATCTTTTCCGAATTAATTCCACTTTTTCTTTGGTCTGTTGAATCAACTCTGGACTTGAAAGCTTACGCTCACCAACTTCATCCCAATATAAAGGAGATCTACACTTTCTTCCATACAAAGCCTCATATGGCGGCATACCAATACTCGCGTGGTAACTGTTGTTGTAAGAGAATTCCACCAAAGGCAAATGATCGTCCCAGTTTCCTTTAAAATCCAATGCACAAACTCTTAACATATCTTCAATTGTTTGAATAGTTCTTTCGCTTTGCCCGTCCGTCTGTGGATGATAAGCGGTACTCATATTCAGCTTGGTTCCCAAATGCTCCTGAAATTGTCGCCAAAATCTCGAATTGAATCGGGGATCTCTGTCCGACACAATAGACACCGGTACTCCGTGTCGCATAACAATCTCATCCAAATATAACTTAATCAACTTATCTAATGAAAATCTTTCATTGATAGGTAGAAAATGTGCTGATTTGGTCAAACGATCGATAATCACCCAGATAGCGTCATGGTTAGCTCGGGTTCTTGGTAGTCCTACTACAAAATCCATAGCGAGGTGTTCCCACTTCCATTCAGGGATATCCAGTGGTTGAAGCAGTCCACTGGGTCTTTGATGTTCTGCTTTTACTCTCTGACACGTGTAACATTTGCTTACCCATTCTGCGATCTCTTTCTTCATGTTTGGCCACCAAAAGTTTTCCTTTAAATCCCTATACATTTTGGTACTTCCGGGATGGATTGAATATCTTGAATTGTGAGCTTCGTGTAAAATTTCATGCTTCAATTCTGTGACATCAGGAATCCAAATACGAGAAGAAAATCTCAATATGCCTTCATCATCCTTTTGACTATTTTTCTCTTCACCAGACAACTTATCCTTCTCTTGAAGCATCACTTGCTCTTGACATCGTCGAATCTTCTCTAGCAACTCGGGTTGAAAGGTCATTGTATACATCACATTGTCTTGTGACTTCGGCATTCGAACCTCAAGTTCCAACTTTTCAAATTCTTTTACTAACTCTTTCGATGACATTAACATATTCAGTCTCTCCTTTCGGCTCAAAGCATCTGCCACCACATTTGCTTTTCCAGGATGGTAGTTTATTGTACAATCATAATCTTTTATCAGCTCCAACCATCGTCTTTGTCTCATATTCAATTCCTTTTGAGTAAAGATGTACTTTAAGCTCTTGTGGTCCGTATAGATTTCACACTTTTCTCCGTATAAATAATGTCTCCAAATCTTAAGTGCAAAAACAATTGCTGCTAACTCCAAGTCATGAGTTGGATATTTCTGCTCGTGAGGCTTCAATTGCCGAGAAGCATAAGCAATCACTTTTCCATGTTGCATTAAAACGCATCCTAGCCCTCTACGAGAAGCATCACTATAGATCACAAAATCCCCTTTTTCATCTGGTAAAACCAACACTGGTGCTGATACCAACCTCTTCTTTAGTTCTTGAAAACTCTCTTCACACTTGTCTGTCCATACAAACTTCTCGTTCTTTCTGGTCAACTTTGTCAATGGAACCGCAATCTTTGAAAAGTCCTGTACAAATCTCCGATAATATCCAGCTAATCCTAGAAAACTCCTAACTTCTGTGGGTGTCTTTGGCCTTTCCCAATTCATTATTGCTTCGATCTTTTCAGGGTCCACTTTGATGCCTTCACTACTCACTACGTGACCAAGAAACTGAACTTTCTTTAGCCAAAACTCACATTTAGAGAATTTGGCATACAACTTCTCTTTCCTTAATATTCCAAGGACCATCCTCAAATGTTCGGCATGTTCTACTTCCGTTTTAGAATAAATCAAAATATCATCAATAAACACGATTACGAACTTGTCCAAATATTTCTTAAAAACTCTGTTCATCAAGTCCATGAATGCGGCAGGTGCATTTGTCAGCCCAAAAGACATCACTAAGAACTCGTAATGTCCATACCTCGTACGAAATGCCGTTTTAGGTATATCTTCCGCTTTGATCTTCAACTGGTGATAACCGGATCTCAAATCAATCTTAGAGAAACATGTCGCTCCCTTTAATTGATCAAACAGATCATCGATACGTGGTAATGGATATTTATTCTTAATGGTTAACTTATTAAGTTCACGATAGTCGATACATAACCTCATGCTTCCATCCTTTTTCTTGACAAACAAAACCGGCGCTCCCCATGGTGATACGCTTGGTCGAATAAATCCTTTATCTAATAATTCCTGTAATTGCATAGCTAACTCTTTCATTTCTACAGATGCCATTCGATAAGGAGCTTTCGACACAGGTTCAGTTCCGGGTGCCAAATCAATCGTGAATTCTATCTCTCGGTCTGGTGGCAATCCAGGTAACTCGTCCGGGAAAACATCGGAAAATTCATTAACAATTGGAATTTCCTTTATCTTGGGTGGTTCCCTACTAACATCGACTACATGAGCTAGATAGGCCTCACATCCTTGCCTTAATAATCTCTTTGCTTGAATCATCGTCAAAAACTTTTTCTCTTGCTTTCGCCCTCGAAAGACGACTTCCTTATTATCCTTGGACTTTAATCTCACTTTCTTATTCTTGCACTCAATTTGAGCATCATGGTCTGCTAGCCAATCCATTCCTAGAATAATATCAAATTCTCCTAACTTGAATGGTATCAAATTCGCGAAGAAATGACAACCTTCTATCTCTATGTCACAACTAGGACAAATACTATCAACCGATACTTTATCCCGATTAGCCACTTCTATAACTAAGTTGGGTTCTAACGGTTGAGTAGCACAATTCAATTTATCCACAAAGTTCTTTGATATAAAAGACTTAGTAGCTCCAGAATCAATTAATACTTTTGCATCTAAAGAATTCACAATAAGCATACCTGCAACCACATCTGAGTCCTGAACAGCATCTTTCATCGTCATATTAAAAGTTCTGGCTCTTGGTTGTACTGGAGGTGTCGGTGTTGGTGATCCAGCTATCCTCAGAACATTTGCTTGTTGAACAGGCTCCTTGCAATCTCTTGCCATATGGCCCAACTTGCCACACTTAAAACATGTCACGCCCTTCTTGCCCGAAGTACTAGTACATTCTGAAGAATAATGACCCTTCTTGTTACATTTGAAGCATGTGATGTTAGGCTTGTTACAGATTCCAGAATGCTTCCTCCCACAAGTCTTACATTCTGGGGCCGGAGGTCTATTACCTTCCTGTTGCTGATTCTGACCGGAGAAACGGTTACTCTGTCCAACATTTCCGGGCTTGGATCCTTGAAATCCTTTATTGGTTGGGTTGTCAGAACCTTTCCTGAATTTACCTTTAGACTTTCCACTTGATTGCCCTTGACTTTCTTCAGACCTTTCAAATTTTCTTTTCTTACTATCGTTCTCTCTTTTTGACATCTCACTTTCACCTTCCACAATCATAGCCTTCTGAACCACTGCAGCATATGTTTGAAGCTCAAAAACTGCCACTCGACTACGTATCCATGACTTAAGTCCTTGTTGAAACCGTTTTGCCTTTTTGTGTTCCGTATTCACATATTCTGGCACAAACCTTGCCAATTCTGAAAACTTTGCCTCATATTCTGCCACAGTCATACCTTCCTGTTTCAATTCTAAAAACTTAACTTCCAACTGATCTTGTAAGTATTGAGGTAGATACTTTTCCAAAAATAACTCCGTAAACCTTTCCCACGTAATAATACCATTTCCTTCTAAGGTCTTGGTGGACTCCCACCAAAAATTTGCCTCGTCTTTCAGGTAGAAACTTGCATATTCCGTTTTCTTATTTTCACCAACCTCCGTCAAAGCAAAAGCTTTTTCCATCTCCTTTATCCAGGATTTCGCTTTAATTGGATCTGTAGTTCCCCTAAATTCGGGTGGGTGGAGGGATTGGAAAGCTTTAAAGCTTCCGACTCGAGGAGCTTGGGGCTGCTGGTTCAAAGCAGCGGTTTGCAGCTGAAGAAGACGGAGAATTTGAGTCATGGTAGGGTCTTCTTGATCCCGACCTTGATTCTGATTACCCTCATCTGGGTTGGTTGGTGTGGTTGACATTTTTCTGATGAATAGACAAGCAACCTACTATTAGGCAACATGCTAACATGGCAATATATCATAAAACAATCTCTTCTTATCCACCTTATATATATACTTCCAACATTTTAAACTTTTAGCACATGCAGCTCTATTACCACATAAGTTGCTCGCCATATCATAGAAATCATAAGGTAAGAGTTCAGGGTATTATTCTGAAACATAGGTATTAAGCATAGGTATTATTTGAAACTGATGTGAAAGGAACAGTATGGTGCAACAATATTATGAAAAGAAATGCATAGGTAGTTATAACGATAATCAGGGTTACAAAAACAAGTTTGAAATGAAAGACAACACAATAATGTGGCTACATGATCAAATAAGGGGAAAAACTGAGAAATATTCCATAAGTGTCACCAGCTGCAAACCAACTACTACAACCAGCAAAACAAATCTAGGGATAATATGGGTCATCTTGATGACTCAACACAAACTCAAGTGACTCCAATCCTACTGGTATAGAGATACAACAACTACAAGTCACATATTCCATCCACCTGGCCAACTTATACACCTTATAAGCCTAGCCTTGGCATCACAAGTCAATGACGCTCATCTAAACGTCTTCGACTCTAACTCAGACACGCTATTCTACTCTTATAAACTTAACTCGTTAAGACTATATCCAATAATCTCAACTGAACCCTATATGGGTTGGGAACGCACAATTAACTTATGTGGTTCTCCTAAGGCCTGCCTATTATAACTTGTTTCAGGGACCAAAACCTGTAGCTCTGATACCAACTGTGACGCCCTCCCAATCCGGGGTCTAGATTGAGGAGTCACAAATCAACTTTAACATGCACAACCTGGATTTAGCAATATAAATACTCAACCCCTTTACACCACAAGGATCTTTAACAGGTGATGGTATGAAACAAGTTACAACTACTAACCAAAATAATAAGTTATAAACTTATTACAAACCCTTAATAAATAGCATCAACCATAATTCCGACTTGGAATTATGTAAAACATCTCAAAGGTACTGTTCACAACGGTCCATACTAACATACTTACTCCCCATTGACTATCCAAAGCGTCCTCTACCTGAGCTGGTAAAGTAATCTAACGAAACAGAGAGGGGGATGTAGACAGTCTAACGAACAGAGCACCTAGGACTGGCCATCTTCCTCTTGCTTAGCTGTCAGGGTTAGATAAACAACAGAATGAGCTACAAAAGCTCAGCAAGTAACTACAAGGAACAAATGAATTAAACTATTCAACAAAATAAGATGGAGAGTTTTCGATTATAGACTAAAGTTACAAAGGTCATAATAGAGATTCAAAGTTCAGGATCATTACATAAAAACCATTCTTGTAAATGAATAATTCATAAAACATTCCTCTTTTCAAAACTTTCGTGAAATTACCCATTTCATAACATTTTCCTTCAATCAATCCTTTCATCAAAATTTTGTTTTCCATCACAAAAATATCTCATTTTCAAAACAGTCCAACACCTGGACAATTCTTTTCATAAAACACTTTACTCGATTGGAGTGTATAACGCTCTGGATTGCACGGGTGATCAGCCACGTACAATCCCCATACCGGACTTTACAGTCCCTCTGGACGTGAATAGGGTACCCGAAAGGCAACTTATTTGGCCTTTCAAATGCCAGCCCTCACTGGTCTTCATAATGTGCCAGCCCTCACTGGTCTTCATAATCAAATAGCTGGGCCGGCGTTACTCGGCCACTTACGCCTCCAATCAATAGAATTCCGTGGAAAACCATTAAATTGGAAAACTTTCTTCTTTAAAAATATCTTTCGTTTTTTTTTTAAAAAAAAACTTACCAACCTTCCAAATCATTTGGACACTTGCAATCACTTGCAAGTTTAAAATCATTCTTAATTTCAAATATAGAAACAAGATCCATATTCTTGTGGAGGTCAAGCATATAGAAAGGAAATATTATTCAATCAAAAGATAGATATTCAGGATAAGAATATACTGGATACAGAAACATGATCTTCATGAAAGAGCTCGCGTTCAAAAGTGAGACAATATATTCAATGAGAAAGGAAATCAGGCTTTCATAATTCAAAGGGTAGTTCAGAGGTGACAGTACTTATCATCATTTATCAATAAGTTGCTTAAGAGAGAGAGGAAAGTTACTTGCCTCAACTCGTTTTCCACTTGATAAAGTAATCCTCTAACTGTCACCTAATGGAGCCTTTCCTTTCTTAAGCTTCGCGACCTCGTCTTTCGAATCTACACGCGTAATAATGCTAACTTTAGTATCCCTTTCAATACTCAACATTCACTTAGGACGTCTAAACTAACCTACCCCATCGATTCACGTATCATTTACTCGTATATAAACTTCATACAAATACACATGACATAATCACATATAACTGTAACACGTAACACATAATCACATTTGTCACATAATATATTATAAGCAAGTAAGTTAATAAAATACATAGGTGCGCCTCTAAAAAGTATTATTATTATTATATATAAAAATTCTGGCAGCACCTCCTTTGTTTTATCAACTTCCAGTCGGACTCAAGCCGACACCAACAACCAAACACAACATTATAATCAAATAAAAATTTCTATTAAAAAAAATATACACATATATATATATATATATATATATATATATGCCTCATTTAAAACCAACCAACAACTGTGTTGTCACATTTTTCACCATTTACTAATACCAAAATTATAAATTAAAATTTTGTAACTCAAAACCAAAATCTTTTTATTCCAATAAATCAGGAAGTTCATTTACTTAAATTTTCATATTAAACACTTCTCCAAACTCCTTCATTTAACCCTTCAAATAATTTAAATACTAATTTCAATATTCTAGCCAATGACAGCTCGCCACGTCATCATCTTCTTCATCACATCAACCAGAATTTCTCTCTCCTCGAAGTCAACTGGCTTGGCCAAACTTTGACCGCCTATAACTCATTCATTTTTAATCCGATTAACATGATTCAAGAGCCCATTCCAGCTAATTTTTCACAAGGAATTCAAATATGTCATTTCTTTTAAAATCCGAGTTCGTATAAGTACTGAACGAACTGATTTACAGCAGCTACTCAACTCTATTCCGAACGAAAACAAGAACACACCATACCAATGTATACTTCTCATATGAACACAAAACACTTAATCAAACATCAATTACACATAATCAAACTAATTAAACCCATTTCAAAACATCAACAAAACTTTTACAAACTCCAACATATAACTTGGATTTCACATTTAAACGAGATAACATGATCATTTTCGGACTCAAAGTAGCATCATCGTCCCCGCCGGCTCACCGGAGCTCATCACCGGCGGCGGCAAAACCCGGAGGTGCCCGAATCGGTCTCCAATCACGGGTTCCACCAATTAATCATTGTTAACACCAAAGCCCTATGCTAATTTCATAAAAAACTAGGCATAATCATCGGATTCATCTCAAACCCGAAGTGGGTTTCACGAAATCCAAACTATACATACCACTACACACGCATGCAATCGGTGCTTGATGTCAAGGGAGTAAAAAGGAGCACAAATCGAGCCACCGATCGGAGTTTAGCCGGAAAAACGAAGAAGAACGGAAGAGAGAGAGTACCGAAGAGAGAGAGAGAGAGAAAAGAGAGTCGAGAGAGATGAAGAATTGGGGGAAATGGGGATGGGTCTGCTGACCTTAAAGAATAGAACACAGGGGTATTTTGGTCTTTTGGCCACTAAAACAAAATTCCAATTCTCATTTCTTTTACTGCAAAAATCATGTAAACGGAGCTTGTTAATTATAAAACTATATTCAAACAACTCAGAAAACTTCAAATCTTATTTTTAAAATAAAGATCATGAAATTATCTCTCTCCCCATATCTTTAAAATATATTTTGAGCACATAGATTATTTTATATGAATTTTACAAGATAATGCTTGATAACCAAAATAATGATTGTAAAATCATTTTAAAATAGTAAATCACTGAAATAAATTCAACGATCATTCTTAAAATATCTTTAAGAATATTCTAGAGATAATAAAGCAAATTCCATGATTTTATCACATCTCAAATATTTTACAAAAAAATATGTAAGCTCATATACTCATATTTTCACATGATAAAATATTTAAAATTATCTAAAGCCACATGAATCACATATTCCAAAACGTACAAGTCATATAGCACGTAGTCATACATCCCACAATCAAATCTCATACTTTCATTTAATTAATGTATCAAATTATATTTATTTACACTTTTCAACTTCCGTCATTTGCGTAAAATCCGATATCCTTTATCGGTCATAAATTCACTTTATCCACTTAACCGTATCAACACATACGGGTCACAAAATCATGTACCCATATATTTCCCATGAAGTTTATTACTCATTCATTTCTCGTTTAAATCCTCGTAAATAATCACTTTTCGGTTCCTTGACCGTTGACTCAAATTCATAAATCATATACCACCACATCCAACTGGAATATAATATAATATTTATTTATTTTCTAATTTCACATAAAATGGCACATTTGTACATAATATTCGAAATACAAGTCGCGAAATCCCCGGATATTACAACCAGGATTCCAAAATAGTCGAGATAAATATTACTGTGGTAAACAGTTATACAATGGCAGAACCAGGATTCCAAAATAGTCGATACAAAAATTAGAAGTTCGCTGACTTTAGAGGTAGGTTAGAACTAAAAGTTAATATCAGCTAATTTTAAAAATAAAAATCGGGACATAAAAAGATTTGTCCATACTGATTTTCCAGGCTATGCAGACTTCTCCATATTCTGCCAGCGGCAGTTATGTATTGAAAGGACAAAGATCAACTTTCTAAAACTAGCTACAACAAAATCTGAGATGCAAAAGAAAAAAAAGGTTATCATCCATTGATTGTTATTACCTCTGAAAGGTAGAAATCAGGATTCAAAAATAGTCAAGATAAGAAATTAGTAAGCAGTTATACGGTGACGGAACCGGGATTCCAAAAAAAATCAATACAAAGATTAGCATGATTCCACAATACAAAAATTAGAAAATCACTAATTTTGAAGATAGGTTAGAGCTAAAAGTTAATATTGACTAATTTTAAAGATAAAAACCAGAACATACAAAAAATTGTCCATATTAATTTTAAAATTAAAAAATAGCTGCGCAAGCTCGACAAAACAAACACACACAATACAACACCGTGCAAGAAAAAACCCAGAATACAGCTCAATATACAAGTACGGTGAAATCAAAATTGATAACAATATAATTTACAACATTTGTGTGTACATCATTTTCTTCAAAATTTGGTTTTGCACAAGTGCTGTGCTGTCAGTATCAAACTTCAGGACTTGTTCAAGGGATTTACTGAAAAACATATACAACAACTATTAGCCTGCTGTAGTTAAATTAGTGCTCAGCTCTAACTTCCTCAGTGTGGAAATGACATTCCTGGCAAGCGGCTCATCCGCTGCTAACCAGGTGCAACAGAAGTATACTGCTTCCGACTTGTTAAGATTAGTTTCGCTTATTCTATGCGGGCAATCATCATTAAGGCAGACGGATATGCTGATAGATTCTACTTGAATATGTTCTCCACATTCTTGGATGTTAACATCATTAAGTTCAATTGCAAGTTTCCCAGTTAATAGGTGAAGCCAGGAGCCGTTGTCAATGACAGGAAGCACATTTGCAACTTCAGTCTCTATAGCATTTCCTAAGTTGCCAATAGGTACCTGACAACAATAAGCAAACTGTAGTTCGTGCTTTTCAGCTCCCAGCATGCCCAGAAATTCGTCTTGGTGGACGACCTTTGCTTTCTTGCTTCTGTCCAGACACAAGATCCCTTCAGTTACTCTATCATCAAACACCTGCAATGGATTAAGTGGCGTTGGCATAAACCCTGTATCGGAATTTTCTCCTGAATCTGTTTTTGAGAATTTGAAGTTCGGACACTTTGAATGTCGTCTTAGTGTATCTGAAATATCAGCTTTCACATAATGAGTCGAAGGAATTGACACTGTTTCATTGTTTGCTGGACAAAAACTCTGTATACCCAACTCAGATTGAATTCTTCCTTGGAGTGCGATCATCCTAGGCTTTTCACCATGCACAAGAATCACATGCTTGGGAGATAGAAAATTAACTAGGTCCATAATTCCTTTGGCATCCGTGTGAGGACTAAAAGACAACTGATGAATCTACAAAAGGAAAAACAGAAAACAAACATAACAGCTCAAAACAGGAACTTGTTATTAGCAAGGAACAAGAATGAGCATATAATCTATTATACAGAGAAGGCATGACAAAATATTTTAGGCGATGAACTGAAGCAAAAGAAGTTTCTTTTCCACTTTATTGTACCAAATATAATTTGCAACTTCAGCAACAGTTGTTTTTTAACTTGCAAGACATACTTTACAGTTTTGTACAAAATTTTCAGCATACATGTTGCAGGAAAAAAATAATTAAAAGAACAAAAGTAATCAGAACCTTGCATCGCACATCAACTTGGGTATCTCTATCCACATTGACTTTAGTGGGTTTGCCTGACATCAGCTTGTGCCCTACAGTTCCCGCTACACAATAACTAGGAGAAGAATACCAATGGATAGAAAAAAGTTAACAAAAAATTACAGTCTAAAACGGGTCTGAAACTATTTTCACATCAGAGTTCGATTAGCTGAGGGTGGGATATATAGAATATATCAATTATCATATAACAGAAGTCTTTTTGTGGGATGCACAGCAAACAGTGAATTCCTTCATTTAGAATAAGGGAGCGTGTGATATTCACACAAAACATATCACTTGACCAATTTCCTCAACAATATAATTAGATCAGCAGGTTGTTCTAATCTCAAGTAAAGATTTTATGCTATATTTTTGTTATATAGAATACATCAGAATAACTTGCAAGTGTCATTTTGGCCTTTGCTACACATATAAAGACTTTAATTTCCGTGTTGGTTGGGGAGAATGGAATGGAAGGAATGAAGTTAAAAGGAAACAGTGGAGTTAGGAGGGAAGATTTTGGAGGAAAAAAACTAGTGCAAAATTTGTATGATAGAATTTGGGAAGAAAATGGGTGGAGAGAGAATGGCATTCATCTTCAAGTGGAGGACTGGAGGGTATGAGTTCTAATTTTAAATGGTTAGGAAAAGTATGGAGTAAGGAATGAAAATTTTGAACATCTAACCAGAATATCGGTCAAATTTCGTTCCATTTCCTCGAATTCATTAATCCCAACCAAACACAACATTTAGAATGTCGGAGGACACCACTTTCCCCAAGTTTTCTGATGCTCGTATATTCTTTTTTCTTTCTGTAACCAAGTTTCAACGTAGTACATTTGGTTTATTAAACAGACACCAACTGTTATATTTCTACTTTAATATGAGTTGTAAAACTACACAAGTACACTTCATTTTCGATACACACACATGCATATGTTGTTATAGATTAACACACACACACACGTACATGGTAAGGACGATGTATGCTTATTATATAAACAGTAACAGTATGCTGCCTGAAATACTTTTTAAGTCCTATTTTACCCTGGCAGCGTAATAAGGTTCTTTTCATATGGAGCCCAATGCTTAAAAACCTCAAGTGAAAAGCCACCACTGATCATTCCAGGTGTAGCAAAAAGAACACAAGGTCCAGGAGCATTTATCAAGGAACGGTCAAAGCTGCAAACTGAAACATTAAATTCAGAGAGGAGCCAGTTAAAGAAGATGCAGTAATCATGCCAACATGTTCTTGCCATTATTAGTCATTACATGTATAATTTAGTAATAAATATCTTTTTAAAATAATTCTAGATAAACAACAAACTAAAAGATGTTCTAAAACTATTTAAGTAGTAACGTCTATCACTGTACCAAAATCTCCATTATTCGAAATTCTGTGTGAGGCATACCATGTTTGAAATCAAATGCATTCCGAGTGGTATATGCATCTTTCACCTTTTGGCTGGTCCAGTTAATGAGAACTTTATAATACAGATTAGCTTGTAAAGTCAATCCTGTAACAGGAAATTAAAAAAATAAATTAAAAACTAATAATCAAATCAGATGATGCACATCATCGTCAATGGTCCACAGGTGCAGTGCCTTTTTGAGAATCCTTTTGCCAGAAAGTTGCTATTAGTTAGCATATAAATGTGCCAATATTGTTAACCAATGCCATATCCTACGGACATATATACTCATTACCAATAACAAAAAGAAAATGTCAGCACTATTTCATGTGATCGGAAGAAAAAGAGAAAGACGATAGAAAGGAAATATGAAATGCATACCTGCAGAAAAGTATATGGGAACCTTTAAACTCATCCTCTCCCAGTAATCATCCAATAGTATACAAAGTTCCTATTAAATTAGAACAGGAACTATCAGAAAATTATTGTTACTATACAAAGACTGTTTATCAATGCAAAAAAGAACGACCAAAAAATAACACAGAGAACTGAGAACAGTTGAATGCTACTTATTTCTCCCAAGTCCCAACGGATAATAAAATGATGAATCTCTTTCTAGGAGTTTGCTGGGAGTAACTGATTTTCCTGAGAAGATACTACTAAAGAACTTAATATAATTAGGCCAGAAAAGATAAGTGGCACCATTACTATATGAGCGATTTAGATTGTAGTGCTAAGATTATGTGACGACGTACCAAAGGCGTCTGCTAGAATCTGTGAGATGGAAATACATGATGTGAAACTTTTTTGTGCTCTCAGATGGATTAACAATAAGGAAAAAAGTTCGAATTGATTATAAATAAAATAAAAAATCTTTCAATAATAAGTTCATACAGAATATAGCATTTAAAAATTTAGCGCACAGTTCGAGATTGTGTTAAATTTCTTATATTCATGTTTACCATGTCTTGGCAGTAAATTAGCATATACAAAGACCGTGTCAAACATGTCTTCGTTTGATCAACTTCTTCTGACTTTTGTAATCTGAATATGCTTTTGCAAAAGCTAGAAAGAGGTCTTGGTTGTACCTATTCTGCCTCAGAAAGCTAATGACCGTCATATGACCCAAGACAATTCAAATGTAGCATTCAAAAATATTGATAAAAGATAGTGTCAAAAAATTGATAGTCATTAAGACTGACTATGTATTCAAAAGAAAGTTATTAATGAAGGCAATAATAGTTGAACTTCAAAGAAAAAATAATCATATATCAACAAATATTATGGACCAACAAATGCTAATAATTATCAGTCAAATTTAATTTAGTTTTTCTAAATGCCTTTATATCTACTAGCTTGTTAATATGTGTTATTTAATTATACATTTATGTTAGAATAATATGTGTCTTTTAATATAAATAGTTTTTCCATAATTAATAAGACGTATTTGGGTTATTAGATTTTTATCGAGCATGTAAATAAGTTTCTAATAATTAAGTCTGTCATAGTCCCGAGAGATATGTTTTAATGAGGATGTTCCAATGTCTTTTAGTTATAATAATAAGACCCATTAAAACATGTTCTATATAAAGATGTCTGTAAAGCCCAGATATCGACCGACCAAAACTTTTAATGTTTTGACTTTAATAATATAGTATAGATAGTATAGGTATAAATCTTATTAAGAGGAGAATTAACATTCTAACAAGCAAGACAGAAACTTATTTTTGTAAACACGGTTTTTTGTTCATAGTTAGTAGAGGAACTTAGTTGATTTTGAAAACTTAAATACTTGGGAAGCAAAGGCCTTAAACATCTTCAGAAGTGCTTCCAGCTTTTTAACAATTTAATGCATCATAGTGCCTTAAAGGGGTTGTGCATAGATTATAAGTTTTGGCTCGAAGCTGAAACAAACACCTATCTTGTAACTTTTCAATGCTAGAAACTGAAAGCTGGTTAAGAAAGCTAATCCAATCCGTACTGATTGGTTCAAAGAAGATATTTTAATTATAATAATAACGAAATCATAATTAGTTCAATTATACAGAATGTAATAGAAAACTATTTTAAGGAGCTAACCTGAGCTCGACCAAGAGCAAATGTAGGAATGAGCACTTTCCCTCCATTGGTAACACATTTATGAACCTACAAAATAACTTTTATAAATAAAGCTTCGGAAGAAAATTAATATAGTTATGCTATATACATTTTGCATTCTGAAGACTACTTGATAAATTTGCACATATAACAAGTTTAGGGCATTTGATAAACCATCACACCGAAAGTCATTATTATTGTACTTATATACGACCAATTCATGGACAATATCAAATAATTATATATAAAAAAGATGACTCAAAGACACTTTCCTAACTTAAAAGGAGGTTTACAGAAAAGGGGAAGTAGAAAAACAGCATTAAACATAGAGCAAGAGACGGCATGAACTGATTAAAATTAAGACACTAAAAGTGACGGCTTATCGTTCCCGTACAGCATCAAGAAATTCTCTTTCCCGAGCATATTTTGAATCTCGTATAGTTGTACCATAGGTCGACCTGCAAAAAGAAAATTTATTATTGCAATGGATCTTGTTTTGAGATACACATTAAATTTGTTTTATTATATGGCTCTGCATTTAAGCTTTTTACACCATAGTCCATTCTTTCAACAGGATCACGTCTCGTTTTACACGGCAAACACAATTCCGTACTACAACTATTATAAAAATTTCAAAATCATAATATCAGAACATGAACTGATAAATAGTATTCTACATTTTAGCAGTTTAGCTTGAGATCTATTTCTGCTTGTTTCTTAAGTACTAATTACTAGGGGTAATTGCAGATTTGCTTCTATAATCTACAAGTCTCCAGCAGTATAATAATGTTCTAGAATTTAACTTTTTGTGAAGCATGACCTGCATATAAATCCATATCTATATCCGCCTTTAAGAACTTTATGTGATACATATAGGCAACAGTACATAATAAAAAATATTACAGCTACTCAGTTCTATAGGAATGCAGTTGTCAAAATCTCAGTTGCTGACTGATCTGCAATTGTGTAAATTAAGGTTTAAGTATTTTTATATTGCTTTGTAAGAAAGTGATACAAACCGATTTATGTAAAATGCCAAACTGAATGCAGAATGATACTACAATATCTAGGTGATTCAATCACATACCATCATATTTACAAGAGTTTTCACTTGAGTATATTCATCTTCAACTTTGTAATATTCATATGGCAAACCATTTTGTAACACCTTATGTATGGAGCAATTATTGTATCACCAAAAATTCACAACAAGGGCAGAGTCCAGTTTTTCAGAAGAATGTCTGACAAAGTGGGTGTACAGTCATTAGTTATTTTGTGGCCAATAGCTCAGGAAAGACAAGATGGCTTTCTAAGCGCATAAAAAAGATAATCTCATAAAAAAAAAAAAAGGCAAGCTAAGGTAAATTTGTAGGTATTAGCCATATGCATCGATATGTGGAGAAAATACTACTCTGATATAAGAAGGTCCAAATGCAGCCGATCGATTTGTGCAGCTCCAAGATGTCTATCAGGTGTCATATTATAATCACCGGTGTAAACTATTGCAGAATCTCCTACTTTAGCATAAAACATTGCAGCTCCAAGCACCTACAAACATTTTTCCATGTTAGTTTATCTGCTATTGAAATTATATAGGAACCAATTCCCAATGCCATAAAAACTGCAACCTAGAATAATGACTACAAGAGAATATTGCACATTATCTCTATAAACTTTGGACTTGTATTTTTCCCATAAGTGATAAACACACATAAGAATCTAACGTCCACCACATCCAATTATTTAAATAGATTTGGGCAAGCATGTAGTGTATTCATTAATGTGCAAGGGAGACTATTATAGTTTAATTACTAATCATGGTTGTCTAACCTGTTAACCTTTGACTAATCTCATGGGTGCACACAAGAAGACTCGTGCATTCGGAAAATATAAGCATAGAGCTTAAGTGACCACAAGAAGAGAAGTATGTATGAATACAAACAAATTGTAAAAAAACTTTATACATCAGTTTGTCTTGTAAACAGAAGGCAAAAGAGTTTATATATGTAATTAATAAGCTCAATAATAAAATCTGAAAACACAACATAGCACGAAAAAATCAGGTTCAGGATGCCTACATGTCCAGCATAGTATGCACGTATCTGAAGATCCTTATCAACCTGCACCGTCTGCTTTAAATCCACAGCAGTAACTGCCACATCATTCAAAAAATCATAGATCAATTTACAAAAGAATATGAGGATGATATACAAGAGCAAAGGTCTATTCTTTGAATATATGTCTCTTTAAATTTTCTAATGTAAACATATTTTAAAGCAAGGTGAACTCATGAATTACATAGTTTTTAGGTAAAAGAAAACGAGGGGGCAACTTGCCTTGTTTAGGGTTAGTTTTTAGGTAAAAGAAAAAGTGGGGGCCACTTGCCTTATTTAGTGTTATACAACACTAATCTAATTAAGCTGAAATGTAGTATAAATTGCACTTCGGTTTATAAATTAAGACTAATTGCAACTCTGATATTTAAGTTGCTCATGACCACTGAATTAATCAGCTAGCAAGTAAAACCATACATTAGGCGATTATGATATACTTCAGATTTATTAGACATAAGAACAAGGGCAACTACCTTTCTTCATACATTCTTCAATATTTTCGGATGTAAACTGTTCTTCTTCTCCCCTTCTGTCAACCATAACTTTCCGATAATCCTCCAACATCAAAGGAGCGAGAGCTTTTGTTGGATACTGCATAGATAAATGTTCAAACAACAGAGACTGAGCATAAAAAGTTTTATGTGGAAAGTGGAAACCGAAAGGGATAGATGGAGATTACTTTATTCAATCATCAAGTAAACAGATATAGTGATCTGAAATCTAATAACCAAGATAGCACTTCATGAGATTACAAAAAACAATAGATTGTCTTTACCGTCATATAAATTGGTCCCTTGTATCCACAGACTTCAGTGAAGTATGGCAAAGCTCCAATATGGTCAAGGTGACTGCATCATTTTATTAACTTAGCTCATGTAGAAGTAATATATTATCAGGGATAAGAAAAAAAGGGATCAATTCATACTATACTGCACATACACATGTCAAGATTATGAAATTACTTATATAAATATTAGAATCTTGCAAGTGAGGTCCTTAATTCCTTTACTGTTCAACCTACCACGGTCGAAAATTCATAGCACTCCAGCATAACTGTACTTTACAGAGATGTTAATTCTAATTTCTAAGTATCTTACTTTCTAGTTTCTACAATGATATTGCAATCCCAAAGTCATAAAAAAAAAAATGAATGGAAACTAGACATTCGCTGATAACTTACTGGCTACAACAATTTATGGTAACCCCAGGTAGATGAGCAAAAGCAACTAAAGAGTATTATAACTCTGTTGTATATAGTCAGTCATTGTCTCCATAGTGCATAAGGAATACATACATGTCGAGAGCCAAGAATGAGAAATGCGCAGGAATTAAACTCCCTACCCCGTAATTTGTCCTAAATATTTCTCAATAAGTATGAATTGCGTACTTGCATAGCATCAGCACTCAGCAGTAGGATGAGGAGCATTTTCCTCAACCAGTGTAGAAGGTGAAGTTTATGATATTTAATGTAGATGATACAAAATTACATTGCCTAGTTACATAACCAGACAAAAGAATTCCTAAATATTGGCACCTTAATAATTTATCTTCGTTCTATTTATTTTATTCAATTGATCATTAAGATACTGTTTACAGCACTTTTAAGCTCATATCAAAAATTTCACCCCACCTTAATTCTTAGTTCAGCGGATCTCTACCTATCCAGATTCCAGAAACTTATAATATATATCAAATCACGACATCAACAAAAACATTTTTAACAAATTTGTATAGCCCTGATTTACTTTAACAATAGACTGCAGTATTGCCTACCATTCTTTTACATTCTACTCCCTCTGTTTTGAATATAGGTCGTTCGACTTTTTGACACGCACTTCTAAGTCCCTTGACCGGATAGTTAAAATCATTATTTTTAAAATTTTCAAAATTTTCAAATAAAAATATATGATTAATATTATAAATAAAAAAAAAGAAAATTTTGAAAATAATGATTTTAGCTATGAGGTCAAAAGTCTTAGAATTGTGTGTCAAAATATCAAGCGACCTATATTTCAAAACGGAGTGAGTAAGTGATTAACCGCCTTTCAACCTCAATGTACAAGCTTTTCGCCTTAACACATCAACCAATCCAATAAAACAAAATTAACTAACACAACAGGCAACAAACAATCATATATCAAGAAACAGAAATATACAAGTGTGTGATGATAATGCAAGTAAGGGAGCTATCGAAATCCCCGGTTCTCGAAATACGAGAGAAATCGGGGTATCTCTGGTGATCATGATGACCCATATGCATCCCGCAATCGAACATAATTTTCTTGCCATTCATGTTCACCACCACACAGCTCTTGCCCACTTCTTGGCCTGCCCCTGCAAACAAAACCTCAAATTAGGACATTAGTGTGCATACAAGGATCATATAAATGGGCAGAGACATGATTTTATGTGAAAATAAGACATACCCAGAACTAAACAATCGATCGCCATGGGGTTCTTGCAATCAGAGTGGAGAAAAATGGTTTGATTTTGTGGGGTTTTAGCTTATTGGGGTTTAGTGGTTTATTTGTTATTGCTAACAGGCGAGTGAACCGGGTTGCTGACTTGCTGTCCAGTTCAAACGAACCCGGCTTATTTTATCCCATCCTATTTCTTTGCGAAAATAATCTGCGATTCTTTCTCAAATCGAAAATAAGTACCTAATTGAAATTTATTTCCAAATAAAGTATTCAATTAAAATATATTGACGGTTTAGTTCTATTCTTTATTTATTTTTAATTTTTATTTTAGAAATAAAATTTTCATATTTAGATTTTTGTTTATATAAAAAACCAAAGATAGATTATTTAATCATACAGCCAATACATTTTAAATTGTGTAATTTGGAAAACAAAATATATTTAACTCTAGAAAATAAGATATAAATGTAAAAAAAAAAAAATCCCGAAGAAAGCTAATTCAGGTTTGGTTTTCAAAAAAAAAAAAACTACTTTAAGTTGGGTTTTCCGAGCAACTTTAAGTTGAGGGGGGAAATTCAAATTCAAAAATGTTACGCAATATGACGTTTTAGATTGAAAATTGATATTTGGAGTCAGAAATGGATGGCAATACTCCTAAAAAATGTGACAAAGTGGTCTTTTGTTCAGCGAGCTAAGGACCTTACGAGGTCACAGGCACTGAGCCGGAGCACCTGCTCAAAAGTCAAAACAATAAACTTTGGCTTCTGAAGATATAGATGGTCAGAGTTATTTGATTTTTATTTTTTTTGCTCATTTGGATGGTCAGGATGATCTTATTCACATCATTTGGCAGTGACCATGAAACAAGAGAACGCCCCTTGAAAAATTCCCCCTATGGTGATATCAAGCTATCAGAAGACTACTTACTTTCTGCAATTTCAGTTAAACTACAAAAAACGAAAGTTACAGTAGTAGTTAGGCCATACTAATCAAACTAATGCAATTTACATTCATATTTGTCGCGTTTTTTTCTGATGACAGCGTTAGGGCATAACTAACACATTGATTACTAAACTCCAATGCCAGGGATATTGTCAAATTACATTGCTCAATCTCGTATAACTGTGAGTGTGACAGAGTACAATGAAAATTATTATCAATATTAAAGCAAAGCAGTATTAATAAAACAGGCCTATCAGAGTGACAGAGTCCTTATATGATTTCCTGATTTCGTATGTTGTAGGACTGTCATTGAGGTAGTTCGTACGCTTATTTCAATTTTAATAGTCGAAGTATAAACACGAGTACTGGAATGATCTTGTGGAGCCAAATTTGCCAGAGTCGACGATAGCAGAACCAGAAAACGTGCAAATTGCCAGAGTGACGGAAGTCTGCATCAGGGAGTACTTGTTGCTATCAATTCCTTGCATGCCTGTGGTTAGATTTAAAATTTCATAAGACCTGTCATTGTACCAGGGTGCAAATAGTTAGATGGGGTGGTTGCAGTTAAGTGGATGTGTCGAAGGAATAACTATTTCCACTATGCAGCACCCAATTTGCACAATACTAAAAGGCCAAGTTTGGATACTTTTGGATTACTTTATATTCACTTTTGTTCCCATTCTTTGTGAGTTGTTTGGCTTAAGCCACAATCTATCGCTAGTTCTCTACCTAAGATATGTTGTTTTTCTATTCCTTTTCTTCATTATTCAGCTATCATTAATCAAAACTGGATTGCTTGTTGAATGAGGAGGCTACTGAGACAAGCAAATCCCATGTTTATCTCCACAAAAATGTTATTGTGCTCAGAGCAGATTGTGTTTATCACCAGCAACATTGTACATGGGACTCTTAGCTATCACGGTTCAGATTCTAAAAATCGATTTATTAACCGATTAATCGGTTCCGATCCAACAAAATCAGTTAATATAAAATCGGTCCAACTGTTATTCAATCGGTCAAAAATTGAATTAATCCGTAAAAAATCAGTCAGAATATTCAAAATTTGTAAAATTTGTGGGAAGAATTAAACTTTTCTAAAATAATTATATATACTATAAATAATATTAAATTAATTTCAATTAATGACGAATGCCAATTCTCTAATCAATCGTTAATTATTACATTATTTGATTAGTTGATTCACGATAAAAGACTATCTTTTTCTTTTAACTAACGAAGGCATTTATTTTTTAAAATCTTTTATATATGTTTGATTACCTTCTAAGGTAAGTTAAATATGTATTTATTATTAAAAAAGATATGTATTTATTAATTAACCATTAACTTAGCATATTTTGAATAATTTTAAATTTAATTTTAGGTTTACATTAAAGTTATCATATTGTATTTAACAACTTCAACCTCGTAAGATAATGATTACCTCTTGCCTCCGCAAACCCTAATTTCCCCTCCTCTGTCCCTTTCTTTGCTTAATAGCAGCGGGGGCTTCCACCGGATCTCTACCGGTGGAAAGCCCCAAAATTTTTTATTTCTCTGTGTTTGCTTTTTTCTTTCAATAAAACTTCTTTGGCATTTGTTTTTCCGGATCTAAGGATTCAAAACCTTTTCCGATTTGGCCTTCTTTTCTTAGATCTCAATTCCACGGAACTACGGATTTCTCGTTCTTCCCGGTGCTTTTATCCTTGAAAGTGGCCCGAGTTATCGTGTTTCTGTGAGTTTTGTTCCCCAGATCTAAGATTGACTTGGTTTAGCCAATATTTCATTTACGCATTTGGTTGTTAGGTTATCACGTTTGGTTTGGTTTTTTGTTGTCTCACCGTTTGTGTGAGTTTTGTTATTTTCTCACCGTTTGTGTGAGTATGATGTTTGATTTAGTAATAGAAATTGTCAAGGGATTGCATTCTCAGTCGATAGCTCAAACTGTTTGTGACGGAAGCGAAAGTGGCGAAGTTTGTGTAGATATCATCTTCAACAAATCACGTGATTTTATCTCCAAGATGAATGGATTAATCAGTGATTGTTTCTGTATTTTGTTTGTTCGACGCGACTGTTTATGTAGATGCCGTATGGCTTTTTATTATTAAATTAACTCATTTATCAAAAAAAAAAACTTCAACCTCGTAAGAGCATCACATCATTCATTTAAACGTAAACGAGCAATTAAATCATCGACACACATGTACTAGAGTACTAAAAAAATTGACGCCAAAGGACAGTTGTACTTCAAACAGATCGACAATTTTCCTCTGTTTTAATATTGATAATAGATTTGATTTCAATTAATCAATATTTTAAATAAATTAATAAAAGTTAAAACTATTAATATCTCGAGTGGATTTGACCGTTCTGATACTCGGACATATTTATAGTTTGATTATAATTTTATAACTCGAATGAATACCGAGTTGGATTATAGTATTATGATACTCAAGCATATTTATTTTGAGTAATTCGACTAGATTTAGAGTATTTGAATATACATGTTTAATAAAAATACTTGAATCGAATTTTTAAATCGTGCCTATTATTATTATGTATAATATACATCATATAAACAATAATTACAATAACATAATAATCTACAAATGATTTCATTTTAGTCATGATACATAATTATTCGAGTATTTATAATATTTTAATTATCTCATACTAATATATAAATATGAATAAATTGGTATTCAATCGAGTCGAAACCAAATCATAAGATATTCGAACTCGATTCGAACAAACTTATATAATTTTAGTTTAAATTTGGACGAAATCTGAAAGAGTAAATTATAAATTCGAAAGGAATCCGATCATATTGTTATCCGTATCCATTTGACTCGTTTTAAACCCTAACCTCGGCAATAAAACTGAAATATCTGTGATCAATAATATGAATATACAATTTTTTTTCATGTTCTTGAGATCTTTTCAGGAAGAAAAATGAGTAAGAAGAATCGAAAATTTTGTTGATTTTACGCTGAAGAAATGAATATTATCAATTTTATTATTAATGGGAGAATAAGATTATAGTTTAAAGTTTATTATTTTATTTTCATTTTAACTCGTAACATGATAATAAAAATAATTTCATTTTTTTCATTAAATTTGGAGGAACTTATTGTTTGTGAAGGTTAGTTTCATTTATTTCCTCTTATATTTGTCCCATTTTGAATTTTTCTGGACTAATTGAGCTCAAAAAGTATTTTGATTATTTTTTGTAATTAAAAACATATCTGATCAAACTAATTCTTTCATTTTCTGAATATTCTTCTCAATTCTTTATATTACAATTTTTTTTGAATTAATAAAACTCTTTGTTGTAGAAATATCAGCGCTATCTATTAATTTATCAATTAAAATATTAACCAATTATACTATTTACTCACTTTTCTTTATTTTTTATATTATTTTATACATTTTTCAAGCATTTTTCTTAACCTCCATCCAACTCATAGAAAAAAAATGACAGTGATAAATAGAGCGATACCAAATCCGATAAACTTTAAAACTTATTACTGTAACTTTATTTATAATTTAAAATTAAAATAAAATCATAAAATCAATTAATGTTAATAGATATTCGTTCTCACGCCGACCTTTCCATCCAAGTCTTAAACTAAACAGAAACAAGATTAAGCGAAAGCTGCACAGACTTCACTTGTTAGCTAAAAAATCTCGTACTCTCATCTATACTGTGTGATTAAACAGCAAAACCTAATGATTATTAATTATTATTATTCTCTTTTTTAATCACTCATAAATTAAAACCCACATTCTAGAGAGAGAAAGCTAGCTAAAATCTGACACAGATAGATGCAGATTTGAATCACCAGCATTCTAGAGAGAGAAACACACACTCACGCGGCATTCTCGCTAAACATATACATACACATCTACTTACATGTATAGAGAGTTTGTGTTGGTTTGAAACCCTAGAGTGTTAGTGTCCAGATCCATGTATAATTGTACATAGAGTGAGAGAGCGAGAGAGAGAGAAAGGAGAGACAGAGAGAGAGAGAGCGAGAGAGATTTATCTGTGTTTGTGTGTGTTTTGATTAGAGAGAGAAAGAGGGAGAGAGATTTGTTACTGTGTACTCGAGTGTGTGTGTTGATTTTGATGTGAGATTTGCAATTAGATCCGATATGGAGGATAATTACGGCGACGAAGGCGGAGTGTCGGTGGCGGCGCGTGAGAGTAGTGGCGGCAATGCACGGTATCCGGCGAGTGAGGTTACGCCGACGCCGTTGTCCTCGGCGTCGTTTAGAGAAGGAAGGAGTTCGTCGAGACGGCGAGCGCCAGTGAGGCCGCCGAGCTTGGATGCGGATGATTTTATGAGTCTGATGCACGGTTCCGATCCGGTCAAAGTCGAGCTTAATCGTTTGGAGAATGAAGTTAGAGGTCAGGAATTTGTGGTTGATCTATTTGTATATGTGAATTGTTGTTTGAATTTTGGCTTGATTTGATTAAGTGTTGGGTTTAATGTGGTGGTTTTTGTGTAGATAAGGATCGAGAACTTGGCGAAGCACAGGCGGAGATCAAGGCACTCAAGTTATCTGAACGTCTTCGTGAGAAAGCGGTGGAAGAGGTCTGTCCCCTATATGATTTGGTCTTATTGTGTTCAATTGTATGTATATTATATTGTTTCCGAATTTTGGAGCTTAATTTAAATAAAACGGGAATAAAGGAAAAAGGAGGATTTTGAAGCTCAATTATACAGTGTCAATTTGAACCAATTAATGTTATATTTCATAACATAAATACACTGCATAAAGATTGATACCACTATTTTTTTTCCTTTCATACTAAATTCCTACTTCAAGTCGTTGAATACAATTGTGTTGACGTACTCATGTTGTGTATGTTTACCTTTTTTCCTTTCATAATTTATTCGTATTCTTTGAGTTTACATGGTGTCTCTTTTTCAGTTTCACAGTTGGTTTTCGTATGCCTGATACTTGACGTTATATTAAGATTATAAGCATCAATTGGATTTTATTCAGATCACAAGCATGACCCATTTAGACAGTGGATCCTTACACAGCAGACTCGGCCTAGTTTAGTACTGAGCTTACTAAATAAGTAGGTGCATGCTTTTGGAAAAAATTACATTTGTTCTTTGTCATGATGACTCCCTTTTTATTATTCCAGCGAAGTCGTGGCTGATTTGATGCTCTTAAAAAAGTAAATCCTAATAATGATTGTGTTTAATGCAACACTTTTAAGGAATCTTTTAGGTCTCTAGTTTTGTGTTGAATTGTAAGCTAGTTTATGGTCTCTCAATTGGGAATGCTAAGATTTTAGTTAATGGTTTGTTTTTTGATATAATGGGCCAGGAAAGTTTCATTACCTTTATGCTGCTTAAAAATTATTACATGGTTATTATGTTTGGCCTCTGCTTCTGCATACTGACCCTATGAATTTTCTGGAAGTAATTTGTTATTGAAGCAGTAGTGGTGCAAATTAGATTATTAGATCAATGGAAATTTCACGACATGGTAATGGAATTCAAAACTTTGCTCACTAGAGAAGAATATAATTGCCGAACATTCTAACATATATCTATGCTCCTTATTTGCATCGGAAATTCATGTGTGCATAATCTCCTCTCTTATTGAGTTGCAAGGTCCTTGAGTCCTATATAACAGTAGATTGGTGTAGATGTAAAGTTGATAAAACATGATATTGTGCAATAAATTTAGTCCTTCGTTATGTATATATAAACAAAAATGAAAAGATACCATATATTCTTAAAAAAAAATTAATAAACAGACACGTTGATATGCATCACATGAATGTCATAACCTATTTTGGGACCTTTTAAGACCCATACGCCTCAGGTTCATCTTGTTCGAAGATATATGTTGGTCCTGTTATTTCTTTTATTATAGATGTGGAGTTGTAGCCAGACATAAATTTAAGCTTTCCCTTATCTAGTTGCAATGTTGTAACAGAAGTGCGTGACCTTTTCTGTTAGCTCCTGAAGTTATTTGAGTCATGATATTGGAGTTAAAACTTACATGTTGATGCGTCCATTTTTAACATAGCTAACTGAAGAACTGGAGAAGGTGGACGAGAAGCTCAAGCTTACGGAATCTCTTCTCGAAAGCAAAGTATTGACTGAAGCTCTACCATAAAGTTAATTTTTCCTTCTACAGTCACAAAATCTAAATGTAGTGGGATCCCTCTTTCTTGGCAGAATCTCGAGATCAAGAAAATTAATGATGAGAAGAAGGCCTCAATGGCTGCTCAGTTTGCTGCAGAAGCCACTCTTCGTAGAGTTCATGCTGCTCAAAAGGATGATGATATGCCCCCAATAGAAGCCATCCTTGCACCTTTGGAAGCAGAGCTCAAGCTCGCTCGTCAAGAGGTATAACCATATAACATCAAATTTGTTTAAGAACATTCAATTCTAAAATATTCTAATAACAGAATAGAAATTGCTCTTTTGAATATAGTAAAGTAGTTGACATATTGAGCTTGTTATCTTTACAGATTGCTAAGCTCCAAGATGACAACAAAGCTCTGGATCGCCTTACCAAATCAAAAGAGGCCGCTTTACTTGAAGCTGAGAGGACAGTGCAGGTTGCCTTGGCGAAGGCTTCTATGGTAGATGATCTTCAAAACAAAAACCAAGAACTAATGAAGCAGATAGAAATTTGCCAGGTATTGTAGCTGGAGTTCATCTTTACCTTTCCTAGACTTGAAGGTTATATTATCTGAATGCCTCTTAACGTCTATTTGTATATCAGGAAGAGAATAAGATTTTGGATAAAATGCACCGCCAGAAAGTTGCCGAAGTTGAAAAGCTTACGCAGACTGTACATGAGCTTGAAGAAGCTGTTCTTGCTGGTGGGGCTGCTGCAAATGCCGTGAGAGATTACCAACGAAAAGTTCAAGAGATGAATGTAAGTTAATTTCTTGCTTAACCTTCCTATATGTGATTGTTATATTGAAATTTGAAAATGATACTTAATGAACAAGTCTGTTTTTAATTGCTCAGGAGGAAAGAAAAACTCTTGACAGAGAGCTAGCACGTGCGAAAGTAACTGCAAACAGGGTGGCAGTAGTTGTGGCTAATGAATGGAAAGATGCCAATGACAAGGTGATGCCAGTGAAACAATGGCTTGAAGAAAGAAGATTCATGCAGGCATGATAAGTTTTCTCATACGCTTGTCTGAGACTTGGTCCCTTTCAGCTTATATATTCGATGAGAAAAAGTCTATGTTGCTCTGTCCATTGTTATATCATATATGCTCGTGTAGTTTCTGTTCTTTCTGCTTATTTTTGAATCCTCTTCTCACAGGGGGAGATGCAACAATTAAGGGACAAACTCGCTATAACCGAGCGAGCTGCAAGATCTGAAGCTCAGTTAAAGGTAGCAGTTCCGTTTTTTATCTGTTATCAGTAACAATACCTGTATATCTATGCCATTGTTAGGATTCATTTCTAAATACTGAATTCAGGAAAAATATCAACTGCGGCTGAAAGTACTAGAAGAGACTTTGAGATCACCAAATGTTAGCAGTCGCAACCCATTCGATCTACAAAGTGCTAGTCATGGTCGTCGTCAGTCGCTTGGAGGAGCCGATAACATTTCTAAATTAACATCAAATGGATTTTTACCGAAGAGATCGCCATCGTTCCAGCTGAGATCATCTGGAAGTAGCACAATGTTAAAACATGCCAAAGGCACATCTAAGTCATTTGATGGTGGTACTCGCTCATTGGATAGGGGTAAAGTTCTAAACGGATCTGGTCCAAGTTTTAATCTTCGTGATTCTTCTGAAGAAACCAAGGCGAGTGCTACATGTAATAATAACTGGAAAGCAGATTCAGATGAAAAACCTAATGACTTCACAGCAGCACCAGAGAAGGAGGATACTGTACCAGGATTGTTGTATGACTTGCTACAGAAAGAGGTTGTTGCTCTGAGAAAAGCTGGGCATGAGAAGGATCAAAGCCTCAAAGATAAAGATGATGCCATTGAGGTCGTAATTTCTTCATACTGATACTAAGATGCTTGTCTTATAGTTTTGTCATCTTATAGTTGTGATTTTCATTTAGATGTTAGCAAGAAAAGTTGATACCTTAACTAAGGCAATGGAGGTGGAGGCCAAGAAGATGAGAAGGGAGGTAGCTGCCATGGAGAAAGAGGTAGCTTCTATGCGTGTTGATAAAGAACATGAAAATAGGGCCAAGCGCTTCGGAGGAGGGGCAAGGGGTCCTGCAAACAGTTCTCAGCTTCCTGCTAGGTATTTTTTTTTTTTGTTGTTCTTCCTTTTGTTTGATGTATATATATATATAGGGAAGTGCTCAAATACAAACTAAGTTAGTGTACAAACTACAAACTCAATATAAGCCCTTGGATGAATCTAATCCAATGGCCCCGCAGGGGCAACCACACACCAGTTAATATACACCCTGTCACACATGATCTGCAGATTCCCCTCCGTTTTTAATTTAAATTTTCCCGTTAATCGGTGAACTTTTTTTGAAATCCGACTTCACTGTATTTTTGTTCATCTCGCAACGATCAATTTCCATACCATATGTGCTATATTTCGATTTGATTTAGAGACTTTTTAATTTTAGTTTGTAGTTTGTACGCTAAGGTGGTTTGTACCAGAGTAAGACCCTATATATATATATACAAGTGGACCTTGCATATTGGATCTAACTATTAGGACTATCACACAAGGCTGTGATGATAGGACTCGAATCATTTGTGCTGTGATGATAGAATTTGAATCATTTTCTTTGTTTTGGTTCTGACATGGAGCAGCATACACTGTAATGCACTTCACCAGGCAAATTTAAGTTCTGTTTGTCTTAGCTTATAAAAGGCAGAAGTACTTTTGGAGGTGGTATTTATTTTGCCTGTTCTAGGAAGTAGATAAGCTAATTCAAACACGCACTATCACAGCATGCGACTATTTTATACTAGCTGCTTGTCAGATTCATAAGATGCCTTGGTGAAGGAGTTAACTAGTTTACAAATAAATGTGCTGTCCTTACTGTCTTTTGATTTGTTTCAAGAAACTTACTTTTTTTACAGCCAACGTTCATGGTAAAGGGATCAAAGAGCTCCTTATAATTGTTTGTCTATTATAAACTATTACGGGTCCATATAACATGGATTACTTGTTTCTTGTTAATGAAGCTGCTGTTTGCTTTAAATTTTCTGAAGCATATAAAAATCCTGTTCACTTTGTTTGATTGAGGAATTGATGTTTTATTCGTTTGGTCTTAGGTAGATAATTGGTTAGTTTTTGTTGCCAAGTCTTGGTCCACTGCATGTTGTTTTCCATCATAGGTCAATTTGGCGCTTTGAAGCATGGGTGTGGCACCCAGTTGCTGCACTGTGCACCAGGTGCGGTGCTGGTGCGGCTGGGTGCACCACCCGGCGTCTCCCAGCATTTAGGGTTGGGGATTCACAAGGGTGCGGGAAGGGCAAGTTATGTAATTTTGCAGTAAAAAAAAGCGCATCTTCATTCTTCGGCTCATCTTCTGTTACTCTTCTTCTGCAAATATGTTTGTGTATACTGTATACACACACACACACACACGCACTGCATGTGTATGTATATAGGAGCTTCAGAATATATATTGATGAGTTGATGCTTTGGTTTTTGTGGGCTGCTTTGATTTTGTATATTTACTTGACTTGGCTGTATGTATGTATACTTTTCTGGTGCAGCTTTATGATGGTTTGATCTTGTTTTGCAAGTTGCAAGTAGATATGTAAATTTATTTATGTAATCTGTATGTATTTGTTTGCTGATGGAATTGATATTTAATACTTAATTCAAATGCTACTCTTTTCCTAATTAAATATATACGTGATGTACAATTTTTAATTTTTTTTAACTGCCGTATCCGGTATCCCCCCTCACTAAATCCCCTTTATATTTTTTTTATACCGAATTCCCGTTTCCCATCACTCACACTCGTGCTTCATAGATTTGGAATACTGAATTACATATAAATTACTTAGTTCCGCTGGGCCAGTTAAAAGCTATTTGCCTTAAAATTCCTCTTAAGAGATCCTTTTTTATCCTCCTTCCGTAGATAGTGTACGAGGGAAATTCAAGTTCTAATCAGGTGGGTGTTGTACCTACTGATGGTTTAACAGGAGGCTAGCATGAGTTTAATAAGAAAGTTAGGCTCACTTTCTTCTCACACACACATACAAGCTGATTTAACAAGACTTGAACTGCAACCATTGCAAGAATCAATAGGTTACTTTCTTGCTTATCACCAAGTTGCATTGCTCGATGTTCCGCTGCACTTCTTATTTTTCTAACTCCAATATTCCCTTGTATTAGTGACTTGAAAGGCATTAGCGGAATGTCTTAATATACAAGCAGGTATATGTTAAGGGCATAAACAATAATGACTGGTAATATGAAAGGAAACTTCTATTTTTTACTTCCATAAATTTCTTTTTTGAGCTTTATTTACCCTTTTTGGTTTGTAAATACCCAATAATGTTGTGAGAAAGATGTTGGAGCTTAATTATTCATTGTAAATTGCAGGACTGGAGCACGAGGAGGGTTAACACGCAGCACCCAATAACCAGAAATCCTGATTGCAGCGCAGCAAAAAATAGTTATGCATAGCTTTCTATTGGGTCTTGAGCTACTTTCTCATCTTTCCTACTATTGACTTGTGGTTGATTTTAGATTACTTGGCATGCTATTGGTCTGGTATTTGATCCAGCATCGAACAAGTGATCAGAATACAATGAATAGGAGATAAGTCTGTGGAATCAGTATGCTTACGACGTAGTTCATCATCCTCCACTTGCTATCAACAAAGAAAGAACTGGAGGATGTTGTGTTTACTAACCCTTTGTCAGAATTTATCTGAGTGGAGATATTTGTGGATGTATAGGTTAAATTATTGGTGTTGCTGATATTTCACCTTACGAGTTTGTGCTTGCAGTCTATATTTGTAACCTGCGGCTAGTTTTTTCTTCTTTTCTTCTTTTGTTTTTTGGTTTTTAAATTGATTAATGTTTGTCAATATTCTCGTTATCTGGTATAAACTAGTAGCTCCCATGATTGTGTTATTCATCTAGTAGTTTCTAATTTATCTAGAATTACAGGCTAACTAAAAGTCCTGAAGGACCTGAAATAGTTTGGTCATGGATATTTCTTCTATGTTAAGTATAGCATAATTTTTTTGGTTTGGATATTTTTAAGTACGGTTAACTTTGTGCATTTAGCTGTTTTATATATTTTGTAACCAATACTGTCACTTCTGAGGTCCAGTTGTGTAAAAATTGTTTTAATTTTTTTTTTGTACGTGCATAATTGCATATGATATATGATATCAGGCTATAGCTGATATGGAATTCATATTTGAAGGGCAAGTCTGTTGCACTGTGAACTTTGGTCGCTTTGGCTTTGCTACTGTTTGGATTCAAAATGTTAAAATACACAACGTTTAAAGGATTTGTAAAACTGAAAGCAAATATGTACAAAGCGGGTGCAGTTCCAAATCATCAATCACTTTGAATTGAAATAAGTTGATTAAATTTGGGAGAGTTGGATCGAAGTTAGTTAAATTGGAATTTTGCTGGTGCAAAATGCATGTAGGTACTGTTTGGGGTTGCTATTGCAGACAGCAACAACAGTTTTTTGCTGAAAAGCAGGTGAAAAACTGTTTGGTAAATCGAAAAACAGTTTTTCTGAACAGCAGCTTTTAGCTGAAAAGCTGCTGTTAGAAAAAGCAGGTCCTCCCATGATTTTAGAAAAAGCTGTTTTTCAGTTTTTGCATAATGTTGTTATAGATTTCATTATAAAACCTCACCAAAAACATTATTATTTTTTATACTATAACTCAAAATAAGTAAATATCAAAAAAATTACCAAACAGTTATCTGATTTCTACAACAGCACTTATTTTACCAGCACTTATTCTGACAGCACAGCAATTTTTAACAGCACTCCCAAACAGACCCTTAGTCAAGTCATCAATCAATTACAATTGAAATACAAGTTATAAATTTGGAAGAGATGAACCAAAAGTTGGTTAATTGGAGAATATTCTATTTTAAATTTCACATTGGAACCCATGGTTATGGCTGTGGATTCGAATCAATTAATATGAAATATTTTCTTTTCCAAGTGAAATTCCTTGATACATGAAAGAGCTAAAAAGTTATTTTTTTTTGGTCGTCGAATAAAAAGTCTTTAATACAAGTATCTAATTGATTCAAAATTATTAATACACATGTGTTTAATTCATTCCGAGTTCTCAGAACCCATAAGTGCTTGAACTGAGACATACTACGACGCCAACTTCATAACATGGATTGATATACAAGTATCTAATTGATTCGAAATTATTAATACACATGTGTTTAATTCATTCCGAGTTCTCAGAACCCATAAGTCTAACTGAGACATACTACAACGCCAACTTCATGGATTGATAAATTGGGCGCCAAGCAAAATATAAAACCGGCCAAAAATGTTCTCATCTTACTAAACTTATACAATACATAAAAAAAAAAATTTCATCATATACATAACAAATTCATCGATACGCTCTCAAATAATCACCAATTGTATAATAATCTATTGATGCCTAAGCCTACAAACCACCACCAATACACAAGATTTACCAGTTCCAAACTCGCATGCTTACCAATTTAGATATACAATGACATAACAGATTGTTAAATCAATAACAATACAGAAAAAGAACGAGACGGCGCATAGTGCAGTATGCTTGAAAAATACTAGTCCTGCATAGTCACCTGGATGCCAGTCCAGTCTGATAAATTCAACTCGTGGAATTTTATCCGTCTCAGTCCAGTATGCTTTGATTTACACAGCTTATAGAATTTGATCCGTCTCAGTCCAGTATGCTTGATAAGCACAACTCATGCAATTCATTCAGGACCCATTCTGCTCCGGTATGTCCACCCAGAACCATGACCCTGGTCCCTCCAACCACACAGGTGCTGTGACCCCAAGCAAACTTAGGTGGATTTCCAGGTACATTGAGAATCCTCCAGGATGGTTTCTCTTCAGCAGGATCCAACAAGAAAAGCTGAGCAGGAGAATGCAGCCCAGCCATTGAGCCACCAAATATTATAATACGACCACAAGGCATTGTTACTGCAACATGATCAAGTCGAGGTGGAGGAACCACAGCGCTCTGACTGCCTACACCAGTAAATGCACCACACTCCAGTTGCCTCCATTCAGGTTTTTCATCCTCCAGGTCAATGCTGTATGCGTCTCCTGAACGTAACCGCAAATGTCCACTATTAGCGAGCCCGCCAAACATTAATATTTTTGTCCTTCCATAGACGGATAGGGAGTGGCCCAATCTAGATGGAGGTGCCCATGAAGTTGGAATCTCTTTCCATTTTGGTTTTTCTAATGTAAGATCCAACAAAAATGTGTCACTAAGAAGAACTCCAGCTTCTGTACACCCACCAGACACCACTAATTTTGAGCCTTCCATTGTGCAAGAACTATGCCATGACCGGGGAAGTGGAGGAGTTCCTCCAGACACTTCTTTCCAAGTGGGTTGTTTAGCATCCAAGTCAAGAACAAATACATCATTCAGCAATCCTTCCCTTCCACAGCCACCGAATACCACTAACCAAGAATTATTCAAACTTGTGAGAGTATGGCCCCAGCGTCCTGGTGGTGAAGATTTGACAATAACCCGACGCCACACTGGTTTTGCAGCATCAAGATTAAGTACAAATGTGTCATCCATAGGTTGCATGTTTACTCCTTCCCCACCAAACAATACCAGTCGGTTCCCTACAGCACAAGCACTAAAATTGCATCGCGAAGGCTCTACTGCACCTCCAACTGTGAACTTCTTCCAACAAACCGCTTCAAGAGTAGTTAATTCCCTAGCCAAGCGTCCCCATCCCAGTTTGTTTGTCATTAGTTCCAGTGCACCTGTAACTTCTCTTCCCCAGGCATTCTGACATACCATTTTCCTCACATGCTCATTCTTTGTTAACTGTCGAATCCTTGTGCATGCAGAACCAATAGATGCAACATCTCTAGGTGTCAAGCGTGACAAGATACTCTGAGCTAGTACTTCGTCAGGAAGTTGAAGGATCCCACATGTATCCTGATAGTGTCTGTAGTGTAATTGTCCACTCATTGAAGGGTATTTACTCGACTCATCAGACTGCTGCGGGCAAGTTTCTTTGAAAACAGGATAAGACACACTATTTAGATCTATATTTGCCGTGGTAAATACTTGTATACCTATTACATGAGTAACCACACCATCATCGCCATGTATAGGCACAAGTTTTAGCTTGTTCACCAATGGAGTGCCATCCTTCTTAAAATTGATAAGCTCGCCTTGAAAATCAATGCCTTCCTCGAGACATCGTCTGATCTCTGAAACAATGACAGGATCCACCAAAGGGTGCCGCCTTTGTGCGCGAGGATCTCTATATTGCAAGAATCGACTGAAAGAATAAGTTTACAAATAATCCATTAGAATTGATGAGAAAATATGATTACAAGACAGTAAAACTAATGCAAACAGACATGGTATTTTTATTTTTTTTCATTCCTCACACATCGGTTGCAACTAGAGATGTGCAATAAGCATGTACCGAGAGGAGCTACATTACAAAACCAAATGTGGACTGTTCCGAAGATCACATTGTAAAATAACTAAGTTTAGAACTTTCTAGATATGCCATTCTAGCAGATCTATTAATGTTCTATCATCGACTCTTTTCTTCCATTCAAATCCAATGGAGATGGTTACAATAGACGGAATAATGAACAAAATGAACCACCAATTTTTTCCGTCAAAGAGAGCATAAATGTTATATACTCAGCCGTGAAATCAACTCAGGAACCTGCCTCCACATATAACATGCCTAATGTTGGTAAAGCAATATATGTCATTCCTGCCATAACACAATATCTAGCTACAGCCTACACACACTTCAGTTTACAAACTCTTCATCCAATTTTCAAATAAAAGCACTCCTTCCATACATCAAATTATCGAAATCTTATCATATCTTAACAATTCATTTTCATTTCAACACAAAACTCTAATGAAAAACTACAATATCAAATTTGACATTTAAAATCAACAAATCATACTCTTTTTTTGTTAATCATTTCAATAAAATAAACAAATCCAACAAATAATTAAAAAAAAATCCAAGTCTTCAACCAATCACACAAATCACGGATCCTAAAGCTGATCAAACACATCCAAGAAACAAATTAAAATACACATGGAGAGAGAGGGGGAGAGGGAGAGGGGAGAGAGAGAGTGGGGGAGAGGGAGAAGGGGGGAGAGAGAGAGAGAGAGAGAGAGAGAGAGAGAGAGTGGGGGAGAGGGAGAGGGAGAAGGAGAGAGAGGGGGGAGAGAGAGAGAGAGAGAGATCACCCACCAGTTTCTCCCCAAAACCTCATCAGCCCGATAACCAGTAACAGATTCAAAAACAGAATTAACATAAATAATCGGCGAATCAGGATCCAAAGCATCCGAAACCACAATAGACGACGGAATCATCGGATTAAAAAAATCACCCAGCCTAACCGCAAACTCATTCTCCTTCTCATCTTCAACTCTCCCAAACTCCCCCTCCTCCTCATCCTCCCCAACATCTCCCCCGCATTTCAGCCTCTTCCCATAGCCGTAACTCACCATCTCTTCATCATCTTCATACGATCCAGCAGTCATCGCTGTAGAAATAAATTTAAAAAAAAAAAATCTTTGCTTCAGACTTGAGTTTGTGTGTTCGGTTTGTTGAGTTTAAGTTGTAAAATGTAAAAACTGCTGGCAGGTTGTATGTATAAGTATAAGTTGTGTGTATAACGTGGTACAGTGGGTAGGAGATATTTAGAAAGACGGAAATATCTTGTCTAGGCGGAGATATGTGGACCATTCAGATTTTAACCACCCAAATATCTTGCCACTTTGATGTCGTGTCCTGATTGTTTCTTTTCAATAATGTAATTATTAATTCCAATTTCAAATTCATCATACTTAACTACTAAAAACAAAATTTCTGAGCAAGGTTTTAAATCATCTAGTTTTATATTAAAATAATATATTTTATTTAAAATTATATTCATATACAAATTTTTAATATCACAAATCAGTATAACTAATATCATTGAGACACAATATCTTACATGTTCCAAGCATATGGAGAACCTTTAGCATTTTAGTGGCTGAGCAAACGCTTAAGCGAGCCAGTAAGCGGATTAATAATACATGTTTAAATATTTATTTATAGTTATAAACTTCATAATAATATATTTTTTAAATTTTTTAATATTATAGTTACTTTATTAAAAATTAATAATTTTAAATTAATATAACAAGTCAACATCATTTTGACAGCTAATTCCTCTCAATGACCGTTTAACAATCCGCTTAATATTCAAAAGCATTTAGTCACTCATTTAGTATGAAATCAAATAAATTTTATTTAATATTTTACATGTCCAATTTAGCTATTAATTTATCCGACAAACCACTCTAAATCATCGAAGTATCATTATGATTTATATAATGTATATTTGGGCCCGGTGATTCGGCGTCTGATTAAACAAAGAAAAACCAGCTGGACATTTTTTGGTCGGCGGAACCTTTGAGGCTCTGAAGTTACATTTGTAGTTAGTATTTCTCTACTCTCTCTTTTGCTAATTCGTACTTTTATATAGCTCGACTGCTTGAGCTACAAATAATTTCCCGGATAAACAAAGTAAATGAGATGAAAATTAAGTTTAATAATTACACGCCTTCAAAAAAAAAAGTTAAATAATTACACAATTAGAAGTATATATTATATTATATCAATGTGCAAATCCACGTAAGAAGCAAGCATATTGTAAGTTGAGTGCGTATATACATGTATAGTTGACTCAAACACCAGCACTGATGCAGTGATGCTGCTTCCCACTTCCTGCTAGTTTACCATGATTGCGTGTAACAAAAACCGGACCCTGAGAATATTAATCGATTTTAAAGATTTTTTAATTTTTTAAATCAATATATCAGTAAAATACTTTTTAAAAATCATCTAAATAATTTTAAATAAATCAAAAATATTTACAACACCGACTATTACTCCCTCCGTCCCAATAAATTGTATACAGTTTCCTTTTTGGGACGTTCCACCAATTGTATACGGTCCAAAAATAATAAACTTTTATAATATAAAACATCATTACACCAGCTACTTTCTTCCACTATCTCCATTCTATAATAATATAAACACTATTACATCTGTTACTTTCCTCCACTATCTCAAATCTATTATTAAATATAAATGGATCCCACCACTATACCCACTTTTCATCTAACTTTACTCATTTCTTACACAATTTTTTGGTCCCCGTATCCCAACCATTTGTATACAAATTGCTGGGACGGAGGGAATAGAAGTTATCACATGAAAATATAGGATGACTAGTACTATTATATTTTCTAGCGGAAAAATTCACTCATTTAAAATATCTATGGAGTAAAAAAGTAATGGTAGCCATTGGACGCCGGAATGATGATGAACCGATAAGTAGGAGAAAATATCTATGGGTTGAAACGTGTCACTCTGCAGCTTCCACGCCATGAAATCTCATTCACTCACTTCTCGCAAAGATATTTGTGTCGCGGCACGTGGTCACGTGGGGTGCTAGCCTTGGCCTATTCTCGAATCTCAAATATAATATTCCTTTTACTTTTCGAATAAAGATCTAAAGTTATTTAGCAAAAAAAAAAGATCTAAAGTTAAATTAGAGATGTTTGTTTCAACTATTGGATCCATTCGGTTGGGCCTAGCCCAGAGACCTTTTTTTTTAAAAGCTGTTAGGCTTCCACCTGAAAAGAAAATAGAGTAAGAAACGAGCTTTCCAAGTTTCTGCCCAACATCCAAGAGTTTGGTCCTTCGGGAGTTCTTAATTTTTAACAAAAAATGAAGATTCCGAGTTTAAAACCAGTTTCAACTTGCTCTTTAGCATGAACAATTTCTTTAAAGACTTGAACTAAATACAGAAGCCTCTGTTGCAACTCTGGTAGTAGTAATTCAGTTGAAGTTCGTAGAAATCGGGAATCGGAACTAATCAACCTACTGATTCAGAATTTATTGAGATTTTTTCTATAAATCAGGGTGGTAAATCGGTAAAATATTTTTAAGGATTAATCTGGAATTTATCGGAGATTTTCAATGAACCAGAGATGTTTAGAACACAGACATGAAGATAATGTGCAATAAGATGTTAGAGTGGACCTGTTCATTTCCAGGACATAGCTACTGTTCAGCAGAAGAAACTAAGACAAGACAGCAACAAGTACACAAACTACAAATATGCCGAATATCATAAAATCTGAGTTTACAGTACTGAAAAGCTGCATACTTGATATCTACTGTCTCCTGACATAATCACTGGCAGGTAGACGATTAATTAGAAGCTTAGATGCGCTTTGGTGGATTATACGGGACATGCTCATCTTCACAAAGATTCTGGCCAAACAAGAATGAAACCAAGTTAGGCAAGACTTCGTCAACAAAGTGATGAAAATTAGCACATGCTACTAATTAAAATATCACGATAAACAGAGTGTGGTTTTAGTATAAAGTATTATGAAAAAACTACTACTTGAAACCAGTAACTGTTATATGCCAATTTGGTGCAACATTAATGCTGTGTACTGTGTTTCCGACTATTGTAGGGAAGAAAAGGAAAAGAAAAAGCTATAGCTGGAAACATGAAAGAACTTGTATACATCCTTCAAGTGTTTCTCAGAGATGGCAGAAAAATCCGATCTAAATGGATATCCGACCGTTTCGACCCGAATGGATTTAATTTTTAGACCCGAACGAGTTTGGATTTGGATATTAGGTATTCCGTATCGAAACCCGACCCGAAATCCAAATCCGATCCGAACCCGATCCGAACCCGAAACCCGAAAAAAATCCGAATAATATATATCATATATTATATATATTAATATATTATTTATAATTTTTTGGACCATGATATATATATCATACATATATTTTCAATATTCAATTATTATTTAATATATTATACTAAGTTATTAAATATGAACCCAATAATTCATAAGTCATCCTTGACCAAATCACGTGCAAATGTGCAATTCAAGGGTCAGTACTCAGTACTCTCAAACCTAGTGCGATCTCATAAAAACAAAAATCCCTAATTCAGTTTCATCTCATCTCCGCGACTCCGCCGCTTACTCAAGTCGCCGCCTCCAACCTTGCTGTTCGCCGCCGATGCTCTGTCTCCGAGTCAGCTATCCGTCTCCGTCTACAACTCTGCTATCTATCTCTGTTGTCCGAGTGTATTTTGATATTATGATTTGTGTTTGAAACTTTGAACAGTACTGTATAAGCCTAGATTTTAATTAGCTTAGATTTTAATTTTGATTCCAACTCAGGTTGTGTTTGCTTCTTTCGCCTCTTTCGTCGTCAAAGTGCCTCAATTATCAATTATTTTTTTTTGCAGAATTTCGGGTTTGGATTAAACCCGAACCCGATCCGAAATCCGTTGGATCGGGTTCGGATTTGGTTTTTCCAAATCCAAACAGGTTTGGATCGGGTTCGGGTTTGGTGAAAAATTTCGGGTTCGGGTTTGGATATCACAGATATCCGACCCGACCCGACCCGTTGCCATCCCTGGTGTTTCTAAGTTTTTTTAGGAGTAGACAAAAATTATAGACATGCATGGAGTAGTATATTTGTTTTTAAGATATGAAATATTACTTATAAACTTGTAGACATCCTTCAATTGTTTACAAGTTCATTTAAAGTGGACAAAATATGGATATGAATGGCAGAATGGAAGAGTATATTTGCTGTAAAGATAAAATGTTGTTTATAAAACTATACAAAAGCTTCTCTTCCTACTTAATGGAAAAAAGCTTAGGAAAGGAATGCAAAATTTCTTTCATTTTCCTTGCTTTAAAAATATAGAGAATATGCATAAAGGAAAAAGCTGCCATTCTTTAGCTTTTTTTTCTCTCATCTACTAACCACCGGGAAAATCACGCGTGTGTGTGTGACAAAGATCAAAAGAAGGGACTTAAGGATAGAAATTAAACAAAAAAATTGCAGTATTCTATATTTTTATTGAGTGCACAGAGAATTGGAAAATAGTTTTGGGAATATATTTTTGAAAGAATAAAACATTAGTTCAGACACTAATACTTAAAAGTCCCCTCGTAAATTAACGAGATAGTGAACTGATGCCAATGCGTGGTACATGTGCAGTGATTTTTAAAACCAGTTAAATATTTCAAAACATTATTTTAATTCAGATCAAGGAAAACCTGCAAATCTTCTGGAAGTGATTCTGAAACTGCAAGTGTGTAACAACCAGGTCTAAATCTTCCTGAAATGTACAACACAGTTACATATTAAAAGTCTGCTAGATCAGCATTTCTAATACATTCAACAAAATTATATACATGATTGCTCAATGAAACCAAGCATCAAAAAAAGATGAAGGGGAACAGAAAAATATCTGTAGAAAATAAACGATGCCAAAATATTGCCTTGTAATTCCTAAAATGTATGTCAATGTCATTGGTGAATCACTTGATACACAGGTACGTGTAACTGAACTCAGACATTAATGTTATATGTATATTCGCAATATAGCAACTATAAAATAGATATATCTTTCGTTCTTGTTCTATGTGTAGAAAGTATGTATCAGATGCAGCTAGTAAATTACACTTTACTCTTTAATTTTGATATAAACTTAGATTAAAGTCAGAATGCTATAATATGCACTAGGATCCACTCTTGTGGCTTATAAAACCAAAGCTCAAGTCTCACCTATGACATGCAGCCTTCTCCATACCATGACCATGGGATGCATGACTTACCCGAAAAGTTTGAACTCATTATTAAGTTAAATATCGAAGTATAGCTCTCACTAAAACAAGATTATTTTACGCCAATATTTCTAAAGGATAAAGAAAACAGATTGTTTTGTCGTAGTCAGTTTCAAAACCCACTTACATAAAAACTTATGAGCAGATGTATGCCAACATTTGGAAAGCAAGTGTTTACAGTATAGCTAGAAATAACCCCTACATTCACTTATATATTTTTTGAGCATCAAAGTTTTTACTGTCTGATAACTAATCTTTTTGAAAAATCCTATTAGTTAAAGAATTCAAGTACAAATATAGTAATTAGTAATTCACATGAAGTGCAAGATCATAAAATAATTATTAACAGTCTTTTGCCCTCTTATCTGAAGATGTTAACGACTTATATGACATTTAACAGCAGAAAATCATCAAAGTTTCCTACTAAAAGTAAGGACAAAAAACACCAAGGCCTACTCCAATAGTCTTACACTAACGTCTGCAGTTATGTTTCACGCCTGTCTTGCTCATTCTGCCTAATTGAGCAATTAGATGAAAGAATAACCACTCTCATTTCTAAATGAAGTCAGTCTACAAGACCAACAGAACAAATATCATAATTTCAACCAAACACAAGCTGAATTCTTCACAAATTAAACCAAATACCCAAAAATAAAAAGTAACACACACATAGGAAGCACAATTCAGTAATACATGCATTACAACTATAAAAACAACCTAAAAAACAAACTATAAAAAAAAAAGCCGGGACGAGAATCAAGGCGTACCAATACGGAGCCACCTAGCAGCCCAGCTTCTGGGAGGATCCATAACCGAGATCACCCTAACACATACAAACAACCCCCATAAACAAAAACAATCACATACAAGCACAATCACATGATACCACAACTTTAAATACATTAAGTTAAAAAAAGAAAAAGTACTAATTAAACGAAAATCAAAAAATAATTAAATTAATTACCCAGTAAAATTAGGAGTAGTGCAATCAACAACACGCTCATTATCTTCATCCATCTTAAAAAAGGGGCAATTCTCACACCCAGATTCTCTAAACTGCAATTAATCAGATTTTAACAAAACCCTAATTAGCCTTTTTTAATATTTTTAAATGTATAAAATAAAAAAGAACACTGGAAAAAAGAATGTGGAGAGACCTGGTCGTAGGTTTTGACAAGCTTGCAACGGAGACAAGCTCGGAGTTCGTGTCCGAAACTGGTCGGAATCTGTGCAGCTGCGTGTGCCATTCCGGTCTTGCTCGGAGGTTTGATGGGAACCTACGAAGTGATGCTTCTGGAACTAGATACCTGTGTTCGAAAATCTTTAGACGGCTTTTGTTATGTAGGAGCGTGTTTAAATGTGTGTCTTTTGACCCATTTGCTTCTTGGCCCAAATTTTATCATGTGTCCCCGTGGTATTTCACTTTTTTTAGAGCTAAATAGGCTAATTTGAGCCCGTTTGGCTGAGTTTATTGCTGATGATTCAGGGTCATTTGTTAAATCTGAATCATAATTTCTGAATGAACGAGAATTCTGGATGAACAATATTCTGAATGATAGGATTATAGTTCGTTTGTTAAATTTAATCCCGATTTTCTGGATGGCTATATTCATTTAAATAAATGAAATTTCAAATTTATTGATTCTTTTAATAAGAAAATATTTTAATTGTTTAACAGAATTTATAATATAAACAATAATCACACGAAAAAACACACGTATATATTATTACTTCCTCCATCCATTTTAACCGTTTTTGATTTTTTTACATGTATTTTAAGGTGTTAGAAAAATCACATCTAAACATAATTTCTTTTTATAAAATTTATATCAAATAAAAGTTTGGATTTTAAACTTTTATTTGATATAAAAATTGAAATTTTTTATTCATTGTAGATATTGTTTTTTTTCACCTCATATACATGTCGAAAAATGAACATAATTTCTGAATGAACGAGAATTCTGGATGAACAATATTCTGAATGATAGGATTATAGTTCGTTTGTTAAATTTAATCCCGATTTTCTGGATGGCTATATTCATTTAAATAAATGAAATTTCAAATTTATTGATTCTTTTAATAAGAAAATATTTTAATTGTTTAACAGAATTTATAATATAAACAATAATCACACGAAAAAACACACGTATATATTATTACTTCCTCCATCCATTTTAACCGTTTTTGATTTTTTTACATGTATTTTAAGGTGTTAGAAAAATCACATCTAAACATAATTTCTTTTTATAAAATTTATATCAAATAAAAGTTTGGATTTTAAACTTTTATTTGATATAAAAATTGAAATTTTTTATTCATTGTAGATATTGTTTTTTTTCACCTCATATACATGTCGAAAAATCAAAAATTATTTAAAATGAACAAAATGAGGAAGTCATATTTGTTAATAAATTAGAAATTTGACTTAAAATATTTTATTTATCATTAAACTTGTTTTACAAAAAAATCAATGCATGTTGATGATACATGCGCAGATGCTGTACATGATATATAACTGTGCCGAACCATTCAGCCAAGTTTTGAAGGGGCTGTCGTCCACCAACTTTTTTTGCTCGTCCAGATTTTAAGAGTGGACAGCAAACAGTCTGGACAGTTGAAACGGAATAGTCCAGTTCATTTCCTCTCATCCACCCGTTAACAAATGAGTCCTTAGAGCCTGTTTGTCTCGGTTTTAAGTCGGGATTTAAAATTATATTCAACTTTAACCTGAAAAATATCTGTTTGTCTAATAAGTTAGAAGTCAGCTTAAAGCCAAAAATTGACTTAAATTTGCGGATTTCAAAAAAATGAAAAATTTTATTAAAAAAATCTACCACCTGACCAAAGACTATATAGATGGCCATTGAAATTTAATTAGCAAAATTTCGATTGGGTGATTGATGTATATACAGAGGGATCTCATTATCATGCGAGTTGTGAGTGAGTTTCAATCAGATCAACATGTCATTTGAAAAAAAATATGTGATACCTTTTTAGGATATTTGGCATTTTTCTTTTAAAAGGTATTTGTAATTAGGGATGACAGTTTTACCCGACCCGATGGATACCCGACCCGTTCCGATCCGATTGGGTCTACCCGAACCCGATTTTTTTGGATCTGGATCCGGATCTGAATCTTATTTTTAGACCTGAAAGAGTTTGGATCTGGATCTGGATCTCAGGTATTCCGAACCGAGACCCGACCCGAAACCCGAAACCCGATTAAAACCCGATCCGAACCCGAGACCCGATAAAAACCCGATACAAAATATTATATATATATATATATATTATGTGTTTAATGTAAAGTATATATATTAAAATATTGTGAATTATTAGGTATGAATATTAACATTTTACTTAATTTTATATGCTCAATACATAATTTATATTCATTTCATCAATATTTTTCTCAGTTATTGTGCATTAAAAAATCTAAATATAATAAAATATAAAATATAAATGATAAGTTGAATGATTGTATACAATTAAGTTAACATGTTTCACGTGTTTATTGTATTAGACGAAACTTGTAAAACCCTTTTTTATGTTCCTAAATTTTAAAAAAAAATCAATCATCACATTTTTTATAGCTATATAATTTTTATTTTTTATTTAATTTTATTTTTTAAATACCCGAATGAGACCCGAACCCGAACCCGAACCCGAAAAAACCCGACGGATCGGATCCGGATCTTCATTTTCCAGACCCGGACCCGAACCCGAACCGACCCGAAATATAACGGATCGGGTCTGGATCTTAAGAAACCCGACCCGACCCGACCCGTTGCCATCCCTATTTGTAATCTTTATAAAATCAATATTTTGGTAGCTTCACTAAATGTCTTAGATATTTTGGCAAAAAAAAATAAAAAATGTCTTAGATAGATTTTACTTTTGTCGCACTTGCATATTTCGTTTGCATGAATTGGCCACTCCACAATTTGTTCATGTTGGGAACAAAAAAGAAACTCATTAGAAGGATCAAGAAATGCTATGAGGCATAAATTTGAGGGTTCATCTTGCTATAACAAGCCTGTTAAACTCAAAAGAATTATATACAAATGCACCAGATCTAATTCAGGTAGCCTACATTTGGCTGTAATTTGTTGCTCCGTTGCTTGTCCGAATGTGTGCATGCATTCTTCAGGATTTTATCATATCTCCAGGACAATCCTTAGGGTTGGTACATTGTGTGTTACCCCCACTAAGGGCAGCAGTAGGGCTAGGTCCTCTTTTGAAAGGATTCCACCATGCCTCTGTCGTTTCCATGGTGAGCGAAAACACGAGCAATGTGACCAGGAATAAGACGAGGTATTTCTGAGAAGAAGCCATTTTTGGGGGTTTGATTTCATGAGAAATGGAGTTCAATTTATAGAATGGACTTGCCTTTCTATATTAAGGAAGTTTTAGATCTTCATTTTGAGGGAACAATGATGCCTGTGGTGGAAATCTAACAGTAGGTTGTTAACCCCTCATTGTTTAGGTTTGTATTTTAAGTAGTGTATAATTTTGGAAAGAACTAATTTACATCATACTTTTAACTACATAATAATCGTACCCAGTGCATAAGACTCTCGCATCAGCATCTCTAAAAAAGATCAAGACGTATGCAATTTTACCTTTGTTTCCTTAAAAAGAAGTTGTTTTTAAGGTTCCAACTAGTGACCTAGCACGAACAACCACAATGCACTTGATCATCAGCCAAGTTGGACTAAATTTAAATTCAATTTTTTGAAAAAGATATGCTACAGCCTACAGGGTAATTCCTGGAATTTTACAAGTGAACTAAAGCTCCTGGATCTTGTAGATGTCATTGTTCTGCGGATGTTCTGTATGATTTGAGATTGACATATATTGATTGTAATCCCTGGAGCTGATGCCAGTTTCACACACGTGAGAACTAAGTTATCTCGCACTTTTAAGTTCATTATAACAGTATCCGGTGCACAAGACTCCCGCATCAGCACGTCTGAGAAAGCACATGACATACGCAATTTCACCTTTATTTCTTTAGAAAAAGTTGTTTTTAAGGTTTCAACCAGTAACCTAGCGCGAATAACAACAATGCACTTGATCATCAGCCAACTTGGACAAAAATTTTAATTCAATTTTTTGAAAAAGATATGCTACAGGGTAATTCCTGGAAGTCTGCAAGTGAACTGAATTTCCATTTCTCAAATGCACACATTACTTTATATAATTTTATACTTGGAGCTTGCAAGAAAACACATTCTTAACAACCTTATTCTTACAATGAGGTAAAAACAAGAACTCAATAATCAAATCAATGTTCTTTAAAATTAACGATAAGGGGGAGGCCATCGCTTAGGCCAAGCCATTTCTTCCCATTTTCGACGAACACCCCAACATTCCCACAAACAACCTTACACAAGCTACAAACACTTGGACAAAAAACTATCTTATAACCATCACCATACTTATTCTTTTCAACCTTGAACCAGTTACTCACAGTACTCGCCCCTGGGCGCCCTATCAGTGCCCCGGTCTTCAGATATCTCCGTCCTGTTATCTGATCCACCCCTCCCATTTTCCAACCCGTTGCTTGCACACAAATTGTTGCAGCATGAAACACAATGTTCACATCACTAGACAGGCTTATATTTCTATCAAGTTTATCCACTGGTAAAAGTCTCACAGGGTGACCATTGGATTGTGCATGGCCTTCTTGCATCACATAATGAGGGCATGACCCGTCCCGCGATGAAAGGGCAAGGCCACCACCAGCACCACCACCTCTGCTATTGGAGGCAGGTAACATGTAGTACTTGCCCGTGGCTCGGAGTTCTTGACCATCTACATCTAGCACAGCAAGGAAGCTTCCAGGGCCCAGAGAATGACTGAGTACACAATAAGAACAGAGGATTAGTATTTGGCAGAGGAAGAAACTTTTAGTGTACATTTTTCAAGGACTTGCAAATAGCATCACAACACATTCTAGTCTTGCTTCTATGTATAAACAATTACACATAGATGTTAGACTAAACATAATATTAATTATATACAGAAATTTTTTTGCTGATTTTGTGGGAGATTAGGTGAATATGTTGGATTTCATGTCATTTTCAGAAGATTTTTGATGTGGCTTAAATGCTAAATAATTATGTAACAGAGAAGCTGACAAATTTATAAGTTCACAGGTGTTTGAAAATAACAGTAGATTTAATTTTAAACTATCGAATCGCGCTAATGCAAGTTGATACTAGAAAATTGCAAATTGCTTGGCTGCTGTGGATTTGAGGGGTTTCGAGATTTGCAGAAGCAGAACATTCAAACCTGTGACAAAAAAGTGGAGATGCAGGGGATCGAACCCTGTACCTCTCGCATGCAAAGCGAGCGCTCTACCATTTGAGCTACATCCCCGACCTGTTTGTTAACAGTTCATTTTCGATTTTGATTTATTTCTCAATATGATAAAAGACAAAACAATTTGTAACGACATTTTTTAGTACTCCGCTTTTATAAAGAGAAGAGAAGCACTTGGCGGAAGCATGCGAGTGAAAACTTGGGAACAATTTTTGGATATTTAGCAATTTTTAAAAAAATAACAGTCTAAATATAATAAACTTGGTGATATTTTGTTTGAAAAAGTATTCATTGTTTTTTTTAAACTCTAACGTATTTATTGTTAAAATCAACATAATTTTAGCCTTACCACACTCTATTAGTTTCAACATTATTTAAATTTGTAACTAACCAAACAAATTAAGCATTGAACAACCTTATCTTTCACAATCTGTTCCAAACGGCCACATTCTGTTCAAAATTTAACATAAGCCTCCTTGATGTGTGCATATAAACCCTTTAAAATCTGATCTTCAGAAACCACTTCTACTTTGTGATTCTGATAGTTGAAAAAACTATCCATGGCACATTCTTCAGGTCCAGTAAAGCTATCGAAAAATCACCCTCCACTTCTTCTTGGTCCCGAAAACTACAACTTATGGAAGTCTTACATGGAGACTTACCTCAAAAATGATCCAAGGCAATGGCATGCTGTACAAAATGGTTCCAAGGAAGTCGAGTTTGGCTCGTACAATGATGAGGCTATGGACACACTCCTCCGCGGAATGCTTGACCCTGAGGTAGCCAAGATCATACACTTATCATGTACTACTGCCAAAGAAGTATGGGACAACTTGGGGATCATTCATAAAGGGGTCCCGATAAGGTCTGGTTCAGAGAGTTTATACAATGCACGTCCATGGTATCGAGCAGGGTGGCCTAATCGCCCTCCAATTTTTCTTGGAAGTGAAAATTATATTTTGTGGGAGTTTCGTATGAGGTTCTTCCTTAAGCGTGATGCAGGGGTGTGGAATGCTGTGGAAAAGGGCTACATTGTTCCAAAACATAAAGATGGTACTTGTAAAGACTACGAGGAGTTCACTCGAGAGGAAGCTAATTTGTACTTGAGCAATAATCAGGCTATGAACATACTTCTTTTTGGAATTCATGATTCTGAGTTGAGCATGATCAGTTCGAGGACTACTGCTAAAGAGATATGGGACGGCCTTAGGAATTTTCATGAAGGAACGCCACAAATTCAGAAAATCAAACTTCGTGGACTGATTCCAGAGTATTATCGCTTTCAACTTGGGGAAAATGAAAGCATCAATGAAGCAGAAGCAAGGTTTGTTACATTATTGAATTCTCTTGCTCAATCGGGTAAAAGGATTCCTCAGTCTGAAATTAATTGGCATGTACTTGGAATTATGCCAGAGAGATTTTTGACAATAGTCACTGCTCTGGAACATTCTTCCAGCATATGTACCATGCATATTTTTACTCTTTTTGGCAAACTTAAGGGATACGAAGGCAGACTAAAAAGATATGAAGAGGAACGTAAGGCTCTGCGAGAGAAGACCTTTGATCTCAATTCGGATGAAGAGGATATTGATAGAGAGATATAATTGCTGAGACAAAGACTCAAAGAGCTCAAGAAAGGGAAACGGCACTGAAGAAGGCCACAGATTCCTGTTATTCAAACTCCAAGTAGTTCATCAGTTTCAGATTGTTCTAGGGAGCAACCTATTTGGATCCTCCTGACTCCTCCTTTGTCATTGTAATGCTCTGCGTTGAACATTTTGGTTGCACTTATCATTTCAAATTTGTGCTAGAATAGCAAATTGGGTTTGAACTTCTAATGCTAAATGCTTTGATTTGTATGCAAGTGTGTGCATTTATGCTCTTTAAGGGAAGTGAAAAACTGTTGTGCTCTTAGAAAAAATGTCGGTAAAAAAAATAATGTTGTAGAATCAAATAAATGTTTGGAATTTACATGTTTTGGCTTATAATATAAAAAAATGTTTTTGTTGAGATTTGATAATGAAATCCATGACAGCTTCCAGCAAAAATTAAAAAACAGCTTTTTTTTCAAAAGCAGGGTACCTCAAATAGTTTTTCACCTATTTTCAGCTAAAAACTGTTGTTGTTCTCTACAACAGTGTCAAACGGAGCCTAAAGGCCATAAAGGCCTAAACTAGCAAGCTTAAGAGATTTGAAAAACAGAATATATTATGCTGGTGTCTGTTGCCACATGAAAGTTATATACTCTGGTACAAAACGTAACATTTTGATGGCTAACAGCCTTGTTACATAAAGATAGCCATGGGTGATTGGATATAGTTACAAATAAGCCTAAGGGAATTCTAGTTACTGGTCATCTGAGATGAAGAATATTGTAGGCTTTTTCGGTTCTATGATCTCAACTGTCCCTTCCAGCATCTTAGCCACCTTCCCCATCGACGGTCTCATCTCTGGTCGATCCTGCAGGCACCACATTGCTGTTTTCACCATCCGATTCACCATATCAAAGTGTGACCGGCTGTCATACGTGTGTTTGATCTGACTGTCCAGAATGTCCTCGACATTCATTTCCTTGAAAACCTTATCAAATGCCCACATAGGAAAGTACCAGTCTTCGCTGTCCATCCGAGAGCCTTGTATTTCTCTGTTCCTCACTCCGCTAACAATTTCCAACAGCACCATTCCAAAGCTGTAAACATCGGCTTTTGGCGTGATTGTGTCTGATTTGGCCCATTCAGGTGCCATGTACCCTGGAGTCCCTTGAATTCTGGATATGTTGACAACATTCTCTTTCTCCTTCTTCTTTAATTTAGCCAATCCAAAATCTGCTACTTTCGGGCAAAAATCATCCCCTAGAAGTATGTTCTCTGGCTTGATGTCGCGATGTAGCACCCACTCTAAGCACTCTTCATGGAGGTAAGCAATTGCTCTCGCCACACCTAAAGCAATTCGGTATCTGATATTCCAATCAAGTACTGGCTTTCTCTCAGTATCTGCTTTAGCATCTGTTTCTGGCTCATCACCCGAAGACCTGTTTTCTCCCACACGAAATAGGTACTTGTCAAGTGAGCCATTAGGCACGTACTCATATACAAGTATCCGATGACCCTTCTCAGCACAAAATCCCCATAGCCGGACCAAATTGAGGTGGTGCATCCTGGCAATAATAGTGACCTCAGCCCAAAACTCACGAAACTCCCCTTTCTTTTCCTCGGCTGCTGTTATATTCTTCAAGCGTTTAACTGCTACAACCCGGTGATCCGTCAACTCACCTCTATAAACATCTCCGAACCCCCCTCTTCCAATAATGTTGGAGAAGTTATTGGTAGCGACTTTTAGTTCTGCATAGCTGAATCGTTTTGGTCCACCAGCTGGCAAAAATTCAAGCCCGAACGTTTGAGCCATGTCTCTGTACTTCACATACTTCTTCAGGAAAGCCCAGAAAAAGATTACTCCGCTAATAAGCTCAGCAGCAAAGAGCGTGCTTATTATTACTATGTTTCTAGTTGTGGAACTAGATTCTTCTGGTGGCTCAGGGAGGCTGATCCGAATTGGGCATGTTGTCTCAAGCAAGTTCGTCATTCCAACGAAGTCTGAGGTTTCATTTTCAGAGCTCGCCACCCGGAGAAAGGTGACAGCCTCTGTACCAGGAGACCAGTATCCATATATCAGCCTATCCAACTGCAGTACACAATAGCCACTACCATCGTACTTGAATGAGAAGCCAAGACAATTTCGGGCTCTCATGCATTGTGCTTCACAAGCTGCATAGTTCCTAGCCTTAAGGTCTGTCTGGTTTGAGCTGCCTCTGAAAAGAACATAGTCCAACCTCAGGAACTTGCTGTTTCTTGGCTCATTTATGGGAATTCTCCGCTCACACGAATCTTCTCCTCTGCCCGAGTACCCAGGGGGACAGACACAAGATGTAGAATTCGAATTATCAAAATTAGTACAAATAAAATTAGGACCACATCTACCTTGAATCTTACATAATTCAAACATTGCTTGCCAGACACTAGTCCATTGATTCAACTCTGGATCAAACGAATAAACTATAAGATTACCATCATCATCAAGTGTCATTCTCCTCAGCCTTGCTTCCCCAAGATCCGATGTGATGGAAGTTTCCCCATTTCCTTTAGTGATCGTTCCATTAGTATCGAAACTAATCAGCACTTGTGATGCATTCCAATAGCTCTCATTGCTATTATAATACAGCCCTTTAGAATCTATCAGCTGATACTTCCCATTGTTTGAAGCCAGTCTTATTCCTGTCCCATTTATAAGCTGGCCAGGAAGTATAGTATTCGTCGGAAAATCAAAACTCTCCCAACTCCCATAAACCAGATTACCATCATCCTTTAAAATGAGTTCAGTACCATTTCCTCCCTTAGTTGAGTTAGGCCATAAATTCTCACCAGAGGAGCCATTTATCCTAAGCTCCCCCGAGCCCGTGATCACGAGTGGAAAAGTCCTCTCTATCGGCTTCTTGACACTGGCAGACCAAACAATGGTCTTGTTAGAGATGCTGAAGTACCATACTGAGAAGCTGTAGGAGCCTGGTGGACTTGTCAGAGGCCGAAAACCAGCAGCAAAAGTTGAGTTTGGTGATACCAGGACTTGGTTCTGGTCAGGAAGCCAGGGCTTGTCTGAAGATGAGAAGGAAGTGATGTTTTGTTGTCTTTGAGCTGACAATGAATGAGGTTTCAGAAAGATTATCAAGAGAATGGATAGAAAGAGAGGAGACATTGTGTCCATAAGTTATGACATGGACTATGGCTGTAATATATAAGGATGTTTCAGTTGTTATGTATGTAAGGCGGCTATGATTTTCATTGGCTAGCTTTGATTGCTTGACGGGTTAGAGTTGACTTTTGACTACGATAATGCACTGTTGCACACGTTAGGCACTTTGAAGACTATTTTTTTGAGGTCTTTATACGCATGGAAATGATAATATTATGAAATATATTAACACGATCTTCCACCAATCACACGGTATTCATTCAGAGAATTGGAATTTTTAAGTCTTTTTTATCACCGTAAAAAGTGAGAATCGGGAGGCCTCGAACAAGGAAATTAATCAAATAATCAGATATTTAATAAGTTTGATTAATTGAGATTAATTACCAATTTTCAGAATTACATTTTTTGCTAAACAAATCTCTAAAAAGTTTTCAAATGCTTTGTAATAAAATAACCATGTTGTTTATATTCCCTTCACTCCAAAATAATATTGCTTTTAATTTTTTACACATATTTTAAAGTACAAAAAATCATATTTCTACATGTTTTTTTTCAAATTTTCTTCTTCTAAATAAAAATTTAACATTTATATTTTTTTAAAATATAAAAAATAATATATAAAAATATGGTTTTCTTGTAACTTAAGTTCTGTACTAAAAATAAAAGCGTTCATAATTTTGGGACGAAGGAAGTAGTCAGCTCGCATTAGAATTGGGGTCAGACCAAAAATATTCAACTCAATACCTAGATTCTATACTTCAAAATCAACCAATACCCGAATTTTTAAGTTAATTTTTTTCTCTTGAATTTGATTAAAAAAGTAAATTAATACTACAGATAACTTTGTTTTACAAACAACTGTGCATTATAAATTACAACTTGATATATAATTTTTTTTCTAAATTATTAAAAAAGTAATAAGACGGACGAACTAAATAAATCAGCATATCATAGTCGTGACGTCATGTAATTTAATCAGCGTGGCCTACCGAATAATGGAGATGGTTATGGTCACCGGTGGGAGACAACGACGAAACACACCATATCTAACAAGAAAAAGAAAAGTCCTCTATTGTTTTTATCTAGTGGTACCTTAACTACTTCAAGTCTTTAACAAAGAAGGAAAGGGTGGGTTGGTCATTTCATTGAAGTTTCACTTTTATGCAACTGGTGCTTAAAAAATTCTACAGAACACACACAAATATAAAGTTCTAATTGGTGATGATGATTTTACAAACTCTTGATTTAAAATTCGGTGAATGTGAGTGAAACTTTAAAATAAATGTAAACTATAAAGAAATAAAGCCTTCTGAGATCATGAGGGTGTGACTGGATAGGTTGATTAAAAGTCAAAAGGAGATATGCAACTCAATTCTACATACTACAACAAAACATAACTACTACATTGACTAGACTAAACAATATACAAAACAAATCATGCTTGCATTTGGTAAATCTTACACACAATATAGGCTAACTTCCTCCCTCGACATATTTGTCTGCACTAAGTGATACGGATAAGGAGTACTACCATGATGAAAATGCAAGTCATTGCAAAAATCGCAAGCCATGTGAAGCATGTAGTCTTAAAACTATGGGAGTATACCTCCATTGCTCGGGTATTGGCATGACCGGTGCTTGCTAAGCTATGCTCAACAGCTTTCTCTGTTGAGTCGAGTATCTGCAGTCATTACAATTTACATCCAATTAATGAGAAACATTATAATTTCAATTCAAGGGACGTAGAAAAAAGTATAGCATGCACAATTTTTTCTACATGAATTGTTAAAACATTTTTACATAAACGGATGCAGCAATAATATTAATGGATGAATACCTTTGTTGATGATAATGATAGATAGACTAGACTGAAAAGTTTCTATGTTTGCTGTTAAAGCCTAAAGGAGACTGTAAACATCAGTCAGAATTCTTGAAGGCCATTGAGTATTAACTTCCCGAATCAATATTAATTGGTTTGTTATATGAACATAATTAATATCTAGTCGATTTATCCAAAACCCTTGTATCTTTAGCTAGGAAATCTATAACTTTTAAGCACAGGCATTGGTTTTGATAACAAGGAAGATGCAATGTACCAGCTAAAAATTACAGGAAAGAAACTTTTAAGTTTATATTCAATTAGGAAGCAGATTATATTAAACTGATAGTTTATTCTCCTCAGTTTACTACCTGCCACATAATGGTAAAATGAAAAGTGTGAAACACAAGTTCTAGAGCCAATGCTGAGGTTGCATTTTCTTTTGTTGAACTTTCATCATTAATGGAGACAAAAATTACAAAAGAACTTAAGGTATCAAGATTAAATCTAACAAGGCCACAGGAGATACTACGGGGTCTTACTTTCTCAGTATTCTGTAGTGATTGGCTCATCAATTGACTACTCTCTTTGAGTTGGCGTGCCAATACAACCATCTCATCTGTCAGGTCTTCCTGAAGCTTCCTATCAAGACAATTAATCTTATAAAAAAAATTACACAGGATAATAGTACTTGCCAAAATTAAATCAATTATTAAAAGCTTAATTTTATAATAAATTAATCTTTGAAACAAGTGTTACTGCACTTTGATAACCTAAATGAAGATGACAACTTTATAAAAAGAAACCATCTCCATCAATTTGGATCACATTTATGTTAACTTGTGCAGCTGCCAGCTAGGCATTGACCTTCAGCAAGTAACCAATTTTTACTTTTTAACTAAATCCTTAAGGACCCCCCCCCCCCCCCCCCCCCCCCCCCCCCGAATATGGCCTATAGCCTTGCAATTGAGTATCTGTTCTCAGAAATTATCGAGATGAGCCAGTGTCGAACCCATGACCTGGGACAACAGAGGATAAACCCTTAACCATGTGAGCTATCCCATCATGCTCCGTAAGGACATATTTAACATAGAAGCAGCCCCACTCTGTCACTCTTTACTTTGTGTTATCATCTTAACTCTATTTAAGTTAAATTTAATACATACCTATGCTTTGCAATATGCGTTTGTGCAGCAGTGTCCAACTTTACAGGCACTGATTGATCAGTAACAACATTATCATGAGATCTTTCCTTGATACTGGAAGATCTTCTCCTCAGACCTTGAGAATCAAGAATATGCTTCCCATCACCTTTTGGAGAGCTTTCACGGATAGAAGTCTCTACGATAAGCTCTTCAGCTATTTCTATATCAGACTGAAATTGGCCAAAGAGATAGTTATTTGCATCAAACCTGAAATTTCTATAATAAAAGTGGGACAGGACATAAATCAAAATTAAAATTGGTAAAGCCTCTTAATCAAAATTGGTTTAGTATGGTAAAGCCTCTTAATCAGAAAAATGATACGTGCGATAAGTGACACACACATTTACATAGATATGTTACTTGTGTACATATAAGTAGGAGTGTTATCTATTAGTCCATGTCTTGAGCATGATTAGGTCTCTCTGAGGCAAGCCTGGACATGAATATTTGGTTTGGCTACCTAGCTGGACAAGTCTGTACACACACACCGAACACCTTGCACACACTTGCTAAATATATTATCGGCCTAGGCTGTGCACATAAATTAAATTAATTGTAAGAATTTTAATTCTAAATTTCAGTTCACCAAGAGTACACCATTGTAACTTCTATAAAATAAACACACATACATACAGTATATCATTCGGTTTCAACAGCAGATCAAATGTGTAGAACATATTTGACCCCCGAATTTTTTGCATTTATTTAAGAATATAATAGTGTTGACAACAAAGAAGATGCTTTTAACTTCACGCCTGCTTAAATATTGTCAAGGAACCTCAATATATTATAGAAAACTGGAGTATCCACTCACCACAGGCATAGCTAGCTTAGCAGCAACTGCTTGAATCTTCTCTGAATATTCGTTCACCTTTGCCTTAGATATCCTGCTCGAAGATCACTCAAGATTAGAGATACAAAAATCACGTTCAGATGTCACAAAATACTTGAATTCGTGGCAAGCATTGATAAACTCGTCCTGTTATCGATATTTTAATCAATGTCAAAAACAAAATAACTCATTAAGAGGTACTTTCAGATGCTGTAACAACAATAAAACAGATTAGTATATTACAAAGAACATATTACATTCTAATTGTAACAATAAGTAGAAACACATGGCACATCAAATTTTTAACCCCAAGTTCTGTGATTGGTACATAAACATAAACAATTGCTGAGTCAATAGTCTAGTTCTTTAAGAGAAGCGAATACAATAATATAGACCTAGACAAATTTCAAGTATTTTTATTAAAGAATAACAACCAAAATCCTGGCTACAGATAGATTCTTTTCTCCGGATGGGCCCACCTGGCGCCATAGCTACTGGGAGAATACATTTCTATAACAATAAATTTCCCTGAGTACTTGGAGGAAACTAGACTATAGCAATAAGAAACAAAGTACCAACTAAAGAGCAAAAATGTGTATTATTACTGAAAAGGAACACTATATCTGTATTCTGTCTGCATCAGGAATCCTCACAAATTTGAACTAATATATAAAAATCAATATCAATCATAGATTTTCAGGAACAAATTATATCTCTAAACGGGCAAAAAGTACAATATATTACAGCAAAATGCTAAAAACATCTATTAGACTCAGGGCTGACAATTTTGGGTCAAATTTGTTTCTGGTTGTCGTGTCAGGTCTGATTTTGCCACCTCTAATCAAATTGATTGTGATTAATAGCACCATATTCAGAATACCTTTAGATTACGTCTGGGAACATACAATTCCCAATACTGTGCTACGCAAACATGAGAATCATTATGTGTTTTTAGACAATGAGTGAGATTCCAAATTCTGTCATTATTTAGCAAATAAATATAATATTAATTTATAATTCACTATTTACTCAAATATAGCTGCTCACAGAATCCTCTGAATCATTATTCTTCGGCGCATATATGGCAGATAACCCGACATGTACTTTAAGACACTAGATTAGTCATCATTGTGTTTCTTCCACTTATAAGCATGTATACGGCAAAGCCAGAAACAGTTATCAGGGTGCTCTAAAATAAATTATTGATAGATGAACCTATGCTTTCCTCTAAAATCCTTACAAGTACAAAGCCATTTCTCTGTTCTTCCTTTAACTCGTGTTCTTTCTCTGTGTATATTATTACATCTCCTATTTTAAGTTTTAGTAAAAGATCTGCTCTGGTTTAGGCTACCATTGTGGGCTGAATATAAGATATTTGGAGTTGGACTGCATTCTGCTGCCTTGCATGACTCTGGATGAATATATATATATATATATATATATATAGAAAATTAATTTCAAAAGTCAGGATACATGCAGTGGTGGATTGAATAAGCTGTTTTGACTAGCTGATTGCGGTAGCTATTTTGACAAGCAGATCGAATTAGTTGTTTTGCATTAAACTGTTTGGTAAATAGCTACTTAGCTTTTTGCATCTTAATAGACACATATCAAACCTCTAATTGAAAAATCTCCTTAAAATAACTTGTTGAAAATTAATTGTTTGAATCTAAACAGCTATTACAATACACTAACTACCAAACACCAAAATTAGATGATTCTCTTGGTCAAACCTCTAATATGGCCCAAACCTCTAACTTCCAAACACGGTCAATGATAATGCAGGTACAAGTTAGAATAAGTAGAGATTTCATATCTAGAATATGGTGGTAAAACTAATTTATATTTAGAGGGAAGGGTATCAAGTCAACTCCACATTTCTTATTCCATTATTTCATATGAAATTCTTGTTTCCAAACTGGAAGTAACACTATTAACTATATTACAAGTGTAATAACAAACAGTGTGGAAATTTATTACTACCTCGGCAATCCTTCAGGAGTTTTCTCTTCAGTTAACTGCTCCAACAATTCTCTTAGAGTTGCAACATACTGTAAAGACCATAGGGACATCAACGTTTATACATTCGAACTCTTGAAATTGAAAACCCCTTTTTTCTCTTCTAAAAGATAAAATTAATACTACCAAATGTAAAAAGTAAAGAGAACACTCACGTGGACAAGCTTTGCCTGGTTTTCTTGGTGAGGAGCTGCTGCAAGCAATCTCCGGAGGTTTACTTCATTCTTAGACACCACCGTCATTGTTTCCTAAAGTGTTCAAATATTGTGTAAAAAGAATGATACACTCAAAACAAAATTGATAAAATAATATCAAAGATAAATATTGAATTACAATAATCAAAGCTTAATCAAAGCACGCTATAATAAGAATGAGAGTATATCCAGGTCTTTAATATATGAAATCGCATGAAATACAGTTCATCTACTTTAATTACATAATCAAAAATTTGAAGGCTCATAATAGACTTGGAAACCAAACAAATATTAAACAAAAAAGACAATCAAGTTAAAGAGTAAGTCGGTTTACCCAGGTGTCATTAATCACGTACAGCAGAGTTGAAGTGTTATTAGGTATATTTTTCTAGACCTGGTGTAGAAATTGGGTTACACAACAATTCTGGGCCTCCCTGAGCTTCCAGACATTTTTCATAAAACCAATAAATCTAAGCTCGCATCCTGATAGAGGGGCGGAGATGGGGAAGCGGGGCGAGCGACCGCACAGGGCCCCCGAAAATAAAGGGCACCTAAATTTATAAATCCATGTATATATACATATTGAAATTTAACTAAAAAAAGTTATTTATACAGTGGAGGTGTTGTTAATGATTTTTTTACAAAATTTGCAAGAAGAACATATTTTTAGTGATTTTTAAATTTTTATAATATACTTCTTGTTTATAACATGTTTTTAAAGTTCATTTTATTAAAAAAATCATTTAACTTTATAATGAAAGGAAAAATTAGGGCCCCTAATTTGAAATTTCGCTTAGGGCCCCCATTACTTTTGCCTCGCCCCTGCTAATAGGCCAAAAGTAAGGATTATTGAGCAAGATAAATCCTAATTTCACACAACTAGAAACAAAAATTTGGTCATGATAGAGCATTTTTACTTGGAGCCTTTCAGATTAATTCAAGTATATATCATAACATCACATTAATATTAAAAAGGTCCCTATTTACATAGCTACCTAGAACTAATCAAGCACCTTGTCATCCAAAATCCTTCATGTAGTTGATTATACTACACCTACGGGCTACATGTTAGTTTTAGCCCAACATTATCTCCGTTAATATCTTATTTAGAAACTCAATCACGATATCATGTTCCACACCAACAATGCAGAATAAAAATAAATATCATTATTATACACAAGAAGTCCTTGTACAATATAATGCAAACACGAGAACTCGAAAGTAGGCACACTACCAGCACAACTCATCTTAATACTAACAGACATACTATTAGAGAGCATGAAAAACTACATGTACATAGAAGCATGTAATAAATCATTCACACATAAGCTTTCATATCATTCAGATATTTCCAATAAAAAGAAAATTACATCAAGAGATTACAAGAAAAGGCAGAGCTTGTATGTGTGATTAAACATAAATCTACTATTTACAATTGATGGACAATGAAATCATTACCTCAGTCTCTGTAAGTTGAAGCTAATTGATTGTTTGAACCCTAGAACTAGAAACTCCCCCAAATTAGTGACCCGTTACGGGTTCGGGTTAAGACCGGCATTCTTCTAAATATTTTTAAGGAAGACTCGCATTCTTCTTTAGCAACTAGCTTCTTAACCCGTGCAAAGCACGGGTTGCTTTAAATTATATTTTTAATGTATGTTATACTCTATTTTTTTGTTCCAAACCATACCAAACCAAACATACTCAGTATATCCCGCTAGAGTCTGAGGAGGGTAAGATGTACGCAGCCATGCCCCTACCCTTAAAGTAGAGAGGCTGTTTCCGTGAAGATCCCCGGCTTAGTGCACGATACATAAAATAGTGTGTGATATAATATTAATATAATAACTTAGCCCATGGTCTTCTTCACATGCGACTCACCTAAACAATTCTCGTTTATCGATGATGGGTGACAATAATCTGAAACAGAGATTTCAAACTGAACAAGAACTGCCATTATTTTCACACTTTTTTGAATTAACTTGATTCGTTCTTGTGTAATCCATCCGGTTCTGCTTCATCTACGCTACCAAAGCAACAACAGTCAATACATTAACCGTCACCAATCCAACCCAATGGAGCCTCGTTCTTGCCTAGGGCTGTTAACGAAACGAATATTTAATGAAATATTCGGTATTCGAATTCATTTAGTATTATTCGTGTTCGTTTATTAACAAATACAAATACGAATTCAAATCTTAAAAAATATTCGTTTCATTAACAAATACAAATTCGAATAGATAAATATTCGTATTTGCTATTCGCTTAATTATTCGGAAATTAAATATTATATATATATATATATATATATATATATTATTTTATATTATATAGAAAAATACTATATTTCTTATTTAATAGGATTGTGGATTATTGTGGGACCAGATATTATATCAAACCAGCCCAGTCCATATACTTAAAGGTTGAGCCAGTGAAAGTTCTGTTGTATGATCTTGGAATTAATTAAGGCGTATTAAACTTTACATTTTGGTTATAATTTTAATTTTATTTTCTTTGAATTGGATGATTGTAGTCTGTATAATTAGTATATTATAGTTTGCTTGAATTGGTGAAGCATGAGAGTTTATAACTTTTGTCACATGCTAGCACTTCAGTTATTTAGTTCCATTTTGTTTTAAATGAGTACCTTAAACGAATACGAATAGTTCCAAATATATGTATCTAAACCGAATACAAATATGAAAATTAAGATATTCGTTTCGAATTCGTTTCGTTAACAGCCCTATTAATGCCTTCTCCCACCCCCATGTAATACTTTTGCGGACTATAATGATACGAATCCAGAACATCCCACTAGAAGAATACGGGTACCGCGCAAAAATCATTTAGAAACTGTGTGAAATCTTGCCAAAACCTTCGACGAACTAACATCCGTGATGATCTATTAGTATTAAAAAAATAATTTAAAATTTACATTTATTTATATTTTAAGTCATATTATCTTGATATCTAAATGTACACATATCCTCAAATATTTATTAAAATATAAATATAAAAAAGTATACACTATCTAAAATTTTATTATATAATTAAATTGTCACTCATCTAAACTTACTGAGAATTTAATATAAAAATAAGATTCCTACTGAATCGGAGTCTTTATCATATAGTTATATATTATATTTATAATTGTTCTATTATATATATATATATATATATATATATATATATATATATAATTTTATTAAATCATAATAATTAAATATTCTAAAGTTCGGTCGATTAACCGAATAACCGATAATCAGACGGATTTCTTAATCCGATTTGGCAAACTTTGCTTAAGTCGATGGTTAATTGGTCAAAACTGGATTAGTCAGTCAAAAATCAGGTAGAATATTAAAATTTACAAAATTTGCGGGGAAAGTTTAAAATTTTAAAAATGAGTAGATATATTATATATATATAATATTAAATTAATAAAACTATTTAAAATTTATATTTATTTGTATTTTAAGTCATATTATCTTGATGTGTAAATGTACATATATCCTCATTATTATGATATTTATTAAAATATAAATAAAAAATATACACTATTTAAAATTTATTATATAATTAAATTACTCACCTAAAATTATTAAATGTTTGATATAAAAAATGAGATTCTTGTCGAATCAGAGTCTTTGCCGTATAGTTATATATTATATTTATAATTATTCTAATATATATATATATAATTTTATCAAATCATAATAATTAAATATTCTAAAAATCAGCTAATTAACCGAATAATCGATAAATAGACGGATTTTTAATACGATTTGGTAAAATTCGGTTAAATTGATGACTAAAATTACAGATTTTCTGATTTATGCTTTTTACAACATTGGATATTTATTTACTTGTTATAAAGTCGTGATTATAAATATAATATACATATATATATATATATATATATATATATATATATATATTGAAGTTTTAATTATAAGGTAATTAATGTATATTAATGATTAGACATTAATGGCTAATAAATACGTTAGGTTTAAAGTCAATAATAACCTTTTATATAGTATATAAATATGTGTATGGGCAAAGGGCAAATTTGGCATTTTTAATTAAATTACTCAGCCTTGCTCTATTAGATATATAATAGATGTATTATACTCCCGGTGTTATTTGACTGATAATTAGTAATTATTATTACATGATCTTGAAAAATAAAAAAAATCAATCTAAAATAGAATATATATAGATTCTACTAATTTATTTTCATAAATTTTTTAATTATTTTATATGTGTAAATTTCAATCAAAATTTGGTCAATTTGACCATAAAAAATCAGATAATACAAATAAATTGGGACGGAGTGAATATTATTTATATTTTAATAATTGGTAGAATGATACTAGCATACACTCACTGTGCATTGTACATTGCAATTATACTAGCAACCGAAAAATTGAGAACTCCACGGAGCTAATTAGCATTCTTCTATTCAATGTATCTACTTGATTTTTTGATGGACTGGAGTTAGTTGATAGTGGGCTTGAGCTTACATAACACACAAATTACATAATATATATAACTACTAATTTTTTTAAAAAAATATTACCTTGGACTTAAATCCACGTAAGCCCTTCAGTACTTCCTGCATATAATAGATGATGCTAAATATATACAATTACACCTATTTGTTCACATAAATGATGCTAAAAATACGATTATGTTGTAATATTTTAGTTACAATAATATTGAGAGTTGCTATTTTAATAGAAGGAGGGTAAGAAGCTGATCATAGAAAGAAAGATCGGGTGCACGTTTTACATTGAAGTAAGGCATTTATTTATAGCTTTCAAATTGCAATATATCAGACAAAAAATTAATTGCATGCCAAATATATCAAAACTTAAACCTAGCCATGCTATTCCATATTTGACCACATAAGTAATAAGTAATATAAGTAATATGACAATCAACTTACAACAGATTACACCTATTTGTTGTTCCACATCTCTTACTCACATAAATGGAACCTCTCAAATTGATCCAACTCCTTAGCGTCAGCTAAATCGTTTATCTCAGTACATGCATTCTTCAACCAATACACACTTAAACTTCAGCCTTATCTTAATGATTTCAGTAATTCAGTTTGGGAAATAATTAATATGGATAAAGATGAAAAATATATTTAATAATTAAAATTTCTTAGCACACTTAAACTTTTTCGGCCCAATGATAATCATCTCAACCACAAGTAGGAGGCCCGAGATCTTGTTCTATCATCTATGTCAAAAACAATGAGCCAGAGCGGAAGATGATGATAAATTTCTGTCTTGACACAATGCAACTACCAAAATTATTTCTGTCTGACACGACGCAACAACCAAAATTATTTTCAGTTTATTTTAGTGCACACAGCGTCTTACAACCGCCTCGTCGGCTTCTGATTGAAGTTGCTTCACTGGATCTCTGGTAAAGCCATAAAGGTACTAGTGTACTACTCACTCGGTTTTTTATATGTCACTTTTGACAACATCTATTTTTAGGTAGTAAAAATTATTATTTTTAATTAATTTTTTTGTGAATTATATTTTTGATTACATATTTTATTTGTAAAAAGAAAATCTCAAAAACAATACTTTTAACTACCCGATCAAAGCATTTAAAAGTGTGTATCAAAAAATCAAACGTCATAAGCGGGAGAGGAAACAGTACTTACTACTTACATTCAGATGTTACTGTAATAAACTCATTGAATACTCTTGTACTTTTTATCAGAAAGGTACTACACTTACATTCAGATGTTAATAAACTCGGCTCCGTATCGTTTATAACCAGTATGTTCGACCACTTTTCAAAACTAACCAATTTTTTTTCGAGCTTTCAAAACTAACCGGTCTAATTCATTGAGAAAGCGCGACCCAAACCAAAAACCACTCCAATAAGGGTCGCGCTTTGAAAGAGCGACCCATGTTGAAGTTATTGCCATATGGGGCGCCCTTTCAAAGGGCGACCCATATGGGTTATTTTAAAAAAAAAATTCAAAAATCGGAAAATATTATTTCAAAGGGCGACCCATATTATTTATATTATAATATTTTATAATATTATTTATATAATGATATAATATAAAAATATTTTATATTATATAGTGATACATTATTTGTGATATTATATTTTATATTATTATATTATGTAATGATATAATATAATATTATAGATTGTCATATTTAAATATTTAAGCTCATATAGATTGTACTTAAAAGGTAATTCGCATTACATAAACTTAAACGAAACAGAAGCATTACATAAACTGAAGGGAAATTACATATGATTAAAATGAGAACATGACATAAGTTCTCAATCCTGAATGAGGTCCACAATATAGTCGGAACCATATCCTTCATCATCATCTTCATCGTCCTCAGCGTGAGCATCATCGTCTCCACCATCATCAGCAACACCGCCTTCCACTTCATCTTCAACATCATCATCGACCCACGGGGTAGGCATTTGCACTCGACGGCACTGATAAGTTACATTGTCCACATCTCCCCACTCGGCCCAAAATCTGGCTTCCTGACTTCCCTCGAGTTTAGCCTGCAGTGCGGCGCACTCTTCATCGATTTTAGCCGCATAATACCTCCTGCGAGAATCACCAAATGGGATATCCATCTCACCCATCTCACGATGACGTTGAAAATAGAGTTTGTGAACTTCAGGGAATTTTCTGTTATGGATATCATCTTCCGCCTCCGTCATCACCCAATCTTTGCCCCTTCTAATCCTCCTATAAACATACCTGCAAATATAACGGAAGAGTTTGTTCCACTTCTTCACGTTCTTTTGATGTTCAACCTCGAGAGTCTCTCTTCTCTCGTCTCCTCTATCATTTTCTTGATGTCAAAGTCAGTGTGCATCCGTCCCAACAGTGGCCGAGTTTTCTTTTGTTGCACGACCGGTGGTGCCTTGCTTTTAGGAGCTGGTTTAGGTTGTTGGTTGCTTCGGTTGTTGCGCATCCCTCCCAACACAAGCTCCGGCTGTCTCCTATCTTGTTGCTGTTTGAGGCGTTTTTCGCAGCCGGGGGTCATTGGTGCTTTCCCCTTATCCATTGGTGCCTTGCCCTTATCCATTTTCAGCTTAAGTGATGAGTGAATTTTGTGTTTGTTTAGTTGCTTGTATGTGTATCAACCATAATGAAGACCTATTTATAGGCGAATGGATTATTGTTTAGCTGAATATATTTAAAGGACTTGTCAATTTTTGATTTGACAAGTCCTTTAAATGAGCTGAATCTTTTCTTTCAATGCATGCTATGGTTTGGCAGTATGAAAACGTGGGTCTAATCTATAAAGTGAGAAACTTTGTACAGTCTAATCTTTACAGTGAGGCACTTTACTTTTGCAGAACCTTTACTTTATGACCTACTGTACACCATGTGACCCTCTGCATTATCAGATACTACTTTTGCAGAACCTTTACTTTATGACCTACTGTACACCATGTGACCCTCTGCATTATCAGATACTACTGTTGATCATGTGAATATCAGCACTATGAGATACAACTGTTGATCATGTGAATATCAGCATTATGAGATACAACTGTTGATCATGTGAATATGAGCATTATTTCGTTGCAATGTTATGCTGTGCCTATAAATAGGTTCACATACAATATTGTCAATGCACTCAAAACCATAGAACTCGCACAAGAAATAGTTCAACATGAATCATGAGTTACACACCAGGTGATCTGTTTGTTGCCATGAGTCCTAACAGTTTTATAAAACATGAATTCAATCATTGCGGTCACAGGTAGGTGCCGAGCCACGCGCACGTTACCATTAAAGCTCTCTGTGATGTTTGTGGTAGCTTGGCCGAAACGAGCGTGGCCTGTGTCATGACAAATAGTCCAGAGGGCTAGACTTATCCCTAGCAACCACCTCAAGCCTTGAGGCGAAAGCTCTCCAATCTTCTTCATGTAAGCATCATATTTCCTAATCTGTGGCGTATTGCCGGCTAGCCACATGTACATTTTAAGCTCCTTTCCCGGGAATGCCTTGGAGAAGTTGCTCCTAACATGATGGAGGCAGAATCTGTGATAGCCCATCGGCGGGGTAAAACCACTCGCTTCGTCATTCATTGCAGCAAGGATCCCCGTCGCACGGTCAGATATAATACAAACCCCCAATCTATCTCGGCATACATGTCTACGTAAAAGACGTAGAAACCAAGACCAATTTTCAGTTGTTTCCTCATCAACAAGGGCGAAGCATATGGGATATTGGTGGTTATTAGAGTCGACTCCCACCGCGACCAGCAATTTCCCATTATACTTTCCCTTAAGAAATGTACCATCAATGGAAATAACTGGCCGTGCATACTGCCAACCATCAATCATTGCTTTTAGGCACCAAAATGCACGAACAAATGTCGATGTACCCCTCTCTTTATGATGTGGAACAACCTCAACCACAACTATACTTCCGACATTTGTACTGGCCATGACATTAAGGAACCGAGGGAGCTCGTTGTAGGTTGTCTTCCAGCTTCCATAAACGCTTTCCATGGCGGCCATCTTCCCCCTCCATGCTTTCAAGTAACTAACCAAATGGTGGTACTCATCATTGACCATTGTGATGATGTTGCTTACCTTCAATTGAGGGGTCTGGGAGATCTGTTGAAACAAAATATATTAACATTAACGATGAATAATAAACGATAATATTTAGACATATAATGATATCCAAGGTTGTAGGACTTACGTAGGGAGCAACCACATAGCCAATCATTTTTGCTGAAATTTTGCGGTGGTCCTGCATGGGTCTATCCAGTAGGCATGTGTGAATCTCTGGACATTTAGTTATTTGAAAAAGGCCGTGGGACTTCTTCTTCGCGGCCCTTAGCTTCCACTTGCAGTTTGAAACCACACATTTAACTTTGTAGACTTGCGTGGAGCTTTTCTCCACGATGAAATTTCGATCTGTACTTATGTGTGCATGTTTCACAGCAGCTATGAGCACTTCCTTGGTAGCAAATAGAGCTCCTTCGGTCAACTCATCGGTGGCGGGATCAAACCCGAATGACATAACTGCGTCCTTGTTGGACACAATCACAGGCTCGTAATCATGGGATCCAAACCATGCAGCTCTAGGTTCATGAATAGACAATGCATGTGTTTGCAAGTGCATGTTTCCCTCTCTTTCTTCATCGGAATCAACCTCCGAAAAATCTTCACTTTCCGGAACATCCTCCTGTGATAGATTCCACTCCGAATCGTCACTGCTGCTTATGGCTCTTTCCGAGCCATACTCTTCATCACCCTCCTCGTTCTCCAGTGCAAGAGCTATAACTGCACCTCTTTTCGGGGTTTGACGAGCCGGTGATGGCTGTCTACCACTCAAATCGTCCTCGTCCACAACCTCTTCAACAACAAAACGACCCGTATTACTCGAGCCACCACCATACTCTCCAATTGTCCCGTAGTTGTAGCCGCTAGACCACCCTTGCATGCCCTGGCTTTGTCCATAGTTTCCCCCATAATCGCCTCCAAAACTCCCACCGTAGTTTTCAACATAATTTGAAACTTGGCCACCTGCAGCGGTTTGTCCGGTTTGTCCATAGTTCCCCCCATACTCGCCTCCATAGCGTTGGCTGGGTTGAGCAATACTCTCGGCCTCGATAAACAATGATACGTCTCCACCCAAGTGAAATCTCTCGGGGATACTTAACATCCTACGAACATCGTCGTCCGATTTAACAGACTTCACAAAGAACCCTGAAACGAGGTTACTAACCCCGATTCGAGGATATTTCACACTAAGCTTGACATCCCAATGATGCCTACTTATATGCATCAACCCGAACACCATATCTCGTAGTTCTTCAAGTGAGCTGCTTAATTTCACATACATCATTTCTTTCGGATCTAAGGTGTAGAGAACATCGTTATCTTGTTTTATGATTTCACCTCCCCAGAAGAAATTAACGTTTACGTATCCGTCCATCTTTGTTTTGGTTTTTTTGGAGTGGTTTTGCTTTTGGTGGTTTTGGTGTTCTGATAGCTTGCCAATGAGGTTTTTTCAAGTGATGATGGTTTTGTGGATAGGCAACCACAAATGCTTCAGCTTTTTAGGACGAATTTCAAAGTTAACCACTGTGCTTCAATAGTGCATGCAATTTTTGTGTCCACTTATAGGTATGCAGTAAATCTATCTGCTGCTGAATGAATGATTCTCTGGACAAGCTACTGCATAAATCCATTGATATTATTGCATGCTGCACTATGTGTTAAATGTGAGGGATGTGACCATACAAAAAAAGCTGATGCACAATGCTCAAAAACTCATAATTGCATGACTTTAAACGAGCTCATAATTGCAAACAGATGATGCACACTTTCAAAAAAATCATAATTGCAAACAGATGATTTGACCATACGTTTTAAATTTTTTTCACACTCTTTAGAAAAATACATTAAATAATATACATATACACACACACATATATATAAATATATATATATATATATATTTCAATCTTTAATTTATATATATATATATATATATATATATATATATATTATTTACATTATATATTTTATATTATATAACCGTTAAATTAAATTGAGACTTTTAAGGACGAATTTCAAATGCTTCAGCTTTTAAGGACGAATTTCAAAGTTAACCACTGTGCTTCAATAGTGCATGCAATTTTTGTGTCCACTTATTGGTATGCAGTCAATCTATCAATGAGCAATAAGGTAAATTTTTTTGTTGCTGAATTAATGATTCTCTGTACTTTTTGCTGCTGCTGAATCAATGAGCAATAAAGCTACTGCATAAATCAATTGATATTATTGCATGCTGCACTATGTGTTAAATGTGAGGGATGTGACCATACGAAAAAAGCTGATGCACACTGTTTAAAAACTCATAATTGCATGACTTTAAACGAGCTCAGACCATCTCCAACCCATAACACCATTTTGGTGTGAAAAATACACCAATTTGGTGTGAAAACTACACTAAATCAAAATTTCACTCCAACCCATCAACACTATATCCTACACCAAAAACAATCTTTTACACATTAAATGGAATATTCTCTCTTTTTAAGTTATTTATATCATTATTGCATTTGTACTTAAATTTTAACATGTTCAATAAACAAGGACCTAAAATAATTATAAATTCATTAATAAATTCAAGATGACAACTTAATTATGTGAATTCCCATGCTCTTCCCATATGTGCTCGATCAAGGCGTTGCGAAGTTCAAAATGAGCTTCCTTATTTTTAATTTGTCGATATCTACTAAGAAAATCTTGAAATTCGTCATCTCCATCTCTTTTCATTTCGACAGCAGCAGAAGATGTTTCCACGTAATCATGTACATGCAAATTCAAGTCTTGTTCATCCTCAACTATCAAGTTGTGCATGATAATACATATGTGAGGTAATTTTAATCATTGTGTATTTTATTTTTAATCAAATCTATTTAAAAAACATATCTTCTATATAGGAATATAAATTTATTGATATTTAGAAATAAATAAAAAAACTTGAGTAAAATAGTAAAGAAAGAAAATTTAAAACAATTATGATTAAAGAATAAATAATATAACATAAAACAACTTTAGTGGGACATAGATGAAATAATTTTGTTTTCATTAACATATGTGAGGGTATAGTATGTATTTTGGAAAACTCCAAATTTGGTGTAAAAGTTGCACCAAATCAATACTTGACACCAAATTTGGTGTCAACCAATTCATTTGGTGTCAACTTTACACCAATTTGGTGTTGGGTTGGAGTGGATTTGACACCAAAATGGTGTTTTGGTGTTGGGTTGGAGTTGCCCTCATAAGTGCCTCATAAGTGCAAACAGATGATGCACACTTTTCAAAAAATCATAATTGCAAACAGATGATTTGACCATACGTTTTAAAATTTTTTTCACACTCTTTAGAAAAAATTATAAAATATAAATAATAATATAAAATATAAAATATCACAAATAATGTATCATTATATAATATAAAATATTTTTATATTATATCATTATATAAATAATATTATAAAATATTATAATATAAATAATATGGGTCGCCCTTTGAAATAATATTTTCCTGTTTTTGAATTTTTTTTTTTTTAAATAACCCATATGGGTCGCCCTTTGAAAGGGCGCCCCATATGGCAATAACTTCAGCATGGGTCGCTCGTTCAAAGCGCGACCCTTACTGGAGTGGTTTTTGGTTTGGGTCGCGCTTTCTCAATTAATTAGACTGGTTAGTTTTGAAAACTCGAAAAAAAACTGGTTAGTTTTGAAAAGTGGTTGAACAAACTGGTTAGAAATGAGACGGAGCCTAATAAACTCATTGAGGGGTCGTTTGGTTCGCGTTTCCCTGGTATCAGGTATGGGTTTTGTTCATTCCAAACCCATACCTGGTGTTTGGTTGATAATTTTCTTCCCTCACACCCATTCCTCAAACCCACAAGGTATGAGATTTTCATACCCAAGAGGGGAGATGGGTATGAAACATGGGTTTCAGGAATCAAACTCTTTTCCTTTTATTTTCATTACTATTTTTATCATTTCAGGTAGATTATTAATACAAATTGAAATTAATGACTCAAATATATATATAAATATTAATTTAATAATATTTTAAATTAATTACAATTAATAACTCATAAATATTATAATTCAACCATATTCATTCCACCAGTCAACCAAACACCTGATATCAGATACGATACCCCAAACCCATACCAGTTTAACCCGATTCCTCATTCCAACCCCATACCCCCTCTCCAACCAAACGACCCCTGAATGCTCTGTACTTGCAGTATCTGTCGCAAATTTCACTTGACTCACTTGGCAGTATTTTTAACTCCAGCTGATCAATTTATTCCATTGCATTGTTTGTGTAACAAATGGTGCAAGTTAAACTGTCGAAATATGAATGATAAAACTTGTAACTCGTTTTAGAAATTTATTTTTTATTTTTGAAATTTATTTTTTATTTTTGAAATTTAATTTTTATAAAAAATAATTTATTATAATTTATTAATATATTAATAATTTTTATACCTAATAAATTATAAAAATTACTTTTGACTTTCGCACACAGATATAGGGGCCGTATTTGTTTAAATTAAAAGAAGTATTTATTGCTATTTAGTGAGAAATTATTTATAAGTGACTGGTAATTTTTAATATATATGTATAAATATTCCTTATATATCTGCAATTTTTTGGTATAAAAATTATTAATACAATAATAAAATATTACAAATTGTTTTTAAGGTGGTATTTTGTATTTTTGTAAAATCAATTAAAAATAAATATTAATCACTATTAAATTTATTTTAACTTCCACTTATAAATCAGAAATAGACTTATAAATTCATTACTTGTGAGTAACTTATAAATTGAGAATAAAAAAAACTTGTTTCCTCAACACACTCTCTCAAAACCCTACCTTCTATTAAAGATTTTTGAGGAGACTTCCATCGATTTTCACTAGTGAAAAGTCCCAATTCTTCTTTTTTTTCTATTTTCTTGTTTTGAAATCTTATTTTTCATTCAGTAAGTTTCAAATTTATTTGGGTTTTGCTAGTCTCTCCTTCTCGTGATAGTTGGTTTGTTTTGTTTTGATGTGTTTTGATATTTTTCATGGCCGAGGTTATAGAATTTTCATGAGTTTGATCATGTTTGAAAGTTATTATAATATCGCATATATAGTCGATTGTTTGAACAGTAATGTGAAAACGAGTATGTAAACAGGTACATATATTCAAAACATCTTCAAATCGCTTAATTGTCTCTCGAAGAAGGAAAGATTAATAACGATATTCTTCAGCGTACGTTCAATTTCGATTTTTAATTAATGAATTGATTTCATTTTACAAAATAAAAAACAAAAACTTATTAATTGAGGAGATGGTTTTTTTAGCACTGACACGCAGAACCATGAGTATTTCAAAGTTAAAACGAACTACCCATTATTTTGTATGTTCGTCAATCGTTCTTGTCTTGGCTTTTAAAGTCCTACTGTCGTTCTAATGGGGTTAAATGGCATTTACGTCACTCAACTCGATACTAACTTTCAGTTGGGTCATCCAACTCAAAAAACTTTCAATGAGGTCACAAATCAAAGAATAATATTCAATCTAGTCATCATACACGATAAAAGTTTCACAACCATTAAGTGGCGTTGACAATAAACGGAACTCCGTCTATTGTTGCCACATCAGGTGACATATCATCTGCCACATCAATAATTAACCACCCAGTTGCAAATCCGACCCACAACCCACCCCCTTATAACCCTAACAGTGAAAACCTAACTTTCAACACTAGAAATCGACTTTTAATTGTAAACCTAACTTCAGAGATGGTTCAAACTCGATTAGGTGTTTCAGAATCTAAGAGGAGTTTGCTTTGATTCGTGATGTTGTTGATGTGTTTTCGTATATTGCAATGGATATCAATGAGTTTGGATTGTATATATGCGTGCGTCGACACCGGTGGGTAATCCACTGCGGCTTGAAGGGAGATATGGTACGAGGTGGAGAGGAAGTGAAAATGGGATGCAAAAAGGTGGATGATGGTGTGATGGGTGTGTGTGGTTTGCGAGGTTTGCATTGAAGTCTCACCGCCACGGCGATGGCGGTGGCCGGAGTGGAAGAACATGTGGCAAGGGCGAAAGGTTTAATAAGAGATGGAGAGGAGTTTGTGGGTATATAGTTGCGTATGAGCTCGATGGTAAAGGGAGACGAAACCATCACCGTCGGTAGTGGTGGCGGAGTGTTGTGGAGAAGATGAAAAGGCATAAATGGGGAGAAGGAGATTAATTAGGTTATATCAATTGGGTAGGGTCGGGTGTAATTCTTAGATGACGTCCACGCCACATCAGATTGCTCACTCAGCTTTCCATCCATTTTTTAACGTTAGTAACGGCAAATGACCTGTTTGAAATTTCTTACGAGAATAGTGAGTTGACTGATAGCTTTTTGAGTTGGATGACCCAACTGAAAATTAGTATCGAGTTGGGTGACCTAAAAGCCATTTAACCCCTTTCTAATGTGTGTCTGATAGTACACAACAAGTATCAATTTTCATGAAAATGACCTGTTTTTATTGGTGGAATTGATGTGCATGCTGAGGGTCATAAACATTTATTATTCATCCACCAATCAAAACTTATCATTCTCATGAAAATTAACGATTATTGTGTGCTCATGTGCACACCATTGAAAATCCCAAAAATCCTAAACTACCGGGTTAAAATTAAAGTCAAACCAAGCTTTATAATGTTACCGGGGCAAAGATTTTGACTTCCCCAACCAAGCTCGCCAGTCAAACAAGGCTACTCTTGTACCACTGTGACATGCATGTATGGCAATGTGTTATTATTGGCCGTAGCACAACTTTGACGAAAACAGTCGTCCAAGCTGTGTCACCGTGGGCTTAGGAACAAGTAGGAAAAGGCAAGGGGCGAGGTTGCGTGAAATTAGTTTCGTCAAAACAACTTTGCAAAACAAACCATTTTTCTAAACAACACAATCCAACTGGACCATAAATCACTTTCAGAAATCGGTACTCTCTCCGTCCTAGTCAATAGTATATATGGGGGACGGGGGTGGGGGTGCGGCACAAACTTTAATGCTTCAATAAGGTATAGTTTTGTAAATTATTTTTAAGATTTTTTTTTTTGTATAAAAATATGTGTTATACTTTTATAAAAAAAAAAGAAAATCTTAAAAATAAATTGTAGAACTATGTTTTATAATAGCCTTAAAAAGGGTATCGATCGAGTGATAAAAAAAAACGTATACAATTGACTGGGACAGAGAGAGTAATTAACTATTCTCTTGGACATAGGATCCAGGTAACGAAGACAAAACTAATGTATTATATTCGGTAACGTTACGCATCTTTTTATTAGAAATTTTCTTAATTCGCGTCAAAGAAGCATATTCAATTTAAATCACACAATCAAGTTCTATAATAATTAATGTAACAAAGGATCGATCACGACAAGTTAAGTTTCGATGACAGGAACGTAAGGGCTCGCATTCAAAAACAAGCTGTTCTTCCTCTTAGTAGTGGCTCCAAAAGTCTCGTCCATGTCCAAATCTTCCGGCTTCATTCCATTCGGCAGTGTCCAATCAAAGTGGTACAACATTTTAGCTAGTGGAAGCTCAACGCTCGCTATGCCGAACGAGATCCCGGCACACATTCTCCTTCCAGCGCCAAATGGAATGTATTCGAAGTTGGCTCCGATATAATCAACGGAGCCAACTTCGAATCTCTCGGGAATAAAACTATTGGCGTCGACCCAACATTCGGGGTCTCGTCCAATAGCCCAAGCATTTACCATGACTTTGGTTCCAACAGGAATAGTGTACCCATCGATTTCGCATTCTTTTCGGCATTCTCGTGGGAGTAGTAGTGGGACTGGGGGATGTAAGCGTAGAGTTTCTTTGATCACTAGCTTTAGATAATTCAAGCCCTGGATATCGGCTTCGCCTACATTCGTCTTTCCTTTGAGGGCGTTTCTGAGTTCGTCTTGAGCCTTTTTCATCGCGCTAGGCTTTTTCATCAGCTCCGACATTGCCCATTCTAGCACGGCTGAAGATGTATCAGTTCCCGCGGTGAACATATCCTGCAATTTTATCAATTAGCCTGTTAGTGAACAGATTCCGAACAAAAATATCCCAAATATCACGTGTCATGATTTAATTGGCTATAACTCTGTTAAATTTGATTAACCCCCTAAGTTCTAAACTGAAAGATGATCAACGTCCCGTCATTAAGGAAGAATTTTGAGTACTGAATCTGGGATCCGTGTCATTGCTCATGAGAAATTGAAATTTTTGAAGCGACTATATATAAACTACTTACCAAAACAATGCCTTGGATGTCGTTGGCAGTGACGGGAAATTCAAGCTGCAGAGTATCATTAATTCTCAGAAGAATATCAACAAGATCCTCCTCCTCTGCTTCAAGTTTAGTTCCTTGAGCTTTTCTGGTAGCCATCTTCTCCTTGTGCTCATTAATAATGTACTCGAATATATGATCAAGGTCTCGACGAACCTTCTGTAACGCAGGCTTCATTCCACTCAGTACAGGAAAGACGAGGGCCGAAGGAAACAAATCAGCCATGAAAAAGCCTGCTCCCCAATAAGCAATATTCTCGGTAGCTTCAATGAGTTCATGTTGATACTTGCATCTCTGCCCGATAGTAGATCTGCATGTTATGGAATTGGCTATGTTCGAGACCTTTTCACTGACATTAACAGGAGATCCAATTTTTGAATGCATGGATTCAATCATATCCTTGACCTCCTCCTCTCGTATGGATCGAAAAGACCTTACTTTGTTAGCACTCAAGAGTTCCAAGGTACAAATTTTGCGGAATTGTCTCCAGTGATCACCATACCGGGCCAGGACTATATCGCGACAATTGGACAAAACAATGTTGCCAAGGAGAAGTGTAGGGCGATCAGCAAAGCAGAGATCATGAGTTCTGAGGACTTCTTTAGCCACTCTCGGGTTCGAGATCACGACCGCGGAGACTTCACCGAGCTGGAGGTGCATGAGAGGTCCATGAATTTCGGATAGATTGTAGAGGCTGCGGTGAGGGAGCGCGCCAGTGACTTGTAACAAGTTGCCTAGAATGGGGAGTTTGAAAGGCCCTGGGGGGAGCTTTGTTTTTCGGAAGAGTGATTTGAGTAAACTGAAAAGCATGATAACAAAGATCATGAAGGTGAATAAAGGCACCAAGTGGATAGCCATTGTGTGATTGTGAGTTTTGGTTGTGAATTGTGATGGATGATGAGATTCCAAAGTTGTGAGTGTTCAATTTATAGGCCTTGATAGCTTGTGTGCGCCAGGCAGCCCAGGAAAACTACACTTTGTTAGAGTGCTCTTCCGAAAGTTTGCTATTAATCCCGATTAATTTCTATTTCGTAATTCATCGAACTAATTAAATATTTGATTATATCATTAATCATTTAATTAATCTCCGATTCAATCTAATTAATATGCGATTAATCTTTACTCCGTGTTTTTATCGATTAATTCCGATTCTATTTTTTGCAACACTGTGTCGCAATGTACATTTGGTAAAGAGGACTCGTCATGTATTTTAAAATTCTTGTAAAATATGGTTTTATAAATTATTTTAATTTTTTTTTCAGCATAACATTTTAATGTCTAAATTCTTATTTAAAATTAAAATTTAAAAATAAATTATATAATTGTATTTTATAAAATTCATTAAAATACATAAAAACTGTATAGAAATAAGCGGGCAGATAGATTAATATTTTAAAAAACACATGGTAGGTGTGCTGTGTCCATATGCAAGGGACGAGAAAAAATTTGTTTATGGTCAAGTTAGTCAGCACAATAGTCACATTCTGCTTAGTTAATCATCTGGGTTTTCGATTTATAGATTGAACAAATTCAGTTGGTCTCACCTGGCATGAATTTTCTAGTGTTAGATTATTGCCACATGCTGACATGCATATAACCATAGATTGGTGTAGGGATAAATATCAAGTTGGTGACTCGTTTCGTCCAAATGTATCAATTGAGTGACTGATTCCTAAATTGACTCAAATAAGCCACTCATTAGAAAAATTTATATCAAAAATATCACTCTATCATTAATCGAAATTTTGAAAGTACTATATATTGAGTTTCGCACATTTTTTATGAATGGTATTACATCTAAATGAAAGATTCCGAATTCTAGTATTTTAGATAATATTTTTAGATTTTTAAAAATTTATCTCCTATTTATTTTTATTTAAATCAAATAAAACAATCAAAAAATTAAAATACCATCTTTATCTCCACTCTCCAGTCTCTTCACACAGATGTAGTGGATTGTTTGGTGGCTACTTATAAAAATTTATACCATCTGAGCAATAATTTTATAAAAAGAAATCCTTTCTTTGTAAAGTTAATATGTTTATATGTTTTTATATGTGTACAACATGAGGCAAAATATAACATTGCAACTGTACCTGGACCTTGTCAAATACCGCTTGCTGTTATTATTCTATGAGTATATGATTGTAAAATAATTTAATTTCTTGATGATTGTAAAATAATTTAATTTCTTGAAAGCATGAGCATCGATCAAAGAAAAAAGGTACTCCGGTGGACATATTATTATTTTAATTTGTAATTGTCATATTAAATACTTAAATGATATCTCAACAACTAATAAAAAAATGAATTATTTTTATAATTGTAAATTATATTAGATAAATTAACGAATCAACGAAATTCAACGAAGAGATAGTACTAAGAGTCCCTGAACTCAGAAATTCTTTTCTTTTTTTTTATACTGAAATATGATGATTTGGATCCATTTTTGTTAACCGCCGCAAGTATTAGCCGTTAGCATTTTTGTCAAGAAATAAAGAATTATTTTTTGTTTTATTTCTTGGCCTGCTAATTCCCACGGGTCAAGTTAAGTTGCTTGAATTCATGGTCTTAGTTTGACTCATACAATTGCTAGTTTGCTACTTTACGACCTGAAATTATTATAATATTGCGAGAACCTAGAAGTCCATTTTCTAGTGGAATTATTTGAGAATTTTATTCACGTGGCTCCGTCTTCATCTTTTACGAACATATTATAATAGAATAGTTTAATGAATTCTATTATTGCTGGACTATCAGTCTATCACCAATTCCTCGACGTTCCACTCGTTCCATCATTTAAAATATTTAAATATTATTTTTTTTTATCTTTTGAAATTAAATTCGTTGATATTGTAGGTGTTCAATATTGGCTATTCCCCTTATATTGACTTTGTAGCCAATAGATAATATACAACAATAATATCATGTGGGAAGATGATCTTATCATCATTATTAAATTATATATTCTGGTCATTGTAAAAATCGTGGAGCCTATATTTATTTTGCACAAGTTGCATGTTTTATTAAATATAACAAGTTGATAATAATTCTATTTTTCAGGGAAATAGTAGTGTAATTAGATATATATGAAGTCCGCTAATGAATAATCTCTTGCTTTCGACGAAGAGTATGACAATGAATTTAAATTACAATATGGAGTGACTGATAGCGTCTTTCAGTTGACCGTACATTTTGTAAACCAACAGAAATTTTGTATAATTTTAGTATTTGTATTCATATTGTATGTACGCGATAAAAGAACAAAACAAAATATTTTATCAAAATTAATATTTGTGTTTATATATGATTTTACTATTTCGACATAAATTATATAACAGAGAATATAGGACATAACAATATAAACAAATTTATATTTTTTTGTCAGGATAAACAAATTTATATTTAGTTACTAAAATTATAGTATTGCTCCGCTCGATCACTCTCCAAGTAAAAACTAGATATTCTATTTCACTTATGTTATATATCCAGATAAGCTCATCTGATAAAAATATTCTAGAAGTATAATCTATTTTCAGCCGGCAGCCTGTCCCAAGAACGCCACACTGATTGCCGCCGGATATTGACTATGCATGCAGGTAGAAATTCAAATGTGGAAACCAGAATTTCGTTCAAAATTATTTAATCTTACAGATAGGTATACGTTGACGACACTTGAATAATTTTTGCTCCGAAAACGAAAAAGTTAAGTAACAAGGAAAAACAAAAGACGAATCAGTAAAAATTCTCCAAGAGCTAGTGGTCAGATGTGGGTTTATATTTTCATTTGTGAGGCAAGGAACGATTGAAAGTTTATCTTCTTGTCAAAATTATAGAAAAAGTAGTTGCTTATCTTGTAGGGAACCATTCCATCTAAAACCTTAAGGTGTTAGAGGATGCTTCTTTATGGATCTTATATTTATATTTTAACACTCATCCTTACTCGAAATCCCATTATTTGGATTGAAAAGTGGATTACGGGCGCCTATCTTTGGAGTGGATCACGGGCGTCCGGGCGCCCATATATGTAAAACTATAATCCGCATCGCACTGCGGTTTGCGAAAAGTTCAACCTACAGCCGCATTGAAAATAAAAAATCACATGTTAAGATACAGTGTGCTATGATGCAGGACAAGCAATTTATTTGATTCGAAAGATTTTATAATTTTTGTATACATGGAGAGTCCATCATTATTAAGATATGATCTCACTAAAATCAGCCAAAATTTTAAATTTTAATACTTAAGTACGTGTCCATATAAAAACAGAATTCATAACCGTGGCTTCCCAACTTGACCTAGTCACCTAGCTATCAAGTTCATAATTGTTTGTGAGCACACAAGAATAATAACACATCACAACAATATTCCACACAGATTCCAGCTCTACCTCTCCTGCGTTGTCTCCGAGAAACCTAACCACCAAATTTTGTTTTACTAGGAAAGCCCACCAAAAGAGACCTAAACTCCACACGTGCAAATTATATTTTTACTTTCAGTTTTTCACTCACTTTTTTCTTTATGCCATGCATACAAGACTCATTTTTCTTCATTCCATACGAATAGGAAAAAGTTAATCATTCTTTTCCCCAAACATATATGAAGCTGTATGGATCGATCGCATTATATGGCCATAACTGCAGACCCTAGCTGGAGCCTGGAACACCATAACTATTTATAGAACAGACATAAAGATGTTAAACATGATTTGTATGGAGACTTTAACGGGAGTTACTTTTAGGCTAGCTAGCTATTAATTTAATTGCATAATATAGCTAGCACTGTAAATTTAATTGCATGATCTAGCACATGTTTAAAAAACAAGCCTTAAATAGCCATTGGTGGATTTTGATCCATGATGTTAGTACAATTTATTAGAACAAAAATTGACATAATTGGTTACTAGTACATGGTTGTTCACATGGATGTGGGGTTTGGAATATTGCATTCAGTATCATGGTTAATTAAGATTTTATGGATGCATGTTCAGTGTCTAAGCACAAATTCATTAAGGCAGCTAAGCTATATATATATATACACACGATACTTGCTATTTGTAAGACAACACCCATGGAGGGTTTAAATTCAATGGATTGTTTTTAGTCTATAAATTTTAATGGATTATATGTGATTTTGATTTTGTGCGAATTTTTGATAAAATGTCGCAGAGTTAATAGGATTTAATTTTTGATAAAATGTCGCAGAGGTAATAGGATTTAAGCGCAATGCTTCAAAATCACATTCATTTTGATTGGATTTCAAAAAATTTAAAATATACGGAAAAATGCCACAAAATCCATCATTTTATGAAATCCAGAAAAATACATCAACATTTGAATACCATCAGATTTTAATAGATTTTAAACAATCTCAATTGAATACCATCAGATTTTAAAGCATAATTTAAAATTCCAATTGAATACACTAGATTTTTTAGTATAATTTAAAATCTCGATTGAATACCTTAAGATCTTAATGGATTTCAAACAATCCCAATCAAATACCCTCGAATTTCATAAATGCAAAAAAATACTTTATAATCTCAATACAAAATATTCGACCAACATTCATACGAGACGGTGTAAAAGGGGACAGAACGGGTATAAGAATTAGTCAGTGATAGTTTGGAAGTAAAAATGGGCGTTTGACAGTATACTACGCATTTTCTTCACAGTGCAATAGAATGTTATTATCTAAGAGAATAAAAATAATATCTACTGTAACTGTATACACTAATGTTCTCTATCTAATTTACACGAGGCTTGTCAACCTAGTAGACTGCATGAGAAGAATGTTAAGACTAATGACTATATAACAGCCTCCAGAGTTCGCTCAACATGCATAAAAAACTGACTATAGCATCCTCTAGTATGCTAAAATCTAACAGGACATATATTTCAACACAGAAGTAACAGGAATATTCTGTACTTCCACCTAATTCGCTGTGGATTTAACCATAACAGGTACAAAGGATTGGTATATCATTTAATATTGTGCTCCAAATTTACAATTTGCATGTAGTAAAGGTTACAAGTTAAAACACAAGCTCCCGAACCAGTGTCCTTGGGGCTATGCACACTATTTGCGGTGCCTTCTCTTTTGCTCAACTCTTTGTCTCTTCTCGTCATCCCAGTCCCTGTCATTATACATTCTGAAGCAAATGTGTCAAGGGTATTCAAATTGTCACAAGATATGATATTCGCATTTGATGCCAAGGACGAGATACTATGACATTTTAAGTCAAATTACCATGTTCACCAAACTTTTGCTTTCAACCATCATTAACAAATTAGATTATTTTTTTTTAAGTAGGAAACTAGAGAGCATAACAAAAAGGAAAGGAACCAGTAACTTAAGGATACTGTTCTGCATCACGTCGGGTCATCTTGTTAATTGTTTCCTTGCCATGACCTCGCAGTCCAGGTTCTTCAATGTAACCAGCACGCTGAGGCATGGCTGCTTTCCGGTCTACCCGTTCTCTACCATCATAAGGCTGCGACAAATTTATAGTAAGAGGCGGCGGTGGCCCTGATGGAAGATATTCACCAGCTTCAGCTTGCAGGGGCTCCCTTTTGATTTTCCTTTTCTTAGATGCATTTGCATCCAAGTCCTCCTTTGAAAGATTTGCTTTCTCCCTTTCTCTTTCCCTATCCCTCTCCTCAACCTGCATGTTGTGTCGAGGGTATTAAGCATTAAACAGACTATGAAGCCTCATAGACATCATGTTACCAAGATATCTTAAAGAATGTACTTGTTCAACTAAAAGTAGGTTTAAAGCCGAGAGCAGTCTATTGACTTGACCCAAATTTTCTAAATGCCAACTTAAACTTTGCCTAAGCTAAGAGTAATATGTTGCGAGAACAATCTCTTCTATCCTGAGTAATATTTCTCTGACATGGATAGCTATTACATAACCACCAACTCAAACAAAATCTTCGTTGAGCATTGAAACCTTAAAATAAACTAGCACAATAAGATGACTAGACATTATGTTCATAAGTATATTACTGAGGAAACAAAAATATGCTATTCAATCTACCTTTCTGCATTTTTTAATCAGATAGTTATGACATGCCTTTACACCATTCAGAAAACATCGATGTAGAGATACAAACTGAAGTCATCACATGCAGCTTCAGAGACGTACCTTTAATGGAAAGACATCTCTTTCTTCCCTCTTCCTATCACGAAATTCATCTTCTCTACGACGTTTGGCTTCATCTTGCAATAGAGAGGTATTCTCCTCAGATCGCCTTCGTTCCCTCTCTTCATGCCGAGGGGAGAGTCTTTGACTGTGCCTGGCAGTACCTAACCTTCTATCACCATCATCATCTCTTCTTCCCGAGCTAACTGACTGTGGAACCATGTGTGCAGGTAAAGGTGGTGGTGGTGGCAAGCTTTGCCCATGAAACCGGTCATCAGCATGCAATTTTTCTAGAGATGTGTCGTTATATCTTGACTTAATCCTGTCATCTTTGTTTCTTTCATCCTTTGATTTTTCAGTAAGCCTATCAAAGCCCCTATCGATACCTCTCTCCTGCAATTTATCTACAGAACGCTCTCTTCCATATCTTTCCATGGACCTATCCCGTGATTTTTCCGAAATGTTATCATCACCTCGAGATTTTTCCGGTCGTTCAATTCTGTCTCTGTGATCTCGATCATACCTCTCGCCAACTTTTTCTTTTAGTCTATCAACAGCCCTGCTGCTTATTTGCTCATCCAAACCTCGTCTATCAATATCAGCAGGACTCGGTTTATCAACTACTCGTTGATCAATTGACCTTTCTCGGTCAGGAAATCGGATGTCAGCCTCCAATTCTCTTGAATCGGTATCGCCTTTCCTGCGTTTACTCAGCCTATCTAGTTCCTCAGCTTGATTTACTCTCTTATGAGGCTTATCAACAGGTTTTGGATTAGCAAATTCATTCCTAGGCGACTGGACTAGCCGAGAGGACTGTCTTTGTGACTCAGAAACTTCATTGCCCTCCTCTCTTACAGAAGGAAGCCTTGAATCAATAGCTTTTACAGCCCCACCCTCTGACTTCGTTTCATTGCCATGGAAATCTGAAGACCGTGTAGTAGCTGCAGATACTTTAGCTGAAGCTAAGCCATTGCTACTGTGTGCTGAAGTAATGTTAAGCGACGATGTCTGTCGCCCTTCAGATGGATCATGTGTTGAAAGGTCTCGGTCACCAGTGGAAAAGGTACCTGCCGCTCTACCAATTGTTTTCCCAGCTTTACCATCGTCCTTTGTAAGATCTTGCCTTGTTTGCTTAGAAAGAGATCCAGCAGCAAGTGACCTTTTCGATGCGGCTCTTCCCTAACAATAGAAAATAATATTTTACAAATGATAAATAAACTGCAAATGACTTCACGAGATTGGAAACACACGAGCAAGTATGATCTAAAAAATTCTACCCCCTAGCAGGTTCCAGCTAGACCAGCACATAACCTTAAATAATTAGAAAACCCCCTTTCTCTATTCCACATCACCTACAGCCTATTAATGTTTGAAGTCTCGGCAAAGGTTGTTGGATTAAGTCTACCAGACTATATAAATTCGAGTGATACCTCAGATTCGAATGATGTCTTCCCAAAAACTCTCAACGTGTTCTCCTCCAGTGTTTTATTTCCAGATTCCTCTCCCTGCTTTTGGTTTTCTACTGATTTAGCTGTGGCAGATAAACTTTCTGTTCTTTCTGATTTCCCATCAGCAGGTTTTATTCTTCCTCCAGCAGGTTCATTTGCAGCTACATTAACAGCAGAACCATTGTGTGGAGGAGCTACGTTACCAGCCAGAGACTTTGGAGCAATAGGAAGTACTGGCTTTAATTCGAGATAACCCATACCAAATTCTTCTTCTGTAACCCATGATGACTGAAATATGGGAAATGGGTCAATACATCTTTAAAATATAACACTTAAATGAACATGTAAAAAATTTAAGGAAACTCAGATCTATCGTTTTAAGATAAAAATTTTAATTTATAAATCATACCTTTCTTGCAGCCAAAGCTGCAGCAACACCTGTGGCCAACACCTTCAGATCTTCTCTTTCGTCACTTTTTATTTTCGCAACCTATGTGTGACCATTAACCAAAAAGATCAACAAGGCCCAGTAAAACTCAAACATCAAAATTAAATTCATACTCCAACAATCTTATAACTATATCTCCCTCCAATATAAAAATATTAAACCAATACACATATAGAAGGATATTAGTGGCAATAATTTGAAGACAGCAGGTGTTGATTTGATTCTTACACGTTTTTCAAGATTGATACCACTCTTTCGTGTGACAGGAAATACAGCAGATATTTTGGTTAACAGTATTAGAGCATTTCGTATTTCCATGTACTCTGGTGACTCCAAGCACTGTATAAGTAATCTGGTAATCCTTTGACTCCATTTCCAGTGCACCTACCATAACACAAGGGAATGCTGTCAATGCCGAAGTATGTTTAAATCAGCGTGCATTTAAAATAACATGAAAGCCTCCACGCTACCCATAACAAGGTATACGTATATGAAAGGGGAATGTTGTGACATACCACCAGTGGTTGAGAAACCATGATTATATTATACCTTAGTCAGTACTCAGTTCATCAGAATTTTCATCAACATTCTAACTGGTAGTTTACTGACACATTAAAATCCATTCTCAATCCAACTCTGCTTGTTTACCATATAAATTTTGCTACACATGCTGGCAACTAAAATTTGTTCGCAGGAATACTGAAAGCAACAAAAAATATATACCGAGGTTTCTTAATTGCCTTCTACAAATTACACAGGTATCCCGACAAGATTTTTATAAGAACTTCTGTGTGACAGTAATCAATAGTCTGCTGAATAAGATATAGGACATCAGAACGCCATATGGACCTATGTGGATAAAACAAACATCTTCCTGACATAAAAGGTTTTACCCAGGGCACAAGCTGACATATCACGAGGATCGGATATACTGACTTTTGGCCCTGTCCTTGTTTTATAAGAGGCTCTTTGTAGGGTTTATCACGTGAAGAAAGATAACTAATTGACACATGAGACAGAGCATGGTCTTCATCCTTTTAACATACATAACACAAAGCTAATATGGTTGGCATAATTAAAGGATACATAGCTAAATAAAACCCTTTTCATTTATTTTCCACGCTTAGTAAATCTGAGCTATTGACATGCCATCCTAATGTTATATTTTGTTTAGTTATGCAGATAGAAGAATGACTATTATGATAGTTTTTAATTAGGCATGATTCTCTGCAGTAAAATTCCTTAACCATTACATAGAAATCTGAAGGGTTCTATCAATGCAGCTGACGAATGTGGCTTGTTTAACATAACACAAGCTTACAGACCTCCCTCAAAAATACTAATTACTAATCCCTAGCATTGTAATCTAGTGAATACCCATTTTTTTGTTGGTAACAGAAGTTGATGGTTATAGTCTTAAGGGAGGTATCAGTGTATGCATGCCCAAATTATTTCAATCGACCACAACCAAAATAAACTGCTAAGATGGAACAGCACCCGTGTTTTATCTGTACATATCCTACTTCCACCTTGCTAAAAGTTACTGTTACAGGATAAATACTAAATGACAAAAAGAAGTTTGCAGATTTAATATCCTCGGTGTAGTTAAAACTTAATTTTAATGTGTATATTGCATATATCCGTGACGTGTGTGCGCGGCATACACATACATACAAAAGTTCAGACACTGAAAAATTAGACTCAGTAAATTACATGACCATAGACCATGAACAATGTACCTTAATAAATTGGCCATATGTAACACGCTGACTGTTTGGATATCGATAATATACAGCAAAACCTGGCATATTCCCGCACTCCCGTTCATATATTGATTCATCACTCTGAAAAACAGAACAATGGTTATAAATTAAACTCGTAAAACTATTAATCCACCAAAAATGAACTATCTAGGTATGCAGATAAACTAAAAGACCAAAGAAGACCATGATCTACCTTCCAGTGATAAGCAGTCTTCAGTGTCTCAAACAAAAACCTTCCAAGTCGACCCACTTCGTACTCGGTACAGCAACAAATCATAGGTTGTAAAGTCTTGCATATTAGAACATCGATGTGGTTGACAGTATTAAAAAAGGGAGTCCCAAGGGAGTGAAGAGTATGTACAAACATAGCACAGTAAGCGGCGTCAGGCATACTGAATGTACATCGTGGAAAGATACACCTCTGAAGGAATTCCATATTTATTTTCAGGGTATCAGGACAAGAGCTTAACCACTTATCTTTTTCTTGACTGAGTCGCCTGCGAACAGATGCAACATTTGATTCATGCTTCTGCAATTCACTAGTCAATCGGTCTAAAGACTCTTGAATCCTTTCCTTATCTTTCTTTCTTTTGGTGATTGCTGAGTTCGAATTATCAGAGAGTTCTTCCAACGCCTTAAGTGCAGAATGCAGCTTGCTTATTTCTGACTCATATCGGTTTCTAGGAACGTACAGATCATATAATGTAAGACCCCAAAAGGTGGCATACAGGTCAGGAGAGAGGCTATTCCAAGCCTTAGGAGGTAACATTGATCTAGCAGTGTCCAGGAGAGCAGACCACCTGCGAATTATATAAAATGAGAGTTGACTTTGAAGTGAAATCAAAAGTTAAGAATCACAGGAATCTGCAATAGTTATGGTATACATCGTTAGACATTTATATTGCAAGCCTGTGTAAATAAGATATATAGAGCATTACGTAATAGGTTTCCTTGAAGCGCCAAGATCAAGAACAGGTTGGCTCGATGGATTTGTAGCCACATCTTTTTCCGTGTTTGCACTTTCATCACAATGTAAAGGCCAAAAGACTTCAGAACTAGTCTGACATTTAAACAGCCTCATCACGGGTCGATAAATTAAAAATGCCACCTAACAACAGAAAATCTCCATCATAAGCAAGGTCTTGGCACATGAGACGAAGTCTGTAAGTTCATAAAGGTAAGAAACAACAGTATCTTGCTACAAAGAGATGTGTGCTGGTGTCTCCAACAAATGTATATTAAAGCATCCAATCCAAAAATAAAGTTGTTTAGATGAAAGAGACATGTTTAGAAGGTCTAATACCTGGACAAGGACGACACAGTGCTTGAAAGACGGGAAAGAAAGAATAGTTTGGGCAAGGATCACACAGACACACAGTGATTGGAACAAGGGAAAGAAAGAAATGTTCACAAGTGATAAAAATAACTTATCTTCATCAATGATTTCTTTTGCTATGACAAGCTAACATTAAGACAAATATGTACACTTGTAAATTTTAGTTGATTGCATTATATTTATTAACTCTTCCCTGCCTTGGTACTTGCTTTTGTTCTTATCTTATTGTACGCAGCCTGTTTGACATCTGTTATATTCCATCAGCAATATCCAGTCTCAAGTGAACAAAAACAGGTGCTTCATCTAATTAAATTACTTTCATATAACAAAAATAATAACTGAGGAAAAAATAAATAGTATTATATGCAAGAACCTCAGGATCAAGGTGATATAGATGTATAAGATCATCAAGAGTGGGAATCAGTTGAGCATAAGCTGTTGCTGGCGTAACTGCACTAGCTAAGAATTCAACATACTGAAGAAGGGTCCCATGGCATCTATCAAATTGCTCGCTCACCATCTTAATGTGAGGTGCATCCGCACTAATAACAACCCTGAAGGCCAAAAGACAAGCATATTGCATGTTAAACAGATTGCTACATTCAGAATACATCAGAATGACATTTAATAACCCATGGACGTTTCCTAACCAAAGATTGTCATAACATGTGACTTACACAGAACGATGCTGAGCAATTAATAGTAAAAGGGGAACCGCCAACTTTGGTTCTTCTTTCGGAAATAAGGAATCCCTCAGCCTGTTCGTGGATTTAACTAAAGCCTGTCCAGAGATAATTAGTTTTAGCAACTCCAGACCTCATAAAGATAACAAACTTAAAGAAACATACATATATACCCCCCACCCCCCCACCCACCCCCACCAACACACACATATAATCTATACTCCCTCCCCCCCACCCATTTGTTTACATTTGGGTGGGGGCGGAGTTTAAGGAAATTGTATAAAGTAGTGAGAAAAGTAAGAGAAGTCGGTGAGGTGGTGGGAAACATTCTTTCTTAATTTATAGATTTGAAGAAGTGGATGAAAGTAGTCGGTGCGAGTAATTTTATTTTCATATTATAAAAGTTTACTATTTTGGAAAGTTTTGAAAAGTAAAGAATTGACGGAAACATTCAAAAACAGAAAGCATAGTGATATTGTTGGGACAAAGGGAGTACTATACTATTAAGGCCCAAACATAAACAGTTTGGTGGTCGATCAGTAATTGGGCCATGTTAACATAATAACAATAGCAATATAAATTAGTTAGTCATTTGGACCAGTTAATTTTTACAATTTTAATATTAATAATATTCTAAATACGTTAGTATGTGTGTATGAGATTTAACCTTATAACAATATTTTATGCATGTTCAATCCTATTTTAGATTTATTATAAATTTTATTTTCAACCCCAATATTCTATGTATCACTTCATAGTTGCTCTGTCCAAATATGAAGCTACCTAAACAACTTCAAAGATGTTGATCAAGTATCAAGTATGCTAGCCAAGCCATATCGATTCTCCTCAAACCCAATACATCTTACCCAACCTGATGGCAACAATTGTAGTTAATTTTTTTAGCCACAAACTTCTACTCCTAACTATCTTATGCTACAGTATTGCTTATTTGCTTTCACCGCCCCTTCTGCATTATGATTCGAGGCATCATGGTCAGAATCTCAAATATCTTGTGTTCCCAATAATTTTAGTCAATATGATTTGAAGGGGTCAGATTCACAGATTTGTAGGTAGCTATAATTGATTACCTGATACAAGTGCTACAAAATGATATTATATAAGAGATGATTGCAGATACACATCAAATACAAAGTCTCGCCTCACTCAATATGATATCTATACTGAACTATAATAACAATAACCGGACATAGGGATAATTTGTAGTAGTTTCGTTAGATAATTTTGGTCATCCCTAAATTACCCTCTTCTCTACCTTTTTAAAAAAATAAATAGAAAAAATTATATAAATAATGGGAGAAAGACCAACATGTCTCTTCTTAATTGTAACATGTCCTACTCCAATACAAACAAGAACCATCATGTAACTCTTCTCAACTCTAATATGTTATACTCCGAGACATCTTACTCTAATGTGTGACACTCCAAGACAAACAAGGACCATTAGGTAACTGTTCTCAACTCTAACATGTTCTACTCCATGGCAAATAGGAAGCCCATACAAGATAAATAATATCATTTTCCTTACAAATGAAGAAAAAAGAAATAAAAAATCTGATTTAGAATTTAATCAAAAAACACATCAACACATATTAAATTATTAATATAAGGAAAAATTTACAAATAGATGATAAAAATGTTTATTGTTTGTACTGCCTATATACAATATAAAAAAACATTGTAAAAGCTAAATCTCTAAAATAAAATATAATCAATTAGTTGATAAAAGTTAATCAAACTTCAATGCATTATCATAAAATTCCTCATGCAAAAAAAATGCGGAAATCCAACAATACAAAACCACTGATAAAATGATGTTCAAAATTTAACAAGAAGCAAAAAAATTCGGATTAGATACTCGCCCATTCGAAGCACGGGCTTAATGCTAGTATATATAATATAAGAAACAAATGTAAATACTTTCACCATATATCATCGAGTATCTCATTTATTGCAACACTAGGGATGGATTCCCCGCTTAAATTTGTGTCTACTAAATATAACCATCTTCTGAAAATAGTTAAAACACTTGTACACATGTCAACAATTGTAATATGAAATGAGTTCTAAGAAACACCTTATTATTTCGGGGTACCCCAAAAGAAGTCGCTTGATACCGCAAAGTCTCGCTTCCTGCCATTGCATCAAGTTGTTCCTCTGTCATGTTCTCCGTGTATTGAACATTAGCCATTTGCTGTATAAGTTCCTAAAATAATGATAACTTTTAGCAAGTTATATACCAAAGTAAATAAGATCACAGACGTTTGGCATGCCCTAAACCTCAAATACCTGCAAGAGTACAAGCTCAATACCATTTCCTTTTTTTAACTGATTGACGAGATACTGAAAAAGACCACGCAATTCCATTGAAGGATATTTTTTACACCTACAAAAGATTTGTAGCAGTTCAGCAGAAATTTTGCAGGCAGACAATTTGGTGAAAAAGTAAAAAAACATCAACTTTCACTGTTACTGTAACACATACGTTAAAGTGACAGGGAATCAGACAGACAAGGTAAAACTGTCTATTTAAGGCTGTAAAATTTTACAAAAATATAGTCAAACATGTGTTACATATGATATTAGCTGTGCTATTTCAACATAACAGAAGGTACAGCAAGGAGCATAGACATGGATGATAATTGTGTTGCAGTCTTGTGGATACTGGTACGATTTGACAAAATCGAGAAAAAATGTAACTGCACAAATTTTCTTCAGACCAGACTAGGAAGGAAAACTTGATATTGGGGGAAACAAACAAAAAAAATAAAAAAAAATCTGTTAGCAGCATGTTCTCAAGGGCCTAACTTGCCTCTACCTTTAAATTGCAGAAGTGGAGTACAGTTAGAAACAGAAAAGAAACTAGTAAGCAGGAGACTACTATAAAGAGAAAACTTATTAAGATATGTATTTGCTAAATGAGTCAATGAGATAGAGGCATCCAGCAAGTAAGCAATCATTTGCAATCAGTACCTAAAGAAAAATTGGCAAACTATTGTACACTGGATGACAGAACCATGGATCCCAGGAGTTTTTCCAATCAAATAAAGCAAAGTGCAAATATATTGACACTGAACGCCGTCATAATATCGACTTTAATTTGTAAGCCAACAAAAATAGGAGACTACAGTAAACTAAATAGAATCACTTATTTAATTTTTTTTTGATATTTGTACCAATAAGCAAGACAGATTACTTTTTAATCAACTACTTTCCACAACCAATATAAATTCACAACCTATTATAGAGTCTAAAAATGACCTGGCTAAGCATAATGCAGGAAGATTACACACCAGAGGGGAGAATAATAAGGTAAACGTTTCTGAAAAAAGGCATCACATGCAACAAGAGACACCCTGAGAACTAATAGCTTTCAGTTTTAACAGAGTTTTTTTTCGTATGTTACATGCAAGGCTTTCAATAAAACAAATAATTGATCAAGTACTTTCTTCAAAATACATATATCACAAGGCTGATTCAAATATTTAATAAGACTTCCCCAATTCATTGTATGATAGAGCCGTCAGAGCACCATTGACAACTTCAGATGATGAGAGTCCAAAGAACGCCACTTTGATTTTAACCTGAATCGTCTCTTTTAAGGAAATTGAATTTTCATTTGAAATCATGAACCAAGTTCCAGTAACACAAAGGCTGGGGCCATAGAAGTATAGACAGCTTGCGCTTGCCTTTATTGAATGTCAGGTGCGGGTATATTATCACGACATATGAACAAAACAAGGAACCATCATCAGGGCAAAAAATTGATATCATCTTTGATCTCTCCTGCCAAGATAAAACCTCTCCTAAGATCACATTCTTTGGGACTGTTTGCAAGGTAGAGCTATAAACAGCTTCCTCAGAGATGGTATGGGTTTAAAAAAAAGTCCCAATAGATTCTTCAGAAGTAATAAAAGAATCAATGGCGATATCAGAAAATCCTTAGAGGAAAACCAACTGTCCAGATTAAATGATAACCGAGCACCCCCAACCACCAGCTTGCCAACTAGTTCTAACCTTCAATTTTGATCAATAAATTTAGCTTTTCGCACATGCAAAGCGAAATCGGTGGGAAAAGCATATACAAAGAGTAGATGTTCAATAAAGGAGGCTGAAGATACTTTTTACTATTCCTAGAAACACATCTTCATACCCATCTTAATCCACCTCATAGTTTAAGCTTCATAATATAACATTGAATAAACAAACATAATCTCTTTCCTCCTACAACCTCCACCTGTGGCCACTAGAATCCGATTTTTCCGACTTCTAGTCTGCTCTACACTTTTTTTGTTTTCCTCTTAACTAAGTGCTTTTCATATATACAGCACCTTATGTCTATGGATAGAATTTCCTCAATAGGACAGGAAATATGTCTCCCTTTGCTATATTTCCTTCTATCCAAAATGTGTACTTCACCTTAAAAAACCTTTCACCAAAATATAAACATTAAGCTTCAGCAGGGCTCAAGGTATCAATGGGAAGAAACCTTCACTTAAAGACTCCCCAAAGGTCGCTTTCCCTTCAACTCCACAACACTAAATTTTCTTCACCGTAACGATAAATTGATCAGTGGATAATCACGTAGGTGACAGAAAAGCAACCACGCAACAGGCTAGCTCAAATTTGATTTTGAAGTACATACACAAACTAAACAATTGCACTGCAATGTCAGAAAAAATTCCACCTCTGGTCACCCTGCAACTAGTACTCTGCAGCCCAGACATCGTGTAAAGCATCCCACGGTTCTAAATATTACAAGTAGCTATTTTAGATTTTCAAGTTAAGATGTCAAATGAGCTCTAGGAAATCATGTGCCACATATATTAAAGGTAGAAAGTGTCGAAACTAAGAAGAACGTAAGCAAAGACACATAAATATAATGACTGATAGGGCTACATGGGAGGACTGACAAGAATACAGGAACCCTACAAATGCAAACTTGTGGAACTTCTTTAACAATTACACTGGACTAAAATCTTCAATAAATATTCTATTCACCTCAAAGTCAAAAAATTGGTAAGAAAAATACTGAAAGGAGGTAAACATATTAAAAAAGATAAGTTTCACATTTTAGATAGAATAATCAGCAACAAATTTTCGAAAAAAGAAGCAGCACTTACAAATGACCCCAAAATGAAGCCAATGATTGAAGCCAATCGGATAAATTAAGACCGTCATCTTTTAGTTTCTCCCGTCCAACTAGTGCCAAACGCTCAATCACAACATATTCAAGGATATCATACTCCAGCTGCATCAAGAACACAGAATGTGAAAGAAGAGACAGGCATGACTAGAACAGATTCTAAGATTAGTGAAAAATGAAATGAACACGCAAATGTACAACTATTTGGGAAATATAAATTCCAACAATAAAAAAACTACAGCAACAGCAGTACCACACCCACTGGCCACTGGCAATTTTCCAAATGGTCCATGGACTTGCATATAACTATGCAATTCAGTGGAATTAATTCACCAGCAATCAACAAAAAAGTCTTCATTTTTAAACAGCTTACGGTTTTATGTTACATTTAAAGGCTTGAACAGCAAAAAATAAAATGAAATCTACGTGCAATTTGAAAATTTTGCGAACTGAACTTTGAAATAGAAGTGTACATTCTTTTAGTAATATACACAAACTTGGAGTCCTTGCACCAGGCCCCAGGGACTCCTATTTTATATATGATTTCAATGCTCAGTTTCCAAGAAAATACTTCACCTCACTCTGGTCTTCTGCTTGTTTTCCTCTCAGCTGTACAACATATTCGCTCAGGTTTCTTATTCTATACCACAATATGTGCATTTTTCAAGTTGTTTTTAGATGGTCATACAATTCAATTAAAAAAAATCCTTAAATCCTAGAGGAACTATTTTGATGATCAAATCAAACATTTCTAACTAACTTGCAAAAATTTGATACCAAATTACTGTAATTCAAGTGGGAAGCCTAGCACACTAGTCATCCTGTCGGGTCGACCAACCAGAGGTACAGGTTACGGTTCATAGTAGCGATGGTTATATTGGATTTAATATAATGGAAGTGACACAGTGCAATAACTAAGAACGCCATTTTGTCAGACTCAAGTTGATCACATAATCAAGATATATCCCTGAGGTATTTTCAGCAAAACAAGTTAAAAAAACAAATAAACACCTGTGTCAAGTATTTGAATGCATCTACAACTGGAGTGATCATATCCCTGTAAGCCTCAATCTGTCATAATTACAAATAATCATATTATCAATGAGCTTCGTACACGAAAACTTTAACCATTGTAACTGAGTTTAGGAATAACAGAAGTTGGACCCCATTTTAAAGCACCTGGTGAACAATGGTTCTTAAAACTGTCATTGGATTGGCATGAGCTAGTTTTGCAACCATTCGGCCTAGCTGCTTAAGATTTTCTTTTGCAAGCCGTTTTAAAATCCTTCTGGTATCCAACTGTGGAATACAATGACTTGCGAATTAATACTTGGGAAACAGCAACAGTGATTTGATCTTTGGAATATACCTTTGCTGTCTGCTTTGCGGACAAAACCATAGGAGTGCCCTCATCATCCTTTTCCCATTCTCCATATAACCGGTACCTCGCCTGGTTAAGAGTTTTTCAAAGCTGTTTTAACTTAATAACACATAATTTTTAAAGAATAAACAATTTGTTTTGATGACAACCTCATACGGAAGGAGATTCAGCACATCCCAAATTTCTTGCCCTACAGCAGGATTTGCAGGTATCATCTGTAAAGAAGGAAGTAGACAAGCTCCTAGGGATTCCTCAATCCTTAACCTTGCCTCTCTCAAGTGCACACGAGGAGCTTTGTTCAGAAAAGAAGCATTATCTGATTTGAAGGCACTTTCACCAGACTTGGAAAACTCCAGAGCAGAGAGGTAATAGCCCCTTAATACTCTACACACCTGTTTATCATTAAACCAGATAAGCACCTAAATAAAAGTTGTATATGACAAATAAATTAACAAATTAACAACGATCAAGGTTATTACAGAACAGATAGAACTTAACATGTTGGATCCTCATGAGGTTAATAGCTTCCTTAAAGGTGAGATGTGCACACCTTAACCCCTCCTCTAAATCTTAGATATGTTTCCATGAAGAAACCAGCAAATTAATCTAGATAGGATACCGGTATGATAATATCACATGTGAATTGCTCATCACATACAGCAACAATCAATGAAATCAGCATATGTAATAATGACAATATAAAAACATGTGTTTCCTGACTTTTGATTCACTTGTCTACTTGCATCTTACCAAGACTCTTGTTTTTTATATGGAAAATTGACATTCATACACAACATTACAGACACTGAAATATTTATTTATCAATGTACTAAGTTCTTGGAATATTTGAATCCCCAAATCAGAGGATCGCCAAAAATAGATAAATCCTTACTTCAGATACTAACACACGAAACCACAAAAGAAGTACCTTTTGCAACAATAAAGTATCACGATAAAGATAAGGTCCTGCACAGGACAACATCTCAAAAAGCTCCTTAGGGAGATCAATGAATTTCCGATGGACATATGGAGTTGTATCCCCAATATCAGCACTAGACCTCGAGTGTGAACCAGCATTTTGAAGTTGCATTTGATGGACAAGCTTATATGCTGAAGATATTGAATTATTGATAAGCCTGGATAGATAAAACGAAGATAATAATATATAATGTTAGCAGATATAGATTATGATATATTGATATCAAACAGAAGGCAACTGAAAGAACATTATTTGCTAGAACGTTTTAGATTTACCTAAACAATCTGTTGCAGATCTGAATGTGCTCTACCGGATTTAGAGGGGAGAGACGGTCAAACAGTACATGGGAATGATACCTGAAGATTCAAACAGAAATTATATTTACATTTACATATACATAATACATACATACATACATATTATAGGCTAGTAATCAAATAAAAACGAAAACTAAAATAAAAACTACAAACTAATCTAAGCCATTAGATCAATCTAATCTAATGGCCACCCTAGAATTCACAACACACAATAAACCTGTACCCTCCCACACATGATTACACAGAATCCCTCCGTTTTTAATTTGATTTTTCCCGTCAATAAATTCACTTTTTTTAAATCCGACTTCACTGTATTTTTCTTCATCTCCCAACAATCAATTTCCATACCATATTTGATATATTTCGATGTGATTTATAAGGTTTTTTATTTTGGTTTTTAGTTTTTATTCTAAGAGAGGTTTGTAGTGGAGTAGCACCCATTATATATATATATATATATATATAGAGTCATACTCCAATAGAAACCTCCTTGTTCTAGAAACTAAAAACCAAGCTGAAATATCACTAAATCCTAAAGCAAATGCCACTAAATTCTTAAACAACCCCATCTCCACCTCCATCTTCACCAACCCCACCTCCATCTTCACCAGCCCCACCTCCATATCCGCCACTGCCACCACCTCCGTCGTCACCTCCTCCATAACCACCACCACCTCTATGCCGCCCGCCCCCTCCATCTCCACTTCCACCTCCATTATTTCTCTAACAACACAATCTCCACTCCATCTTCACCAACCCCATCTTGGTCGCTGCTTCAACCTCCTTCAGCCCCGTTCATACTTATTTCTCCACATCGGCTCAACTTCAAACGCGGCGGAGCCACCACTATTCCGGCAACGCTCCAACCCCCTACTTCAAGCCGCCCACACCTTCGCTACAATCATCCTTCCTCCATCTCCACCTTCACCTCCACCATCTCCACCACCGTCACCACCATCTGAATCGAAAACGTGAACAGATCTGGAGATTTGAGCAGTTTTTGGAACATATATGGTGATTCTGGGCGGTTTCTGCAAGTTTTCACTAATTCTTGCAACACAGATCACTAAATCCTAAAGAGAATATCACTAAATTGTACAGAGAATATCACTAACTTGTATTGGTTTCTAGTTTTTATTTTAAGAGTGGTTTCTATTTGATCATTAGCCTATATATATATATGACAACCAACAAACAATAGGGAAAAGATACTACTCCCTCTGTCCGGCCAGGTTGTTAACATTTGGGATAGAGGGCTGGGCTTGCATTTTAACTCCTATATAGTATAGTTTCATAAATTACTTCATTTTTTTCTGAAATAAGTTATAATATGTGTGTCAAGCAGTGAGAAAAAACTGTTAAGAAATATGAGGGACTGAGGGAGTAAAATATAATCTAATATTTTAGGTCTTATCATTGTTCTAGAACAAAAAATGAAACTCTTCTATAGCAATAAGCCAAAGAAGAAAGCAAAGTTATAGTAAAATAAAAGATTCTGAAGTAAAATGCAGCATAACAGAAACATTTGCAACCTAGTGTCCAAATTGTTCCTCTAGCAAGCGAATGTGCACACTGATAAGCCAGACTGCAGACAAACATCTAGATCTTAATATTGAACTCACCAGTCATCCACCGAAAGAAATCCAGCAAGCAACCCCAATGTCTGACTATTCTCCAACTCTGAAGAACGTTCCTCAACTGCCTCAGTTTCCATGTCTAAAGCAGCAAACAGATCTACATTCACATCCCCCTGTTTCTCATCATCCATAAGATCTTTTCCTGTTGCAGCAAGATTTATTTTTCCAATTTTGTTGGCCTGCAGTAATTAAGCGATGACATTTAATTATATAGAAACAAAATGGCAAAATAGATGTCAGGTAGGTCACCATTACAATAGTAAATACTCATCAAGGGTAACACGTGACTTCTACGAACACACCGATTAAGTAATTAGTGCTCAACTGTAGACATGTTTGCTAGCCCAATATGGCACTTAAAAATGCAACACATTCTACTTCGGGTTTGGAGAACCCGTAAAGTTTCTCAAAACCACAAACTAAAGGTTTTTTAAGTACATGACAATATAATGATTGGCAGACATTTATTTAAGAACTGGCCAAATGGAATTAATTTACAAATAAAAAACAAAACAAAAGGTGAAGTGAGAGGAGCAGAGAAGGAAACAGGGAGGGGGAGAGAGGTTGCATTCATCAAAAACATTAAAGATATATATATCTACACACACACATAAACTGTGAAAGGTAGGATAACATTAAGAGGAAGAGAAATTATTGATATTCATACCAAAAAAAAAGAAAAAAAAAAGCTTCCATCTTAAAATTTAAAAAAAAAGTACCTCTTCTAATCGCTTTGCAACGAAAGAATTATAATGCTCAAATGCATCATCATTCCTCGGAAGTAAATGTGAGTATCTGAAAAGGAGTCAGGGATGTAGCACGCTTTGTCAGACATGACTCAAACAATTAAAATATTTATTAAAATATTTTCCTAAAGAGTTAAAACTATAAATGTGAAAACAAAGGAAAAATTCTTCCGATTAAAAACTGAGCTACCACGCATCCGTTAGCAGCTCAAGGTTAGGTCAAAAGAGACTGTAATTCGACTAAAACTAATCTATCAAATAATATTTTTGAATGTTAAAGGCAAGTGTACACTAAAAAATGAAGTAGTGATTAATTAATTAATTTAATCCTACTGAGAATGGTAACCTTCTAAGCTTTCCTTCAATTACATTATTATGTTTACTGGTCCCCACAACCCCTGGTAAATAATAGCACCTTACAAACTATAATGTCATGATAATGGAACCTGGTCCAGGTGCCACTATTACGTAGATATATTAAATAAATAAGTTATCTTGTTGCCTTTAAATATCCTAAGTAACTAACTTGCTAACTCGACACCCTACCACTCCTGAAGTTCTAAATTAAAACTCTAACTTCACAAGACCCTAACTTGGCATGCATTATCAAACAATCCAGAATGTGAAGTCGATAACTTTAATTAGTTGGAAATGCATCATATTAATAGAAAACAGAACGACGTCTTCACTAAATCACTTCACAGCACTTAAAATGCTCACATGCCGTCAAGATCAATAAAGTCTTTTTTAACCAGCAGAGCTGTAAGCTGATAAAGTCCAAATGGTACAGCACTACTAACTTCCATCCGCTGATAATACTGAAACTTGCACCCTAGTATTTGTGATGCGTGGGACTGCAAAGACAGATACCAAAATTAGTGATATAAATCAACCCCTATGTTAGTGGAACCAAAAAAGACATCTTTATGTAAATGAAAATCAAGTATCATAACCTTGGGGAAAATTGGAATAAGGTCCAAAAAGACGACATTATCGGGCTGTAATTCGAAACACTCCAATACCTACAGAATCCAAATTCAAAGATTTGACAGAGAATATTTTTGTTACAATACACCCCTGTAGTTTCTTTGAATTAATATTGGTGCATTAACCCTTTTTTAATATGCCAAGCCTCAAAAATAGCACTAACATGTACAATAGGAAAGCAGAGCAACTTACAATGTCAAAAACACGATTCGGATCAAGATCAAAATGTCCGATCAATGACTGTAAAATATTAATTTGTTATAATAAATACAGAATTAAGAAAGCCAAAAGTATAGCATTGAAACAACATCATCCCAAAACCTTAATAATTCCAACTGTTGCTGCTGATCCATTCTGAGATGAAGCTTCTGGTCTCCCACAAAGAAGGGTGATCTACATTACAAGTAAATTGAAACCATGTTAAAATTCTTAGGTCTCAACTCTCAACCAGAGTAAAAAACAGTAAAGTAAAAAACAAAAGCTGACATTGAACAATAGTATAGAAGATCCTCAAGAAAAAAAACAATTAAACCTAAAAGTGAATATAGGGTTGATTGCAAACATGCAGTGTTTTCAGTAGTCCTAGTCTCCTAGATCTATATGCCTCCTTTTCAGTTCTCCCTCTTCAAGAAGCTTCTCCATGCCTCATTAAGTTCTCAGTTCCAATGCCCAACTCTTTCTCTATTATTTATGTCTTGTGTGCTACATTTATACTTAAATTTTCGAAAAACCAAGTGAAACCTGTCAAATTTGTTCTTAACTTAGTGGCTGTGGCCTAGTAAAGTGTGAAGTAGATATTTCTTTTTAAAAAATTTGATTGATATTAAGCTCAGTGACCAAACCTTCTCTTTGAATATAAGCAATATGTAGAAATCAAAAGGTGGTTTAATTTATATCTATTTCCTTCTGTTTGGACATTGTCAGTTATAGATAATTTCAAGATTATAGAATAGCCAGTGAACAAAATTTATGATGTGAGAATTAATGTTATTTAGGTCTGCTGTGTATTACACATTATAGTAACAACAAAGATGTGCGTGTTTGTAACTTCATATGGTACAGGACTGGTGTGTCTAATTTTCTCAACATCTCTGTTTCTTTTCTTCTTTTTTTGATACCAATCATAGTGTGCTAAGTTCTAACATGGGATGTGGGTAGAACTTCAGTTTAATTCTAAACTGAACCAACTGAATAACTCTAGCTTGGATCGGTTCAAATCATGTCACTACTTCAATTCAGTTTGGTTCAAAAAGCTAAATAGTTCGGATCTTGGTTTTTAAAAATCTGAAACTACTGTTTGCTCAGCCATCTGGCTAGTACCTACGCTTCGCTGCTCAGAAATAAGTATATTGCCAGACCTTAGTTAACAATTACTACTATTAATTATTGCCTATTCAAGTTCCAAAAAGTAAAATACATAACTTAGCCATCGAACTGGCTCTAAGCTTAGCTGCAAAGGATGCCAAGTTGTAATGAATCTCAGAAACATTGGTAAACCAACCTTTAAATCAACTTGCAACTCACAATTAGTGCATAAACATATCATAGTGTCCAGAGTTCATTTGACGTAACAAAATTAACTTCTCAAAAGGTCTCTTGCTTCTAACAACATTCAGTTTACTTTTAACAATGCATACATCAGTACAAAAAGTGGTCAAACATTGGTGAAACAACCTTAACATGGAAGTATGCAACTTGCGACTCACAATTAGTGCCTACTTAAATAAATAATACTCCCTCAGTCACAACCATTTCTATACACTTTCCTTTTTGGGATGTCTCTTCCAATTTTTTACATTTCAAAACTTACCAAAAACAAAAGCAGTACATTTTTATAATATAAATATTAACTACATCAACTACTCTCCTCCACAATACTCATTTTATACATTAAATATCAATCAGTCCCACCACTTTACCCACATTTCTTTCTCTTTTCCACTACTTTATCCATTTTTCTTAATCTTTGCCCAACCCAGTTGTGAACAAATGAGAGGGATTGAGGGATTAATGTGCCCAATTAATTTGAAATAACAAGATGAATTTCTCGAAAGGTCTCTGAGTCTATCAATAGACTCAATTCTGAGGGTGATCAGTTAACTTTTAACAATGTAGTCCCTCCGTTTCAAAAAGTTAGCCCTCTTTGCAAACATAAAATTTTCCATAATGTGTGTCCTACTCATTTTTTCAATACAAAAGTTTCAATGTTTCCTTTATACTTGTAGTTCAAATGTTGACCGAAGTAAATTCCATGCTAGAAATAAAGAGAAAGTCAATTGTTTGTAATTAATGCCTACAAAAACTTAGTTGTATTGCTTTCTACCTAATGCAATCATAATGAATAAAAAAGTATATAAGGTAATATATTTAATACTTCTTAACATGTGTGAACTTTACAAAGAGGACTACAATTTTGAAACAGAGAGAGTATAAAGAAGTTCCAAAAGTAGTTAAATAGTCTGTCTAGGAAGTATAAACCGCCCGATGCAGAGGCGCAAAAACATACTTTGAGAAACGGTGAGATCTAATAAAGTGCGCCAAAAATAAACTGAAGAGCCCTTTGGATATTAAAAAAAAATAAAAAATTCATGTACCATGAAAGGAAAAATTACCATACCAGCTTAGCATAACCTTCACTTTCTTCTCGTAGAAGGTTGAATTTGGTTTGTTGATACAGAAGACGAGTGTTTACTCTCACCTGAAATTAAGATCACAAGAACAGAAGTTTTATAAGCCACGTATATAATTAATAACTTTTTAACATTTGCCTTGTTATTGTATTTCAGGAGTTAAATATAAGCTCCCCCATCATTCTATCAAATTATTTTAATAGATCGTGCACACTGCACTGTCCAAAAAAGAAATTCAACATGCCATACCAATTGGCATAATTCAGACATAGAACATCTACGACAGATTCCAATATTTCTAAATATTGCTGAGAGAAGATGGTACATTTTGCAAGCTTCTTCATAACTTGAGTTACGGGAACTCAATAATTAGTAATCATAATTCATAACTTGAAGTAAATGTTAATTGTATTGTGTAGTCCTTACCTCTTTTGATTTTAAATCTGCAGCCTTTATCTTGATCATTTCGCAATCCCACAAAAATTCTTCCTATAAGATTTAAAGGAAGGGAACAATCTCATTGCTTTTTCTATATATTTAATTTTCTCAGTATCTCAAATATACGAGGCAAAGTCTTAATTTTAATTCAACCAACCTCACAGCGCTCCTGAAAAAGCCTCAGGGGAACCAAAGAACATTCAACAAGCCACTTCGCCTGAAGAGCAACAAAAGAAGATATGACTATATTAGTAAATTATATATACATGTGTGTATACATTGCACTGCTATATCAAAATAAGATATGACTATATTAGTATATTATATATACACGTGTGTATACATTGCACTGCTATATCAGAATAAGATCATTTTAATCCATAAAATAAAACTATGGATGATCAGAGGCAAAGTATTATCTCCCAAGTCCCAACTTGAACTTCATAAATGCACATTTAAGAGCAAGGTCAAACTACAACAAAGTTCATTTCGCGAAGTAAATTTGTTACACATCAACAGGCCTTCCGGTTTCTGCGATGAAGATATCTGCAGCTGTAATCTTATGTAAAGAAAATTTCGAGGCAGTATAATTTGTGCTTTTCTTAAGTCCTCCGATGTAATTAAAATAGAAATACAGAGCTGGATTCCTACTTTACAGAGGTGTGTGATACTATGATCTGCAAATGTAAATTATCGCTTCTATTTGTAAAACAAATTTCAATACATCTAATTTTTTCTTCAAATCAGAAGTAGAAAGTGCCCACCAGCCCGACCTTCGGTGCTAAAGGGATATAATCCTGATCAAATATACATGTCCGTATATGATCAATTGAAAGTAGCTAAGTAGAAGTACAGCCTTATATCCATGTCTACCACAAACACTGAGCCAGAATGGTTCTCATAATATATATACACAAGCATAGAAACATAGAAGTGTACATCTCTGGCACAAAAAGAGAATATGTTCAACAGGATGCTTACAAGTTTAATGAGTCGGCTGCGATATTCTCCGGGCATTGTAAGCTGCAAAATTTGAACCACGCTATAAGATATGTATATATATATAATACCTAACCAAGATAATCAAACTACCATATATATGTGTTTTTGTGTGTATGTGTGTGTGTGTGTTAATATATTGTTTATATACTACATAATGTATTAAAGAGTAAATTTATTCCACTAGGTCAATTATGTTAATACAACTCAACTCTATTTACCAAAGGACCTTTCCCACACCAAAAAGAAATCAGAAAACTTTTAAGCTCTTTGAAGTCATTGTTGCATTTACTTTTGTTTTGGCAGTAAAGTGTCGTAAACAATATCTGACCTCAAGACACTAGTATAGTCATTTCAACAGGTGGACCGTCATTAATATCCATAGCACAAGTGTGCATCCAAATCGGTCATGACATGCTTTAGTATTAAGAGACAGAATCACACTATTATTACCAGGGTGATTTAGACCATCCTTAATTATCACGACATATATCACACACAAGAAATTTAAGATTAAGAAGAGATGAAAGCAGTAGTCCATTTAATATTATGATTTAGATATGAATGCATTTTATGATTTCATCTTGTATATTCTAGAATAAAGATAGAAGGTATCAGTTCTCTCTCAGATTTCAGATATATTGTGATAGTTATCTACGAGCAAGTTAATTATTAGTAGCAATTCCCTTTTATTTAAGACTTATTCATATTGATCAAAAATGTCAGTTTAAGAAGTTGTTTTCTTCATTATTTGACAGAAAAGTAATAAGTGTTGGGAAATAGATATGCAAATTATGAGTATTTTCATCAATCCTGTCTGCATTTGCACGATAGGTCAGTAGCCTTCCTTTCTATCACAATTTTACACTTTTATTACTATTGTCCTACATGAGCAAGGTGGTTAAATTTCATTAAAAGCAACTATAAAACCTCTACACAATTTAAGTAATTTACACTACAGCTAGGAAAAATAACATTTATGACTCTAAACAGTCTGTAGAAGCTATACTAATTACGTAACTGTAATCGTGATATAAGTTGTTGGTTCATTTATTGAGGCACGTGCAAGTCCCCATAGGCCGACAAAATACTGACTATCCGCTTTCTAGCTACTTAACAATTACGCAATCCAATATCAATGATATCATATACGGAATCACTGAATAATCAAACAAGTCAAACCATTATATTCCCACACACTACCACAGCACAAACTCAAGTTCCAGTTCACTCCATCTAGCTCGATTCTAACAACAGCAACATTTCTCAAAATAAACAACTTACTTGAAACAACAAACTAACATCAATTGTGCATACATACAGGACATTCACATAGAATTACATAACCGACTCACATCCTGAGCCATTTGAGTCACTATATCCGTGAAATCCGACGCGACGCCCTCATCCGCCTCCCTATCACAGAACTCCACCGAATCCAGCGCCAATTTGCACCTCTGAAACGGCAAGTCACCACGAACCTACACAAAGCAACAAATCAACTCCACACACTCACAACCTCAAATTAACCCCAAAATCAACAAAAGCAAGCACGGAAAACATCAAATTAACGGCAAAATCAACAAAACAAGCACTCGAAACTTCGAAAAACACCGAAAAAACCGCGTACCATGGACCAGCAAAGCTCGTAGAGGAACCGAACAATCGGCACCGACTGATTCAACTTGAAGCTAGGGTTTCCATTTTTCCATTCCTTCAAGCACTCTTCAGTAACGTACACACACTCTACAGGAGGTAGAGACATGATTGATTAATTGATTGAGATTGTTGTATGTATAGGTTTGAGTTTGTGTGTGTATCGATGGAGAGACGTTAGGGTTTGGATGATCTGATTTAGGGGTTTGTCATGATTTTTACACACAGATACATACTTTTGTCGGTCTCGTAAATGAAGATGGATAAATATAGCTTTGTTGTAAAGCTGTTTGAAGCTTGGGACCTTGGGCTTTGCTTCGGGTTTTTCCGTTTGTGGGCTTTTATAGGCCCGCGACAATTTCGACGTTTAGAAGATTAATTTTCTAAGGGCAAAGTATGTAAGGCTCTACAAAAATTCAAAGTTTGAAAAAATAGCATTCGTATTTGAGAAATAATGAATATTATTTTTATTCGAAATAAAATGATATTATCCATATTTAAATTCTTAATACTCGAATCTAAAATTAAATGCATACATGATATTTAAATTATATAACATATAATTATATATAATTAAAATTTTATTCTATTAGTTTTGTAGCGTGTGTATATGCATTAAATAATATATTTATACAAATTTTATATAATTGTACAAATATTTTATATATATAATTTGAGCTAAGTCGTAAAAAAATTGTTTTAAAATCGTCATCAATACAATACGGGAGGGTCATGAAAAAAATTCGACATCCGTCCCAAAATACCCGTATTCGTGTTTGAGAAAAAGCATATATTATCAGTGTTTGTGCTGAAATTCTATGGGTTAATTGCTAAAGAATATTATCTAGAAAACAGTAAATAAAACTCAAGAACTTGGTTACGCGGAAAACCCTTGTGAGGTAAAAACCGCGGGAGGGTTTGATACCCTGCCAGAAAGATAATCACTATGTAAATATGTTACAAGAGTTTGAAGTGTATTGTGTGTCTACCAACTCCTAGCCTCTATCTATTTATAGTACAAAACTTCTATTCAAATTTCTTCTCCCCACGTCTAACGTTCTAACGTTAATTTTGATGTTTATCTATATCAACCAACTACGAAGTGGTTCCTGATTTTCCTCCTGGGCCTGACCCCTGTTTTCTCTCTAGCCCGTTGCGTGCTCCGGATATGCCGTATTATTGGTACTTTAACGTTCACGTCTGTAGATTAGCTTCCCGTCTCACGTCGCGACCAACTCGTCATGTCACATATGTTTATCTAATTATAACATTAGCCCTTTGATTTTTGTCAGATATCTTTACGATTATATATGGCAAAAATCAAAATCAAATCAAATCTTTTAGATAGATTCCACGCCTCGAGTATAGTGCAGTCCAAACGTCTCCTCGTTTATCCATCATTACATTTTCCCATACATACACTTCCCCGCATATTTCTCCCCTTCTACACACTTCTTCTTGTAACTGTTCACATTCAAATCACTCTTCTCTCATGGCGAAAAAAACCTCCCAAACCAGTACTCCGCGAAACACCATGTCTGAATCCCTTTGGGCAGCTACCAAGCTTCTATTTCCAAGCGACAATAATGTGAGTTCCATTACTAAATCGATACTGACTAAAACCAAGGTATCGTTGGGCAAAGATGTCGTCGTCGTCAAGCCTAGTTCTGATGAACGAGCCGATTGGTACAGAGAAGGCTGGGTCACTCTTTACTATTATCCCTTTGATATTACCATTCCATTCCCCTTTTCTCCTGTCATAAAAGAGGTGATAACTTGCATGGGTATCTCTCCTGGGCAACTCATGCCTTTTGCTTGGAGGATCCTTGCGTGTCTTGAGGCCATCGAGAAGAAACACAAGTTGGGGATCAACATGGATGTGGTAAAGTGTTGCTATGGCACCAAGAAATTCTACGGGTGTCGATTCGGTTTCACTAACAAAAGAGGCGATGAGCCCTTGATCTTGAATGCTGAAGGTGTAAATGACAGACAATGGAAGGAAAGTTTTTGTTTTGTCGAGAAATCCTCGTTAGGAGAAGCGGGTTCATACTTCCCCGACCGTTGGACTTCCACTGGTAGTGTTTTGTACTTTCTTGTTTTATTTCATGCTTTACATACTAGTCAATGCCTTATAGTTTCTCTCTGTGCAGATCCGGACTTTGAGTTTGATGATGATAATGTGGCCGCCAAGGAGACTGTGGAAATGATTTTGCAACTTCCCCTTGGGGATAGGCTTTGGCCCAACTGCCTGGGTCGACCCATCAAAAATTTCAGTATGGTTGATGTTGAAGAGTTTGCAAAGCGCTTGAGGAAGGCCTCCCCTGGTGATGACGACCAGTCAGATTCCGTTCCAGCCAAGACCGTCGCGCAGAGGACAAGGAGTAGGTCCGCGGCTTCTACGGTCAGGACTTCAGATTCCGTTCAAAGTCTGTCCTCTGATTCGTTGGTGGGTCCTGGAACAGAGCAAGGCCTTGAGATCAATTCTGATAGACTTTTTGCTAAAGGTATCTGTAGACTGTTCTCGTTGCTGACGTATCTTTTCCTTTTTACGTGCCTTTTTGTCGTATTGTTGATTCTCCTTGAGCCCTTTTGTTCCGTTGTAGAGTTCAAGACTCCTACACTAAAGCCCTTTGAAGGCTCTAGCAAAGAGCTCTTTGTCAAGAGGAGTCGTGAGGATAAGGCCTTGGAAGGTGGGTTTCCCAAGAGTCCTTTGTCATTAGCCCCTGATACCAGTCCTGATTACAAAAGGCAGAAATCTTCTACTAGTCGTGTCGTCATTGGCAAGTCTAAATCTGTTGTTCCTGCGATCTTTGAGAGATATGATCCTAATGCCAAGCCTTCTGAGTTTTCCCACATGTTGTCCGATCTCTTGCTTCCTCAATATGTGGGTGCTTCTTCTTCCAAGAGCCCTGATTCCGTTGTTGATGAGATCGCCGGTCATGCCTTTCATGTAAGTTCTATCTTCTTTACGTATATTTTCCTATGTTTCCTTTGTTGAATGGTACTCATGCTTCTCGCGTTTTGACAGATGTTGCAGGCTTCCTTAATGGCTCGCGAGTCCTACAAGTGCAGATTGTCAAAGTTGTCGGCTCTAGAAAGTGCTCACGGTGCGTGTGCGTCGAAGCTGAAGGCGGCACAAGAGGCTGCTGCCGTCAACTTGAAGGCTGGGAAGGAGATTCAGCAGGAGTTAAAGGACTTTGTCCAAAAGGTTAAAGTCATGGAGGGTGAATTTTTGACCAAGTCTCAGGAGGCAGTTACGCAGCAAGCCATGCGTACCAGGGTGGAGGTTATGCAGGAGTACTTTCGGGGCGAGCATGCAGCCTGGGATCTCAATGAGGCTATTCGCATTTACAATGAAGCTTATCCGCAAAGTGCTTTTCCGTTGTTCACACCACAGGAAGAGGATCTTGTCGAGAAGACAGCTACAGAGGGCGATCGCGCTTCGAAGGGCGTCGTTGAAGATGAGGGGAACACTCTTGAAGTTGATTCTGGGGACAAGTCAGATGTCCCGTCTGTGGGTGAAGATGATGGGGACAAGGCCGAGTGAAGATGTTGGGCAATGCCTTGCTTTCTTATGGATTTTATTTTATGTTGTTTTTGTCTAAGACTTATGTTTGTGGATTTGGCTTGTTCTTTTGATATTGTGACTTTTGTCACGTAGTTGCTTGTGTTATTATCGTCGTGGATTGTTATTGTCATGATATTGCGTATTTTGTTTTCTGTTCGTGAATCAATTTAATTTTGTCATCGTTAGTTGTCAGCATTTCGTTGTTGGTATTTGTTAGTGCATGCATTTTGTCAGTATATGTGTTGATTGTGAATCCGTAGGTGTCATGTGATTCATTATGTTCTAAAGATGCATGAGAACTAATCTACCGGATACATGTCAGTTACAACAGGTTAATCATGTAATTGAGAAGACAATCATAAGGCAAATATTCATGTAATTGAGAAAACAATCATAAGGCAAATATTCATGTAATTGAGAAAACAATCATAAGGCAAATATTCATGTAATTGAGAAAACAATTATAAGACAAATAGCCATCACATAGATTTATTGAAGCTGACACGTTCACATAAGCAGGAAATTCAAATTCTTACGGACTACTAATACTGCTAGTTTGTCCTAACGACTTATTTGAATGAATAGCGAAAACAAATGAAATCAATGAAGTTACACATGATAAAGCTTCAAGTGAAGTGCGTTCCATGTCCTTGGAATCTGTTTGCCGTCTAAAGTTGACAATCGATAGGCACCTTTGCCAACCACCGCATCTATGAAATATGGTCCTTCCCAGGTATCTGCAAACTTTCCAGCTGTTGGGTCCAATGTATTCTGGAAGGTTTTTCGCAGGACCATGTCACCTTCTCGAAATAGTCGTATATGAACGTGCTTGTTGTAGCTTCTGGCGACTCTCTGTTGATAGAAGGCCATCCTTAGTTTGGCCATCTCTCTCAGTTCGTCCACCGTGTCAATGTCATGAGCCATTTCAGCTTGATTTGTCGTGGTGGTAAGTAGCCCGTATCTTGCAGTAGGGGTTAGGACTTCTGTAGGGAGCACTGCCTCTGTTCCGTAAACCAGGCTGAACGGCGTCTGTCCGGTTGATGTCTTGGGTGTCGTCCTGTCTGACCACAGGACCCATGGTAGTTCTTCCGCCCACTTACCTTTGTGAGTTGTTAATCTCTTCTTCAGATTGTTGATGACTATTTTGTTGCTTGATTCGGCTTGCCCATTGGCTTGGGGGTACCTTGGAGTGGATTTTATCAGGCTGATATTGTACTTTCTGCAGAAGGATTCCGTCTTGTCACTTATGAACTGAGAACCATTGTCACAAACAATCTCAGAGGGGACGCCAAATTTGCACAATATGTTCTTCTTGATAAAGGCAATCACTTCTTTGGATGTCACTTGCTTGAACGCTTCCGCCTCAATCCATTTTGAAAAGTAATCCGTCATAGCTAGCATGTAGACTTTCTGACCCGGTGCTGGAGGCATCTTACCGACAATGTCCATACCCCATTTCATGAATGGCCATGACGGTGTTGTCACATGAAGGGGTTCTGAGGGTTGGTGGATTACAGGTGCATGTCGTTGGCAGGCGTCACATTTCTGCACAAAGGTGATAGCGTCTTGTCTCAATGTGGGCCAGTAATACCCCATTCGTAGTGTTTTATTGGACAGACTTCTCCCACCGGTGTGGTTTCCGCACTCGCCTTCATGGAGGTCACGTAGAGTCATGTAAGCTTCATTCTCATCGAGACATCTTTGTAGCAATCCTGTTGCTGACTTCTTAAACAGGATGTTATCGATCAGAGTGAAGCGTGAGGCTTTCATTCGGAGGACCCTTGCATCGTTTGGACTGGGTGGCAGTGTTCCGTTTTGCAAGTAGTTTATGAAAGCTTGCCTCCAATCTCCTGTTCCGTCATCTGTTTGAATAGCGTCAGTGCATAAGACAAGTCGTTCTTGTAGTCTAATATTTGCGGGCTTCATGATGTGTATTATGGGGATAGATGTTATACCAGTGTTTTTTAGCACAGCTCCCAATCCTGCTAGCGCATCAGCCTGTGTGTTGTGCTCTCTTGGCACCTGTTGAATGTTGAAGGTGTCAAATGATAGTTGCAGATTTTTTACTATGTCAAGATATGTAAGCATTTTTTGATCTTTTGCCTCATAGGAACCATTAATGTGATTAACAATCAAAAGGGAGTCACAATATGTATCAATGTTTTTGACCTTCATGTCTATTGCTGTTGTTAAGCCCATGATCAGTGCCTCGTACTCGGCCTCATTGTTTGTTGCCTTGAAGTCACAGCATATTGAATATGCCATTTTGTCCCCTTGTGGCGATTTCAGCACCATTCCAAGTCCTGTCCCGTTCACGTTGGAGGCTCCGTCAGTGTATAATGTCCAGGTTTGTGAGTCTGGACACGCTGTGACACGTCGAAATTCCTCTTCTGCCTGAGTCATCTGGTTTGGGCTGAAATCAGCCACAAAATCTGCGAGAGCCTGAGACTTAATGGCTGTTCTTGCTTCATATACTATGTCGTAGGTGCTGAGTTGAATTGCCCACTTCGCCATTCGTCCTGTCAACTCTGGTTTGCTCAAGACCGTCCTTAAAGGAAAGTTTGTCAAGACATGTATTTTATGAGTCTCAAAATAATGTCGTAGTTTTGTGGACGTTACTGTGAGTGCAAGAACCAGCTTTTCAAGGGGTGTGTACCTGGTTTCAGTTTCGACCAGGCTCCTGCTTACGTAGTATACTGGTGATTGTGTTCCGTCAAGCTCCTTCACTAGGACACTGCTGACTGCGTGGCTTGTGACAGAGAGATAGACGTAAAGATCTTCACCAGGCGCTGGTTTTGCCAAGAGTGGCGGTGATGACAGGTACCGCTTCAGTTCTGAGAGGGCTGCTTCATGTTCTTCTGTCCAGTTGAAGCCCTTATTTTTGCGTAGCACATTGTAGAATAGCTTGCACCTGTCAGAAGATCGTGATATGAACCTGTTTAGGGCAGCCACCCTTCCCGTCAGCTTTTGGACGTCCTTCATGTTGTTGGGGCTGGTAAGGTCGTGAATTGCCTTAATTTGCTCCGGACTTGCTTCTATGCCTCTCCTTGTTACCATGTGGCCTAAAAATTTCCCTGATGAAACGGCAAAGTTACACTTTGAAGGGTTAAGTTTCATGTTATACTGTCGTAGGATGTCGAATACTTCCTCAAGATGTCTGACATGATCATCCGCATTGAGTGATTTCACCACCATGTCGTCAATATAAACCTCCATCGTTTTCCCAATTTGATCCTTGAACATCTTGTTGACAAGTCTCTGAAACGTTGCACTTGCATTTCTCAAGCCGAACGGCATAGCTAAGTAGCAATAAATTCCTCTTTCGGTCACAAAGGCTGTCTTCTCGGCATCAGAGGGGTCCATTTGTATTTGGTTAAAGCCACTGGAGGCATCCAGGAAAGTTAACAATTCATGTCCTGCTGTTGAGTCTACCATGGTGTCGATGTGTGGCAGAGGGAAAGGATCTTTTGGGCAGGCTTTGTTCAGGTCGGTGTAATCGACACAGACTCGCCATTTTCCGTTCTTCTTCTGGACTATCACGACGTTAGCCAGCCATTCGGGATAATCTACTTCTTTGATCATTCCCGCTTTTAGTAGGCGTGACACTTCCTCATTGATGATTTTATTCCTTTCTGTAGCAAATTTCCTTCTGCGTTGTTGTACAGGCTTGTGGTTTGGGTCAACGTTGAGCTTATGGGTGATCACATCGGCACTGATTCCGGTGATATCCTCATGCTCCCAGGCGAATGCATCCAAGCGTGTTGTCAAGAATTCAACCAAGTTTGCTTCTAATGTTGGTGACAGGTCTTCCCCTATCATTACTGTCTTCTCTCCTGTCCCCAAGCTAACTTCAGCCAACTGTTCGGGTCCTGTCATGACTGGCGGTGGTGTCAGTTGAGGTTCATGTTGCACAGTTTGTTTCATGCAAGTTTTGTAGCAGTCTCTTGATGTGGCTTGATCTCCTCTGATTTCTTGAACTCCCCATGGGGTGGGAAATTTGATGACTTGGTGGAACGTTGAGGGTACTGCTTTCAGATCGTGGATCCATGGCCTGCCCATTATTATGTTGTACGTGGATTCACATTCTATTATGAGGAATTTTGTTAGCACGTTGAGTCCCTGAGCATAGGTGGGTAGTGTGATCTCTCCCAATGTTTTCTTTGTTTCTCCACTGAACCCTACGAGAATCGTGGTTCGCCTGATCATGTTGCTGTCTGCCAACCCCATTTCTTCCAATGTGTTTCTGGTCATTATATTTGCAGCACTGCCGTTGTCTACCATCACCCTCTTAATGAGACAATTTCCAATCTGGAGTGAAATTACCAGTCCGTCTTGTTGAGGTTCCTGTATGTGTTCCCTGTCGTTCCAACTGAAGATGAGTTCTGTCATGTCTTCATTACTTGCGTTTGACATGTTGACCTGTTTCTCCTTTTGTCGTGCAATGCGTTTTGCCTGTGAATAAGTTGCTCCACACACCTCCGAGCCACCTGCTATGAAATTCACGACCTTTTGGTAAGGTGGTGGTGGTGGCAATTTCTCTGGTGTTTTGGCCACTGACTTTCCCGTCATGAACTCCGTCAGGTACCCTTTTTTCACAAGATATTGGATTTCCCTTCTCAGTGCCACGCAATCATATGCTTTGTGACCATAATCGCCATGGAAGTCACACCATAGTTTGGACTCCGGGTTTGCCTTAGGCTTATTACTCTTTACCGGCCACTTTACTGCGTCTCCCAATTTTGTAAATTCTCTCATCATAGCGGCGGGTGTAATTGTGAAACCATAGTTGTCGTAGGTTGGGGGGAGGTTTGGGTCTTTCCTCCAATCCGCATACTCTTGCGTTGAGTTTACACGTGTTTCCTCTCTTGAGCTCCTGGAGTCTCTAGTGTATGGTTTGTAGTCCCTATCTCTTGTGGTCATGACCTTGCGATTTGGTCGGTAATACTTGTCGTCACGTTCCTTTTTGTCTTCTTCAAGGCGTACTTGTGCCATTGCTTTTGCCTGGACATCATCTAGGGTCTTGCAAGGATATTTGGTGAGCTCGTCGTACAAAGGTGAATCTTTCTCCAGTCCTCTCCTGAATGCCTCTATTGCTGTGGGAGTGTCACAGTTCGTGATGGTCACTTTCTCACGATTGAACCTAGTCAAGTAATCCCTCAAAGGCTCTCTGAACCCCTGAACTATCTTGTAGAGATCACTCGTGGTTTTCTCAAATACTCTGCTGCTTGCAAACTGAAGGTTGAAGGCGTCAACTAGATCGGCAAATGTCTCAATGCTTCCATTTGGGAGACCCACGTACCATTGTAGCGCCGGTCCGGTCAGTGTCGAGCCGAAGCCTTTGCACATGCATGGTTCCCTTAGTTCCTTCGTGATAGATACCGTAAACATCCGTTGTTTATACTGTGCCACATGCTCCTGAGGGTCAGTTGTCCCGTCATAGGCCTTCATGGCCGGCACCGCGAAGCGTTTTGGCATCTCCACTAGAGCAATATTGTCACAAAAAGGAGAATCTGCGTAGCTCATGGGTGCGGCTTTCTCAAGGGGTTTGGGTACTCCAGGGATGCGTTGAACCATTTCCTTTAGGGCTTGTAACTCTTTTCGCATCGCGTCATGGTTACGTGACTTATTGGATCTGCTCTCTTTCTTTTTCTTCTTGTCGCCCCCTTTGTCGTGTTTCTTGTTCTTGTCTTGCTTTTCAGTGCCGCCATTGTCAGCATTTGGGTCTCCACCGTTACCATTGTTGTTGCTCTCAGGACCCCTCTCTTCTGGGTTTTCTACCTCAATTTCCTCGTCATATTCCTCTTCTTCTTCGTCGTCCATGTTCAAGCGTCTAGCCACATTATCTAACACTCCCCTAGCCATTGGATTGGACTTGGATTTGGCCGTCGTGAGTTCTTTCTGTAGTGTTTCCCTTTCAGCCCTCCAGGCCTCTTGTTGAGAACTCATGTCATCTTGCATCTTTCGAATTGTCTCCAACAGCTGTTGTATCGTGGGATTGTCGTCTTGGCCCGTGGAGCCATGTTGTTGTTGATTACTCGTCATCACGTGTTCCTCGTAGAATCTTTAGCAAATTTCCCACAGACGGCGCCAATTGTTTGTGCTGAAATTCTATGGGTTAATTGCTAAAGAATATTATCTAGAAAACAATAAATAAAACTCAAGAACTTGGTTACGCGGAAAACCCTTGTGAGGTAAAAACCGCGGGAGGGTTTGATACCCTGCCAGAAAGATAATCACTATGTAAATATGTTACAAGAGTTTGAAGTGTATTGTGTGTCTACCAACTCCTAGCCTCTATCTATTTATAGTACAAAACTTCTATTCAAATTTCTTCTCCCCACGTCTAACGTTCTAACGTTAATTTTGATGTTTATCTATATCAACCAACTACGAAGTGGTTCCTGATTTTCCTCCTGGGCCTGACCCCTGTTTTCTCTCTAGCCCGTTGCGTGCTCCGGATATGCCGTATTATTGGTACTTTAACGTTCACGTCTGTAGATTAGCTTCCCGTCTCACGTCGCGACCAACTCGTCATGTCACATCTGTTTATCTAATTATAACAATCAGTATCAAAAATAAAGCTGATATTAAGACTGCAGGATCGTATTTTTTTTAACTAGTTGGCTAGGTGAGCAAGATCGAACCAGAACATTGAACTAGAGGATAAAGTTTGAACCAAGCTATATTTATAACGGAAAACAACATCCGTTGCGAACATTCCCCGTGGGGACTTTTGCAACAGAATTTTCAGTTGCTATCCTTAGTTATCAACGAATTCTGCCGATTGCCAACGGAATTTTCTATTGAGGGATTTCTTGCAGCAGTGTTATTCTTGTACTGATCGTTATATGGATTGTTGTGGTATGTCGCTACTCTAATTCTGCTTTACATTTTTGTAGGAATCTTGCTAAATGATATTTTCTATGAATTCGTCGTCAGACTGCTCACAGGCAGGCTGTTGTTTACAAAATAGGTAATAAAAATATAATTCTATTTTGCGAGAGCCGAACCGAAAAAATCAAAAAAAATCATTTGGATTTCAGTTCAGTTTGGCAAACTACCTGGTTCGGTTTGATGGACGGGTTAGCTAGATTTTGAGAATAATCTGACTATCTGAGTAGATTCAAGAAAAATGCTTCCTCACAGTAGGATGAACTAGATTCTTCTTGTAATGACTTACGAGTGAACCTAGTTAATAACAAGTCTTTGAATCTTAGGTTGTCAATCTTGAATATTGTAGTAATGGATCCACGCACCTCCCTGAGCTCTTTCTATTGTGTAAACTAGTTTCAGCTAGAGTGGTATGACTCGGGACTTATTTTTGTTCTAGCCTTTTGGGAGTTTCACCAAAGGCTCTGCTTCATTATCTTCGGCTTCATATATTACTCATTCCATCCACTCTTAGTCAAAAAATTATCATAGTCGGATGGATGTTAGTAAAAAGTCATGGCAAATCCTGTAGCCAAGAACAAGTAATTTGATCGTTGAAAGTCAAAAGTGGACAACTAAAAAAGGACGGTGGGAGTACCGCTTAACTTAAGCCACCCGTGATCACAATTTTATAAGCAGAACATACTTTTAAAAAGAATGATTGATATGTTATCATTATAACTGAGAATTTGTGTATGATTTTGTACAGGTAAAGAATCAGTTCCTACAAAAAAACCTATAAATTCTTGTAAGGGGAAAAACTACATGAATCTGACTATGAAAGCAGAAACAAAGCTTGCTTTTGATTCAATGGCGTTTGAGATTCTTAAAGTCCATTGAATCAATACACTCCAACTTCTCCCTATGCAGATTCAACAACTTCAACAGCTCAGTGGCCTTGTCCTTAATGTTCTCATTACAACCAAATTGCAACAACAACAATAACTTCTGAAAAGCCCCTACTTGAAGAGCTTCAACAATGACACCTCCATCTTCTCTGGTCTCATTCTTGCTTAGCTTCCAAACAATCGACACTGAAAACTCCGTCGCCAAATCAGAAACTCTGAGGATCTTCTTGACCAGAACAGGCATTGTTAGCGCATCAGCATAGGCCTTTTCCCTCCCTTGGCTGTCCAAACATAAGCCATCAAGGACTCCTAGCGCCTTCTCGCAGATGCTCTTGTCACAGTCCACAAGCATCTCTAGTAGCCTCTCGATCAAGCCCATGTCGATAAATCTCCTTATAATCTTCTCATCAACCCTGCTAGATGAAATTGAGACCATGTAGTAAACAATCAACAAAGAGGCTTTTGTAGTTGTGGGAGAGACCGGCTCTTTGATCACTTTCACCAAGGCTTCCAAAGCCCCTTCAATACTACAAAACTGCTCCATTTTCTTCTGATCCGTCGACAAAACATGTTTTAGTACTAACACGGAATTAGCCTGAGCAGATAAATGTCCTCTCTTCAAAAACCACACCATGGAACTCAACGAAGAATTCGATCCAAGATACGATTTAGCCTCCCCATCTAAAGGTGTCATCAACGATAAACACGACAAAATCTCCTCTAGCACCGCGACATTTTTATCAAACGACACCTTCGAGAACGCTTCAAATGCTGATGCCAGAGCACCTACTGTTCCATTAGCCATAAAACACCGCTTGTTACGTTCATTTTCTTTTACCAACCGCTTGACTTTAGCCACCACTTCTCGACACGCGCTGGCCTCCTCGCTTCTACTCATCGCCACAACCCTAGCAAGCATCTCCGTGACTTGTCGTGAGGTCACGGGGATCCTAGGAGTGGGAATTCTCTCAATCCCATACGAGCTATTCACCACGCACCAATCCTGTATCATCTTCCTTATGGTGTGATTCGGAATAGGCTCAAGCGTGCTCAATTCCTGCTTTGTAATAGGGCACGTGTTGTTCCCGGCTTCGATCCACGTCTCGATGCTTTGACGATCGTACGTGATTCCGCTAGACAAAGTCACCGGATCCTTCATCAAGTCAAGTGAAATAGGACACCGAAAGTGAGTTGGAATAGAAACCTCCATGTTGGATATATCATCTAGGCCAATTCTCTTGTTTGCATGGCGAGAAGCCCGGATCTTTCTCCACGAAGAAATCATTTTTGCTTATAAGTTAAAGATTCGAGACTAGAAGTTCTTTTTGGCTTCTGTGGTTTTTGTTGGTTTTTGTTGGTTGAATGAGTTGAATGGATTAGAATGAGTAGCTTTAGAAGTGTTTGGGCATATATATATTGCATGCGCGCGTGTGGGGGGAGTGTTCGTATTCAATTGTCCTACGCGGCACAAATAATTGAACGCCATTGCAGAAGAACATTGAATAATGAGATGAAAATAATGTAAACGTTGTGAGGGTTGAATGTTGACCATTGAAGTGTTGAATTGGTAGAAGAGAGTGGTTGCATTATAGTAGTACTATTTTAATTTTGAAAAAATTACTCCTCATAATACATGTCCACTTCAGAGCAAATCACACATAATAAGGATAATTAACTTTTATAGAAAACATTTATTTATTATTGTATTTATTATTGCATTGACCAAATATAATTTGTGACATATATTTAATCTAGAAAATATAATTTAGCAAAATGTGATATAAACTTCATCTCAAAGATAACTACTCCCTCTGTCCCATAATAAGAGTCGTTTTGATTTTTAACACGTAATTTGAGGTGTAAAAAAACATATCTCTACATATTATTTTTCAAATTTTCTTTTTCTAAATAAAAATATAGATGTTAAATTTTTATTCAGAAAAAGAAAATTTGAAAAATAATATGTAGAGGTATGTTTTTTTTACACCTCAAACTACGTGTCAAAAGTCAAAGCGACTCTTATTATGGGACAGAGGGAGTACATTGTATTGAAAGTTGAAACGAGACAACTAATTTGAAACAATTTTTAGTTATCAATAGTGGACATGTATTCATATAATATTTACATGAAATAAAGGGAGTAACTTGATTTAAATATGAATAATCACAGTTTGCATTCATTAGTACTCCCTCATCCCTCCCATTTCTTTACACTTTCCTTTTTGGTGTCCCATCCAATTCTTTACATTTCAAAGCTTACCAAAAATAGTTAATAGGTCCCACCACTTCTCTACTTTTCTTTCTTTTTCACACTACTTTTACTCCACTATCTTCTTTTTATACATTAAAAATTAATGGGTCCCACCACTTCACCCATTTTTTTTCCATTTGATAAGAAATGAGAGGGACCGAGCGAGTAGCAGATAGGGCTTAGGATGAGTAACGATGTTGATTAAAATATTAATTTTTGTTATTAAGAAAATGTCCTTGTTGATATGAAATTTTATTACTTTTAAGGTTTTGATAAATATAATTAACATATCATAACTAATTTTTTTACAATGAAATTGGAAAGTTGAAAATATATATTCATTTGTATTTTTTCTAATAAATTTTATTTATACTATCGACTATCCAAATTAAACTAAGAATTCTAGATAATTAAAAATGTTTTAACTTATTCGATAATACATATTTTTTGAATAAATAAACCTAGATATCTTATCTTTGACCAATATTTATATATCTCGTAAATTAGAAAAACCAAGATGACATGATAGGGATAAATGCTTTATTCAAAAAAAAAATGATAGGGATAAATGCTAGCTTGCAGCTCCTAAAATTAATTTACATATATAAATTTTAGTAGGTATAACATATTTGTTCAAGTCAATTGTACTCTCATATACATGTCAAATGTCACATCGAAAATTTTATTTTATAATTGCGTTGTGTCTTCCACCTAGAAAATGTAATCATTTAACGTTTTATTTACATACTGTCCAGCAAATATATTTTTAATAAATAAACAATATAAAAATCTGCATTTAACTATATAAGTTCTGTCATTTTATTTTTTTATCCATCCTTCCCCTGCAATAAGCATGCAAACCAGGTCAATGTCTTGACCAAAAGGCTGTCAACAAATTAACAAATGATCGGTGTTGGCAAGAGTGAAGACTGAAGACCCACAACGGCTCCACATAAATCTACACATATCGATTTTATTATTATATTATAAATTTTAAATTTTTTGTAGACGCGGACCAAACCTAACATGCTTTAGTTTGAATATAGGCTACCTGAATATTTATTTATGCGATATTTTCATTGTTTTGTGGTACAGAGATTTCTGAGCTGTATGTATGATTTGCTTGTCCCATCATCTGTTAAACGTGTAACATCACTAATTAGCTGAGACCTTCTAGCTCTAGGACGATAAGCTCTGATTATTAGTTATGGTCTCGATTATTTGTATGTAAGTTTATCAGTGAATTCTGTTCAACGATTTTTAGCTCGAATGCAAAATCAAAAAATTTATTGTTTGGGTAGTATGCGGATCACACAAACAAACACGATAAATCGGATAATTGGTCGGTTGTGTGTGATAAAGTGATCCGAAGAGTTTTTTTGGGTGGCGATTTAAATTATGTCTAATTCGGTCCAAATTAACTTTAATTTTGCATAATTTTGACTCAAACGGTTGATTCCGATCAAATTTGGACTTCGCTAAATTTTGGATTAAAATCAAATCATCTTTACTTTTGATTTGTATTTTATATTATGTGTAAAAATATTAGTTTGAGTATTCATCAAAATATAATAAAGATCTATTTTTATAGTTTTTCACTATATAGTGGCTGTTCTCACTTGAAGCATCTTTGGAGTCTTTAACCAACTCTGAGCACAATTCACAAAGCAATGTCTCTACTGTTTTTGGCAATAAACTAGCCCGAAAATTATTAACGGTTTGGCTAATGTGTGCCCATGCGCACATGCTAAACGCGGAAATTTTTGTATTTGGAAGATTTTGATTAGTGTGGTTGGTGTATTTGCAGGGGGGTCCACCATTATCATGAGATAGGAGCCAATCAAAATGATTCAAGCACAAAATTTTCCGCACTTAGCATGTGCCCATGGGCACACCATAGAAAAACCGAATTACTAATGACCCTGCTTCCAGCTCCAAAAATCACAGGAATATCAAATAAAGTTGTCAATTTTTGGCGCATTCCAAAAAATTAAAAAGGTCAAACATAAAAAGGATGTCTACATCAACATTAAATACACTTCTAAAATTTATTTTATTAATAAAAATATAAAATATATAAACAAATAGAAAATTAAAAAAAAAAAAAAAAACTAGTGTCTCCATAATTTGAAAACTGATCAGGACCATCAACCATGCTTCAAAGTCCAGGCCTCCAGGCTCCAACTGCCCCGTGAGTCCGTGACATTGTTAACGGATGGGCTACAATCATGGATAACAATCTATGAACATGTATTTTTTTCTGAAAACGATTAGACATAGGCCCATATAAGAAATTTAGTCACCGGCCCAGTTAGATAGTGATTCTGGGCCTTCTGGCCGGGTCTTATAATTTTTTTTTTTAAGGCAAAAGCAAATATCATTACTTTAAATCTTCTTCCAAGATACAACTGAGATCGTGAGGAATAGGTTCCCCTCTGAAAATACAACCTGGATTTGAATAAGACATGCTAGCTAAACAATCTGCCGCCTTATTCCCAGATCGCTTAACAAAGACAATACTAATATTGTTATAAGACTCAAGAATGCTTCTACACTCATCTATTACACTACCATATGGTGAATAGATTATTTCTCGCTTCAGGACTGCATTCACTACCCACTGGTTATCAGATTCGACCACAAACCGCAGGTGAGGCCTGGGATCACCACTATCTTCATCACCGTCAATCTTAGCCTTGATCCAGCTTAACGACTCTTTTATCCCAATCGCTTCAGCATGATGAACCTCTGGTCTGCCTACAAAGCAAATACTGGCTGCATATAAAACCTCGCCTATGTCGTTCCGTGCAATATAACCCACTCCATACTGTCCGGCTCTCTTGAATAAAGCAGCGTCGCAATTGACCTTAACACTACCAGGATCTGGTTTAGCCCATTGTTCAATACTACCGGTTGAGACAACTGGCAAATGGGAAGTAACCTTCCCCATACTCTGAACTCTTTCCCACTGTGTAAGATAAGCAATTGTAGAAGACACCACGTTACCTGCTCGCATACTTTTGTTATTCCAAACTACATCGTTTCGAGCTTTCCAAATGCTCCAACACACCATACTAATTTTTGACAATTTCTCCTTCATATGATCCATTACAAGAAGAAACCAGGAGGCTAAGTTTATTGAGCTGTCAAAAATTACACCCGGGCAGACTATGTTCCAGCAACTTTTTGCAAATAAGCAATGTATAAGACAATGATCTGTGGTCTCTATGTCACTCCCACAGAGCGGACACACATTATCTGTCTGGACCATTCTAGACTGCAACTTACATTTTGTTGGCAAACAACTATTTAGAGCTCTCCACAAGAACACTTTCACTTTCATCGGAACTTGCAGCTTCCAGAGATTCTTCCAAAGTTCACTGTCTACAGAGCCATCCCATCTGCCATGATCTCTCTGTAGTAAATTGTACGCACTTTTAACAGAATAATTCCCATTCTGCTCGAAAAACCAGTATCTGGTGTCTGCATACTGATTTCCACTCAACACTATATCAGTAATAGCTGTTCTATCCCGCTCAACAAATAAATCCTCTATAATGTCCTCAGCCCAAGCTCTACTGTTTGCTCTAAACAGCTGGTGCACCAACATTCCTTCAAGAGCTGTGTTTTGTGGAACTATATACGGATTCTCCACCTCTGTTAACCATGGCTGAGCAGTGACCGCTATACTTCGACCATCTCCTATCCTCCATCTAGCTCCTCTTTTCAGTAAAGTCTGGGCTTCTAAGAGCATCTCCAATGGGGGTGCCAAGAGAGGTGCCAAAATGCCATGTGGCATGACATGGCATAACAATCTTTTTGGCTACCCATTGGAGTGATAGGGGTGTCAAGCAAAGTTGCCAATTTTTGGCACCCTTTGGCACCCTCCCAAAATGGGAAAAATTCATTTATTGTCATAAAAGCCTATAATATCCTATCTAGTTTTAGATAAACAAAATTATAGTATTTTTGACAACTTTAGTTGCCAACCATTGGAGTGAATATTGATAAGAGAGGTGCCAAAAGTAACTTAAAAGAAAGAGAAAATAAAATATTGATATTTTTGATGAATAAGCATGTTTAGCAATTTTGGTTGGCACCTCACATTGGAGATGCTCTAAAATACTTGTCCGCACATAACTAGGGTTGCAACCCAGATTTGCTTCCAAAAAGCTACTATGAGGGTAATATTAGAATTGTAAGTTCCACCACATTTTATTGCTCATGTGGACTTAAATACCACTTTACTGGAGAATGACCAGAATATGATTCTGATAGAACATCACATATTACGGTTTTTTTTTCTTATTATTTTAAATATTTTTTTTTATTTTCTGAAAATTTGTTACGTATTCACGGTTAGGTATTGCATGTTACCTATTTTACCTATTTTAAGAATGGGTAACTAACTAAATATATTTTTTGCAAGAAATTATTGAAGACATGTTATGTATTTCTTGATAAATTAGTATGTGACTCATTTTCAGAATGAGTAAATAATCGAATAAATTTCATTTATTAATATTAAACTATTTTATCATATATTATACCACACCTCTTCCTATATATGTACCAATGATTCAACATCACCCATCACCATCTTATCATCAATTACATCATTATAAAAAAATTATAGATCGTAATATCAATTATCTCTGTTTAATGATATGTAGTTATCTACCTTTGATAAGATAGTTGGAACTTGTCCTAAGTATGTTTAGATAGTATATTTAGAGATTTAAAATTCTATTAAACTATCTGTTAATGAGGCTGCTCATTGTACAGTGAGAGAATTTTATTTTTATTTTTTCCAAGTCGAGCTCTTCATGAGAGGAATATTCCTATTGAATTATGAATATTTTATAAGCCGATCTAGCGAATTAATAAAACCAACAATTACGTCAAAAAAAAAAGAGAATCATTTCGATTTGCAATTGCTTCCTAAAATAATAAAGTATCCAATTTCTTTTTTTGCACAATAGCCATTAGCAAATTGAGAAATTAAATAAAGACTCTTTACGGGTGGGAAATGCTCCGGTTGTAAACTGGTCCATCGAACACTAGTTATCAATCATGAGAAAACAGTCCCGCCCACCCAAACCTAATCTTTTGTACATACCCATCAATCTTATCAATCATTTGTGTGAAAGTATTGTCTCACATAATCTATTGAGCCTATTAGATAATCACATAAATTTCTATTATGTCTATGAAAGCAGGTTCGGATTCTGACATACATTTAGCATATGTTCACAAAAAATTATAAATAATTTGGTTCTTAATTTTTTATGCATATTAAGATGTTATGGTTACCAGAAAATTTTCTCATTCTAGAATTGTTCACGTCTTATAATTTTTCCGCTGAACATATGTTATTATGTTCGTATGATTTGAACATACTGTCGAAAACACTCTGAATGATTGTTTTTGACGTATCATATTATTCTCACGTTACTTTCATATATCTAGAAATCTATCAACTCTGTCACTAGATTATGCACAAGTTGCTAGCAATGGTGCAGCTCAAATAATTATTTGGTGAAAATAACTCAATTTGTAGAATAACCACCACACTATCCTCAATCAAAGGCGATATCACATACCTACTTGACTACTTGTTTGGTCCGATTTATATTTGAAATGTTGTTCTGGTAATACCAACTCTCCTGTGGGGACAAATATTTGACAAGTTTATATAATACTCTGGTGATTCTGGTAGCACCTTCATGATGTGGATTGGTTTGGGTAGGCCTAAATCATGTAATAATCAAATTTTGTGGCTCCGATCCACAGAATATGAGAAATGATTGTATGAACTGTGAAGCACTATGTCAACTTTTGAGGAGGGGCCGCAAAGAAGAGAAAGCAGTTTATGATTATAACATCGTTAGCACACTCGACGGAGCAAGTTCAATGCATAGCTATATTCGATCTTATGCCAGCCACAACCATATAATCAGCCGATGAGGGGAGCCGAACTCGAGTCTCCTGCAAGACTAAACTTTGATATTATATTAAGTGATCAATTTTCTTAAAACCTCAGGATTCTAGGAGAAGGGTTTTATCATATTTTACTCTAACAGTTTGAAAAGTGACAATGACATAAAGATACTGCTGCTAAAATAGGAATATTTGAACCCTAGAAGCTACAAAGAGGTGCAAATAATTTTTTTGTTTCTCTGCAAGGCAAATGACACAAACTCCAAAATACAACAGCCAAGACTCAGCTGTAGAACAAAAATGGCTCAATCTTAACCTTATTATGGATAACCATTGCTTAAAGGGTACTTCCATAGAAAAGCAACACAAATAGTTTTACAATAATAGAACCACTGATCACATGTTCAATCACATGTGTTTATTGACAAACATGCACTACAATAAAAAAATACTTATTCATAAACAATAAACAAACAGACAAGAATGAAAAAACAAAGAACAGACTCTTCCATAGAACATTTATAGTTTAATCTAACATGGTCTCAGAACCGAATCCTATTTTTCTGCTACGAAAAGATTCATTATGATAATATTGGGATAATTTACTACAGCTGGTAAGCAGATAGTCAGTAATACGAAATCAGGGTTACTGGCACCAAATCTGCAATGATAATCATATAGTATAATGATTTATAATATATTGATGATGGCGAAATTAGTTGTAGATATGGTTATAAATAGAACCTCAAAAACTTTTTTTAAAAAATTTATGTTTATTATTTTTTATCTAGAAAATTATAATTTTGTAATTTTTTTAAAAAGTTAAGTTCTTGGAGATTTATGAAAAAAACCCCTTGTTTTAATAGCTAAGAAAAACAGGACATAAGCTCCTTCTCAAATCATAGCATGGTAATTTCGAAAACATAAGCTCTGTTTTCCTAACCAAGACCCGACTTCCGGATCTACTGTCTGGAGGCCGCTGCAGTTGTGTAAATCGACAAGCATCACAATGCTAAAAGGTTTGAAATCCTAAATTTGATCAACTGACATGTTTGGATATACAAAAAAGTTCAAATATCAGTATTAAAATGAGAATTTGAAATAACACCTGAAATCATCTCATTTAAAATCCAAAATTTGAAATGAAATATAAAGAATTTCTCAAATGTTAGTAGTGATTTGCACAAACAAAATTCTTAGCAAAACAAATTCTTAGCCCAATCATGAAAAGAAACACAACCAAATAGCTCTTTTATTCATTTGAGACTAATGGTGCATCAACAGACTATTTTAAAGAAGCATAATCAAGCAGCTCTTTCTGCACTAGAAAATTTTTCATGTCTTGCTCTCCTAAAGCCACAAGACATCTTACACCATCATCTGCAGTATCCATCATATTAACAGCATTGAACGTGAACGCGTCCACAATGGTGGCCTTAATCGGCTTTCCCCACCCGAAATCCATCGCCTCATATACCGGGAAACCACAGATACTGCTCATAGAGTAAAACTTGTAGTTTTTCTTAGTGAACTCAAGTACTATCGGTGCCACTTCATGTGCATCCAATTTTTTTAGCCCTTTAAGCTGCCTCGTCTGTTTCCTCATTTGTGCAACCAAAGTTCTGTACTTTGTTTCACTCTCCGTGCTTGTTGGAACAAAATTCGCCACAATAAAATTCCCCACACTTGTCTCTGGCAGTGGCGGATCCAGCATACGTCTCACATTTACAGCCCTGCACAAAACTGATTTATTCTCCGCTACTGCATTAGTTTCAGCTGCGGCTGCTACAAAACATCTATAAAGCAGAGCAGTTAGAATCTCATTACGGGTGTATTTCTGATCTTCTACTACGCCATCCAGCTTGTCTTCATTTTCCACGACAGCCTTTAGTTTAGCTAAGTTCGTGTTGGGAAATGTTACCTCTTTAGTAATCCAATTCTTATCTGCCAAGGGAAAATCTATAATGGAATCACCATGATCACACGGAGGCATCAGCTCATATACCAATTGCGGAACAAGATGTAACAGTTTCTGGTGGTCACGCGAGTGGAGTGACAAATTTGCCCAATACCTTAGGAACGACAAGATAGTAAGAGCGTCGCCTAGATGGTGATGCAGGGTAACAGCAATGGCTATTCCACCGCAAGTAAAATGGCTAAGTTGAACATGCATCAGAATACCAGAATGCATTTCAGTAACTCGATTCCAAATTGTGCAAGGCGGAAATAGATGGCCTAAACCTTCTTCTTCTTCCCTGACAGGAGCTTTCTGCACAACTTCCCCCAACTTGCATCCTATCCGCGCTTCAACAAATTGAACACCTTCATCGTTACAATCAACGTAGGTTCCAGAACACAGCCTCCCGGCAAAAGGGTAATACTTAGACAGTGTCTCTGATAAGGACTTTTTCAGCTGATATGATAATGATGAACTATCAGGGATCAATTTTTGACTATGGTCAGAGTTGTGGCTTGGATAGAAGTAAACGAAAGGGATATAAACCTCTGGAACCATGAGATCATGTAAAGGAATGTTGTATCGTTTGAGGTTCGAGGGGGTTGGAGAAGCTGGTTTAATTGTGGTGGATGATCTTGAGATAACATGTAGCTGCCTTCTCAAAATAAAGAAAGAACGCATCAATCCTCTAAATGCCATTGTTTAACTTGCCAAATGTGACTTGATGTATATGTGAGAAAAGAAGCTAACAATGGCAGATCATTATATAGGGAGGTCAAGATGAGGCAGCATATGATCAAAAAGAAGACGAGGTTGTCACAGCAAAGAGTCTAAGCTGCTTAATTTGAAAGTAATTACTTTGTAGGCACCATATTTGAAATAACAATTAGCATGAAAAATACCAAAAACAAAATGCATGATTCATGAAAGGTCTGATCTCTTGGAAAATCCACATATGTCAAGTAACTTCGACTTAGGGTCGCACTCCACGACAGTTTTTAGCGTGAAAACATGAGAACATTATTGTTCATTTATTCTCCTGCAGAACAATACAACGTTCAGAAAATGAAAAATCTCCAAAAGTTAAAAGTTCTGCAATGTTTTCATTGTTCTCACTTGAATCATCTGCTGCCGACTTCTTCCCTAAAAACTACTAAAAGGTGAGATACTGATACTAATTTTATTAAAAACAGTATTCCCATTTCGTTCTTGCAATTCTAGTACTTGTGTACTAGACGGGTCGACCCAACCAGAAATCAAACTTAAATATTACAAACACCATGTACCTTGAGAAATTTCATTCATATTTCTCCAAGTCAAGAAGCATCTCATGGTTTGGAGCAGGGGTGGATCTAGGATCTAATCTTAGAGGGGACACCAAAAATGAGTGTCTGCCAACAACTCTTGCCCCTGAAATCACACACATAAGCACTCTTAGCATTAATTAAATAAAAATTACATAGCTATACACATATATACAGAAACATACTATTGAGTAGACATGTTTATTAAAACCTGGCCTGGTATATACAAATATAGGGTTGACATTTTAAGTATCAACTAACGATAATCAAAAGCTTACAAAGTTACAGTAGGGGAAAAATAAACACACCTTAATTTTGTAATCACAGAATTGAGAATTCCCCCTTTTCAGCTGCTGCCTGCTGCTACCCATGACCTAATAATTTGAATTTAAAGCATAAACACAACAGATATCTATAAATTAGACACACAATGACAATATAAACATACTTTGTTTAATCTTTAGATTCCGGAATTACTCTGCAGAAGAAGAAACATCCATGGATTAGGCGGAGCTCGGACAGGTAAGAACAGAAAACGCAGCGCTCCACATCAGAAGCCTCAAGCACATATCTATTTAACTATTCAGTGATTGTATTCGGTTTGTATTTGATCGGTGGGTAATTTGGATTAATAAAAAGGTGAGTACTTACTGGGTAGCCAGGCACAAGCTTGAGAGAACATACTGTATGAATTAACTAATTCTTTGTTTTTAAATTATATCTATTCATATTTTTAATATAAATATTTTTTACAAATTACCTTTTAGTTCTTTATAATTTTATTAAACCACTGCAACTTACTTGAACTTTTAAGATTCACGGGAACACCCCTAAATTTTCAAATTTTTTAGGGGATACTAATATTTTTTTTCCGAAATCACAGCGGTAATTTCTTTGTTTTTTTTTTTAATTAGGGGGGACACGTGTCCCCCTTTGCCCTTTACTAGTTTGGAGTCTGCGAATTCTCAAATAAAGTTGTCATTAAAAAGGACATAGATAAAAAGGATGTCTGCGTCAACCTTAAATGCACTTGTTAAAATTTGTTTTATAAATAAAAATATAGAAAATTTAAACAAAGTGAAAATAAGAAAAAATTGGTGCCTCCCATAATTTGAAAACAGATCAGGACCATGCTCCAAGCCTCCAATTGCCCCGTGACATTGTTAACGGATGGGCTACAATCATGGACAACAACCTATGTACATGTACTTTTCTTCGAAACGATTAACGTAGGCCCATATAAGAAAGTTGGTCACCAGCCCAGTTAGATAGTGATTTTGGGTCTTTTTAACTTTATAATTGTAATAAGTTCTAGCACATTTTATTACTTCTGTCGACGTAAATACCGCTTTATCGAAAAATAACCAAAAATATGATTTTGATAGGATATCATATGATACGTATTGTTTTTTATTTTTTTCATATTTTTTTTCTTATTTATTTTTTCTGAAAATCCTATTATTATCAATTATATATCATGTGTTACATATTTTCAGAATGATAACTATTATGAACAAATATCAACTCGGTTACTGATTGTCTAAATCTCGTCTTAGAAATAGAGATGACAACTAATGATTTATTTAAACTTTTTTTCCGTCTCTGTTTAATGATATTTACGTTTGGTAAGATAGTTGAAACTTGTTTTTTTTTTTTTTTCCTTATAAATGAGTTAATTCAATAATAAAAAGCCATACGGCATCTACATAAACAGTCGCGTCGAACAAACAAAATACAGAAACAATCACTGATTAATCCATTCATCTTGGAGATAAAATCACGTGATTTGTTGAAGATGATATCTACACAAACTTCGCCACTTTCGCTTCCGTTACAAACAGTTTGAGCTATCGACTGAGAATGCAATCCCTTGACAATTTCTATTACTAAATCAAACATCATACTCACACAAACGATGAGAAAATAACAAAACTCACACAAACGGTGAGACAACAAAAAACCAAACCAAACGTGATAACCTAACAACCAAATGCGTAAATGAAATATTGGCTAAACCAAGTCAATCTTAGATCTGGGGAACAAAACTCACAGAAACACGATAACTTAGGCCACTTTCAAGGATAAAAACACCGGGAAGAACGAGAAATCCGTAGTTCTGTGGAATTGAGATCTAAGAAAAGAAGGCCAAATCGGAAAAGGTTTTGAATCCTTAGATCCGGAAAAACAAATGCCAAAGAAGTTTTATTGGAAGAAAAAAGCAAACACAAAAGAAGAGAAATAAAAAATTTTGGGGCTTTCCACCGGTAGAGATCCGGTGGAAGCCCCCGCTGCTATTAAGCAAAGAAAGGGACAGAGCAGGGGAAATTAGGGTTTGCGGAGGCGAGAGGTGAAACTTGTTATAATATGTTTAGAGATTTGAGAATAATATTTTTGCTGTTTATTAGAGATCTCCAATTATGAAGAAAAATAAAAATTATAGTTGATGGCTTCAAAAATTCACGTTCCAACCATACCCACATATTATCTATAATTATAGTCAACCTCCTATGATAGTTATATTTGTCGATCCGCTAGAGGTCTGTAAGAACATTTGTAGGAAGATTACACATCACTTATATATTAAAGTGATATATTCTATTTATAACAATTCAAATATTAATAACATACTATTTTTAAATTATAGCCAACCAATATAGCCAATACCATCAAAACAAAATGTTTTATAGGTTCAGCAAATTTTATATAATGTCTTACAGTTCCAATTTAGCCGACCATCATAGCTAACGCCATTAGAGATGGCCTTAAAAGTTAACGGGACTGCTCCCTGTATAATGAGAGAGATAGATTTCTACATAGGAGGATGTTCCTGTTCAATTTATTAATATTTTGTGAGCTGGTCTAGCTAATTAACAAAACCAACATTTTTTTTTTTTTTTTTTGTCACAACAAAACCAACATTTACGTCAAAAAGAAGAATCATTTCGATTTGCAATTGCTTCATAAAATAATAAATATCCAATTTCCTTTTTTGCACAATAGCCATTTGCAAATTGAGAAATTAAATAAAAACTCTTTACGGGTGGGGAATGCTCTGGTTGTAAACCGGTCCATGGAGCACTAGTTATCAATCATAAGAAAACAGTCCCGCTCCCGCCCACCCAAACCTAATCTTTTGTATATACCCATCAATCTTATCAATCATTTGTGTGAAAGTATTGTCTCACATAATCTATCGACCCTATTAGATAATCACATAAATTTCTATCATGCATATGAAAGCAGGTTCGGATTTTGACATACATTTAGCATATGTTCACAAAAAACCATAAATAATTTGATTCTAAATCTTTTATATGCATATAAAGATGTTACGATTACGAGAAATTTTTTAGATTTTTTCACGTTTTATAATTTTTTTCACTAGACATATGTTATTACGTTCGTATGATTTGAACCGGCTGTCAAGACACTCTGAATGATTGTTTTTGACATATCATATTTTTCTCACGTTACTTTCATATATCTAGAAATCTATCAACTTTGTCACTAGATTATGCACAAGTTGCTAGCAATGGTGAAGCTCAAATAATTATTTGGTGAAAATAACTCAATTTGTAGAATATGAATACCAAGTACCAACCACATCATCCTTAATCGAAGGCGATGATCACATACCTACTTGGCTACTTATTTGGTTCCTTTTATATATGAAAAGTTGTTCTGGTAATACCAACTCTCCTGTGGTGACAAATATTTGACAAAGTTTATATATAATACACTGGTGATTCTGGTAGCACCTTCATGATGTGGATTGCTTTAGGTAGGCCTAAATCATGTCATAATCAAATTTTTGTGGCTGCGATCCAGTATGAACTGTGAAGCACTATGTCAACTTTTAAGGAGGGGCCGAAAAGAAGAGGGGGTAGTTTGTGATTATAACATCGTTAGCACATTCGATGGAGCAAGTTCAATGCATAGCTATATTCGATCTTATACCAGCCACAATGTCATTGCAACCACCCGATGAAGGGAGCCGAACTCGAGTCTCCCGCAAGATTAAACTCTGATATCATGCTAAATAACCAATTCTCTTAAAACTCAAGATGTTAGGAGAAGGGCTTTATCATATTATGTTCCATCAGATTGAAATGTGACAATGACATAAATATACTGCTGCTAAAATAGGAATATTTGAACCCTAGAAGCTAGTAAGCTACAAAGAGGTGCAAATAGTTTTTTTGTTTCTCTGCAAGACAAATGACACAAACTCCAAAATACAACAGCCAAGACTCAGCTGTAGAACAAAAATGGCTCAATCTTAACCTTATTATGGATAACCATTGCTTAAAGGGTACTTTCATAGAAAAGCAGGACAAGCTCAAAAGCAACACAAATTAGTTTTACAATAATAGAACCACTTATCACATGTTCAATCACATGTGTTTATTGACAAACATGCACTACAAAAAAAATACTTATTCATAAACAATTAACAACCAGACAAGAACGAAAAAACAAAGAACAGACTCTTCCATAGAACATTTATAGTTTAATCTAACATGGTCTCAGAACCTCCTGTTTTTCTGCTACGAAAAGATTCATTATGATAATATTGGGATAATTTACTACAGCTGGTAAGCAGATAGTCAGTAATACGAAATCAGGGTTACCGGCACCAAATCTGCAATGATAATCATATAGTATAATGATTTACTATAATATATTGATGATGGCGAGATCAAGGACAAACAAGTAGACGTGTGGGTGGGAGGTGCATACTGTTACTTTAAACTTGTATGCATACATTAGTATATAAATAGCTCCTTCAGTAAACAACTAATAGCTGATACATCCAGACAGCTGGCTGGAGACCACATTTCATACTCATCTACCAAGCAAGCAAAACAAATTGATGTCCACCACCCCATTATTGTTAGATAGATATGAAGATAGGATATATATATATGTATATATATATATATATATATATGTATGTATGTATGTATATATGTATGTATGTATGTATATGTATATGTATGTATATGTATATGTATGTATGTATATGTATGTATACACAAGCAATAGCCTTAATCAATTTGATATTGCCCATGGGGCCTGGTTGACTTAATTAACTACACGTAAAGCCAATGTGGCCACAACATATGGCACTGATGTTGGTCTTAAGTGACTACTTATACAGACAACACGACAAAAAGACAACTGTCTTTGCCATCTAAAATTAGTAGGTCCAGAAGGCATGCCACCATAGAACTGAATGAAATAGCCAAGTATTCGAAATATGGACCATTCCCTGCAGATAAATTTAGGACCATTCCGGCTCATACAGAGACAGGGAGGAAATTGTTTTGGTAAATATATTCCCTCAACCTTATGTAGTGCCTAGAGGACATGGTCATACAAAATATTCAATCAAGACATAATAACCATGACCGATGAGTTAACAAAATCGATAAAAGAAAATTCACATTTACTGGGTAACCTTTATCTATTTGCATTTCCAAATTACCAAAACAAACACTAACAAAACTACAAGTCCCAACACCCTAGATAAGTAAAAGCGAAATGTAGACGAAACACACAGGAAAAGAAGTACGCGGAAAGAATGACCAAACCAAACCTCTACTGACACTAAATCAATAAAAACTCTACTTCTTAGTTTTCAAGTACTCTAAAAGTTTCACCTTCCATCAGCCGAAGTAAATGAATCAGCAAATCCTGTAGGCCTTGTTGGGATGCTTGTTTGGGTATTATCACCACTGCCTATAAGAGATGTAGAAGAACAATCAACACCGCTAATTCCCTCAAGAGCCTGCCATTTTTTAACTGCCTGCGGCAAGGTCATATCAAGATCGATTCCATATATGTCATCAGGATCAGGGTCCGCTGGTTTCCAGAGTTCAGCGAGTGATGAAAGAACATTTACAGCATGGCCCATGTCAGGCCTTTGGTGGGGTTCTCTTGCACAGCAGTGGCCAGCCAACTCTGCGATTGTGCTTACACTGGCAAGGGATTCCTCATCAAGATCAATTGTTGGATCAATGGCCTTTCGGAATGTTTCCTTATTAATGTGCATTCTACGGAACCACTGGACAAGGTGTACACTCTCCTCCTGTTGGGTCTCGTCTAGTGCTTTTCTTCCAGTGATGAGTTCCATCAAAATCACTCCAAAGCTGAAGACATCAATCTTCGTAGTTACCCGACCCGTCACTGTCAGTTAAAATGTTAATCTTAGTGTTAAAAGGAACAATAACCTACTCGTGTAAATCATGAATGATGGAGAGTCAAATTAGATGGACTTATAACAATGGTAAATAAGTATGTAAGAGAAACCAAGGAGCATAATTATCAGTGAAACGAATTATCAATTTTTTAAAAATGCTAGATCTCTGGAAGGACATCTTTTTTTCAACTTAATATTAAGATTGAAACAAAACATGTACAATAATAATTTTAGCGGAGCAAATGACTATAGGAGAATTTGAGTATGATTACTATGAACATCAAAACATATAAAATATACTTATATACTAACAAAATAAAATTTTAATAGCAAGCCACGATATTATGAATTAAGATGAGGATACCTGCATACTCTGGAGCTAGATATCCAAATGTACCAGCCAATCTAGTCACTAGTGAAGCTTTTCCGTCCGGAGCCAGACGAACAAGTCCAAAATCTGCAACTTTAGCTCGCATATCATCTCCAAGGAGAATATTGGAGGGTTTAAGATCCCTGTGTATAAAACTTTGCTGAGCCAAACCATGTAGATATTCAACACCTCTTGCGACATCCAAAGCAATGATCAGCCTCTTTGTCCATTCAAGAGGTTTCAGACCTTCATCCTTCCAGTTAAAGAGATGCCTACTAAGTGTGCCTTGGGGCATGTATTCAAAGACAAGCAACCTCTCATTTCCATCTAAGCAATATCCTAGAAGCGCAACCAAATGTCTATGTCGAACTTTTGTAAGAACAGCAATCTCGGACTTGAATTCATCCAAACCCTTCTCACTCATCACTCCAGACTCCATCCTCTTGACAGCAATCTTCGTTCCATCATGTAATTCACCTTTGTATACAGTTCCAAAACCGCCTTTCCCTAATATATTGTTTTGGCTAAAATTGTTAGTAACATTTCTCAAAACTTGTATGGAAATGACCATGTTTCCAGCTTCTACAATATGCATGTCACTAGGTCCACTACTTCTAAGACTTAAAGTTTCACTTGTGGCCCCACCGTCGATACTTGACCCAGTGACTGTGATCTTAACAGCATCATTGTCTGATCCAGAAAGCCGGGGATGAATAACCATAGCATTGGGAGACTGCACTCTACCTGAACGCTTACGTTTGGCTCTGTAAAGACAGAAAACAACTAGCCCTGCACCAAGAACTGCAAAAGCACCCACAACAGAACCCACAACAACCCCAGTCGAAGATTTTTTACCACCGCTTCGATGAACACTGCCCGGTGATGAACCATCATCTCCTGGGGTAGATGATGAAGGACCCGGGCCACTATCCTTCCCCATATTTACATTACCTTCTGTCTTTATAATGACATTAGCCTTAAATGATGGAATTTTACCATGAAGCTGATTGTTCGTAACATCTATCAGATTCAGATTAATCAAATTTGTTAGCTCATCCGGGATAACACCTGTAAGATAATTATTTGAAAGAATCAACTTCTCCAATGAACTAATAGCTGCAAAATGGGGAGATATATAACCTGTCAGACCCATTTTCTGGAAATTAACAATTGTAATATTCCCACCACTATTGCAAGTAATCCCCAACCATGACTTGCATGGGTCATTTCCTTTCCAATTGTCTGCAAAACCACTTGGATAACCATTAGCTTCGGCAACAGCAAGCAATTCACTTACCCGCAGATCACAAGCAACACCCGGATCATTCAGACAAAACCTATTAGTATTATCTTTCATATCAACAGCAACTGAAGGCTTAAATTTAGGTGTTGGACCCTGTAGCATATTATTAGTCAAATTCACTTGCGCAAGTGACACAAGATTAACTAACGACTGTGGAACCGGACCTGTAAAACCATTGTCCCTCAAGGACAGATCTTTCAACTGTCCCAAACGCGAAAAGTCAGGCAAAGGACCCGAAAAAGAATTCGAATGCAACCAAACTTGAGTCAACTGTGTCATATTCTGTAAAACATCAATAGAACCATTCAATCTAGACTCACTTTTCTGTCCATTCAACCACAACACTTGCAATGAAGACCCCGAAAAATTACGAGGCAAACCACCCTCCAAGTAATTAAAAGCAAGTTCCAAATTAGTCAAGCCAGGAAATGTATCACTACTAAAAAACTCAGGAATTTTACCAGTGACATTAGCATTAGTTGCTGCAAAAGTCTGAAGTGTACTAACAGATGCAAGACTTGCAGGAATTTCCCAAGCACTAAATGTATTATACCCCATATCAACAACTTGTAAAGAAGACATGCCATTAAAAAAATCAGGAGGTACGGATTCAAACTTGTTATCATGTAATAAAAGAGTTTGAAGTGAACTTAACCCCGATAAACTCGGTAAATCCCCATAGATTTCATTCAACTGCAACTCGAGCACTTGTAAAGCAGTAAGCTTGTTCATATCAGTTGGCAAAATCCCCTTGAGTTTTGATGACCCGAGTTGAATCCGAGTGACCCGTTTGTCTTGAGAACACTTAACTTTGCTCCAGTTACACGGGTCAGCGTCAGTCCAACCCGGCGGTTTCAAAGCAACATTCAAAGCTTGCATTACAGAAGCATCCTCATCTTGACAGTGAGCGAGAAGAAAAAAGAGAAAAAACAAGAGCGCAAAAAAGCCCATTTGAGCACTCTTCATGTTCTTGAAAACGGGAGAGATTTTTGTGCGGAGAGTTTCAAGACACGGGCATTTGATGGGGTTTCAAGAATTTGGGAGAGATGAAAAGGGTTTTTTTTGGTTTTGGAAATACTTAAGAAAAGGCAGTGATTGAGGGAGAGATTTCAAGAGAGAGAGTCGAGAGAGAAAGTAAAGGCGTGGGTTTCCATAAAAGAGGGAGAGAGAGAGAGAGGGGGAAGATGATGGGGGAGACTAAACTGTAATACTAGAAATAACGTGTGTAAGTATAGGTAATTTTTTTATTTTTTCGGCATGTTTTGATACAGTTGTGAATTTTGAGAGAGCGAAATTAGGGGAATGTATTGTTTTTCTGGACTTTTTTTGTTAATTTCGTGGGAGATGAACAAAGGATAGTTGGCAGATGTTTGTGGGGTCCACTGGGGAGTAATTACATGGACCTTTATGTTGTACGGTCGGATTTAATTATCACAACTGTCATTAAGATAAAATGGTAAAAAAAATTGACCCAGTTTGGAAATCATTAATATTAGAATATTTATTTAGTTAAATTTTAGTGTATTTTAAATGACATTATTAATTGATCTTGTAAAATATTACTTATTTGTTAATAAATAATAGTATCCATATTTATATGAATTAAGCGAGAATCTTACTTTTATGAATCGACAAGATATGAATTATCATCAGTGAGTTGTCTTATTGCATTCTTAATTGATTTTGTTTAATTTCCTTCAAAATAGAAAATTAAAAGGATAATAGGTCACTATCCATATACGGTAAGCAAATGTTTTTAATGCAAAAACAGCTGTACTTTTGGAACATAAAGAAAAAAGTGTGATATTAATTACCAAGTAGGTCAAGATTGTTTAATACTAAAATTAACTTCTTTCTCAGAAATTGCAATGAAAAATCTTTACTTTATATCTTAACAAATATATGTGCAAGTATCTTTTTTACATTCTCAAAAGATTGTGCATCTTATATTAGCGTTTTAGTCAATTACAGCTGTGATACATGAAAAATATTACATGGCGTAGAATCAATTTGTGGCGTTGGTAGAATAAATTATTTTGGAAAGAAAAATGTTTGAGATTAAAACATTGTTTTCAATATTTTCCTCGAATTTTAATTTATATTGCATGAATTTTTCTCACATTACTAATAATAATGAATATCTCTTGCATGTATTTATAAATAATCTAATCAAAATCACGCGTGCTGTCTTTAAATATGAAAAATTGATGCATAAGTTGGGATACATATCGTTACTCCTTTAAAATAATGGTTTTTTTATACAAAATATGATCATTCGACTAATCTTATTTTTCAAGATCATTCGACTAATTTTATTTTTCAAAAAAAATGAATTATGTTTGAAGAAAGATACACAAAACTCTATTTTTTCCTACAACAAACCCTTATTCTTTTGGTTAGGTAACAAATATACAACGTCGCCTTAACATTTATTTCTTAAAAAATTTATAAATATACATCCTTTTTAAACAAAACAATTATAATTTGAAAGAAAAGTTTGTCCAAACGGACTCTATACGTTTATGCAACTTCTTTCGAGAAATAATGACTTGTAAGACCTATGACCCAGAAAAACATAATAAATAATTTTAAAAACATTTTTAATAAATATACTTATTTAAAATTAAAGGTATAATCTTTCCTTTTGTTAATAGGTAACTGTCCTCCACATGTGATTGTCAAGGAGCCCTAAGAAAATTCACAAATCCTTAACCGTTTGATAAATATCCGGCAGATATGATTATAATATTTTTTTAAATATATTTAGTGTTTTTTAACCGCTCGTCCAACACCTAAAAAGTATTACATGTGATATTTTTTTTTTGTCTGACGGTTAAAAAGCGCTTGACATATTAAAATTTTATTATAATTCTGACCGCTAAATATTCATTCAAAGAGTTATTTAACGATTTGATTCCCTAGCCCCGTCCCCGCTACCTTACGTCCTTACCCCGTGCTTACTGCAACAATTGATGACGAGAACAACTCATACGAGTGGAGAAAATCAACAAAAGTAGTTCGGTACGAGAATCTTTTGCAGATATGAGATGCCATTTCTTTCACTGGTCCGTATATTTCGTTTTAATCGACTGTATACTATGTTAGCGGTTGCCGTATTGTTTTACGTGAAAGTATGGATGAGCGATGTATTTTAAAGTTTATTTTGTTTTTTATTTCTAACTTATATAGAGGAAATATCGAACAATCATTCTTATTCATTGTTTCAGATCTGCAATTCATAAAATTGGTGACTAGTAACAAAATTAAAAAGATTCAAGTTCAGTCCTTTCGGGGCCGGCCCTAGGGATTTGGGTGCCCTAGACGAAAATGAAAAATGGTGTCCCGTATTTTTATATCTTAATTTTTTTTACACATCTCTTAATTAAAAATAGTATATAACTTGTATATGAAACAAAAGAATAAGAATGCATCACATTTATTTATTTTCATTTTGAATTAAATTTTAATCTTAAATAAAAAAAACATGTATATAAGAGTATATATATTAAATATATGAAAATTTTGGTGCCCCAAGTCGAAGTGGTGCCCTAGGCGGTCGCCTTGGTCGCCTTACCCAAAGGCCGGCTCTGAGTCCTTTTGTTTTTTTAAAGCAAAGTTCAGTCCTTAGGGGCTGTTGAAAGAGTTTATAATATTCTGCTTGAGTAAAATTCTATGGAGACCATTTTTATTGGAGACTGTGGAGACCACTTATGTTCTGCAAGTGAAATATTGCATAAAAACATTGCAAACCGTATAGTTTTGCACATCATGTTGTACAAAATCATTATTTCACTTTAAAATCTTGAATATCATATAAGTTTCGCATGTAGAACATTACAAAATGTTATATTCTACGAAATATATTTAGTTTGCAGGTTATACATTATATACTTATGAAACATAGATGATCAACAATTTTAATGAATACATGATATTTGTTAAACATATTTCACAAAATAATGTATTTTATAGTGTTTTGATTGCAGAACATAAGTGGTCTCCACGGTCTCCAATAAAAGTGGTCTTTATAGAACTTTACTGTATTTTGCTTGAAGTAAAAAAATGAAATAGAAGTCGAAATGAAAATTAAGATATTAAAGTGTTTGGGAAAAAAATAGAAACCATGAAACAAAAGTTAGTATTCTTATTTTTTTTTTAATTTTTTACACAAACGATACAAATAAATATTTCTAACTTATAAATGCAGAATCCGGATTTTTAAATTTTACCCGAACACCATCTTTTTTTTGTGTGACAAATATGGCTTATAGTCTTACAAATGAGTATCTGTTCTACGAAACTCTCGGATGAACCAGGATCGAACCCAGGACCTAAGACGACAGATGATAAGCTCTTAACACGGAGTTATCCTAACCTATTCAAAATGATAAAATGCTTGACCAATCAAATACATTCGAAAATTATTCGCGAATGACCGTTACAACCTAATTGTGGATATTTTGTTCATAACATTAAATGTATAATTAGTCTCAATATAAACATAATAATGACACAAATTAAAATCCGAGATATATTTTGAGCCACATTTTGGATACTTTAACATATTAAAGCAAGTCAACAAAGTTTTTATCTAGTGTGAACTAAAACAAGAAAAGATCTTAGATTGTGCTCAACCGTGTTATCTTTAAATAATTGGTCAAATTAAATATGTAAGATATATGTATAAATTATTGAATTTGTAAGACATTACGTTCTGATAATATTATATTTAATTGACTGATATGTTATTATTTCAAATTATATAGATAATATATATTATTTTAATATGATAATTGATAATATAAATTTTGTTGTTACAACGAGATTAACCTAAATATATTCAATATCGAGTATATTCTACGCAGTAGATTGGACCTGCCAATCCAGATTCCAGAATCATCACTTTCGTCATTATTTTCAAAAAAACATAGGCAATATCGTTGTAAATAAAAACTGTATAAAGAAGCAAACCTTTTTCTACCCCTGTAATTGTTTTGTTGACTGTTTAATTGTCCAGCTGCAAACAGCTGAAATCGTGAGGTTTTAGTTCTTAACCCACGGATACGTAATCGTTAATTGTGATTAAGAAGCTTTTTAATAATGATTTAATATAACTTGAAACCGGAGTAACTTAACAAAGGGTCCAACTTCCAAGAGGACCAAGACCAAGTCAGATTCTTCAGAAAACGGTGAATAATTTGGTCGTTTTGTGTTGACTATACAGCCGTTTGGAAATAAAATAGAAATATGTTACTCCCTCCGTCCCTTTTTATCTGTCCATTTTAGAGAAAAAAACACATACCAAGGAATAATTGATTGTATGAACTTTTTCATTAAATACCTGTAATTAATATCTTGAAAATGGTGGAATACCCCTACTTTATGTCTTGAAAACATGAATTCAACCAAGTTTTAAATAAGTCAAGCCTTGAAAATTGAAATTATGGAGATATATTTGAAAAACTATCATTAAATTAGTTTTGAAAGTATAAATGGACAGATAAATAGGGACAAATTCTTACTTCCAAAGTGGACAGATAAATAGGGACGGAGGGAGTAGTATTAAGGTTATTTCATGCTTTGTTGATTAAGAATATGGAAAGTTAGATGCGGGTTATTTTTCAGATGTAAGAGTTTGTTTATAATATATAAATATGTAATTTATCTTGAAGATATATATATTTTTTTATGATATACTTCTGAGCACTTACTTTTGTAAAACTTCTTCCATTTCAGTTTATATATCATGTTTTTAAAAAGATATTCATATTGAAAAGATCTAATTTTGGAGAAAACTCTCATATACATACATATATATATATATATATACACACACACACTAGTTGAGAAGCCGCGCGTTGCAGCGGCCTATAAAAATTATATTAATATTTATAGAATGCAATAATTTTGTTTGTTTATAAAATGTATATTAATGATTAAAAATTAATATTTGTAAGATAAAATAAATTTTATATAATAAAAATCTTGATGTAATCATGTTTTTACATTGGCATTTTCTTTCAATTTTTTTGGATTGATTGTGCACAAAAACATCTAACTTAAATCCGTGAGATAGCGGTCTATGATTACTCTTACGTGTAACAACTTTTATTTTTTAATACTGTATAAACAGCCTTCACTTAAAAGTTTCTTGAACGGAACAAACAGATAATGCATGAATAATTTTTTCCTGTATTAACAACAACAAACATGTCTGATAAACAAAACAAATATTATAAAAAAATAACCAACAAACATAAATCATTAATAGTTAATTTATCGATATCATCCATCAAAATCATGTCAAGACTATATTCTTTTCACGTGTTTGGATTTGTCGACTCCCACATAACGGTCTATAACTGCCTTTGCTTGCAACAACTTTTATATTTTTTAATACCATATAAACAGCCTCCACTGAGTTAGAAATTGAGCAAAAAAACTATCACCAGATAGAGGTAGAGTTGTGGTATTGAGAGAGGGTAGGTTGTGTGTAGATGATCCAAAACCCTACAATCTACCGGGGTGCTACTCTTTTCTAATAATTAAATAATCTGAAACAAAATCAGATTAAAATTTTCAAACTGTTATATTCCATAAATAATCTGAAAGAAAATCAGATTCTGAAACTTGCTTCTAATATATACGAAACTAAAAAAGGTAATTCTAATTTTTGATATTTTCCATCCGAAAATTTCTGAGAATTAGAAAAATAGAACGAAACGATGTGAGAAGCGCCACCTACACGCCCCTCGCTTCGCCTTTATATTGATATATTGATTATATTGACCAGACCTCCCTTATTTTATTTAGAATATAAAAAGAGTAGGAGATGTATTCAACTTATAAAATCTATTTTTATATTTAAAATATCAAAATTATATATATAATTATATTTATATTTATATATGGATATATTTAATAATTATATAATATCAAACAACCAAATTACTTTTTATTAGGTCGGAAGAAAAATCCGATTAAAATGGCACAGGGTATAAATCTTAAATTATCACGAGATGTTCTTACAAAGCAATGTGGATAAACCATGCAGGGACATTATATCAGCTTACTGTCTGTACCATCTTAAACCCTGTTCCCCCAAAAGCAAACTTCATCCAGTAATCATTACATACAATTGACAAGTAAAGACCAATGGATTCTGTTATAACAATAAGGGTTTATATGTACTCAAGAAGCTGATCAAGTTAAACTAAAGCGGTTAATTATCAAATACCAGAGCTGTGCCTGCAGTTCGACACTCTGCGCGAATATGATCATCAGCAAATGATTTCCAAAAATTACTGGTAGTCTTCTGTTTAAAGACATGGATAGTTGTTCAGCTATGGACTGGATACTGGTTTAGGTTTGAAGAATTTAGCGACAGCCTGATAGATGTTCTCTTCTTCAAATGGTTTTGAAACGTAACCATCCATTCCGCATTTCAGGCATTCTTCATGTGTGGCATGGAAAACATCAGCCGTCATGGCTAAAATGGGTAAATGCCATTCGGTAGTTTGTGCAGATTTACTGATGACATAACCGTTGTTTATCTGCGTATTTGCTTTGCTCTCCAACATCCTTATACGGCGTGTTGCCTCAAAACTGCAGATGAAAGGAATGTGGAAATATTGAGCTTGAACAGGTTAACTTTTTTATTTGAAATTTAAAATGAAAGGAAATATAAAGTTAGGAACGAACCCGTCCATTTCAGGCATTTGAATGTCCATGAAACATGCATCAAAACTGTGTGGAATCTGAAGCAATGCAAGTGCATCTTTACCACTCTCAGCACACTCGATATCAGCACCAAACTTCTTCAGTGCACCTGCAGCAACCCTGCGGTTCACCCTGTTGTCATCAACTACCAGTATCTTCTTGCCGCAAAGCAAACTTCGAAGGATGGATCCATTAATCATTCCTTTCAATTGTGGTTTTTTTCCTGTTCCAAACACCTGCTGAAGACAGGCTGCCACCATGCTTGCCCTCAAGGGCTTCATTATCACAGTATCTGCAAAACCTGCTGCCTTTGCTTTGTCAGACTCGGAGCTGGTGATATTAGTTGCAAGAAGGATCATCTTTGATAAGTTCTTCTGTCCATCTTGCTTGCATTCTGATAATCGTAGATTTGACCCACCATCTTCAGTAGATAACCAGGAATCCTTCTCAACCAGAATCATGTCTGGTTGTGAAACATTTTTCCCAGATATTGTAGCTGCTAACCGGATGTTATCGACACTTTCCACAAGAATACCAAGCCTTTTTAAATGATATTTTGTTATAGCAGCTCTAATTGGTCTCTCATCAACTAAAATTGCTTTCAGTCCTACAAATGCCACAGAGAGATCACCTGCCAGAGACTTTTTTAAATCACCAGTTGCAATTTTGTGGCACCTTTTAAAGACGGCAGTAAATGAAAATGTACTTCCAATTTGTGGACTACTATTAAAGTTTATCTGACCACCCATCAACTCAACTAGGCACTTGCTAATACTCAATCCAATACCAGTTCCCCCATAATTTCGAGAAGTTGAACTGTCTGCCTGCATAAATGGCATGAACACCCTCTCTTGTGCACGTAACGGAATCCCTATCCCTGTATCCTCAACAGATACCATCAATGTGACATTTTGAAATGATTCGTCAGGACCAGTGACATTGTTGGAAGTATTAGACAGAAATTCATCAGCAGTCAATTTTTGAAGTGTATCCCAACTATTCTTATTATCAGCAGCTTCATGACCACTCAAAGTTCTAAATTGGCTACCAACGCTTGATAAAGCTGCACCTTTGGACCATCCATTGAAGGTGGCGTCAGAACTTGCCCCCAAGACAACTTGTGCATGGTCAGCAAGGTGAACTTGGACTAATATATGTCCTTTTTCTGTGAACTGTCATAAAGTAGTTTACTAAGAGTCAAGACATATCCAAACATGAACATCGGCAAGCACAACAGTGATGTTAAGAGGCACGCAATACTTGAGGGAAAACTTTAAGCTATTCACACTACAAGGGTCACGAAATCAACAAGGGTCGTAACTGACCTTGATAGAATTTCCCACAAGATTTGTGATCACCTGGTGGAATCTTCTTGGATCTCCCACAACTACTTTGGGAACTTTATCAGATACAAACACAGCTAGCTTCACTTGCCCAATATAGATAATATAGCACATTTCAGCAAGGCAGGCCATCATTAATTTAAGACCCATATAATAGGAATTAGTCAGAAAAGAATTAAGATAGGAGAAAGCAGAAAAGCACAATCTTAGAACTTGCATCTTAAATGAATAAAAAAAATGTAAAAGATACAGGCCAACATTGTATTAACTTGGAGAGAAAATAAATTTGTCACTGATAAATAGATCCTACCTCAACACCTTTGTGCCTAGATTTTTCAGAGAATAAAGAGAGCACATCATCTAGTATGGATCGAAGGTCAAATGGGACTACTTCCAGCTCTAACTTTCCAGCTTCAATTTTTGCCCTGTCAAGGACTTCATTTATCAAAGTTATCAGTGCCTTCCCACATGCCTGAGCTGTTTGACCATAATCCCTTTGTGTTGAGCTCAAATCTGTATCAAGGAGCAATGCAAGCATCCCTGCAATAGTATCCATCACATGAATGGAGTCTGTAATATAACTTCTGAAGTTTTATTTACTGCTAACTGACAAAGTAAATCATATCAGACATACCAAGGATGCCATTCATTGGAGTTCTGATTTCATGTGAAACAGTAGCTAGGAACTGGCATATAAAGGCAATGGGATATTACATCAGAAAGTCTAGTTCGATAAACCTAATATTACAGAACTGACAAAAATAAGTGGTGGAATGTCCAACCTGGGATTTGGCAACATCAGCGGCTTCTGCACGCACTTTTAGTTTCTGCATTTGGTGAAAATCATCCTCAACTTTCACAATGTGAAGCGCTGCACCATATATCATATAGCCAACAAGTAAGCCAATTACAAAGATTAGGGATGCAGTAGTGATTGCTGTCCATGCTGTTGGAGCCTTCTGAAGATATCTGTTCAGGACCCCTCAAAACAAAGAATTCATTGGTAAAACTTTTTACATATAGTTTCGTCGTTTTTAAATCAAATCAAACTATTAATGTAATACTTGGGATCTATTACAGGAACGGTAAAACCTGCTCACCGGCATATCATTTGGTGTCTCCGGAACGGATCTCCAAAATCAAGCATGCTTACACGCTCAAGGGAAATGTCAAAATCTTGATGTTCACGTCCATACATAATAAGGGGGTCAGAAGGATTAGTAATGTCATATACATTAACGACAATTGCTTGATTCCCAGAAAGTTGGCCTAGTAAATTTTCAACCAGTGACTCAACATCAAAAGCTCCACCAAGGTATCTATTTGAATAAGAATCGATTAGCCATATAACTTATCACACAGAAATCCGCTCACATAAGAAGCAAATATTTATTTTTCTATCTACAGGACCCTATACGAATGGAGAAAATTAACAGAAGTCGATAAACTTCATACTGTCTGCGATATCAGTAGACAGAAAGAAATATTAGATGTAAAGTATGTAAAAGCAAATAAAATAAATACCCTGCTGTTGCTTCGATGCGTTGTTCCACTGAAGGATTTGGAGCAAGCTTGAATTTGTATACAGGGAAGGTTAACACAACCCCAAGATGATGAGAACCCAACAACCGAAATGGACTTGTAAGAACTGCTTTCCCAGTAGACCTAGCCCTCAATATGTTTTCGCGGTCCTCCTGTGTATATTAGAGAACAGGTAGACCTTGAGATTAACACCTATACATTAACTAATTGCGGCAAGTTCTTTGTTAACATATAATATGACAATTTAACTTGAAAAAACAGATATTTAAGCAATCTAGTGAACTACCTCTCCTGACATCATATCAAGTGATTCAATATAGGAGACTGTTTCTTGAGAGAATATCACAGGGGCATACTCATCCCGATATGGTGAAGGCTCTCTCTCCATTGTCCTTATTGTCCATCCATGTTGCTTCTCAAAGTCCTCCCGTTCTGAATTCACAACCCTTTGTGCATATGCAACACCACTCAACAATGGCCTTTCAAACGCTGTCCTAGCCGTGTATTCGGCAAAAGTTTCCTTTACGACATAAAGTAACAAAGTAAGAGAAAACATGGCCAACAAAAATCAAAACCTTAGAAGATGATATTAAACACAAACCTGATCAATCGCGGACGGAAATTTATAGTAGTGAAAAGTTGATACCAACACTGCCAGTGCATGAACATGATTAACACTGACATTGAATTGATCTTGCAGCATTCTAGCCCTTTGATCACACATGCTCACAAGAACTTCTTTCCTTCTTTCTTTGTTTTCAGCATCCATCCTATCATATATTACTCTACTAGCGAAAACCATAATCATAATCCAGAGAAATAATATCTTGGGCAGCCATACTCTGTTGACAAATGTGTACTTTCTTTTGGTCCCAAATGGATCATTCAACCTCACAGCCACCATATGATGGCCTTGCATCTTCATGCCCATCGACACACCAAAAATGTGTTTTGTCTACTCTATTCTTCTTCTTCGTCCCTTTCTAAAAGACGGAGACCCAATAATTAGTTATACATATAACTTCTTCCATATGACAGTAATTTTTTTTTACAACCAATTATCATATTTTACAAAGAAAAAGGTACCTGGTTATCATTGCAACATTGTTTTATGTGAAAATATTTATCATCACAAAACTATTATTTATTAAACCATCAAAGAATAATTTATTAAGCAGTGTCAAAAGTAAAGTAGAATGTAAGTCTCCCTCCCTCCCTCCCTCCCTCACTCACTCTCTCTCTCTCTCTCTCTCTCTCTCTCTCTCTCTCCCCCCCTCTCTCCCTCCCTCCCTCGCTCCCCCCTCCCTCTCTCTCTCTCTCTTGCCCCCCCCCCCCCTTCTCTATCCCCCCTCCCCCACCCCCACAATAATGCAAACAACTTAAAAACAAAAAATTCCACAATTCTATTGGGGAACAAGCATGGCTAGACACTGCTCTCAAAAGATGAACAAAGCCCACATACCAAAGGAACTCTTTGCTTCTATCATGAAACAAGGTCTCACATTATAAAATCTTAGTGGAATTAACAAATCATTAAAAACATCTCTAATCAAGTACACTTTCCACAAGCGTGAACTTAAGTTACCACAAGTCCAGACAAAGAATAGCACGTTTACTGTTCCCTCTTCTAAACAAACATAAACAACTCTACATATAAAATCAACACATAAACACACATTAACCAGCAAACATTCACAAATAAAAATGCAATTTTTACCTCAAACACAGAGTATTCTCACAAGGGTCTTGTTCATTTCAGCTTCTTGTTCACTGCAAATGGTAAAGTTCAGTCCTTTCCATCATTTACACACATGGGTGTGTGTATTTTGTGTCTATATTTGCAAAAAAGAAGCTTCTGTCTCTCTCCAAAACTACCACATTTGTGAGAATATAGAGAGATGCAGAGGGAAGAGACTGAGTTGTTTATGAAAAAGAAAAGAAAGCTGAATTGTATTTTTGCTTGTTCTTACATTAATTTAGTGATTTGGAGTTTTGGACTACATTTTATAGAGTAAAGTAATGCTAATAATACATCACAATCACGTATATTTGTGATAATGACCGCGAGACAATGCCTGGATTTTATTCTCGTTAATTACTGTTACTTGGACAGATTGATTATTGATTTTTTATAACTTGTAATTATTATCTTCGAGCATCTCCATCTCGTTAAAATTTTTAACAAAAAGTATACAAAAATTGTTATAAATAAAAGATTATGGACAATATAAAAAAATCATCTTCAATAAGATACTTTTCTTATATTAAAATTTAACTGATTTTATAATATTGATTATACTTGTCAAATAATTATTTAAAATATATTTGCCACTTCAATTTTTTTATAAAGCGTGTCGTTCATAATTTGTATTTTCTTAGATTAGTTTTATATGTGTATATATAATTTATATTTTCAAAATTGACTATGTTTCGCACATTATATTTGGTCAATATAATGAATATAATATTTATTTATTAAAAAAATATAATATTTATAAAAAAAGTAGATTTTTTCAATATGTTTAAAGTTTGAAAAAATAGACATGTAATTGGAACAAGTAAACTAATTTATTTGGGTCAATAGATTATTTTGTTGAAAACTCATTCTATGCAACTCATTTTTGAAAATTTTGCCATATACTTGGTCTATATAAATATATCTGCTTAGTATAATTGGAATAACTAATTCTCATTAATTTTCATTTATTTGCTCATTGTCAAAATTGAGTATAGACTTTTTTCTTGAATAGTAATTTTATCTCAAGTACTGTTTTCAGCATGAAGCTCCCATATAAAAATATAGCTTTTCATTATCTCAAAATACATAATATTAAAAAAACTATCAACAACACATTTTACCGGCATTTTTCTAATAGCAAAATAGTTTCCAATAGCACTTCTTAATTTGTAAATCGGTAGATGTATAAAAATATACTGGTCTACCTATCATTCATTTTTTTGATTCTAGAATTTTATCAAGCAAACCATTAAACAAAAAACTTATATAGTGAGTGTTTGGCGGGGCTTTTAAGCCCCGCTTCTGGTTTTTTAAGTTGGAAGCACTTATTCGTACCGTTTGTGTAAAAAGTCGAGAAGCACTTAAAAAAAGCTACGATTCCTAGCTTTTGTTTCATGATTTCTACTTTTTTGCCAAACACTTTAATCACTTATAAGTCTTAACTAACTTCTAACTTCTACTTCACTTTTTTATTTTAAGCAAGGAGCACTTATTTTAAGCTCAGTTAAACGGCCCCATAATTATAGCAAAAAACCCTTTCATTTCGAGTTGGTCTCTGAATCATTTCATCCATAAATGATAAAACAGAAATGAAGATGATGATCAATTATATTAATGAAATTGTGAACAATGAACAGTAAGTCGTTGGTTGGGATATGGTGAATCTCTGGGCATTGAATGATTTGAAATTAGAAACATGAATATCTTTAGGATGGAATAAGGAGAAGATTGCATGGGGACCATTTTATTTATAATTTCTCTCTTCTTCACTCACCAGTGGACATGCTACACTTTACTGTTTGCATGTGATTTGTTTTCTAATAATATGATTATCGACTATTCCTTTTGTCCGGTGAGATATATATGTTTGTATAAAATATTTTTGAAAAAAGAATTTAAATTTTTTTAAAAGGAAATTACAACACTAAATTTTAAAATATATATCGAGCAATAAAAAAATTTATAAATTAGAAATTTAAATAAAATGAGATGTATCTCTGTGAATAAGAAATTTATTTTTATATTAATCTATAATATTATATACTCAAATAAAAGAATTTGAACAAATATATAGGTTGCAGTATCTAAAACAATTCTACCAGAATTGGACAGTAAATTTATTTTAATTTATAATATTATATATTCAAATATTAGAGTTTCCTAAAAAGTTAGACTTCGAATAAATACATTATACGATGCCAAAAGCAGTAGCATCTGAAATATGAAATATCTGTACGATGATTATATGGTAAATTCGTCCGAGCATCAATAAATGCGTATGCATGTCAGATCACTAAAAAGTTTTAAAATAAAAAAGTAAAGAAGAGCTCACTCAAAACCCTAAATTTCTTTCTCAGCTTGAAGCTTGAAGTAGCCCCTGTCTTTTTACCAGACGGGCTTCCATCGATTTTCACCGATGGAAAGTCCCAATCTTTTCTTCTATTGTTATTAGTTAATCTTTGTTTTCTTCAATAAATTTTCAATTTATTTGAGTTTCGTTGTTCTCTCTTTTGTGAGAGTTTATTTTGATTTTTATTTGGATTTTGTGTGTCATGTTCGGGATTGCAAATCTGGATTTGCGGTATTTTCGTGATGTTATTTGATAAAAGGAGAATAACAAAATCTAGAATTGTATGGTGATAATATAAAGTAACAAAACGACAAGTGTACTTTTCGATTGTTTGTTTGTTTGTGTTTTACTTTTCTTTACGAAAATTATGTTCTGATCTCTGCAGACTCCACAACCACGACTAATTCGAGTGCCTGGAAGCACTCGTAGATTCGTTCTGGAAAATGGTAATCACTTCATGCAGAAAGAAATAGGTCAATGATAAATAACGTAAATTTGGACATATCACATATCAAATACTACTATGTTTATATTAAAATCTCTGACATAAAGTTCGAAAACTACAATCATAAAATAAGAGATCGAAGAGCATCATGCGATTCAATAACAAACATCTATAATTAAAGGGTATTCAAATCGAAATTTAAATCAAATAACGTCCAATCAGTGAATGAGAACTTTACATATCATATATTAATGACCTGAAACTAATTTAAAATTTATTTATATTAACGACCTGAAATTAATTTAAATTTCAATAAATTGATAAGCAACAAACAGAAAAGTAAATATAAACTAGTTAAAACTGAATCTGAATGTAAATCTAGATCAACAAACCGCATATAATAAGATACTAAATCAAACTCAAATTAAAACTGAATCAAAATAAAAAAAACAATACTCCCTCCGTTTCAATTTACATGTCCATTTTCAAGAAAAATTTTTGTTTCAAATTACTTGTCCACTTCAACTTTCAATGCAAAATCATATTTCCTAAGTCAATTCTCATCCACATATCTCTTATTTATATTTCCTAGATCAATCTCACACCACATATTATGCTCATTTAATGCAATTAATTTGTGAACAACCACTTTTCTTAAACTGTGTGATTTTTTGAAAGTGGACATCTAATTTGAAACGGAGGGAGTATCTATTTTTGAATCAAACTAGAAGTGAAATCAAATTATTTAAAAAAAAATAGTTGAACTGAAACAAAAATCGAAAACAAATCCTGATCCAATTATAACCGAGAAATCAGCTGATAATTCTATATAAAGAAAAGAGAGAAGAAAGTTTTTTTTTTTTTTAAAAACAGAAATGTTATATAAATAAGACCAAAATTTGGTCCCAGAGCTTACATCAACAGGCTCCAAGGATCTCCCCATCCACAAAATAATTAGGACATACCCTATAGTATGAACGGGATGAAACCTAAACAACCAACTACAAACTTACTCATAATCACAACTTAATAAAATACTAATATAATACTTAATTAATTAATCGAAACAAAACAGAATAATAGAAAGAAAAAGAAGGAATTGTCGACGGAAAAAAGTGACATTCCATTGCTAATTCAAAACTGGGACGGAATTGTCAACAAAAAAAACTATTATTAATATCCTTGTTGGTAAAATTTTTCAACGAAATATGTATTCTACTGGTAATTTTACAACCAATTACCAATAAATTAAGGGGCTGTTGACTTAAAAAAAATCAATATTCTAACATATTATCGATTGTTAACTTTCCTGCAGACTACGTAAATCCGTTGGTATTATGCCTACAAAATCACATTCCACGATGTGACATTCATGGAATATGGTTATAAGAGAGTGTGATGACACCCTCAAGGCTCGAGTCGAGATTGTTAGTAGCAAAAAGCTGAAAGTTATTTAGCACAAAAAAAAGAAGCTGAAAATTTAAACAAGTTAGCTAAAGCTCAAAAAATCTCTTCGTTTTCAAACAAATCGATCACAAGAGGATTCACCCTTTAATAATTGTAAAATGAAATTGAGAATGCAATGTGGTATAGCTGGTTTATTGGAGACAACAGAAAACACAATGCAACAGAACAGTAGGTATGATCGCTTCTTGTTGCTCTTTTCTGGTGATGCCAATAGCAACTGACAAGAAACATAGTACTAATTTCCTATCCTTGTTTTATGTAATAACATTTTGGATCTTCCTTGTTCTGAGAATTCTTAGCAGCTAAACTCCGATTCCCAGAGAAAGTTGAAGTTCCGGTTTCTTGATACCTTCTGTTGTAGAATAATACTATAAATTCGGTTATAAAGCTTAGCACGCTTAAAATTTTGATCTAAAGATTAAGTGATTATTGATACAACGGTCAAGTGAACAAGAATCATGAATCGGTATAACACCAGAGACGCTGTTATTTATCCCCTCTTGTTACATCAGGTATGATTATGAAGAATTAAGGACAAAAAATAACACACGGAAATAAAACATCGAAGGTATCATAGTAAAGTTGCTAATACAAGGAGAACGTATAAAGGACCGGCCTAAAAATTCTTTTGATAATACTATTAACGTCTTGGAAGAATAACAGAAAAGCCTACTGCAATTCCAAATAATAGAATCAGCAATCCAGTAAAGTTCATTATCAACGCTTCTTGGCTGCGACGTAGGCCTAAGAAGATGAATCTCTCCGTCAGGCCAGTTTCTGCAGATATTATCGCCATCAAGAAAATGACTATGCCAAAGAACACGTGATATGGCGCCATTCTTGACCTTGCTCCTGAATCTGCACCCGGGAACACGAACGAGAAAAAGGCGAACAGGAACTGGTTCAAGAAAGAATTAAATGATCTGATTAGAATGTGTCAGCTCTGACATTGCTGTCAGATGTATTTAACCTATTCTACTTTTTACATGGTTAATAAAGATTGCGGTTGCAACGTTTTTTTCTTGAACAAAATTATTTGTTGTACACTAACCTGCAAGCCGAATAAGCAGAAGGTTGACATGCCAATCCAGGAATGTAGAGTATACATGTTTGGGATCGAAAGCTCGTTATGAAACTTGAAAACTGCGTAAATTCCAATGATTCCTGATACTAGCGCGATGGTATGCAAGATCAAGTGAACTATTTTCTGCGTCTCTCTTGCTGCAGTGACCGTCTTGTAAGACATGATTGCTGATTCACAACATACACAATTTCAGTAATTTAAAATTTTAGTCGAAAAATGGCACCAGTGAACTGAACTACTAACATATAGTAACATATTACCTTCTCCGGCTACCAAAACGAATCCGATAGCCATAAAAAGTGGATGCAGCTGAGCACAAGAGATGATAAGAAATCAAAAAGAAAATTTATAACATGAACAAAGCTATTAAATATAAATGTCGAAAAATACATTAAAAATCTTGTCCTTAATCCTGGATTCAAATGCAAGGCCTTCGCGGAAGTGTAGCAGCCAAACAAGTACAAGTGTAGTCACTGCAATGACAAGCAAATGAGCAAAAACAGTGACTGGTGTTGCAGACAGACGGAAACTCGAACTACTTTTGGCTGCCATAGCAGTACCAGAATAGTGTGGAAGGAAAAGGCGAAAAAAAAAAAGAAGCAACAGTTTACAAAGTTAATTATGTTGCAAATGTTGCTGTATGCACAAGGAGTATAGTTTATATAAGTCAAAGTGGTTGATACCATCAAATTAGGTGTACAATAAGACAGTCTGCTGATTAATATAAGGCAATGAAAGAACCAGAAATGGTATCTGAGAAGACCATCTGGCCTGCCTATTGACCCAATTTTAACATCTTTAAACAAGAGACGCAATTTCACATGTGCAACTTAGTCTTCCTGTGGGAGCACTTTGTTAGAACTAGGCGACCTGATCACGACATGGACAAAATTACTGGTAGTTATGTTAAGTGACCAATTCTCCTGCTGTCCCGCAACCTCCATCACTCGAAAGCCCATTTATGGGATTTTATACCATGTTAAGTGACCAATTCTTCCGCGAGACAGAGCTCTGATATCATGTTAAGTGACCAGTTCTCCCAAAACCTCAAGGTGTCCGGGCTTACCAGGATCATATATTATTCTAACAAGTTACTATCAAGACTTCAATGAAATTTATGACTGCCATGTTCTGATTCGAGTTTTTTTTAACATGAACAAGTAGTCTAGGCCGACACTGTAACCAAGCATCCGTAAAGGGTAAAGAAACAGATAGAGAGAACGTAGGATGAATAAATTACGCGGTATTTGGTTCTGTAATCAAGTTGAAGTCACTGTCATGGAAGTTTTATTATTAATTGCAGAGGCTTAAATGTTCACCTAATGTCTTATTCTTCTTTTGCTATGAAACAGGAAGAAAAAACTATACAACTAACAATGACGATAAGTCTTTGACGAATCATTCTTCGGCAGCACGCTCATCAGGCTCAGACAAGACATTGTAAATCATCAATTTTGATTGTTTCTGAAAAATAGGGGAGGTCCGAACCTCAGCCTTTTATGTATAAAAAAAGGGGTAGAGTATCCGCTAGATTACAAGATTAGATTCTATCAACCGCTGTCTCTGTGTACACCTCGACGACTTGCTTTAAGTTTGCAGGCACAGTTTTTTCGACAATAACCAATTCTCCCAAAACCTTTAGGAGGAGGGCTTGCCAGGATCATATTGTATTCTAACATTCTCTCTCACTCAAAAACCCATTTTTGGGTCGAGAGTGGATCACAAGTCATGTTAAGTGACCAATTCTCCCAAAACATCAAAAACCCATTTTTGGGTCGAGAGTGAATCACAAGCTCTGATATCATGTTAAGTGACCAATTCTCCTAAAACATCAGGGTGTTACAAGGAGGGGCTTAATAGGATTATATTGTATTCTAACAGTACTTACATTGCTTGGAAACATAGGACAAATATATATACCATAGATCAATAATAACACTAGGATGAAGTTGATCATAAGTGCATCTTAATTGCTTTAGCGTTTAGGGATCTCTTTGCTAATTAAGCCGGTTTCTGCAATCACGATGGCCATGAAGATGATTACAATGACCAAAAACATGTAGCATGACGCTATTCTTTCCCTCGTAAACATTGATGCTCTGCAAGTAAAACGTGATAAATGCAAAAAAAACACTTATAATTAGATCAATCTGGTATACAGCAGAACACATTATACTTGTTACCTTGATCTTTAAATATAAAAACAGTGGTAAAATATGCATCTTGATTTCAACGCTCTCCTGCAATTTTTTAAACACTTTCATATCTATATAGGTTGTTGAAGATATCAGGTCGATTTTAATACTGTCAAACTGCTACAACTACGATGGAACTATAAATACACGTTTTAGTCTTGATTTCCTGATTGAAACCTAGTATTTGGAGTTGCCAACTCATGCTTGTTGGAATATTGCATAAGATCCATTTGGTGTATTCCTCTAACACCTCGAGCTTTTAGATGAATTGGTTCTCGACATGGTATCTGAGTTCAGGTTCAGGTTCGCTGGAAGGGGGAGTGTTGAAATATAACATAAGATCTAATTTTGGGGCTTTTGAGCGCCCATGATCCACTCTTCAACCTGAAAAATGGGATTTTGAGTGAGAGGGAGTGTTGAAATATATCATAAGATCAATTTAGAGTCTTTCTCTAACACCTTGAGGTTTTAGATGGACAGATTCTCAACAATGCTTTGTGAAATACCAGCAGAACTTCCTGGAGGATCCAGCAACCCTCCAATAAAATCCATCTGTTGAATTTTTCTTTTTGAACCGAAACTTTTTTACAAAATACCTCGACTCAACCGAAAAATTAAAAGAAGTGACTGCACAGAGTGTGTTACAAATTAAGCGACGCCAACGCAAGCTCAATAACACTGACTTTGTGAAAGTTGGATCAGAATTTCAGAGAAAAATAGCGGAATCAGTGACAGTTGAAGAAAGTAAACTGTCACTGATACTAAGCTTTACATAAGTTACTAGTGTTAAGAAATCAAGTGTAAATTCTTTGTTTGAGTATACTTTCTTTGTATATAACTGGCTAGGGTCCCTCAGGTGATGCCTTGCTAGAGCTCAAAGGCTTCCCTGCTTTAGTTCACAAAACCACCAAATCAAGCAATCCTTCTACTGCAGCATTTTATTTTTATATCCCAGTCTATAAAACCCTTATAACAACTTATGGACATCGTCTCAGTTAGAATCACAAATTTTCTTCTTTACATCAACCATGGATGTAATCACTGTGGACCGCAGGACTTACCTGAGGTCCGCCTCTAGAATAACTGTGCTGGCTCACTTGCTGGGGCTGACCGCTCTCGTTCTCTTGATTTTCTGGTTGCTGCATTACCGTGAAGGCCTCGACTTGGATTCAGAGAATCCAAGTCGTGTCTTCAATGTAAAATTTAGCATCTCATTGAACTTGAAAATTTATCTAGCTTTACTCACTAGTTGCATCTTACAGTCATACGGTATTTAACAATACTGTATCTGGAATGCAGGTTCATCCATTTCTTATGTACTTCGGGTTCATCTCAGGGACGAAGCCAGCAAACATCCACAAGGGGGGCCAAAAAAATTTCTTCGACACACTAAATTTTTTTGTTAACACAGTAAAATATTCAATATAAAATAAATACAAAAATACTAGTAAAAAAAATTATAGTAAAACTTTGCGTTCTTTTAAATCAAGATATCAAATATATAATTGTGACAACTAAAATATTTAGCTATTTATCTTCAAATATATTTAAGTATAAAATGATCGGGAAACTCATCATAATAACTCTAAGTTATACTGTAATCTTTAATTAGCAACTAATACACATTAAATGAAATTAGATTATGAATAGAAGCAAGTAAAATTTTAACAATACCTCAAAAACTACATATTATGCCTATTAACTTTACAAAAACAACATATGATTATTTAGAAGATGACAAGTTACAGTTTAAACAAGTAAAAATGTTACTTGGATGATGAAATTTGAATTGACGATGAGTAAAATCAATATTAATATATATTAATTAAAAAACTGATAATACACGAGGATTAAATCTATTTTACGATAATGAGAAGTGAGGTATAAGTTTCTGAGACCTCCACCAAAGATTCTTGTTTTTTTAAAAGAACCATATTGATGTTTAACTTTATCACATATTACATTCTACATTTTTTTAAAATAGGATAATTGTATGTATATCCATATTTTTGTTTGTTTTTATTTTTAAATTTGGTCTAATACATGAATTAGAGAAATCTAAGTATTAAAACGTTATTTTACAATGTAAATTTTTTTTTAGGAGTTTTTTTAAGGGGGGCCAAATTTTTATATTTATATAAATATGTAGATAAAATATATTTTTTTAAAAATTATATAACTCAAATTATAACATTATGGAAACCCTAGGGGGGGCCATGGCCCCTTCTGGCCCCTATGTAGCTTCGTCCCTGGTTCATCTTTTTGCTGCTGAAGGTACAGATTTTCGGGATTTTCAGTTTCATATAAGTTTGCAGCGTATAAGATTCTGATTGTGTGCGTGCTTGTGTTTTTGAGATCAGCAATGATGGTATACAAGACCATACCAGCAGAACATCAAGTGCAGAAGTTCGTGCATTTGTTCTTCAATCTGGTTTCGCTTGTGCTGGGCATTGTCGGAATTCATGCTGTATTCAAGTATCATGATAAGCTTCACTTAGAGGACATGACTAGCTTGCATTCATGGATTGGCATGGTTACCTTCTGCTTATTCATCTTGCAGGCAAGTGAAAGCCGCTAAACTGACAAAAATCTACCGTTTGTAGTCCTAAAACTATGAGCTTGTTTGGCTGTTTACCTTGGCTTAAAGGTTGTGCTTCAAGTATTTTCGACTTTTAACAGAAAATGTTTGTTTGTGTATTGAGTCAGAAGTCGGATTGAAGTTAGAAATAAACCATAAAGTGACTTAAAACCAGAAATTAGTTGGCTTACTTTCGTGACTTTATTTTTTAAAACTTTTTTTAAGTCACAATTTTAAACTCATCCAAACGGGCACTATATCTGATCAACTCTGGTTTCTGCAGTGGCTGTTTGGATTCAGTTTCTTTCTGTTTTCACAAGCTTCAACAGTAAATACAAGAGCACGAGCACTCCCATGGCACGTAAATGGAGGCAGGGCGCTCTTGTACATGGCGATATGTGCAGCCGAGACAGGGTTGATGCAGAAGGCCACCTACTTGCGGCTTGGCGGCAGCAGAGAGTCTCACCTAATGAATGTCCTGGGAGTTCTGATCCTTCTATTTGGCATCACAGTTGATATCTCTGTTGCGCTTGCACGCTGTATCTGACCTATCCGTCTTCTGCTTCAATCACAACCAGAAGACCATAACATAACATGCGAAGAAGTTCAATTCTCAATGGTGAAATATAAGACTTGATGTAAATATCATTACTTTCTATGGACAACAAACCCCTTAATCCATGGCTTATATATAACTAGGATAAAAAATTCAAGATTAATAAAGAACAAGGTGTACATATGACACAAACAAGGAATCATCAAGGGCTACATCCGACAACATTAACTTGCATGATTGATATTCCCAAGGACAACTTCAAAAACAATAATTGATGCACTAACTAAACTCGATGGTTAATAATCCAAGTAAGAAACCATTTGATACCCCAGTTGGACCATATAAATATTTACACATGTCAAAACACTTCACTTGAGATATCTGTGCAAGGAGCTACGGATCTGGGCACATTTGTCTCTACAACGATTATGGCAGCTATATTTCCTCTGGAAAGCAGCCGATATGATAAGCCTCAATGCTGTCAATTATCTGGTAGTGATTAGTGGCTGAGCTTTGTTCGCTTGATGTAAACTTTCTAACAGGAAAGTCCCGATAAGGGCGTTGAACAGGAGGTAGCATCAGAGCAGATTGTTTGTCCATTGACAGCAGGCGCCGACATTTACTGCACCAAGGTAATGTGAGAAAATTTTTAACACTTAATATAAAGGCTTAATAACCTTTTAGCCCTCGAAGTATGGGTGGAAGTTCCGATGCGGCCTCGAAGTTTTAAAACGTACCTTCTGACCCTCAAAGTATCTTTGTCGTACCTTTTAGCCCTTTTTAAAAATACTGGTATAAATCGGGGGATAAACTTGACAATTCATATTCGGGGTAAAGTTTGAGGGTACCTTCTAACCCTTAAAGTATACATCTCGTTCTTTTTAACCCCTAAAAAATACATTAAAATACATTAGATGTTCCTTTTAATCCTTAATGTTTAATGCCCCTTTTAACCCTCACGTGTGAAATGCCAACTTTGTCTACCCCGTTATATACCGGTATACGCCATAAGGGCTAAAAGGTACGACAAAGATACTTTGAGGGTCGAAAGGTACGTTTTTAAACTTCGAGGCCGCATCGGAACTTCCACCCAAACTTCAAGGGCTAAAAGGTCATTAAGCCTAAACAACTAAATAAATTGAAAGTAGAAACTGCACCTGCAGACTTTGGTGAATAGAGTTCGATAGCTGCATATCCATAGCTACAACAAATAATTAGAAACATTAAAATCTACTACAATATGCTTCAAATGTCAATTACTAATGTGCTACAGCAATTTAAACTTTATAATGCAAGAGGCAATACCAACAGGGAATGTAATGCTGTTTCAGCTTTGATGCCGGTAAAGTACTGCAGTGCTAGAGCAGCATGTTCCTGTATTAATAAAAGTACGAACAGCAAGATATAAACATATCAACTGACAAGTATCCATAGACTCAATAAGTTAACAAATAATGTTACCGTTATGTGTCTGAATACATGATGAACAGAAAAACCCCTAGCATGTAGATAGCTGCCACCCTATACAAGAAAGTAAATATGCATTAGGAATAGCTTAGAAGTCAATGGAACTTGAATTGGAGAAGAAAAATTTGTTACAGATGCATATACATATAGTTCCACCAATTTGCTAGTGAACGGAAGGATTCAGTGCAAATTACAATTAAATTCCGATGTGACATATCAAACAATAAAGTTAGTCTTTGACAAAATAACTACATGAAGACCTGAGTTATGCTAGTGTAAAATAATAATAATAATTAGTTAACCAACATAAGCAACATAAGGCAGAATACAGAATAGGTTAATCATGAAAAAAATCGCACCTCCATAGAAATATAATGTGCAAGATAAACAAGCATACCTCATCAGGTGAAAAGAAAGCCACAGCATCAGGATACACAGAGCCAGCTGGATGCAAGGACAGTACAGCTCTGAAGATCGAAGGAAACAACAGCTCAATTACAGAAATCTTCCCTGCGGCATCATCTTTCATTGTTGAGTGTCCTAACTTATTTGAGTTATGAAAGCTGTGCTCTTTTGATGGGTCCATAAAGGGCTCACTAGATGACATGGGTAGCAAGGCTGCGCGTTTTAACCATTTCAACCGCTGGTATGTAAAAGTTTTGACGTCCTGGACTTCTTTTTCCAGGGACAACAGAATATCAGATACTGTTGTTAATTCGCTCGGCTCCTCTTCCTCGCTCCCTGTTGATGTTTCCTTATCACAACGTTTCTTCAATGGTGATCCGGTCTCGTTATCATCATCAAGATGGGGAAAGAATCTCTTCTTCTGATCAGTAAATGCCTTCAATGCCAACCTGCCAACATTAGGGATCACTTAGGACTGAATTTAGCAGCAAGTCCATAAATAGTTAATATATATGGTGTGAGATACAGTTCTCTTATATTTTTCAAGATAATCCATGACTGGAATAATTTATATTGGCATATCTGCTTTCACTTCTTCTCCTTTTTAATATTCAACATAAGTCTATCTGACATGCCCTTTTACAGTGTGCATGTGTACTACAAAGGAGTAATACGAAACCAAGAATGGACTGTTATCCATTAGCAAGTGAAAAAGTTTCAAGCACGATAATCCCAGCATCTTTATTATTTTAAATTACGGAGGCAATTCAATTAAAATGTATGAAGACCCATAGGTCAGACGATAAACCCACCTGGTCCGATCAACAGCAGATGCACCAGCCTGACCAGCAAGTTGACGTTTCCACGCATATGCAACAACAGCGCCATCTGGGCATACCAAAGGCATGTGAAGACCCCAAGAATTGCTTCTTGAGCGAAGAGATTCATTCAGAACCCCAGAATCTTCTAGCTGCTTTCCTGAAAAAAGCAAAAAAGATTTAAGTTTGCAAAAGCCATCAGATACCATAATATAAAGTCATAACGAAAAGAGAATAAGATATTTCTGACATCAAGGATTTCACCCAACACATTTCATCATTGACTGTCTAATCCAATATCTACTTCATTTAATGAATCTTATAATAGGAATTCAAACATCGACAATCAATCAGACGAATCATTTGCCACCAACAAACCTGATGCTTCCAATTCGGGAAATGAATCAACTTCAGATGAATCAGACGAATTAGACATAGCAGACAATAGGGCTAGTTGATTATACTTGTCGAAGAGTATGTGAAGAGAACTTAAATTTATGAAGATGGAAAGTTCAGATGGAGAAGCATGACATGGTTTTTTAAGTTCTAATTAAAAATGTACAGCATACCGATATAATATAGCCGTTGTGTGAATGCGATACTTCTGAATCATTGTTTATATCAGTTTTGAAAAGATGGTCATGTCAAATCAATAGAGCCGTTGGACATCTTTCCGGTCCATATAATTTTTTGGAGTTAACCGTATGATGTTTGTATATTAATAAGTAATAAGTGATTTAAATGAGCATCCGTTAAAAGTTGTGAAGTAATTAAGTTTTTCTGTCATCCCTCTCTTAAGTTTGACTAGAGACAAATCTTGTCCAAGACAAGATCTATAATTGAGTGTGTTTAATTATATAACCAAAAAACAACACACCATTATTTGTTCGTGATAACATGAGTATAGACTTCCACAAACACACACACACGGCATAAAATAATACAAATAATTCTCATAATATGGCTTGATAAAAGCTTACCACAAAGATTGCCATAAGTTAAATGTTATATCAAGAACCATCTATATACAAACCATAACTATTTATTTGTGCAGATGTCGTTACATTAATTATGCATTCATCCAGTCCAAACATCCATAATAAGTTTATTCACTTCTTTAATTAATTTCACATAAGCTACTAAAACCCGAGAACCCTCCATATCCCCATATCTTCCCGCAAAATACTACAAACTTCATCGCCCACCCTCTACACAATGTATACGTATATACATTTTGATTATGATCAACAAATCATGTATATACGTATACATTCTACTATTCTAATATTCACAATTTGATTGAGCAGAACAAACAGCACTACGCAAATAGTTCAATCAAATATATACCATCATATATAAAATCTAAAATTACAAGTATGTATATGTAATTATGTATATACATTTTTATTAATTTCAACAAATCATGTATATACATATACACACACAATTTGATTGAGCTGAACAACCGGCACAAATTGTTCAGCTCAATCAAAACATATACAAACATATATAAAACTGAAACCGTAATATTTTTGACTCTAGCTCTATCTCGATAAGAGCAAGTCCAACACTATGCTAAGAGGTTCCCTAAAAATATTATAAAATAATATGTCTTAGTGATTTAGCACAAGATTTAGCACATGAGCTCCAATAGTACTCCTTATATCCATTCCCTATTACTATAATAATATTAAATAGTGGAGGAGAGAGGGAAAAAAGAGAGGGAAATGATGTGAAGGAGAGAGAGAAATGAATATTTTAATGATAAAAATAGTTTAGAAGTGGCTAGCATATTCTAAAAATAGGGAAGGGGAGGCTTGTGCTAGTGATTTAGCATGCTCTAAGTATTAGAACAGATACTCATCCGTAAAGCATATAACTCTGAATAGCAAAAAAAAAAAAATGGCGAGAAATTACCGACGGCACGGAGGTCCTGGAGAAACTGGCGCATAGAAGACTCTTCTTGGACGATTAATTTTAAGGGCTTGTTTGACTGCCGGTTTTGACCGGCCATGAACATGGCTTCGAGAATCCGGTCGGCGCCTAATCTGATGTCGGCGATCAAACGGCCGGCGTGGTTCAGGCGGTCCATTGCTAGGGCCACTTGCTTCGGCGGCGCCTCCGTAGTCGCCGGCGCCGGAGGGGACTGTTGTTGCTGCTGCATAGTTGGGTGCCCGGGAATGTGAGTTTGGGTTTTTTGGTTTGAGATTTGGGAATCACTGTTGTTTAGCACAGGCTTCAAAAGTATCAACTATGATTATAATATTTCGATTTAAAAGAATTTTGTAGGACTTTTATTTGTTAAAGTGATTTATAGAATTGAATAATTTATGAATTTAATGGATCACACGTGACTTTGATTTTATATGAAATTTAAGAGATTCAAAATAAATTAATATTGAATAAACATAAATTTGATCATATTTTTCGAAATCTCATGAATTATGACAAGAAATTTAAAAATGCAATGAGTAATTCAACAAAAATCTATCATTTTTAATAAATTTAAAAAAATATCAATTTTTTAGTATTTTCAAATTTTAATAAAATTTTGAAAATCACAATTAAATTTATTGGAATTTTATGTATAACTCAAATCATGATTGAATTCGAATAGATTAAAATTCTATTAAATTGCGTTGGACAACGTGTATTTCATTTTAAATGATATGATTCGATGTTCAATTTTGCATTATTAACTTTATACTAGTTTTTAAATATCTTGAATTTCAAATTTAATTTTTTTATATATTCAAATTATTATTTGATCAAATTTTAGATTTCAAATGAAATTATGTTTCCAAACATATTACTCCCTTCGTCCCTTTGAGATATATACATTTGTATTGGGCACGGAGACTAAAAAAGTGTATAAAGTAATGTAAAGTGATAAGAAAGAGAAAGAAAAATTGATAAAGTGGTGGGACCCATTAATATTTAAGTGATAAATTGGAAAAAGTAGATGAAATTAGTGGGTGAGTGAGATTTTTATATTGGGTTTGTCTAGTGTGTGCCCATGGGCACATGCTAAGCACAAAAATCCATCAATTTGGAGGATTTTGATTGGTGTGGTTGTTGTAACTGCAGGGGGGTCCACCATTATTAGGGAGGGTAAGCCAATCAAAACTCTCCAAATTTATAGGTTTTAGTGCTTAGCATGTGTCCATGGGTACACACTAGAAAAACCGTTTTATATTATAAAAATTTATTATTTTGAGGAAGTTTTAAAATGTATAGAATTGAATGGGATATCCTGAGAAAGAAAGTGTATAGAATTCAAAGGGAGGGAGGGAGTATTACTTTAACTCAATGCCTCTTTATTTCATGAAGGAAAATAAGGCAAATCTGATGTGGGTACATGTCGTTAACTCAATATTTTTGGAGTTTGAGTGACGTTTGTAGAAATTTGAATGAAAATATGGGAGAATGCGGGAGACGGTAAATAAAAACATGGGCTTTTGGAAGTCATTCTTTTCGGGCCTTATAGAAGGAGATGGTCTGACAAATCAGAAAGAAAAAGTAAAGGAGGGTCGGACATCAAACTGGTAGCCCAGTCTAAGATTGATCTTGGGCTTCGACGTAGAGTTCCAAGAAGACCTACCACACACAGCCCGTCCAAAACCTCCTCAATTTATGCCTCACGTTTCACGAGTGCATTTCATAATTCATAATCACAATATCAACATTTTAACCACCTCGGTATCAACTTCTTAACTATCAGTTCTAGTATCAATGGTTGATCCCTCAACATTTATTATTCTACATTAGTATGATATTGTCGGTTTTAGACTATAATCAAATTCACACAAATTTATTTTTTGAAATCTCACCAAAAGAACAAGTTAATAAAATTATTTTGATTATTTATTTGAAGACAAATTTCCATAAACAGTGATTTGTGTTGAAATCCACTCAACAGAATCTATAAATCTTTAACTTTCGGTAAAAAGATGTGAGAATAATAATATTAAGGGACCGTTTGGGTGAATTTAAAATAAGTGCTTTTCACTTAAAGTAAAAAAATGAAAAGTTAGCATTCTCATCTTCTTTTTGACTTTTTACACAAATGTACTAATAAGTGTTTTCAACCCAAAATGGGACAAATTCATTTATTGTCATAAAAGCCTATAATATCCTATCTAATTTTAGATAAACAAAATTATAGTATTTTTGACAACTTTAGTTGCCAACCATTGGAGTGACTATTGATAAGAGGGGTGCCAAAAGTAACTTAAAAGAAAGAGAAAATAAAATATTGATATTTTTGATGAATAAGCATGTTTAGCAATTTTCGTTGGCACCTCACATCGGAGATGCTCTAAGTCATCGCCTGGGATTTTCATCCATTCATCCGTTAGACAACTGTAATTTGTGAACCAGTTCAAAGAACTGAGCAAGACTCGTAAGTCGTAAGTCATGACATTGCTAGTGGCGAACACTTGCCAAACTATTGTAACAGTCTCTATCTAACTCTGGTGACGGCCGTGGATATACATATTCAAGTATTCAACCACCTCCTGTTGTACCGCTTCCACAGCCGAGTCCATTCCCAAACTAACCTAGTTTGGAGTTGGTTTTCCCAATCTAACCTACTTTGTTCGATTCTTCCCAAACTAACCTACTTTACTATTCAAACTCAGTCTTTTCATTTTTCAGATTTTATTTCATTTATAAAAATCCTTTTATATTATATATATATAGTAATACCAAACGGGTTATATAAAATTCATAATTTATATTATTATTATATTAAAATTTATATTTTACGTAGATAATTATTATTGATTAATAAATAAATATTAAGTTAAGTATATTTATATTAAAATTTGTAATTAATTATTGACTTATATAAATAAATGAAATTTATATTTTTAAAATTATTTATTTTGTAATTTTTTTATGAATTGTCAAATCTACTGTAAAGTTGTCTGCTTGTAAGAAAATAATGTATCTGTGGAAACGAATTGTCACCTCAATGTAAGCTTTTTCTAGCTGCTATTCAAAATTTAAAACAGAGCAGTCTAGTCTAGTCAAACAGTAAGATTTTCAAAATAATTTTACTTTTTCAGCTGCATGCTATTCAAACTTTTCAGTGTATAGTCACTTCAACTGTTTTTAAAAATAATAATTCAACACCTCTAACATTATTATACCACTTGAAATGGCTATATATACATGCACTTAGACTCCTGCATTGAAACACAACATAACAAACAAAGGTACTTTTATTTAAATTTCTCTCAATTCTAGGTATTCTTATTATAAGCTTGTACACATTATACTAAATTTTGTCATTTGTATATTTTCATTTCAGATGGAAAATTCAAATTCAAACAATTATCCAGATTTTGGAGATCACTATGGAGATCATTTCATGAGTCAAAATAATAATTATTATGATAATTATAATCCTTTTCAGGCTCAAGATACAAATGTTGGTACTAGCCAAAATAACACAAATTTTTATCACTCCCAGGAAATTCAAATGGAAGAAATTATCAACGAGGGAGTAAGAAGATCAACTGCAGTCTATAATCTAAGCGAAACTGACAATTTTAACTCATATCAGGAAGTGGATAGTGAGGACTTGGATAGTGAAGAATTAGACGGTAGTGACGATGCGAATGATTCAGATTCATCAAGCGATGCAGGTGCTGATGGTCAAAATAATGAGGCAAATTATACGGAGGAACATACTCCTAGTGCGCCATGGTTTGCAACTGAAGATGTCACCAACAATGATCGCAATGGAAAATTGTTGATCGCAATGGGGTTCGATTCAAATAACCATCAATATCCACTTGCTTATGGCCTTGTTGATGAAGAAACAACAATCAATTGGTCATGGTTCTTACGTTTACTCCGAAGATATATATGCCAGGATAGGAGAGGAGTATGTATAATTTCAGATCGTCACGCTGGAATTATTGAAGCAATGAAAAAAGATCAAAATGGTTTCACCGGTGACATGGGTATACACCGTTTTTGTCTTCTACACATTCGTAGTAATTTCAGTTCAGCATATCCTGGAACACATTTGAAGATGTTATGTTGGCTAGCTGGAAATACATCTCAAGTGAGAAAGTTCGATGCAGCAATGAAGCAAATTAAAGAGCTCAATCCTGATGCAGAAAAATGGCTTCGTAATATCCCGCTTGAGATGTGGACAATGTCTTTTGATGGAGGACATCGTTATGGGCAAGCAACGACAAATATGATCGAAAGTTTCAACGGATGTATAAGATCTGCTCGTTTTCTGCCGGTCACATCAATGGTGGAGTATTTATATTATCGCTCCGTAAAACTTGTTGCAGAAAGACGTACACAGACCTTAAATGATCTCCAAAATGGTCATATTTATTGCCAGAAATCAAGAGAGCTATTCGAAAATATTGAAAAGAAGGCATCAGCACACAAAATCATCCCGTATAATGAACAAAGAGGAATTTTCGAAGTGACTACTGCTCGTTACAAGACTCAGAAGGGGTATTGGAAAGGTGGCAACAAGCATACAATTGACCTTGGTAAAGGCTTTTGCTCTTGTGGAAAATGGAGTCGATATCATTCCCCATGTTCGCACATAGTTGCGGGTTGTTTGATGTGCAGTCTTGATTGGAAACAATATATTGAACCATCTCATAGTTTGACAACATTATATGAGATGTGGAAATATGAATTTTTTCCACTCGCTAATCAAGCTTATTGGACATTTCCACTGGCAAATAATTGGGAAAGATATGGCACGCTCTTTCCAGATGAGAATTTGAAGAAGAAGAAAAATAAACGAGGATAGAGAGGTCAAAGTCAGCGTATTCGGACAGAGATGGACAATTCAAGAAAAGCTATAAGCTGTGGGAGATGTGGACAAGAAGGCCATACAAGACGTAGCTCACGATGTCCTCAAAATAAGCATTAGTAACGCATAAATGCATGTGTAATTGTCTTTTATTAATTATGAAGTCTTTTAATTTTAGTTGTAGTATTATTTTATATTATTTGTATTGTTTAATATATGTTTTGTATTTGAAAATTATGAAATTTGTGATATATTTATATATTTATAATTTATTATTATAAATGAAAGAATTCTAGTAAATTAAATAAAAATTTAAAAAATGAAAAGAAAATACAAAAACTGAGTTTGAACAGTAAAGTAGGTTAGTCTGGGAATGATTGAACAAAGTAGGTTAGTTTGGGAAAACCAACTCCAAACTAGATTAGTTTGGGAATGGACTCTCCACAGCCAGCACCAAATAAAATATATCTAGTACCCTCAAACATTTATTCTAGTTTATTCTGGTACGTTACTTGTGCATATGTAACCAATGTATCGTGGTAGAAATCAGAATTCAAAATTAATCAATTAATTTATTGATTCAAGATTTACATAGAATTTGTTTGAAATTCTTTGGATTAACGGAGATTTTTAGTCAAGTCGGAATGTATCAGTAAATCAATAAAATTCTTAAAATTAATCGAGTATTTTAGAATATTGAATGAATGTAGGTCACCGAACATATGCACCGTGCTTTATATGTTGAAGAAATCGATCATACGTCAATTTACACACATGCATGGCTATTTCTCAGTTTTCACTGAGGAAAGCTTGTTCAACTTCTTTTTACATGCACTGGGAGATCTTCGGGTTTAAGGCAAAGCTATGCAGTATCATGCATTGAAACATGAAAGCATTGACATTGTAACAGAAACGTTTCGGCCATAACTAGAATTGTTTGTTATTTGGCTTTCGGGTATGTGACAAGTGCGATGTACTAAGCTTGTGTTACTTCACTTCATGTAATGTCATAGGTTTCTTTTTCCAATATCTTGTGTTTTCTTACTTTTGTACCACACTCAACTAAATCACTAGAATAGTGTAATTATGTATTTACCGGATAATGATTGTGGTTGATCGTGATAACAGCTTGGAGCTTGATTAGCCTGGACAAATTAGTGCTTTATGTTGAATGGTAGGTGCTCGTGCGAAGATGTATAATTACATGTACATGATTAATGGTATATCTATCATATAGATATAATGAATACACTGGTATTATGTGTTTTAATAATCAAGGTTTAAGTTTAAGCAAGGTATATGATTGTTCGGTGAGTTTAAACTTTAAAGTTATGAGTTACTCCCTCCGTCCCAATGAATTGTATACAGTTTTCTTTTTGGGACTTCCCATCATATACATTCCAAAAGTAGTAAACTTTTATAATATAAAATATCATTACACCAATTACTTTTCTCCACTATCTCCATTTTATAATAATATAAACACTATTACACCCACTACTTCCTTCCACTATCTCAAATCTATTACTCCCTCTATTCCAAAATAATAGTCGCTTTGACTTTGTGCACGTATTTTGAGGTGTAAAAAAAACATATTTCTACACATTATTTTTGAAATTTTCTTTTTTTGAATAAAAGTTTAACATCTCTATTTTTATTCAGAAAAAGAAAATTTCAAAAATAACATGTAGAAGTATGTTTTTTTTGCACCTCAAAATACGTGTACAAAGTCAAAGCGACTATTATTTTGGAATGGAGGGAGTATTAAATATAAACGGGTCCCACCACTATACCTACTTTTCATCTAACTTTACTCATTTCTTACACCATTTCTTGGTCTCCGTGTCCCAGCCATTTGTATACAGATGACTGGGATGGAGGGAGTATGTTTTATATTGGACTTGGTGTGACTCAGCATGTTTGAATAATTTTATATTCTATGGATTATTAAAATAATAATATTTGATGATTTATTTATATAAAAGTTGAAATTGATTTATAATAAAAAAATATAAAAATGAAATAAGCTCATTAAAAAAATATATCTTACCAATTACAGGGTTAAAGTCAATTATTTCTAATTTTAAACCAATTTCCGACTAATTATAAAAATAAATATTTTTTCAGTTCCAATCGAAAAACACTTCAATCTCGAACATAAAAACCCGGTCAAATACGCTCACAGCTGCACTATGTCAGTTTCGACACGAGCTGTATAATCATAAGAATCATGTATTGAGATTTGAGAAGGATTGCGGTGTGGGCTTCAGATAATATTTAAAGTCATGCACTGATTACAGGTAATTATTTGTTTGATATTATAAGATGGAATTTAATATTTTAATCGAGCCACTCATCAGATGTAGGTTTTTCTTTTCTGGGCTTGTGGGAGAACTTTAATTAAAATTTTCACTTTGTCACGCGAAGTAATCAACGCTTCAAGGTCACTTTAAGTTGACATGGCCGAAATAAATATCATACAGTGATACAGTACATTATTCTTTTCTTATTTGCTGCCTACGCACACTAGTTTTAGCAAAATGAAAACGAAATAACTTGATATATGTGAGTATTTTCGACCTAATTCATTAAATTATAAAGAATTAGATAGATGTTTTATTCGGTTAGAATTTAAGTCGAATTTATTCAGTTCAATTAACTAAACTGAGTATATTCGTTTCGATTAACTAAACAGAATTATTTCGATTATTTTGATTGGATAGACCAATTAAATATTAGAATTTTGGATTAAATATGTCAAATGAAATAATAGTTAATATTAAATTCATATCATATTTACAGACTCAAATCTGTCACACTTTTGATGTAAATACACTCCATATACTACTGCAATTAAATTTATTGTACATGATTTCTAGCACAAATGCACATTATTCTACATTTTTTAATAATGTTATTAAAATCATAATACAGTACACTGAATTTTGTCTATCTTATCACATAGCATTGTAACAACTAAAACTACTTGTGTTTCTTTCGTCAAAAGAAATTTGGTATCAGACCAGATAATATCGACTTATGGATGATCGTAAAAGACAGACATCCCCACCGTATCCAGTAGGGAACACAGTCTAGTCAAATAATCTTTTTATTATAAAGTACCACACAGATGCAGGGTATCATTCTTATCATATCCAATTAGGTAATACGCTAAGTATAATACATATATACATATTTTTTTTTTATCTTTTATAAAATCTAACTACAAATTTTAGTGATAAATCGAAAATAAAATTATAAGTTTTTATATTTCAAAAATCTTTAAAAATTATACGATATACCAGTATTATTATACAACGGAATCATAATTATTGAATTATGTTGTTATGCAACCAATTTCGAAAATCAATTTTTATGTTCAAATTTGAAGTGTTAAATCATTTATATTACAATCATGTTTTAGATGTATTTTATAATAGAATTTATAATAATATTAATGATATATGACAGAATATTAATATTTTATATAACAAGGACTTTCCTGAAATGTTGCTTACAAATATATAACATACTATGTAAAAAAATATGCATTTCTGATAAGTGGAGACAATTGCCTGATTGAAATAATCAGAGCCGGTGATCCTTGTCTGGTTTCAGATACCGAAGACAACAAAATTTAAATAAAAAAGAATATGCACCGAAAGGCGCCGTATAAACTTAAATTTTAACACCGGCCATCATTTTATTTATATATCTCTATGTTCTGTTTGGTACAATCATCACTAATCTCTCCTCTTTCATAGTAGGGTCACGTTGCGAGCCGGACCGTTCATGCCACTTGAGAAGTCTGTATATTTTTTTTCAAAGTGAAAAAACTAAAGTTAAAGTTTATCCATTTTTCTATGTAATGCTAAAGGCGGAAATTTTTGTATTTTTATTATTTTGATTGACTCCTAACAGTGAACTTCCCTCAAATACATCAACCACACCAATCAAAATGATCTAAATGCAAAAATTCAATTCCCCCTTAGTATGGACACACACTAAACAATTTATAGTGAGTTAAATCTGATTCAGAGGAATTAATTAAATTTTAAAAAGAAACATGAAATAGTTACTGTTAAATCTTCGAACAAAAATAAATCTCTCCACAAAAGAAGACCTAGTTAAATTCTTTCTTCTTTTTTGAAAAGAGAAGACGTTAGTTATTTGAACTATCTTGTTTTCAATATATTTTATTGAAAAAAATCATATATAATATAAATACTCAAAATTCATTCTCTAACAAAATTATGAATATCAGAAATATTTAAAAAGATCTCATATGTACATATCTAAGCATAATGGATTTATTTTGAGAAAAAATGTCCGGTTTCTTATTATTTTTGAATATTTGCAGTTAAGCTGTTTAACTTATATAAAGTCGGTTTAACTTCCTTACAGAAAAAAAGTCGGTCTAAATTATATATAGTCTTTTATTTTTTAGACGAGGAGAGGATGGTCTCTAAATATGATACACTTTTTAATTTAATTTAATTAAATAAAAAAGCAATGTTGATATATGTATATAAGAGGAAAGTTCTATGGAGACCGCTATTTCATCGGAGACCACGCATGTTTTGCAATCAAAACACTATAAAATAAATTATTTTGTAAAATATGTTCTACGAATATCATGTATTCATTAAAATTGTTGAATATCATCTATGTTTAATAAGTAGATAATATATGTTCTGCAAGTTTAACAAATGTTCTGCAAACTGAATATATTTCATAGAACAAAACATTTTGTAATGTTCCACATGTAAAACTTATATGATATTCAAGATTTTAAATGAAATAATGATTTCGTAGAACATGAATTACAAAACTATACGTTTTGCAATATTTTTATGAAATATTTTACTTGCAGAACATATGTGGTCTCCAAGTCTCCGAAAAAAATGTGGTCTCCGTTGAACTTAACTCATGTATATAAATAGATGTGATCGAGAGAAATTATGCAGCATTCGGGGGAATGTGTACAAGAGACGAACATGTTGATGGCCATGAAATTAGGTGTAAAGCTTTTCATAAATTAAGCCGTGACCAACTTTCTGTTTCTCTAGGGTTGTAAAGATTTTTAACCAACAAAGGTGGCCAAATACTCCTCGGTCCTATTTTATTTGTCACATATCTATTTTTGTTGGTCAAATTTACTAACTTTTGATCAAAGATCATAAGTCACTCTTTTATTATTTTAAAAAACTGAAAATTACATCTTAAAATAGATTAAAAGTTATTTCCGGTGACATATTTTTTCTATTTTTTCAATTGATAAAATATTAATAAATTTCAGTCAAACTTTGATCAATTTGACCGGCACAAAACCAAATGTGACAACTAAAATTGGACGGAAGGAGTAGTAATTATCGAAAACAATCAGGTGAAAAGTAGATTTGTCGATGGTTGAGTTTGATTCGGATGAGCATAAATTCGTATGCATATATCTATTTAAATTTTGAAATTCAGTATAGATCCAATTATATATCATAGTTTAGAATTCTTAGAAATCATTTTCTTTCACCTTAAATTATGAAAACTTTGCTAGGAGTGGTATTTTTTCAGTCATCCGTGACCAGGTTCAATATACAACAGCTTCTTAAAATAAGGAAAAGCTTTGCATCTGATGTAAAGTTTTGGTACTTTACACAATTTGAAGAAATCTAGAGTCATACATTTGGAGCTTAAATAAACATAAATTAGCCTTTAACCAACCCTTTAGTAAAGGTAAAGTAACCCACTCTCCCGCAGTTGAAGGTCATTGTGTTATGGAAATGCTTTCTTTCACATTCTACGTGATCTAGGGACTCAAACTTGTACCTTAAACACTTTGTTAGTGCACCGCTTGTAAATTCTGAATAATTTTTGAGATATCGAATTTTTATAATTTTCAAGTTCTTGCTATCGACAAAATTATCTGTTTTGATGATATAATTTAGAAAAAGATTAAATAACATTAGCCTAATAATCTCAGAATACGTCTATGATATTCTTAAAATTTTAGATAGATCAATTATTTCATTTTTCATGTTAAAATATGATATGATCTTGATAATTCCTATTCCGAATATCTCGAAGTTTTACAAGAATTGATCACTTAATATGATATCAAAATTTAGACTTGCAGAAAACTTGAATTCAATTTTTTATTATCCCCGATATTCTTATAATCCAGTCTCGAGTGAGCTCGAGATTTTGAGAGAATGGTCACTGTTGTCGCAGGATAGAACAAGATTTTGAGCTTATTCGTAATATTATATCTGATTTATCCAAATGAAAGATGTATACATGTGTTTTTCTTTTTCATAATAAAATGCACCACTCTGTAGTCTGTACTTTCACATGACAATATATATGTGTGTTTCATCCTCCTCTGGTCAGAGAGGGGGACTTGATTTTCTCCCACTATCTACTGTCTTTTTTAGTTGCCTTCTGCAAGTAGAACAAGTAGAAACTCAGTTACAACACTGATCACTATCTAGCACTAGCACCACATGATAAAAATGGTGAATCTTCATCTAAAGTTGTTTCTCCTGTGCTCTCTTCTTGTTTTAGCCTCTGGGCATTCATCAAGAAACCTCCCAGTCATATCCTTTGATGAAGGCTACTCACAGCTCTTTGGAGATGATAATCTTATGCTTCTTGAAGATGGGAAATCAGTGCACATTTCCCTAGATCAAAGAACAGGTCTTTTATTATCTTTGTAGTGTTATTTAGCTTCTTTTTTGTTATGATTCATTTAATTCTTGTAAAAGATTTTGCATTTAAATATGTTTTGGGTAACATGCACAGGCTCTGGATTTGTGTCACAAGATCTTTATCTTCATGGGTTCTTTAGTGCTTCAATTAAGCTACCTGCAGATTACACTGCTGGAGTTGTTGTTGCATTTTATGTAAGTACTTTATTTACCACTAATTATAATAGCTGTGTTTCTGGACCCAGGACATGGGATGACGGAGAATAAGACTTTATCACTAGGCTATCCCGTCATGCTCTTTTGAGATTAATTGAATCCATGATGGCTTGATAAAACTTTCATTTTTGTGCTAATTTATGTTGGTTTGAGGCTTGATCCTTAGGTAACTTAATAAGCCTGCTTAATTGAATCGAATATGAACAATTATCGAAAGATTATCTCAAATGGTTAAGTTAACTTTTGGCATGTATAGATCTTTTCACTTATTGCAGAGTCTTCTAAACTCACATGTTACATAATTCTTAAATTCCTTCATTTCTTAGAAGTAACTGCTGGAATTTTTTTGTTGATTATAGATGTCGAACGGAGACATTTATGAGAAGACTCATGATGAAATTGATTTTGAGTTTCTGGGGAATATCAGAGGCAAGAATTGGAGGGTCCAGACCAACGTTTACGGAAATGGCAGCACCAACTTTGGGAGAGAAGAAAGATATGATCTGTGGTTTGATCCTTCCGAAGATTACCACCATTACAGTATACTGTGGACTGAGAATCAGATCATGTAAGAAATTATAAACCTTTCCGAGATGCAGCGCTTTACTTTTTCCATATTCCCATACAAATCATATTTTTTAATTAAGCTACTTCATCACTTGAAACATATCTAATAAGTATTAAGTAATAATTATTATGTATTATGTATGAACTCATATATTAAGACTATAAGACGCTTGTAATTTTTATAGTTTTGTGAATTCCGCGGATTCCCTGATCCAGCCACTCACCTTAGATTAATTTTAAGCTGTAACATCCAACACGGAACCTTGTCAACTTTACTGTTTTTAACATTTAAGTGTGATACTCTTGATCAATATCAATGCTTTATATAATAATCTGATTTTAGCTGATTTTGGATATGAATACATAATAGTAAGTGTCTGTCTGTCTATCACACAGTCTCAAACATACACAAATGTATAGTTGGCAGCTGGTCTAGAACATACGAATGATAATAGCATACAACTGGAAAAAAAACAGTATGAGACAATTTTCCGCTGAATGATACTGTAGCACCCCCGTGTATACATCAAAAGGGGTAACATGTCCAGCGTTTTTTTTCCACTGAACATATTCTTCTACTAACATACGTATGTCGTAGGTCAGGACCCGGACCCATATAGTTATAGTTGGATTCCCTGACTGTGTTGGATATAGTAGTGCATGTTGGTTTTGAATTTTTGTTTTTATCTGTAAGCTCAACTAACAAGGAAAAAGAGATTCCTCTGCATTTATAATGATTTGTCACCCCCTTCCCACTTGTTCCTTGTTTTACCTCTCTTTCAAAGATTAAATATGCAAAACTGACTCATTGTGTGTTCTGTTTGTGTCTGTTTTTCGAAAATGCATTGATCCACTTCTGTTTGTTTTGCTGCTTTTTTAAAATTTTGATGCAGCTTTTATGTGGACAATGTTCCTATTAGAGAGATCAAGAAAACCGAAGCAATGGGTAGGGCCTTCCCTTCGAAACCAATGACTTTGTATGCAACAATATGGGACGGGTCCGATTGGGCCACTAATGGTGGTCGATACAGGGTTAGTTACAAGTATGCCCCTTACGTGGCACGATTCTCAGACTTTGTGCTCCATGGCTGTTCCGTCGATCCTGTTGAGCAATTCTCCAAATGTGACAATGCACCAAAGTCTAGGTCCATTCCTACTGGCATCACACAAGAACAGAGGGCTAAAATGCAGCAGTTCCGAAAGAAGCACATGCAGTACTCCTACTGCTATGATAGAACCAGGTACAGGGCTCCTCCTTCTGAGTGCACAATTGATCTCAATGAAGCGAAAAGACTCCAAGGATTTGATCCGGTCACATTTGGTGGAACTCGACGCCACCATAGTAAACGACATCACCATAACAAATTAACTCTAAATAGGTTCACCGCTATCTGAAAAATGACCAATTAAGGTATCCACCCTTATCAATTTATCTACTTTCGATGTATAGAGTACAAAGAGAAGCAAGGTTGTTATGCATATGTTAATCTCCATTGATGCTTTATAAAGGTTGTCACTTGTCAGACCCTCATGGTTTCCAATAAACATATTGCCATATGCTAATTAGTAGTAGTATTTTCGCATTTAGGCCATGTTTTCGAGTCTGCTAAATAACAGGATTCGTTTATTTTATACACCCATGTCTTTGTATGAAAGCTGAACTCTCAGTTTTTGTCAAGATTGAGACCTGTCAATTCGATTTTCGTCGAAATCTGAGACTTGTCGAGTTGATATATGCAAGACTGGGACTTGTCAAGAAAGAGGTTATATCTACGGAGGGATCAGATTTGTCATATTATGTAGGAACATGGGGAAGTTAGAATTATCAAGTAGTTGTATCTTGGATGGTTGTAGCTCTGGAGGCTGCACCTACCTGCACATTAAATAGATTTGAAATTAGAGGTCGGAAATAATCAGTTAACTCAGCCGAGTACTTAGAGATCGAGGTGAAAAAAGTCATATTTAACCAAGTACGTTATTAGTTGAGTACTACTAGTACTTAGATATGATCGAAGTGAAAAAAGTCATATTTAACCAAGTACTCGGTTATTAGTTGAGTACTACTTAGATGTGATGACTAAAAATGATTACTAACAAAATTTTAAATGCTCCACGGATACAATCCATTTTCGATTTTTATAACCTTGACAAAATATAATGATGCAAGTAGATACAACCCATTTTCGATTAGAAGGAAAGACGCTAGTGCGTGTACAACTTGAATATAACTGATTTTCGATTTTTATGACCTCGAGTCCTTGACAGTAATATAATAAAAGTAGAAGAAAGATGTCAGTACTAAAGATACCGTCGCAGCGACCTCTGATAATGAAACTTGAACCATTTTTCTTTCACAAGGTAAAATGCAAAGCTTTGATTATCCAACCCCATGTAGGAAATTTGTCTTCAAACATTCTGACGTCTTTACAACACAAGAAGAGATCACCATGTGACCCAAGCAAGTAAAACTGAGGAAAGGGAATCACCAGGTCACGGTGCCACCTGTTTATGGCCATAACATCGTAAATGGTAGCTTACCTATCACTTGAAGTTTAAAATGACTTCCAAGTAATCTTACACAGACAGGTATATCAAATCTTGTAAAAGCGCACACACAAATTAGAAAGAGACGATAAAAGGCAATTAAATCTGATAAAACTGTCATAATCACCCTCATGCATAATTTGGCAGGAGGTGTTGCAAAGCAAAAATCTATAGTTGCTAGCATCTACGAGCATAGTTACTCGGTTTTCTTATGAGACTAAGATAACAAGAGATACATAGCTAAATTTCTCAACAGAAGGTATACTTGTTGACATCTTTAAGTTGTCGCCTCTGTGATTGTAGGCTCTTGTTGGTTGAAGCTCTAATCCGAGCATTCAGCTTCCTTCCTCTCTATCATTTTGATAAAATTGTGCACAATCGTCTTTCCTTCAGTAGTTATAATGCTTTCTGGATGGAATTGGACACCCTGAGTTTACATGCAGATAGTTACTATATAAATCAATTCTTTGGTGATTAGTAAATGGAAGAAAAAAGTAAAAATTCAAACAGGGGAAAAACGATTATAGGAAACTTGAAGGCTAGTAACCAGATAGGCAGATAGCATGAAAATCAATAACAACGAAACTACAATCTTTATTATTACAGTGCAAATGAAATATGCAACTGAACAGAGCAACAGGCTATAAGTAAGAAAGGGATTGGTTGTGTGGCGGTGTGCACGCCCTCACAAACCTCGAGAAAATCTGCTTCCTATGATCTAAGTCCAGACCAAACCTGCTGGCGTGCTAGATGTAATTTTGAAGTACATAACCAATAATAGGAGTAATATCTTGACAGTAAAAATCATTGGGGTTAGGTAGCAATCACTTCTTACGACAATGCATTGCAATCACCAAATATAGAAAATCATCATGAGCAGACAGTTCAATCTCGTATCATTATATTAAGGTAACATAACTGGAATATAAAAATCTTACCTGCAGATACTTGTACTTTTTGTGACGAGCAGCCATAATCAATCCATCTTCGGTCCATGCGGTCATCTCAAGAACGTCAGCAGGAAAACTCTCCTTTTCAATCACGAGGCTGTGATATCTGCCAGCAGTGAAGGGGCTGGGAAGCAATAGGAAACAAATTATTAAAATTTGAAATAGAAGAATATTAGAGGATACTTCTCTGCACTGCAACATTAAGCTGATGGCAGCGTGCACTAGCAAAACGTCAATTACCAAAATACAATAACTACCTACACAGGCCTCCAATGACAGTCTACTTATGGACTTGGTAGGTTACTAGATGTTGTCGGGACAGGAACTTACTTTGATAAACCTGAAAATAAACCCTCTTGATCCCCCTCGTTGTAGTACACAAGAGAACTCTTTCCATGCATAACCCCATAAGGAGAGCGCACAATTTTCCCTGCCAAAGATGGTGCAGAGGTAAAAAAAACCTCACAGAATACCTCAATAAATAAAAACTGTTGCAATCTATTAAAAAGAAAAATTGTCTACTACTTGATTTTCACAGATTAAAACACTATTATCTAAGAAAAGGTAGCTAGTCGTCATTTTCCCTATAAGTGTGATAGCATAAGTCTGAAACATGAAATATGATCTACTCATGTTAGATAACTTTGATGTCTGGTCTCCTGATTTATGCTGCCTTAAGTGAATCCGGATGCGACAGCTTCCATCTACTTCTCCTTATTACGCAAGCCATAACACAACAAAGGCCTACTCCCAGTGTGTAATTTGGTAATCCAGCACATAGGCCATAAGACCTATCTACTAGCAGTTCAAGATTTGGTATTTACAACCCAAAAGAATATTCATGTTATGGACGGAATATTTTATGTCATGTCAGATTAGTAACGAAGCATAGATGAACATATATTTTTGGCTCACCTCCAAAAGCCTCACCAATGCACTGCAAGCCCATGCACACACCAAAGAGGGGGACAGTGGGTCCAAGTTCTAACACAGTTTGCAATGATATTCCTGAATCTTGAGGAGCACCTGATGACAAAATATATGATAATATGTTGCTATAACAACAGAAAACTAAACAAGCAGCCCAACTGACAAAACCGTACCTGGCCCGGGAGATATAAGGATTCCTCGTGGATTTTTCCTAAGAAACGACAACAAGCAGTAAATTTCAGATAAGGTGTTTATTTATTATATAATATTTGAAATATGAATTGCATTTATATACAATTACTGAATCGCGCATTGCGTCCTTGCCCAAAAAAAACAGATGATATGCATGCCTAAATAGGAACCCTATAATCATTTTATACCGAGATCACAAAACATGGTATCAATGTCTTGCAATAATTTTACCTCTTCAGCTCATCCAGTGTAAGCTCATCGTTACGATACACCTCGAAGTCAAATCCCAGTTCTCCAATATACTACGCAATCACACAAGGAATAATCAGTATAACGTTTTACCGGCAACACAAATCAAAAGAATATTTCACAAAACAGAAATTCAAAGTTGTACATTTGACAACAAATGATGCTCAAAACTATGCACCAACTACCAAGAGGCATATGAAGGAGAAAGCCCTTAGAGTCCTGAATGAACGACACACAATAAGGAACGAAAATTGCTCTGATTTATCTTCTCTTTTTCCTTATAAAACAAGATTACCAAAAAATACAAACTTTACCACTAGAGCCAAACATCTTGTCATCATTTTCCCACCATAATACTTAAGCCCAGGAAATAAAACTCGACCTTCCGTCATTCTTGCATTTTACCAGCACAACACTTGTTCTCACTCCGGCAACCCAATCACGGTAAAATTAACAAATACAAAAATACAACAGTAGTTTCACCAGCATTATTCGATACAATTTCATCAGAATTCAAGAGTTCTATACCAAGAACTAACAAGACCCCGAAAAATGAAGCCTTAAACATCCAAGACAGAAATGTGACAATACAAGTATTCTAACAAAATCTACAAATTCATCATAAATCATTCGAAATCACTCAATTAAGCTAAACAATCACACAAACACAAACACACACACAATCATCAAATACCCATATGAGCACAAAACAAAACATAATCAAAGGTAAGAACAATAGACCTGACAAAGATTGTAAGTGAAGCTGTCATAATTATCAATAACAACAATTGGGTCTGTCTTCTTTTTCTCTCCCGACACAGCATTCACCGCCTCCGATGTTTTCGCAGACAAAGCCTGGGCTGTCCGAAACCCACCCGCCGGCGCATAAAAAGAAGATGCTAAAATGGGCTTGTGGCTATTCAAAGGGAAATTGACGAGACTGTTTGTAGCACATTTCGGGGGCTGTAACGCCAGTACAGGATGCGTCAGAAGAGTTGAAGAGAACACGCTGTTGAGACTCGACATAGTTTTGAATAGTTGAGGTGGTGCTTAGAATTTGGTCGCGAAGTTGCATCATATTTATATGGATCTCATGGGGGTTTTGAATTTTGATGGGTCAAACAATTGGTTGGGGGTTTTCTGTTGGTCATTAGGCCCACCTAATTATTTGGTATATTAAGATTCTTTAACGTATTTTCTTCCTCTTTTTTTTTTGAAACATCCATTTTTTTTAGTATTTGTGATAAAATTGAGATTTTTTGAAAAAATTTTGAGTATCAGTTATTCTAATTGGATTCATTGGTTCTTTTTGTTATTCATTTTTATGGTATCATTGATGTAGGGGTACAATGAGTAAGTCTATGATCATGGAATATTTTTATATTTATGTGTAAAATAGTATTATAAAATGGATTTTTTAAAAAATTTCTACGGATTTGTGTATGAAACGGGATAAAACAGATTTTTTGTAATCTTTTTAACGGTTTGTGTTTGTGAAACAGTTTTTTTTAAGTTTCTTTTTCCGTTTCTCTTGTAACGGTTTGTTTGGAATTTCTTTTTAATTTATTAATTTTATATCGGTGCAAAAATCAAACTTGTTATCAAGTATCTAAAAATGAGACTCAGTTCAATTTATTATTTAAATATACTCAAGAAAACAAATGAATAACATAATTTATATATCGGTTTCTCTAGTGTGTGACCATGAGCACATGTCAAGCACTAAAACTCATAAGTTTGACATACCTATCAGTATATTTCATCACTCTCAAATAACTTGATTTCGGAGAAGAAAACAAGAAATCAGCAATGCCCAGTTCAAAAATAAAAATAAAAAATGTGTCATATTATAAAAGTGGAGAGAAGATCTAGATTGAAGAGAATGAAACTGAAACTGAGTTTTAAGAGAACGCTTCTACGAACTCTTAAAAATCAGAGAAGAGTTACATGAAATAGGGTTAGAAACTCGAATGGAGAAGAGAACGCAACTTAATCAGTTCTTGAGAAATCACACATCAAGAGGTTTAAATTAGGAATCGTAACATTTTCGTATCCGAAACAAGATAAAGTTTTCAATATCCGAGACCATCTGCATCTAATGGAGAAATCATGTGATGTGATGCTATATAATACATTTGATATGTACTCACAAAACCCGTCTTCAAGTGATATCGACTTCATGTAACAGATAGAACTTCAAAATCATGTTTGACGAGTTAATCTGAGCTAAGGTCCGGTCTTCATGTGATATCGAGTTCATATAAACAGATAGAGTTTCAAAATCCCACATCAGATGAAGTTTCGATTTATAATTTAATTTTTATTAAATTTATCATAGAAGATACGTGAATCGCACGGATAGCCGATTGTTAAAAGCAAAATCCTAAGTTTTTGGTCAAAATTTATTTTAATAGGAATATTTTAATTTTGACTAAAACATTATACAATATTACAATTTAAGCTAAAATATTATAAAATTAACCGATTTATAGAGATTTCTATTTTATAATATATTTTAATAACATAATTTATTATAACTAAGATATATTATAATTAACTAAAATATGAGTACAAAATTGAACGATTAATTTATCGCCGTCCGCCGGTATTTGTAAAAAAGGTCAGAGCTAAGGAGCTACAGGCCTACATAACCTTATTTGCAGACACGAGGGGAAGAACTCAAAGAAGCTTAAAAGAAAGTGGAAACATGGTAGAAACAGAACACCCACGTCTTCTACTCCACCAATTCATATCCCCAGATCTTTGTAAGGTTGTATAATTATATATCACATATGCTCACATCTGTACATACATATGATTGTGTTTAATTAATGTTAATGTTCTGCAGGAACTAGAGTTCATTCACAAGAGTTGTAGCACAACTGGGTACAGGTCAAATGTGTTCTCCACTACTCTCTCTCATCTCATTGCTACAAATTCTTCTCAATTGATCATCCCTTTTGTCTCCATTAGAGGTGAACCCTTCTTTAATTTTGTTCCAATGGTGATGTTTTTTGAGTTAGTTTGCTTAAAGAATTGATAAAAATTGAATCTTCATGTGAAAGACAAAGTTATGCTTTTGAATGTTTGTTTTGCTTAAATGAATAAAAATTGAATCTTTAATGTGAAAGTTATGTTCTTGAATGTTTGTTTTGCTTAAAATTAATAAAAGTTGTGTCTTTTGTGTGAAAGTTGTGTTCTTGATTGTTTATTTGTGAATGGTAGAGAGGTTGAAGGAGAAAGTTGAGGAATTTTTCGGGTGCGAGTTTGAGCTTTTTATTGAATTCACTGGTTTAATCAGGTTGGCTACTTCTTTGTGATTTGAATTTTTTGTTTTGCTTGTTTTGATTTGAAGTCGTGAAGAATTTGATTCGTTTGTTGTGTAAGTGCGGCGTACTTTACTAATTAGACAGTGAAATTCTAGAAGTGAGCTAAAAGTTATGCCTTTCCAGTTTCCACTATTTAGTTTGGTAAGCAGAAAGCAGAGTCCATGTTTGTTTTTTGATCAGCTGATTATACTAGTGATATTTCTGTGGTCTTTTGACAATTTAGCTGGACTAGAGGAGCAAGTATTGGATGGCATAGCGATGATAACAGACCTTATCTCAAACAAAGACACTTTGCGGTGCGTAAAAACCTAATTCACTCCAGTCGTGTATAAATCCTCATTTCTTGTTTCTTTATCGTAATCATGTACTGATATTTTTTACACTATGCTTTGTACCATCTTGACTATTGGTTATTGTAATGTATATAAATGTAGGCATGATTTGCCATTATTTTCTGTTATAATTCAGAATCTACATCTTCTTTGAAAACTGAAATCCGGTCGATATGATTTAGGCAGTGTAGCCTAAATTGTTTTTCTTACATTGAGTATATGTAAAGTACTCCTGACTTTCTTCTTTGTTAGTGAAGGCAGTGTGCTACTTGAATAGTTATGGGATTGATTTTGAAGGAGGAGTTTTCCACTTTCAGCATGGGAAACCTGCCAGTGTTGCGCCCATGACAGGTGTAAGTTGCATTTTTTTCTTGCATCGGAATGGAAGTAGTAGAATGAGTAGAACAAGTCTTAGGTTTGTGTGTGTGTATCTATATATATCATATATGCTATTCAAGATAATAAAATAAATCCACCTCTCCCTGATACTAAATGGATAGATAGTTTGGTGTTGCTGATTGCTATTACTTTGTCTGGGCTACTTGAAATATGAGCCAGTTTATCTTAGATGCGCATTTCCAGATTGTAGTTGACACTAATTAGCATTGCTTTTTTGTGTAGGACGTTCTGATATATACTGCTGACAGTCGGAACATTCATTCTGTAGATGAGGTAGACCTTACATATTCTGCCTTTCACATCCCATGTATTCTAACTGGCTTCTAATCGCTATTATTATCCATAAATGCATGTTGGTCAGTAGGTTTTCTTGCCCTTCATGCATTTTACTTCTTCAATATTCTCTATCTTTGCCTTTTATTAAACTGCAGAATGACATGTGTTGGTATTTCAAACCCCTACCCAAAATGTAAAAAAAAAAGTGAGAAACAATTTAAATTTTAATTGTAATCATGTTCACCAGTTCCAGCTATGATTTCTTGCAAGTTACTGAATTAGCAAGATGTTTCGACAAAACCAGTTTGTAGACTTACAGCTTTTTATGAACTTAGTTGATGGCTTCCTGAAATTGTACTTTTATAAGTATATGCCTATATGGTATATATTGGCTATATTTTAATACCACCTGAACTGATAAACTAGCTACTTCGGTTCTTAATTTTTTGTGCAATTGTGGTTCCTAATTGATGTACAGTCAGCGGTTTTCTATTCGGGATGTCTTTGTTTCCCATTTGTGCTAGTTGATAAGAAACAGACTTAATTCCTATACTTACACATCGACATTGGTCCAGTGAAGAGATTAGAGCCAAATTTGTTGTTTAGACGGACTGAATCTTATTGACATATGAATATACTTGCTTATTAATGATGGGAGAATTGTTGTTCTCTATGTCTTTTAAAAAAATAATGGCTATATCTTATATATTTCAAGAAATGCTAGGGATTATGCCAAAGGTTTTAATTAGTTGTGCTTGTGTAATCCTAGAAAAGAGACTGTGTTAGTTATGCTTGTGTAATCCTAGAAAAGAGACCGTGTCCATGTTTAGAAAATTCATATTTAGCTTATGTCCAGCATATACATTCAATTTAGTTTTACTCTTTTTTGCCCAAAAGCTTGATCTTCACTTGATATGTATTCTACAGATCATTGATGGAGAGAGACTAACGCTTACGTTGTGGTTCACTCGTGATGCATCTCATGATGAAGATGCTAAACTAATCTCATTTCTGTCCAGTACACTATTAGATAGCTCGGACACCAATATTAATCATTTATTACCTTCCCCAGCATCCAACAATATGTACTGGTTTCCCCCAGACCAAGCTTCAAATTACCAGTCAGGATTTGACTTGCGTTGTGCAAGAATATATATTGCTGGATATGATATATATTGTTCTCGGGACAAGGGCTATTCCTTGGCAGATGATTTGTCTGACAGTTTTGTTGAACTACTAAATGAGCCATTACAATTAGCTTGGAGAAACCAATTGCTCAAAAAGGAATTTGTCAACATATTGCATGCCCTACAGGTATATTGTTTGTGAAATATTGTTTGTTTAAATTTGTAGTGTTGTTCAGAAATCAGAAACAAACCTAATATAATCTCAAGGCTGACCTTAACAACCACCGGATAAGATCACCTTTAGGTCACTTGCACCTTTTACTTGTAAATTTACAAGTCTGTTCTGTACCGAGTTCATTATAAGATGTTCTCATATGGGAGAAGACGAAGAAGAAATTGCTAGACAACTTAGTAAGAGTGTCAATTATATAAAATCCTGCCATAATATTTGTTGTCTTGACACGGCTCCAACAAGTAATTACTATGTCACATACTCAATTACATTCAATTTTAATTCCTTACCTTGAGAATGGAATGCGTTGCACTACGGGGGGTGTCATGCATGTAATACACATAATGTTCTGGTTACTAAATACTTGAAACTGAAAATTTTCTGCAACACGTGTAAAACAGGTCCTGCAGTTTTACTATTGGAAGCACACCGAGTGGCAGCCATCCGACTATAAAGCAAATAATGATGATGTTGTTCAAATGTCAGAATCACTACTGGAGAGGATTCAAAATTTAAAACTTCAGTTTGTTAGGAATTATCGGAGTGTAGAAGCCATTTTCCCAGACAGGACTGGTGGGAGAAGCTTATTAGAACAATCTATTGACTGGGCGAGTTTTTCTGCTGCAAATGTTGCCTGGGAGGCATATACTAGTAAGTTACACCAAGAAATCCTTAATAGCTTTCCAGAATGGAAAATGCATAACTCTATGTTTTCAAATCCATCAACAGAGTCATGACTACTGCTGTATTAGCGATTGTTAGCTTTATTGAGCTGTTAAAAGTTTGATTCCCTTATTATGTTCTTTTACATTCACATTCTATACATTTTTCAGGAACACCACCGATTACATAATATGCAATACAACCCATAGATAGATTTATGCCTGTCAATCAAGGAACAGATATAAGAGTGTCCATTTTAATATTACTCTCTGCCTTCCCGGACACACACATGGTTTGCCTTGCCTCGTGGGACTGACCAGCACCACTTTTATTAAAATAATTAATTACATTAATGTGCTTTAATATTGAGGTAATTTATTAAATTATCTTCATATATTTGACATTAAGGGCTAATCTTCATATATTAGACATTAAGAGCTAAGAGCTTTGTAGGATACATAGATGTAAAAGCCCGGGTCCAAATCTCATCTTTTGCTTGAACATGTTAATAACAAACTTTGGTGGACTACTCATATTGTGCATAACTCAAGGCAGCTGCTAAGAAGCAAGTAGTCGTCAAGCCACCATCTTCGTTTTCCCCATATGAGAATTAGTCCACCTGAAATCAGTTCTATATTGTAGAATACAACCACTTCGATGTACTCCATTTGTGCAGAGCACTGCCAGAAACATCATAGAAGATGACTTGAACTTCATTTTCAGTAATTTGCATAGACATGAAACCTTGCCCGTCATAGTAAAACTTTGTTTCGTCTAGATTCATCCAACTCATGTCACCCCTCCACGCCTTTGATCCACCCCCGCTTGTGAAGAACTGCAATGGACTGCACAAGTAGAGAGGTACGTGACTAATATCAGTATCTTAGCACTCACTTTACTGGTACTGATAATTTGCTCTTAGATGAACCTCTTATATTGTTATTTGAATTATTTGAGTATGACAAGATTGTGTTTACTCGGCAAAAAGCATGCATAAATTTACTAGCCCTTGTCATGTAATATACCTGTCTCGGCTACTGATGTGTTCCAAGCAATGGTCATGTCCGTTTATGTAGAAATCGACGTTATTTGCCTGAAATATTTGTGATAATTTGCAGAAGATAGAGCAGTTTAGTTCTGAAAAGCATGTTGTCTTCACATTTTTGTTGATGTTAGCTAATCAAAAACAGATAATATTGTACCTGAAGGATTGGGAGAAGCTGTACAACAAGCTCTTGAGTATTACCATGATGCCCATCACTTTTAATAGGATGATGACCCACCACTATCTTCCATTTTGCTGTTGATTCTTTTAGTGCCATATCCAGATCCTGTTAAGATCCAAATTTAGTTATCAATTGTTGTCTCTCATCTCTAAAAGGGCTTCTTTCCTTTAACAACCACTTTCCATTACTTTAAACTTCCCAAATAAGTGGAGTACAATGCCATTCCCACTTAAATATAGTTTTATATTATGTTACTCATATTCTTCATTTTGTCTCGGAGTACCCGTGTCGGATACTCGACACTTGGTCATGAACACTTGGAGCGGACTCGGACACTTATTTTAGGTAAAAAAAAACATGTGCATTTTTCAGAATTTTACCGAGTCCGACACATTGACACGTGTTCGTGTCGGACACTTCTAACCGAGCCCAAGTAACCTAACTTTAATATATAAGCCAGCATCACATATATGCAATGCAAAGCTTTTGGCACTATGATATGTACAGGTGCTTTGATGAGCATGTACCTTTAACAGATTGGCCAAATATTTCTTTCTGGGCATAACGCCTCTCCAGTCATACACTTGATCCTCAGGATCCGTAAAATATTTATCTTGAAAAGGCGTCGTATCTATGAAGAATATTTCCGCAACATCTTTCACATAAAATAGAACATTGATCATTAGAAATCAAATCGGATATGTCAAGTATTTTACATTACGAGGAGGGTCAGATGCACGTAGATTAGGTTACCAGTATTCAGTATAAAAGATTTCAAGCAAACCCAGCGACTATCCTTTTGTTTAAGAAAAGAACTGGACTGTGCCAGGGCATCGCCTCTGTAGTCATGATTTCCCAAAACTGCAGTACACAGAAAACTATGATCATAAGTTTCATTACAATTTATCATCTGAACCAAGGTCCGGCTCCCTGACATACGTATGATGCAACATATTATCATTAACTCTAGATTATTTATGAAAATACAAGGATTGATGTATTTTTCAGTGGGATGATTACTCATTCTAGGAATTTTCATTATATAGCGATTTTTTTCCGCTGAATATAGCTGCTTATAATCGATTGTTGTGGACCATTATTGATAAACCGAAGTGCAGTGTTGTGTGATTGGCTTACCAGTGTACCAGGGCTTTTGTAAGCTGGAAGCAGTGTAGATATTGGTAAAAGAGTCTTCAAAAGCAGGATCATATTCACTGGTCAATCCCTTGTCATAAAAGTTGTCACCAGTTGAGATGATAAAATCTAGGTCCAGTGTTTCTCCGATTCTTCCCATCTTCAACATGTCAATATGTGATGATCAGAAAATAATAGGAAACGACCCATTTGCGACTAATTTAGTTCACAACAGTACAAAGGCGACACAATCATATCTTCTTATTTGATTTTTTTAAAAATATAATAAAATAATTGTTGTTTAAAATATAAGTAATCAAAAAGTTATTTTATTACAATGATAATTTCTATAATAATCTAAAAAAAATATTTTAATAACACTTTCCTGGGGTGAGGGTGAGGGAGATGAAAAAGAAAGGAAATATAAAAAATGCAGCAAAGTAAGAGGGGGAAATGTTCATTCTCTCTCACCTCAAAAATTTAGGTAAAAAAGTGATTAGAATGGACTTTTTTTACCTAATCAAACTCTTATTTTTATTTACATAAACTCATTATAAGTAAAGGAGATATGTTCATTTTCTCTCATCTCAAAAATTTAGGTAAAAAAGTGATTAGAGTGGATTTTTTTTCTCTAATCAAACTCTTATTTTTATTTACATAAACTCATTATAAGTAAAGGAGATATGTTCATTACTTATAATGAGTTTATGTTCATTATAAGAGAGGGAGATATGTTCATTTTCTCTCATCTCAAAAATTTAGGTAAAAAAGTGATTAGAGTGGATTTTTTTCTCTAATCAAACTCTTATTTTTATTTACATAAACTCATTATAAGTAAAGGAGATACTCGAAGTTGAGAAGAAACTCATCTGAATGCAGCAATTGTTTAGGTGCTCTAGTTCAGTCTTGGAGGCCCCATGGGGCCATCTAATGGATGGAATTGTGTATGAAAAGATTATGCTTTCATGTCGTAGCTCATAACTTTAGAATCTTGGAATCCCGAAGGCATTATCCCTTAATTTTTCTTAAAGGTATATGAACAACCACGCATGACACGTTCTATAAATAGTGTAGTTCAACTAATATGTCTAGTCATAATTGGCCACTGTGGTCCGATGATTAAAACTAAAATTCGTACGTGACAATTGTGTATAAATCTGTGCAAAATTTCCATCTCCGAGTCCTCAAGCTTAGAAGAATTTAGTTAAAATCAATTTTCAAAATTTTAAGACCAAGGTTTTAGAATTGATCTTAATAATTAAATGTTAAGTACAAGTCTGGTCCATACTGGATTATCCCGACAGTACGAAAGGGAAAAAGTGAAATATATATTATAGATTAAGTTTTTTTTTAATTTTTATCTTTTTAATATACTCAATTTATCAATCATCACAAAAATTACTAAAATATTACCATGTCTCCAATAGAAGAAAAATCCACTCACTAATTTACAAATTTCTCCCATTAATCTTCATAACATGATTTACTGCAGTATTGAATACGCTTCGATTTAGTTTAAAAAATTATTTTTCGAAAAAACTCCAATAAATCTCTGATATTTCTTCGTAAAGATGTAGACTCGTTACTGGAAAAGTAGATATAGTATAAAAAAATGTATACGCAATGCATTTATAATAAAGAAAATGTTCAACTTTGCGGTAGCTTTCGAATAAAAAAAAAAATTAATATATTATTACATTAGCTTAAAAAGCTATTAAAATGGTGTAAAAAATTTATTGTTTAGACGGCAAGACAAGACGACCAACACCTTCCCCAGGTAAACCTAAAACTAAATTAAGAACCGTTTGGCTAGTGTGTGCCCATGGGCACATGCTAAGTGCGGAAATTTTTGTATTTGAGAGATTTTTGTATTTGGAAAATTTTGATTGGTGTGGTTGGTGTATTTGCAGGGGGTCCACCATTATCATGAGATAGGAGCCAATCAAAATGATCCAAGCACAAAATTTTCCACGCTTAGCATGTACTGGGTACATCATAGAAAAACCGAATTAAGAATAGTAAACGTGCATACCAAACCAAACTACGTACAAAAATTAATGAGTGGGACTATTTACTGTTTGTTTGATTGGATATGTCTGCAACGTTTTTCATGTCCCATTTGTAAGTAATATTAACGTGTTACGTACTTACGTGTACTTCAATTTATATAACTACTCTCCTGTTTGGCTGTTTACTCTGTCCGTCCCAAATTTAGATGAGTTAGTTGACTTTGAATACGTAATGGGTGCATTAATCGTTTAGTTTCGAAATTCATTTTTTGAAATTTTCTTTTATAAGTGAAAATTTTATGTTTAAATTTTTATTTGCAAAAATAAAATTTTAAAAATAAATAATATAATTATGCCGTCAATGGACTTTAGAGTGTGTGTCCGAAGTCAACGAGCTGATCTAATTTGGGATGGAGCCATCAAGTAAATAATAGTACGTGTCTTGCGTAGTTGCGTGGTTAATTAAATACTCCCTCCGTCCCATTTTATGTGACCTCATTTCCTTTTTGGGACGTCCCAAAAAGAATGAACCTAGAATACTTACTATTTTTGAACACTACTTTTTACTATTACACCCACTAACTCTATATTTTATACTCTCTTATTATTAAATAAACACTATTACACCCACTACTTTTCTCCACTATCCCAAATCTATTATTAAATATTGACAGGTCCCACCACTTTACCCACTTTTCAACTACATTTACTACTTTTTTCTTAATCTCCGTGAAAGTCAAACCCATTCATATAAAATGGGACGGAGGTAGTAAAATATAGCATTAATAGTGGATTAGGTTGCTCATCATAGTGGTTGGTTCATGACTTTCGAATCCACTAATCTACTGTACACTTTTAATTAGCCTGAACAGATTAGTCTCGTAATTCTGATTCCGTCACTGTGTAGTTGTGTATATAGATGAGATGATGAGTAGAGGATGATCAGTGTGTTAATATACCTGAAAAGCAACTTGAGACTGATTATGAGTTCCTTTTCTCCCCCAGTCTCCAACCACCAGAAAGCTGAGAAGCAAAGCTGATGAATCAGGGTGATGGACTAGTGTTTCAAGCTCAGCTCTAGCAAGATTCATGTCATTGTTGAGCACCAAACACATCACTGAAATGGAGATCACCATCTTAAGAGCATGTTGAAGATGGTGATTGAGAGCCATGGTGATAGTTTCTGATGGACTGAGGACAAAGGGAGAGAGGACAGATAGAATTGATATGGGAAGCTTCGTGTGATGCTCCCACAGTGTCTTTATATGTGAGAAGGCACAAGTGTTTGGTGTATATATAGACAAAGAGGTCATGCAATGCAAGTAGTGGTTATTAGGATCATGCAACTGATGGTGATTAGTTTTTTGATGGGATAAAATTGAAGTGAAATGTTGTAGGCATTAAAAGTTTATGAATATGAATTTTTAGATGGGATGGATATTCGGTGGAATAATGGAAGGGAGGCTGAGAGCTAGATAATTAAGAAAAGGAAAATATCTGGTAATAAAAAAAAACATTCCATTAAAATTATACAAGTATTTGTCACATAATTTGAAAACAAAATTGTGACATAATTGGGATAGGTAGCGTTACTTTAAAAATACCTCCCTCCGCCCAACAGTGATATCGGGGATGATGACGGACACGAATTTTAATATTTTAATAAATAATAGTCATGCAATTTATTTTTTATATATATTTTTCTGTATATTTTTAACTACTTATAATTATATTTATCTTATATTTTCTTTCAAAAAATTAGAAAATTTTGAAAAGAGGGTTTCTAGTGGCGCCACCTAGCATCCCGTGTATCCTCCTTTATACACACACACAGATATATATATATATAGATTTGTTTGAGAATTTGAATTTGAATTTCATTTGAAATCTACGCATTCAATATTACATGGTGTACTTGATGGGGATTTTAAAGGATTTTTTTGATTCAAGGGTATTTAATTGGGATTGTTTAACATCATTAAAATCTTGAGGTATTCAATTGAAATTCTAAATCATGCTATAAAATTTAGTGGTATTCAATCAGGATTTTAAATTATGCTTAAAAATCAGATGGGATTCAATTAAGATTGTTTAAAATCCAATAAAATCTGATGGTATTAAAATGTAAATCGATTTTTTCTTTTGGATTTCATAAAATGATGGATTTTGTGGGATTTCTAAGTGTATTTTAAGTTTTTTGAAATCCAACCAAAATTCATGAGATTTTGAAGCATTTTGCTTAAATCTTAAAAAAATTATATCAATTCTGCGACATTTATCAAGAATCCGCACAAAATCAAGATCACGGATAATTCATTAAATTTCATTGAATTAAAAACAATTTATTAAGATTCTAATCGAATACACCCCATTAGTATCAATCTGAGAATTTGAAATAACAACTCAAATACTCTCATTTAGAATCCATCATTTGAAATCAAATTAATATTTTCAACGGCCCCTTAAAGTATTTCACTATCTTTTTTATCTATTTCTCGCTCTTTCCCTTCGCCTTCTTATGAAGTGGAATGTATAACTTCATCAGCATTTTTCAAATATTACGCAAACTAATAACAATAATATATTTTAATACATTATTATTGAAGTGGTGGATTTAAATTTAAGTAACGATATATAATCGGATGCTATTAAACTTGTCAGTATCACTATCTTTTCAATTGATTAGAAAAGCAGAAATATTTTTCATACAAGAAACTCTTGTTTCTCTGCTGATTTTAGCTGGAAGAGGATTTGAACATACAATTTTATTGGTTAAAATTATAAAGTTATTTATAAGTTCACATAAATATTACAAAAAAACAGAGAACAAAGGAGGTGATTATGTTCACATATTTTATTTTATTAATATGTATTTATATTTTTAGTTTTCAAATATTCGACATATTCATGTGCAATGGATAAGGAGTGATCCGCAGGCCAACCAGTGTCCATTATTGGCGTGCATTATTCGTTAAAAAACACCGAACAGGGTTCCTAACAGCTAGGAGCGGATAGAGTTGTGGGTTATGAGGGTTATGATTACATGTTTGATAAAGTAAAAATCAAGATCCAATCAAAATAATTGCATTATAATCAATAATATTATTTAAATTATTTATAAATAAATGAATATAATATTCAGATAATCAAAAACATCATTAAATTAAAAAATTATGATTGATATAACAAAACTCTGATCATGGACGTCATAAAAGCTAAAATATATGATGTGAAATAAGGTGGCATGTTCTGTTTAGGTAAGGATAAAAATGTGTATCAGAACCAGTGTTGTAAAAAGCGGGAATCGGACTTAGTCGGTGAAGGCACCGTCCAACGATTAATCGGATAATCGGAGATTAATCGGAGTGATTAATCGGATCATTAATCGTAATCAATTTAATATTATTTTTTAAATTATATATATTAATATAATTATATATAGTATAAATTTATAGTCATATAAAATTAAAAGATTAATGATTCTATATAACATAAAACATGCTTTTATATACATATACAAGTCCAATCATCTCATATATAAACTTGAATTTAATTAATTCTGCGAAGAAAGATATTGCAAATTTATGTAATTAGAGTTTAGAAGCTAATATTTAAAGATTGAAAGGTAATAAAAACAACTTTAAAATCTGTGTTTTGTCATTTCCGTGCCTTTTGTTTTATTTAAAATTAAATTTAAAATTTAAAAAAAAATTCTTTTTATTTTAAAATTTTTAAATTCACCGATTTTTGACCGACTTTTTCCGATTAATCCCGACTTTTGACCGATTAATCCCGATTTCGACCGATTTTCAGAAAAAAACGATTTTTTCACCGATTAACGCTTAATCGAGACGGTGACCAACCGAACAGCGATTTATCGGCGATTAATCCCGATTAATCGCCGACTTTTAGAACATTGATCAGAACCGAGAAAGTAATCCTATTAAGAAGTATTTGTATTATGTCTAAATTAATATAAAATTACTAGCCTATACGGATTAACATAAGTTTTGGAAGTATAACTTTATATCACCTAAAAGTGATGACTTGAGGACAATTGGATAGCCGAGTTTATTTTCTGTTGTGGATATCGAGTTCGATCAAAAAATATTACAACAGATACTAATTTGTAAGGCATATGATTTAGATTAGCATATTTAAGAAATTGTGGATGTGATTTTTTTTGATATCCGGGGTGAGTGGGAGATCGTTGTATCTTCAGGGGAGAAATAAAACAGATGGGGAATGTGAGATGAAACTAGAACAGTTCAAAATTGTGCCATACTCCTTTAAACATAAACAGCCTGTTTGCTGTGTCATCCATTACTTTCTATGTTGGCTTCTCTTTCATTTATTAATTTATAGCAAAAATTTCGTCGTTTATTTATCGATACTTATATGCCATATTGATTTTTGCTAAATCCATATTTTATTCGTTGGTGTGCATTATTTGCTAGAAATAGATAAGTTTAATGGTCCTATGGGATCCATTATTGCAATACTTTGTGCGGTGTTTGCCATCAAGACAGAAAGTTATTGATTCCTTGCTTGATTGGAAATAAAAGTACTAATTTTTGTTTGGTTTGGGAGAACAGAATGAAAAATGAAGTCTTGAAAAAAGTTAAGTTAGTACAAAATTAGTCTGATGAGATTTAGAGAAAAGAATCGGGATAAAAGAGAATGGAGTATTCGACCTCGAATTGAGAATGTGATCTTTAATACACGGTGTGAAGGAATGAAATGGAAGAACGAAGGAGAATTCTTAACAATTACGTTCCTGTATCATGCATGTCCATTTTCTCTTCTATTATTTTTGTTCTGCGATCTTTGATCCGTGAGTTATTCCGTAATTTTGTGCATGCATGTTGGTTCATGTTGATATGCACGAAACAGAATGAAAATCAAATCGCCCATGAAGATGTACCATCCATGATATATTCGTCACCGCGACCATGGGCGGATCTATGCAGCCGGAAATACGCGCCAATAGACAAATGAAAAATTTTTTTCGCTTAAAATTATGATGTAATATGTATGTTTTATTAAGTGTATTCTCAGAAAAAAGTGAAGTGCTCGTGTCAGCAATTATATCATGATTAGAATTGTTTTTCATTTTTCTTTATATTTGTGCTATCAGGAAGTGGAGATGATAGTACTCAATTTTTAGCATCTTTAATAGTAAGAAAAATGTTTAACTTATAAGTTAAATCCAAAAAATTGAACTTGTGACATGCAACTTTACGAGTAATAATAAAAATCACTTTAGTATAATACAGTCTGCAACCGAGAGAAATAAAATTTGAAAATTTTGGTCTCATTAGTGAGAACTAAGAACAGTTCCGGTGGGAGCCCAATCAGTTACCTCGGACTCTCAAAATGACTTGGTCATCTATATTATAAATCATTTATGGGTCTTAGAAAAAGTGGTCCTGTAGAATGGTGGCCACAGGCCCACAGCCCATTTCATGTTACTAATATGTTATGATATTTTGTATGCATGCAGTCATATTAATAGGATTCACTGAAGATGAAGAAAGGGTTTTTACATTGCACGAACTTTTCCAGCTTTTTACAAATCCATTTGATGCTTATTTAAGTAGGGCTTAAGAATGTGAGAAATGGGCTATTGGATTGTGGATGCTCTAAAGCTTGCTGAAATAGTGCAATTTGATATGATAATCACCGGGGTATCATGTATGCAAACTGATCAAATATACTCAGAAGCATGGGGTGGAGCATGGTCGTAGAAATCAGGAATCGAAACTAATTAATGATCTGTGGATTCGGAAATTTTTACGGAATTTTAATCAAATCGAAGTAAAAGCGGTAAAATATTTTGAAGAATTAATCGGGATTTTTCAACAAATCAGACTTATGCAAAGGGTGTGATGTAGGCGGATCTTAGCCTGCTCCTTGGATTTAGAGCATGTTATCGTTAAGACCTCAACTCTAAAAATACATATTAATTCACACCTAAACGGAGAGATGCTTTTTAATATGTAAAGGAAAATGCTTGCATTCCTCAATCATCACTAATTTAATTGTTTAGCAGTCTAGGAAGCAAATCCCCATGTATGCAGTCATGCCATGTTTCTGGATTTTAGACCTACAACATAACGAATAGCAAGGAGACACTTGACTATTACCGTTATGATAGATCGCTATGCTTTAATATTTGCAAGTTTATTACCTTGAACTAGGTAACCTACGAGTCTTCGATAGGTGTTATGAAAGTAAAGCACTCAAGCCACAGAGCTTCTGTGAAAGATGATTAGTTATAAATGGCAACATAAAACTTAGAACATGGTTCGTTGATGATATACAACTAACATGAAGCTGATAACAACAAAGTTACAAAGTAGTACTTTAAGCTGGATTGCAGTAATGGTTTAAAACTGATGCAGAGCTGCTATGTAATTCAGCCGATTTTTTGAACTTGGTGGATATTGGAGTGGACTCAAGTTGATTAGTCAATACTCAAACTTTATCAAAGTGCTGAAGCATGTTGAAGATTGTAAGATCCCGTGGTGGCATTCTGAGAAAAGGGCTGCAGGTATGGCCTTCGACACTGGTTTGTGTGTGATGCCTCTTGCGCAAAGTTTTTAGAGTAGGAGTCTCTGTAGTAGGGGCAGTGACCCTTTGCTCTTTCCAAATTTGCTGTTCTGATATCTTCTTCAAGTTATTAGAAAATTGTTCATCTTGCATGCTTCCATTCTGTGCATATGTAAGAGGCTGAATCAGACTTCTATGATTTAACAACTATTTATAGCGACAGCTTAGTGTTGTTGCAGCTAATGTTTAGGTTAATTACATGGAAATGAAGGCAAGTGAGCAACAAACTGCGCTTTTAGCCATTTTCAGAATTTTAAAGATCAGATAACTTTAGAGAAGTGAAAAATGCAAACACTTACATTCATAACAGAAGAGTTAAGCATAGGGCATGTGACAGGGTGATCCTCATCTAATGGCTCAATGGGATGTTCAATCGGCCCAAACTCAAAATCACGAATTTCAGTCTCATTTCCGCTCCTTACAATCATACAATTTCGAAAGGGATCTGTGCCCTCAATCTTCTCCTGCAATAAGCAAGCACATAAACAAGCAACTTATGTTACAAATTAAAGTACTCTAAAAATATTTAACTTACCAAATCATCCTGACATGAAAAACCCATATAGAGAAATGCCATAAGATTTTGCCACAAGGTCCACTAGAGAAAAGAAAGTAAATTAACCAGTTGTAACTTAGAGGGCAAAGAGTGATAGATGTACAATAATTACCTGAAACAGAATTGCAGAGACAATAGCAGCATTGTGGGGTATCTTTAACAATGAAAAAAGATAAGAAAGATTCTCACAATTCACAAATATATTCTCAATCTCCTCTTACTAAACCTTTTCCTTTCTCCTTTGGGTCCCTGTGTCTGCATGCATTGTGTGAGGGATAGAAACTCTGAAACTCTGCTCTCTCTCCTTTTTACCTTCTGTTTTACCTTTAAGAACAGTATCCTGCCGTCTGTTTATTTTCATTTTTTTGAAAAATACCAACCTCTCCAGTATTAATCTACCCTTCAATGATCCGCGCGATTTGTATTTATGTAGTGGTTGGATCATACATTATTAATATCCATGCATACATCAAGACCTTGGTCCTTATAGCTTCTGCTATGCTCGTGCCGGAGTTTTGTGCATTGGGTACAAGTTTCCGTATGCTATAGCAATTCTGAAGATGGTACCATCTATGAAACAATCATATGAATATATAGTAGCAGCCTAGCAGGAGTTGCATATGCCAATTATAACAGAATAGCAGTAAAAATAGAGAGGCAACCAGAAAGGTGCATGGTAGATTTGAATCATAAAGAAATAGGTAGAGTAATACTGGAATATAAGATGGAACTTTAATGATAAGAATGATGACCGAAATGATTTAAATTTGTGTAGTTGTAGCCTTGTAGGATCATACATTATCAATGCCTATGCATACTAGGATCCTTCTAGCTTTTTATTTATGTGGAAGATTTTGATTGACAGAAATTTTTGTTTATAACTGGAGTCAATGAAAATCCGTCATCTAACTAAAAAGTAATCGCCGTTCATATTATACCAGTACTAAAGCTAATAGAGTATCAATCAACTATAATAATACATGAGTGTTTATATATATATTTTTTTGAACTTTTTTGCTTTTTTTTCTGAAAAGAAATATCCAAAAAACATAGTAGAATTTTTGCTGCATCCATTCAAAAGTATAAGCAGCTCCGGGCTGGCCCGTTACAGGAGCATACGATGGAAGTTTTAATGATACGAATGATTACTGAATATGACCATTTGGAGACAACAAAATCACAATATTGAATATTTGGTGACAGTAGAGAAAGAGGCTGCACATAGTCAGAAATTTGCAGCTGGATGAGTTGCTCAAGAAGGAAGAAAATAAAAGGAAACTTAAAGAGTGAAGATGCCTGCCTTTATTCGCATAGCTCGTTTTTTCTGATAATTAAACATACACGCCCTCCACGCTCTTTGACAAGGTTCAAATGCTCGACTTCCGGTCACTTATATTAGACTCTTTGCGAATTGCGGGAGAACAGTAGTTATACATTATGGGACATTTGTATCGTGGGTGAGAATGAGAATAAGAAATATGAATAAAAGATATGGGAATGAGGGATGTGAAATGGGTATCCCAAAAAGAGTTTAGAGGAATGATTGAGGATTGGGATTCTTCATCCTTGTCACAAAATTGTTAATCCAAACACAATACATGGTTTTGATGTTCCAATTACGGTTAACCGGGTTCATTAACCATGAACCAAACACACTCAGCCTGACTGGTTTGTGTTCTTATCTTTTTACAAAATTTTATGCATTCATGCCAAATCTCTGACGGTATGAATTCACCGAACACATGTAGAAGATCGAAATACCACTCAAATGCAATTAGACTATCACCAAAATCCATAGAGATGAAACATGAAACTACAACCTGAAAATGACTTGAAATTCTTATATATTCACATTGTTATCAAATCTTAGTACTAGCTTTAACAATCCTACGAAATTATCGTAAAAATTCACATACTGTCAGACCTGCAATATTATCTTCCAAGCATAAAAGAGCAGGTACACATTTATTTTTGTTAATTATTATCACTATCATTCACTCACATTCAAGTACTTGTTTTAAATTGACATGTTATGATGATACAGATGAGTCGATGACCTGTCTATTAGCAGACTGAAGATCGATTCTCGACTTTACAATTTAAGATGATCTTTCCTTTGCGTACCCTTGTGGCCCTATCATTCAAGTAAGAAACAAGTAGATTAAAAATTCCTTTCATATCCATTAAAAAAAAAGTAGGAAATTCCTTTCATACCGATAGTCAATAGTTTGATGATGTAGTTTATCGATGGTAAAGAGTCTGAAACTTGTTAAAGATCAAATAGATGCGTGAAATGTAATTATATATAAGAAAATCCTTATACAAGTTTGGTGAAAGTCCATCCAAATCTAACTCAAAATATAACCAAATGATGCCTCCAACCAACAAATTTCTTTTCTCAATCTATATTCCACGTCTTAATTTTTCTTTTTTATAAAATTAACGTTAAGATAATATAATACTCCCTCCGTTCCTTTTTAGTTGTCATCTTTGGTTCGGTTTTGTACCGGTAAAATTGAACAAAATTTGACTGAGATTTATTAATATTTTATCAATTAATAAAATACAAAAAATATGTCATCGGAAATAATTTTTAATCTATTTTAAAATGTAATTTTCAGTTTTTTAAATAATGAAAGGATGACTTATTATCTTTGTTCAAAAAATAGTCAATTTGACCAATAAAAATAGAATGTCATAATTAAAAAGAGACGGGGGAGTAATATATAATGACTTAGAGTCTACTATATCTCTAATGAGGTCGAAATTTTAGTTAAAAATAATTAATGTATGTTATAGATAAAAATTATAGAAGTTATGTTAAATTTCACTCAACTAAAATATTGTTGTTTTCTAAAATTTTGACCAACATTCAGAGATAGTAACATGATTTAAAATTATCTACTATCATGTTAAATAATGTATTTTATTTATAAAAATTTATAATAATAATAATATACTCCCTTCGTCTTTTAATACTTTTCTTGTTTGCCTTTATCACGTTTGTCAATACACATTTTTGATCGTTAGTATCTTTCATTTTGTATTAGTATTAAATATAAAATCTCCACCGTATTAAAATACTCATGAATACGAATCCAACAAGATCACTCACGACTATATTTAGTCGTATAGATTACACGTAAATTAGTAATTTGTCTCGTGTTTTGAACCGTACTGACATCTCAAACGAGCAAAGTAAAAAGAAACTGAGGGAGTACTATTTTAAAACATAACAAATCCATATTTTGAATTTTATCAAAAAAATTCTCATAGGTTCTATTAGGTTTTGTAAATTTTAAACAATATCTTACATATTCAATTTAGTTAATCGCTTGGAGATTCTCATGAATAATATAAAATAAACGGTGTCACAAAAATATAATAATGTATTAGTTAAATTCCGATAAATTTGATTCACATTCTAACTATTATTCCGATAAATACATATTTTATAATCAAATTCTTTTTATTTATCTATAAAGATTACCATAATTGAGAGAACCGAGATTTATTAACCGTTAACAGCAGTGACGCAAAATAACGGTCCAACCTCGTCCAATTGACAGCAGCAGCTAATTAGTGGGTCAACAAACCAACCAGCGAAAACCCTAATCATCTTACACACATAAATACACACACTCTTCTCCTCTCTCCCACCTGTAAACCCTAGAAAACACACACTAAAACACACACATACATAATCGAATTCTTCGTGGTTGCTGGCTCAACGAGATGGACGTGCACAGCTTGGCAGTGATTCTCCAAGCTGCACTCAGCCCCAATCCTCATGAGCGCAAAGCCGCGGAAGATAGCCTCAATCAGGTCCTCTTTTTTTTTTTTTTTAAAAATTGATTTGTGTGATTTAATGATTGTGTATGTGTTTGTGGCTGATTTGAGATTGATTTAGGTGATAATTAGTTGTGAAGTGATTGGAGTTAGGATTTCGTGTTTTTGTGTGTTGAATTTTGGTAAATTGGTGAAGTGGATGGTGTTGTGTGTCGCGGAGAACATGTTTTAGCGTGATAAGAGGTGTTCTCAATCATGTTTTGCGAGTAATTAGCCATGTATTGGTACATTCATACACAAAGACAAAGTGTGTGTTTTTCGGAGAGCAAAGGTTAAAGTAATTTTTGCTGAACTGTTGGTTGAGTATTGATTGAGAATTTTATATTGTGATCAAGAATTTAGGTGGCGTCCGGGCTTTTTTCCAATGATTTTTCACTCGTTTTGTAGCTATGAAAACCATATTGTATATTGTTTTGGATACAATTCCTGAAATTGACTGGACATTTTTATTAATGATGTGTATATCACTTGATTGCATACTATTGATTGTGGTACTTACTTAGTTTTTGTTATTGTGCAGTTCCAGTATACGCCTCAGCATTTGGTGCGGATGTTGCAGATCATTGTAGATGGAAACTGTGACTTGGCGGTACGACAAGTTGCGAGTATTCATTTCAAGAATTTCGTTTCTAAAAACTGGTCACCTCATGATCCAGGTATGGTCTGGTTTACTCTAATACATTGTTGGGGTGAGCCTGAACTCGTTGCTTGATCTTGGTTCTTATTTCTGCATCTTGTGTGGTGTAGATGAACAATCAAAGATCCTGCCAGGTGATAAAGATTTAATCAGGCAGAATATTCTCGTGTTTGTGGTCCAGGTTCCTCCATTGTTGAGGTAAGTTTTATATGTCTTACAGAATTTCTGTGCTGAGCAAGTCTCTTAGTACGTTTCTGTACATTTTGACAGGGTACAACTTGGCGAGTGCCTCAAGACTATCATATATTCAGACTACCCTGAGCAGTGGCCCAGTCTTTTACACTGGGTAAAGCATAATCTACAAGATCAACAAGTTTATGGAGCTTTATTTGTGTTGAGGCTACTTTCAAGAAAATATGAGTAAGTGACTTTGATGCTCGAGTGTTTATAGAAAGGAAAAAATAACTTAGAATCTGTTGCAGAAGTAGCCGAAATTAGCCATGTGGTTCTTCTAGATCTCTTAAAGATAAATTGTCACAGCAACTTATTTCCTCATTTTAATTAATAATATATTTTTTTGCTTACTATTTTGTAATTTTTTTAAAAGATATATATGCAGTGGACTATTGGCACTAATATGTAGGTCACTTTAGCCACAAAAGAAAATAAAATTCCCTTGGAAAATCTTCTCCATTATATGTATATATTTATTAGTTAGAAGCATTCTCATTTTTCACAATCGTATAGGTTTAAATCAGACGAAGAGAGGACACCGGTGTATCACATTGTTGAAGAAACATTTCCTCATCTGCTAAGCATATTCAACAGGCTTGTGCAAGTTGATAATCCTTCAATTGAAGTAGCAGACTTGATTAAGCTCATCTGCAAAATATTTTGGTCTTCCATATATGTATGTTCTTGCAGTTAGTTTTTTTATGTGCTCATTAAAATTAAATTTTGTATCTAGCTTACATTTCTCACTGCTTAAATGATATTTATAAGAATATAGGAGGAATATAGGAGGAATTTCTAATGATGCCAAGCATATTTTATGTTTTCTGGAAACAATTCCTCTCAAAAAATAAACTTTGAATATCTTGTTCCGTTCATTGATCAATAGTGTGAGTGTGTGGCTTATCTATATGTATAAAAAAATTAAAAATCCTTGAGATCCTCCTACTTTAAGAGACTAAGCTGCTATAGCAAATTTTTTAGATGATTGTCTCTGCTCTGTTGATTGAGAGTAAATAATGCATTATAGAATATCCAGTCTTAACTCTTTCCAAAAAATTTCAGTTGGAGATTCCGAAGCAATTGTTTGATCCAAGTGTGTTCAATGCTTGGATGGTTCTACTCTTGAATATCTTAGAGAGACCTGTTCCTTCAGAAGGAGAACCTTCTGATCCGGATCTCAGGAAATCTTGGGGTTGGTGGAAGGTCAAGAAGTGGACAGTTCACATTTTGAACCGGCTTTATACACGGTGAGTTTATTGATATGAATTATTTGGTTATTAATATCTTTTAAGTTTATTATCTGATTTTCGGTGCATTTTCCTCTACAGTTTTGGAGATTTGAAACTTCGAAACCCAGAAAATAAAGCTTTTGCTCAAATGTTCCAGAAAAATTTTGCAGCGAAAATTATGGAATGCCATTTAAATTTGTTAAACGTGATTCGACTTGGAGGCTATCTGCCTGATAGAGTTACCAATCTTACTTTGCAATATTTAAGCAACAGGTATTTGTTTTATTTAAAATAAACTGATTCAGTGTCAACTTTCTTTGTGCAATTATTGTCGTCATGCCTCTACTTTCTTGTGTAATTATCTAAAAATGTGTTGGCTTTTGCCAAATCATGTTAACCTGTCAAAGGGACTTCAAGCCTATGAATATGGAAAATAAACATCGAGTTAAACTTGATATTGTGCTCACTGTCATTCCACACACTGATTAGATGTTGGCACTGCATCGCTGTTATGATTTTGTACATTGTACTTATTATGTGTTTTTTTGACTCCTGTACAGTGTATCGAAGAATAACACATATGCTCTGCTTCAACCAAGACTTGATGTTGTACTGTTTGAAATCATTTTTCCTCTCATGTGCTTTAATGACAATGATCAAAAGCTTTGGGAAGAAGACCCACATGAATATGTGAGGAAGGGTTATGGTAAGGCATCCAAATTGACCATTTATATGCTTATGTAGTATGAAGAAAATCTGTTCTAGTCACTTAAGTGAAAAACAGTGACCATATTTGAGTGAAGCTAGTTTATAGCCAGTGGTAAGAACTTATTGAGTATTTGACGTTCCAAAGGAAATGTGAATGATATGGCTTTAGACTGTTGCATAGATGGAGATGGGTGATGTTAGATATTTTCTTTATGGGCATGAGGGGCAGCTGCATTTTTCATATTGGAAAAGGCCGAAGCTGTGCAGTTGGAGGGGTACTTGTTTTATGGGCTATCTTAGAATGGGTTGGCCCGTGTTGTAAATGAGAGGGGCTGAGCTCTATATTGATCATGTATCGTTCATTAAAAAGTATCGAACTCGAACTCGAGCTCAGAACGAGCCAAAAAATATTTTCGAGCTTGCTGATTCCTAAAGGATATGTATCATTCACGAGAACAGCTCGTGAACACAGGTCACGAGTTTTCTCATGAGTTTGTGCTCACGAGCAATGAATGAAGATTGCTCACGAGCAACGAATGAAGATTTCTCCCAAGCTTGTTCAGGAATTTGTGCTCACAAGTTAATAAAAAATATACTAGTTAATATAATTATATTACCAAGTCTGTTATTATGACATAAATTTTATTATTATTTAGTAATAAAAGCTATGTTTTAGAACTATATTGTGATCAAGTTCAGCTTGTATATCAATCTATTCTTAAATTCGTCTTTAAAATTGACTCGTTTAAGAACTGAACTGAACTCGAACAAAGCTAATCATGAGTTTATCAGCTCATTTACAGCCCTACCCACGGGTTTTTGCCAATGTTAGAAGATTGAAGTTTGAGCAGTCGTCGATTGTCTACAAAGAGATTTTCTGTAACTATGTTCTTGCAACATTATTTTAGTTCTCAATATAACACTTTATATAAGTTACGTGTACCATTGAAGGTGGGAATGTTGAAGAAGGTTAATTTTTTCCTGGACAGTTTGTAGCTGCTTTGTTTGGGACACTTGTTGCTAGTGTTTATTGCTTCATTTATTGTTCTTGGCCAGCAAAAGTACTTCTCATGCTCTGTTCTGTAGTATTGAGTATTTTATTAGCTGTTTTGGGTTCTATATTGTTGCCAGGTAGTGGTGATATTTCTTGATTTTCAAAGGGTTTAGATATTAATGAGATTTAGGAGCATACTGGTAAGATTTTATCATACTTTGGTGTTTGGTTTGGCAGGAGAGCTATAGAAGTTGTTTTATCGACAAGAAAATGGCTAATCCAGTAAAGATTAACAGCATTAGGTCCATTTTATTCTGTATTTTTTGTTCAACTTTTGATGGGGAGGGGATTAAGGTTATTGATTAGAGGCTTTTAGCAGTTTAATAAGGATTTACATGTGGCTTGGTTTTTTTTTTCCTGATCTGGTGTTCCAGCCACTTTCGGGAATATGAGGACTCACATTCGTCGTTCTTTTCGTAAAATAATTCTTCATGGAAGTGATTTAGGTGTCAGTCATTAGCATTTTGTTTATTCTGCTAAGCTGCTATATTTACATACCTAGAATGTATTGTAACTTGACTTGTTTTCTCCTTGCTTGCAGATATTATTGAAGATTTATATAGTCCTAGAACTGCTGCCATGGATTTTGTTAGTGAGTTAATTAGAAAGCGTGGAAAAGAGAACCTTCAGAAATTTGTACTATACATTGTGGAGATTTTTAAGAGGTAGACATAGTAGTGTAATAATTATATATTAGGACGATGTATTCTGTCTGATACATGTTTATAACCAGATACGATGAGACACCGGCGGAATATAAACCTTATCGACAGAAAGATGGCGCCCTACTTGCAATAGGAGTACTGTGTGATAAACTGAAACAAACTGAACCATACAAGTCTGAGCTTGAGAGGATGTTAGTACAACATGTGTTTCCTGAATTTAGCAGCCCTTTTGGTCATCTTAGAGCTAAGGTACTTTTCTCTATATCTCAATGTCTTATTCGGTTCCGTATGAATAACAACAGATTCCTATAATCCAATGTAGATGGTTCTGAAAGCAGAACACCAATAATCTGAAATTTTATATTTATGATCCTGGTCGAGTTCCATCTCTGCATTGTTCCATAATGAACATGGATTGCATAATCTTGTTACAGTATTTGTAGTTCTCTCTCTCATCCCAGATCTCCTGTGGTTGTAATGTCAGGCTGCATGGGTTGCTGGACAATATGCTCATATTAGCTTCTCGGATATGAACAATTTTCGTAAAGCATTACAAATTGTTGTGGCGGGGATGCGAGACCCAGAGCTACCAGTTCGTGTTGATTCTGTTTTTGCATTACGCTCATTTGTTGAAGCCTGCAAGGGTAGACTTTTGCTTGGTTTCAGAATACCTTTTGTTTTTTTCTCCTTAAATTGATTGACTTATGTTTTTTTGACAAAGATTGACTTATGTTTTAGTTGTACGTTAAATTGCAGATTTAGATGAAATTCGACCAATGCTTCCACAACTACTTGATGGTATATCATTTACACAATTGTTCACTCATAGTGTCTTTACTCTTTACACCCTTGTGTAATATTTTGTTTTTTTTTCCAGAATTTTTCAAGCTTATGAATGAAATTGAAAATGAAGATCTTGTATTTACTCTTGAAACTATCGTGGACAAGTTTGGAGAGGAGATGGCACCCTATGCTCTTGGATTGTGTCAGAATCTGGTGATCTATCAATCAAAATGCTATTTGTCAAAACATACTATTTTAGCTACTTCTTAATGTGTTTTTTAAAATTCAATTATTATCTAGGCTGCTGCATTTTGGAAGTGTATGAACACTGCTGAGGCTGATGATGAAGCTGATGATCCAGGTGCCTTGGCAGCAGTTGGTTGCTTGCGTGCCATAAGTACAATACTCGAGTCAGTAAGCAGTCTTCCTCATCTTTTTGTCCATATTGAGCCAACTCTGCTTCCGATAATGCGTAGAATGCTGACAACTGACGGACAAGGTACATATTCCCAGTGCTATGAGATTTGGATATACCTTCTTGCTTACGAGTAATTTTTTAAACTTCTGCATGTTTGCGTTTATCTGCATTAAAATTATTGCTTTATTCAAATACATTTATGATACAGAGTTTTGGGGAAGTGTGCTTTATGGTAGCAGGATTTATGATACAAGGTGGATGAGCTGTGTAATAAGTTTATAATAATATACTGTTAGCTTAACATTGTGTTCAGTCCTCAGTCCTAACCATTCCTGTCCCAACTCCCAACCACCACGTAAATGAATTAGAAGAAGAGATCAAAGCATGGTGAAACATAAGATATGTTGTTCAAGAAACACAATCCTCCTTATTTTCAACTTGCGCATGTCATCTTTTTACTAGTGGATTTTTCTCATTCTACTGGATCAGGATAACTAGAATTGCTTACTCTGAATACAAAAAGATTATCTTACTACACCTAGCTATACTGTCTTTCCGATGAAAGTTTAATATTCTAATCGTTGAGTTCCATTTTATCTTTCCAATGGAAGTTTACATGTACTTATCTAATCTATTTTTTTTGTCTGCAGAGGTCCTTGAAGAAGTTTTGGAGATAGTCTCATATATGACCTTTTTCTCACCATCGATATCCTTGGATATGTGGACTCTTTGGCCATTAATGACGGAAGCCCTGGGTGAATGGGCTATTGATTTTTTTTCAAGTATGTTTTTATTCAAATGTAAACAGCAAATAATTTGTCGACAAGCCCCCATTACAACACCCCCTTCCCTTCCCCCATGTTTTTCTTCACACTATGTTCTCAATTCAGGATAGGAAAGAATAGAAATAAATTATTTTCTTCTCTCCTGATCTTTCCAAAAATGCGAAGAAAATTTTAGAGACAATTATATGAAGTATTTCTATCCAAACCTCTAGTTTCTTTTCCCGTCACTCCTAAAAAAATCTTTCAGGAACAAGTTTTACATATAAATCCTTTCACTTCTTTTTTTTTCCCCTCCAAAACAATGTCTCTGAAATACACTGTTGGTTTCTTTTGGATGTTATAACATAGGACATGCATGTACTAATTGTATAGATTTCAGAGTAAGTGATACTTTATAGTTTAGGATCCACAGAAAGATTTTATATAGTTAAATGGATATTTATAAATACCACAATGGTGTTACTACAAAATCATCTGGACATTAGGGGGTTCTGAGAATGGATAGCCATCTAATTCTGCATCGAAATCATAGTTCACATGACAAATAGATCTAAGCAATTTTGTTGGGGCTTCTCTTGTTGTCCAAATCCAGAAAGCTTTGCATTTTTATGCTAAAACATGACTTGTTTAATTGATCTTAATAGCTGACGAGGAATGGTAACTGGAATCTGTTGTCTGTTAAATATTTATGTTTACTGTACAAGGACATCTATTTGATATAGGAAGTGCAAAATATAGTAACTTATTATATGTCAGACATTTGAGGTTGTCTTTAATGCATTTTTTTATGGTACGTTCTTACGAAGTTTATCTTTGTATGTCCAGATATTTTGGTTCCATTGGATAACTTTATATCTAGAAGTACAACTCATTTCCTCTCCTGCAAGGAACCAGACTACCAGCAAAGTCTTTGGAATGTGATTTCATCTGTAAGCTGACTTGTCTCCAAATTCATCTATTATACAGTCCATTTCATATCAAGTATTATTTACTTATAGTTTTCTTATTTGTGTTTTTTGTCTTCATCATAGATTATGGGAGATAAAAATTTGGAGGACAATGATATCGAGCCTGCACCTAAGCTTATTGAAGTGATGCTCCTGAACTGCCGGGGACAGGTGGATCATTGGGTTGAACCATATATTAGAATCACAGTTGAACGTTTGCGTGTAACTGAGAGACCTTATTTGAAATGCCTTTTGATCCAAGTGGTAAGAATCTCGGAGTCTCCTAAGAACACCTTGTTGACCTGGGAAAATGGACTGCACTTGAAAGCTGAAATATTAATTTTTCTTATTTTTCTTGATTGTGAATTGTTTTAACTCTCTTACTAGGTATTCTCGCGTACTTTTAGTCTTTGATAGTTTGCATCTAGAGTAATGTCATTTTGTTTGGGTTCATGTGATTTCGAAAGTGCATAGTACCTGTGGTAGCTAAATTTGTATTATGTATGACATGAAGACACTATTCAGTAAACACTCTGGCTAATGGTTTAATTTGCAAACGACATGTTTCAGAGAACATACTGGCTAATGGTACACTAATTTGCAAAAAGCCAAAAACTAACTCAAGTTCTTAGACAGTGATATTTTATATCTTGTTGTAGCATTTTTATGTATGCTAAAAGTAAAACGTCTTTTAATTTTCTGCAGATTGCTGATGCCCTTTACTACAATTCAGCTTTGACTCTCAATATATTGCATAAACTTGGTATCGCTACGGAGGTATTTAATCATTGGTTCCAAATGCTGCAGCAAACAAAAAAAAGTGGTACCAAGGCCAATTTTAAGAGGTGAACTGTCTTTGGCTTAAGGCACTTGTTCTCTGTGTGCAGCAGAATTGTTAATTGCTTAAAAGTGTATCATGTGGGTGTCTCAGGGAACATGATAAAAAGATTTGCTGCTTGGGTTTAACGTCACTGCTTCCACTTCCTGTGGACCAGTTGCCAGGAGAAGCATTGGAACGTGTTTTCAAGGCCACTCTTGATCTGCTTGTTGCGTACAAAGATCAAGTAGCAGGTCAGTAGTCTCTCCTTCCTTTCTCCTTTGGTTTGATGTCTTCTCGCTTGTGAAAGATTATTTCAGGTCGCCAATGAATTTGTAGATAGCTTGGTATGTCTTCCTTCTATTAAATCATGTTTCATACTTTACCTCTGTAGAAGCGTCAAAAGAAGAGGAGGTCGAGGACATTGATGATATGGGCAGTTTCCAGTCGGATGATGAGGATGACGATGCTGATGCGTCTGACAAGGAAATGGGGGTTGATGCTGAGGACGGAGATGAAGCTAGTAGTGCAAGACATAAAAAATTTGCGGCACAGGTTTGTCACACTTTTTATATACTTTTTAAAGGTACAATCAGAAAAATGGTGACCCCCTATTTGAAGAAGAAAGCCCTTTTGCAACTGCTAATTAGTTTTCTAAAATGCAAGAAACTATACTTATGGTCATACCGAATGTATTTAAGTTGTACTAGTATATCATTATTTTATCGTAATACCATCATTTTCTGCTAAGCGCCAAGTATATGTGTTGTGGGACAAAAATGTGTCCATCACATGCACCAGTTTTGGTTACAGCACTGTATGTAGAATGAGGGTGTAATAATTCCGTTAGCATCCAAAAAAGTTATTAATCAGCAATATAATGTGTCTGATGTAGTATATAATGCCTATGATGTGGTGATTTAAAATTTTCAAAATAGGGTTACACGTGAAGTTTAAAGTATTGGGGATTAGTAGTTTAAGTCTGTGGTTCAAAGGATTCCCAGTTATCAATCAAGACAAACAAATTTGTCAAACTTTACTGCAAGCAAATGAAGTTTTTTATGACAGCCATCTTGAATGTATCTCTAGGTTCTCTCCACTATGCTATTAAAAATTACCCACTTTTAGTCATAGGTACCAAGTGAAACTGCTCTTTAAATTGATTTCATACTGTTCTAAATTGTGTAAGATTTCACGAGTATTCCAGTATTCCACATCTTTCCAATATCTTTCTTTGTAAACCATTTCATTTTTGTTAAGGAGACAAAGCTAGATGGTAAGTAATATCTTCTACAAGGGTCTAAAATACATGTAACACTTAAAAGTTTGACCAATCGTGTGTCTGTCACCCTGATGTGTACTTTAATATCTCTACCAAATGCTTGCTCATTTGTACACAACACCTTTCCTATCTAACTCATCTGATCAAGCGTGTGTTGTATATGTTTAGTCAGAGTAATTTTACATATTTAAGAAAAGTTGTAACAGTACACCTGCAGTTGCAATGCAATGCTCATAGAGATACAAATGAATAAACATTAGATTGCTAAGAATACAAAAGTAAATACTAAGGTGTTAACTATGCAATTAATCAAACATTACAGGGGCTACAGGTATCTTAGCCTTTTTTATGGAAAAGAGTTTGATATGTATCGGTATCTTAGCCTTTTTTATGGAAAAGAGTGTGATATGTATCACAACTGATATTTGTAATTACATTTAAGTCCCAATTTTTATGACCTTAGATTTTAAGATTGATTTCCTGAATTCAAGATACAGGTGTTAATATCAAAATATTATAACCTATTTTCGGCCCAGTAAAAGGAAAAATTAAATAATTTAAAAGCTCATTTGGTACGAGTATATGCTGAATTATATATATGTGTGTGTGTGCGTGCGCGCGACCGCGCGTCTTCAATTTGTTTGTAGTTATAATATCATTGTATACTGTATCATGTATTTTTTATGCTCCTAGTTATTGGCATTTAATTTTTGTAGATATATCTTACTATAGATGAAAATATGGCATTGTAGGCAAGCGGTTTCCATTCAGATGATGAAGACGATGACTATGACTCGGATGATGACTTCAGTGATGATGAAATACTTCAGTCGCCCATTGATGAGGTTGACCCCTTTGTTTTCTTTGTGGATACAATCAAAGGTATAACCTCTGTGACTGTTTCTTCCCATCTTTACATAGTTTGAGTTTAGAATACATAAAGTTTGGTAGGCTAATATGTGGCACTCATTTACTGTGTCAACCTTTTGTATCTAGCTTTGCAAGCATCCGATCCATTGAGGTTCCAGAACCTTACACAAACGCTAGACTTCCATTTTCAAGCACTAGCCAATGGTGTTGCTCAGCACGCGGAGCAGAGACGAGTTGAGATAGAGAAAGAAAAGTTGGAAAAGGCATCAGCTGTCAGAGTTGCTTCTTAATTTGGAGGCAGGCCCGCAGTTATTGCACAAGTGTTGCATCAATACAATTTGGTTACTCAATTCATTAAGTTATGCTGGTAGTCAAACCAGGAGTATTGCAGTCAAGTGTGAAGTTTTGCAATCATTTACCAGTCATGGCAAGAGATGAGTCACGGAGGGTCATCTATTGTTGTATGTCTTGATCGAAATATGAAAAAAGAAACAGGGAATTCAGAAATTCCTTATTTTTGATTGCGTAGGCTGGGAGATGCTATTCCCAGTGTCGGGTGAGTCGGGGTGAGTGGTCTGATTGTTCAATGTAGCGTCCTTGTTGGAATTTTGTGTAATTTTAGATTATAAGTTAATACAGGTCTAGTCCCACTTAGGAGGGAATATTTATTGATTGTAACCCTCAGGTGCATGGCCACTAGCCTTTTTATCTTGGAGGGTGGTATATTTGATTTTTGGAAGTTGCCGCGGTTACTTATAAATATATTTTTTGGTTCTCCCGCGTCATAAATTTGGGGATGTATTTCAAACAATGATTTGGATGTGGACACATCCCATTGCAGAGAGTAAAGTTAAGTGTATTTTTTCTACAAATACAGTTAAATAAAAAGCAACAATGTATGATGTATGTATATCCATATGCATGAAGTTGCTATATACAGGGATAGAGCTAGGATTTTGCTATGATTTTAGCCTAGCGGGGGCAAAAAATATATTCTGTTGCAAAAATAACTTTATTACCACAAGTTCGGATTCAAACTTGTGCCTTCATTAGAAAAGTGCAGCTCTACAACAATGGGGCAAAACAAATTTTTTACTAAAAATGTTGGAGATATATATATTAGTTGGCCAATATGTTATCTAAATCCAATATGAAAGTAAATATATCTAAAGTTGGCAATCTCTTAGATATGATGACAAAAATCCTGAGTCGAACTTGAACTTGATCCCTGGATTTGTTTACAAAACGACTAAAACAAACTTCGGCTCAACTATCCTCCGTGAACAAATACAATTCATGAACAATCTTGATATATTTTTTAATTTTCTTTACCAAATTTATTTTTGTATAATATTTAATATATAATCGTGAATAGAATAAATGATTGAGAACAAATGAGTAATCCCACTTAAAATGATCCGTTATAATTTTAAGATTTTTACGCTGCTGCCATTTCAAACATGCAAAAAAGTGGAGCAAAGTTGCATGATCCAACGGGCACAAACCATTAATATTGTTTAATAAAATCTGATACATCATGTACATGCAACCTTGATCAAGATCAAATTATAAACCCCAAATATTGTAACTCCTCTGTTATAGGTTCGTACACTCTAGACAACCTCGTGTATATTTGTACATATGATTAATTATAAAAATCATGAATTTATTCTCCAACGGATACTACTCACCGGTCACCACAAAAGTGGTTAAATTTGATTATATGTAACTTTGACATGGACCACTTAAATTTTGGAGAAATTTATAAAAATATTCATATTTATAAATTTATTTTAAAAAATACGGTCGAAATCAGAAATGTGGTTGCAGTACTGATGAAAAACAGTTAACTTTTCATTTCAGTGGATTTATCGAGTGACAGATTCAGAACTTAGCCCATTTTGGATTTTTTTTTTTACCTCTCGTTTTGGAAATTTTTTTTTACCTCTCGTCCAGGAGGCATAATCACAAATTCTGCTCTTTTTGGAAGTCGAACCTGTGACCAAGACGATACAAGTCCTCTTTTTAACCGGCTGAACCAACCCTTTCGTTACATTTTGGAACTTCTAGATATCTCACACATTTACACGTCACACAATTATCTTAAGTAACAAGCCAACTAATTAATGACCAGATAATGAGTTGGGATTATTGAGCTAGAGTAGTTAGGCAAGAAATCATGTATGTCTAGAGTACTAAATTTCAGGGGTAGCCCAACGTGAGCCGGCTGACCACAGAATTTGGCGGAATACACAGGAAATGAAATGGTGAATTGTAGCATGATGAGAAGCATGCTTCTATTACTTTATTACTTTCCCATTTCTCAATTGCATGCACCTAATTAACTCTCCGATTCATTTGCACTATTTTGCACCCTTTTCATTATCATATATCATCTCATGCACATTGTGAGCAAGAGCAACCAAGTATGAAACATATCTTACACTTTAGTACTTTTCTCTAAATTTTCATTTTTACTTGCCTCTCTAAGTACTTTCTGTGTGACAAATCTATCATGGTCTTGAGTTAGCATACATAAATATGTGTGATCTCTTGTGTCTTGAATGCATGCAGGCTTGAGTAGAAACAAACAAGGTCTTTTGGGGAGAGTGATGTCGGGTTTGGAGGCGACGATTGGGTGCAAGAAGAGGAAGAGGTCGGGGGAGAGAGTGTACAAGTTTAAGACGTTCGGGGAGCAAGGGTGTCCTGCGGAGTTTAACCATGGATGTTTTCGAGAAAATGTGAGAGCTTTGTTGGAATTTGGAAACAGTGAGACTGTTTCATGGGGTGGCATGGCTAGTTGGTCGTTTCAGCTTCAAGTGCAGAGGAATCCTCCTTCGCATATCTTGCTTTTTGTTATTGAAGAACCTGTTGAACTCTCACTCAATACACACTGCAAGCACTGCCTTTATGTTGGTATATACTTCAATTTAGTCACTCACTATAAACACATGCATGATTTCAACTACAGTTTTTCTGGTGCGCGTCCATGGACATTTGTTAACAACCGCTTTTCAATTAGGTGACAGATTTTTATTGACTCCAATTTCATCAATAATGATAGCCTTTCTCTGTGCACAAAAATTTACATCAATTAAAATCTGCTACCTAAACAAGAAGTAGTTTCAAGTACAGTTTTTCAGTGTGTGCTCATGGATACATAATAACAACTACTTTTTAATTAGGTGACGGTTTTTTATTGGCTCAAATCTCCGTTCTGTATGGACAAAAATCTCCACTGATCAAAATCTGACGCCTAAACAAAAAATAGTTGTTATTGTGTGTTAATGGGCACACGCTAGAAAGACTCTTTCAACTGTATACTAGATACGCTAATGTATTACATGTATGTAGGGTGGGGCGAGCACATAATATGCAACAAGAAGTATCACTTCTTGGTGCCATCAAAGGACACATTGGCTGCATGTTTGAGTTACGAAGGGAACAACATGAATAGTTTTGGTGCAGGAACTGATAGAGTGAAGGGTAAGTTGAGCTTAATAATGGAATTACAAGGACATATATTACATGGTGTTTTCCATTCTAATGGCTTCGGGCATTTGTTGTGTATCAATGGGTTGGAGATGGGCTCTGATTTGCCTGGCTACCAAGTTATGGACTTCTGGGATCGCTTATGCACGGCTCTTCAAGCAAGGTAATGATTTATTGGCCTTATATATCTCTCATGAGTTTCTGGCTGTATTCGGGCCGAGCGAGTCGAGTTCGAACCGGGCGAGGTTAATCGAGTCGGGCGAGCCGGCTCGTTTAACTTAATTGAGCCAAAATATCTGCCCGAACTCGACTTGTTTAATTTTACGAGTCGAGTCGGGCCGGTTCGACCGACTCGTAAAATTTTACTCTTAATCGAGTCTAAACCCGAACTCGGCTCGTTTAATTCCAGAAGTCGAGTCAAGCCGGCTAGTTTAATTAAACGAATATGAAATCTTGTTCGAGGTTGGCTCGTTTACGACCTCGAGGAGGGTCAGGTCTTATTAAACGAGTTCGAGCCAGCTCGAATTACAGGCCTACTCTCCGGGACTTGAAATGCAATATTATTAACAAAGAAACAAGGCAATGTATGAAAGCTTCAAGTTTGTTGTGATCACAATTTGTAGGAAAGTGAGTATAAAAGACACTTCACAGAAGACAACAATGGATCTGAGATTGCTCTATGGAATAGCTTACAGTGAGCCATGGTTTGCTCGATGGGGATACGAATTTGGACGAGGAAGCTTTGGTGTTACAAAACAAATGCACCAAAAAGCTATTGAAGCCATTCAAACCATACCACTATGTGTGCTTGCTCATCATGCTACAAGCAATAATTCTAATCATGAGATCTCAATCATGGTTTCAAAATATCAGACAGTTGCAGGTCATTCCATGAAGTCGCTAAGCGATCTATTTAGGTTCATTCTAGAGCTCAAATCTCGGCTTTCTAAAGAAAGCAGCATTGATACTTGTAATCCGGGGATCTTAGTGGACACGAATTGCAGATGGTCAATCAAACGCGTAGAAATGGCTATCAGGGTCATCATTGATTCCCTAAAAAGAGCTGAATTTCGATGGATATCCAGGCAAGAAGTCCGGGACTCTGCCCGAGCCTATATTGGTGACACTGGTCTACTTGATTTCGTGTTGAAGTCACTGGGAAACCATATAGTAGGGAATTATCTGGTCAGAAGATGTCTGAATCCCGTGACAAAAGTACTGGAATATTGCTTGGAGGACATTTCTAATGTCAATTTCTCACATCAAGATCAAGAATTCTCATCAGATGATTCAATATCAGTTAAGGCTCGATACAAGATTTCCAGGATTCAACTCTCAAAGGACTTGTTTTACTTATACAAGCACATCTTCAAAGAGCAAAACTCAAGTACTAATTCCGGGATCACTGCAACAATTTCACTAGCCTCAAGAATAATCCTCGACTCCAAGTACCTCATCAAAGAATACTTCAAGAAACTCCCCTACAAGTTCGACACAGGGCTAGGAGACCGATCCAAACTCTACTGCACAATAGCCTTAACAAGCCTTTCCGGAGTTGAGCCAAAAAAGGTGGCTGCACCATACGAATGCATTACACTAGGAAACAATGCCACATTCCAAGACCTCACTCTAGAAGTCGAAAAATGCTTCAAAGACATCTACTGGGGACTCAGAGACTTCGCGGTCCAAACAATTACCAACATGAATGCCTTGAATGTTCTAAAACGCTCCGATGATCTGGTCTTCAGGACTGTGAAAGCTGGCAGTGAGCTCGTGTTCGAAGGCAGCATTCTTAGCCATAGAGGGCGAAATATGATCCAAGATAACATATTTGAAGGGAGTTACCAGAACAAAAACTGTGTAGATTGTGCTTGTGGAGCTAAAGATGATGATGGAGAGCGAATGGTATCGTGTGACATTTGCGAGGTTTGGCAGCACACAAGATGTGTTCAGATCCCCAACAATGAAGCAATTCCAAGTATATTTCTGTGCAGCAGATGTGAACAAGATATATTAGCTTTACCTTCCATATCTTAGTTCTGTTCATATAAAATCTATCTAGTTTATCACATATAGTTGATGTTACTATAATGTAGCTGGTGATTGAATACTTTATTGTTCAAACGTTGTGTTCACTTGAATGTAATGAAACCGGAACGAATTAATGAAGTTTTTATTCAGTGCGAGTACAGTCAATGACACCGTTTCTGACACTTACACCTGTACTAAAATGATGAAGGATATAAAATCACTGACCGAAATCAAAGCAGGTAAGAAATTATAGTATAGAATCGAACGGAAATTAAAATTACAAAAATAGATAGAATGGAATTAATTTTTGAGTTCTGGTTATAAGTTTCAAACAAATCAAAATATGTTTATTCAAAAAAAAAAAAACAAATCAAAATATGTTATTCTTAGCCATAGAGGAAGACACGGAAGATGACATATTTGAAGGGAGTTACTAGAAATCAGACTTGTGTTTTTTTTTGGCAAATATGACTTATAGCCTTACAAATGCGTATCTGTTCTACGAAACTCTCGGGCTGCAAAAAGTTCTCTGTTCCAGGTTCTGTTGCAGCTGGATCTTCGAGAATAAAAAAAATTTCGGAATCACAAAAATCGTTAGTTAGAATGAAATCACATGTCCCCAGTTCTCCTATCCAAAATCATAAATTCCTAGAAATCATAAAAATCGAATATCTAGAATCACTCTTATCCAAAATCATAAATTTCTAGAAATCATAAAAATTGTTAGTTAGAATATCAGGAATCACAAATTATCTGAAACCACGAGAATCAGTTAGTTAATTCTCCGAAACTACATGAATCGTTAGTTAATTCTTCGAAATTACAAGAATCATTGATTAAAATATCCACAATAATAAATTATCCTGAACTACAAGAATCGTAAGTTAGAATTGGATTGCATTCCTTTTTGAAAAGCACCTTCTGAGTACTTTAAAGTCCCTGAAACAATTAATTCATTAAGCATCCACAAGACAGTTCCTTCCACCTTCCACATGAGCCTTGTAACATGTTTTTGAATTCCAATATCTCCAGTCTCCAGAGCAATATATGCTATCAACTTCAAGATTTATAGTTTCTCAACTACTAAGCGAAGAACAATGCCACCAAATAAAACTGATATATGGTCAATGACCGGAGAAACCAAAGATTGAACCAGGATAATAGTTTCCTAATATGAACTAGTGTTAGCTGAGTACATCTTGTGCAGAATACCAGCAAATCAAACTATTTTGGCAACGGCTACTCGGACTCCTCGTTTTGCCTCGAGTACCAGTGTTCAAGCCATTACTGGAAATGAGAAGGTGAAAACTGCTCAGTAGCTTGTTTTGCAGCCATTACTGGTAATTAGAATCACCTAGCACCTTGTTTAGCATATTAGCTAGATACTCTAAGAAATTCAAGAGATAACTCCATATCTTGTATTTATGGAAACAAGTAAATGTAGATATAATGGTGATTCAGAAAAAAATGACTCCTACAGAACAGAGTAAAAAAGGGATTTGTATATGGAAGCGCTCATCTGTGAAAAACAACAGATGCTATATTAGTATCGAACAATGGATACTTTACTAGCATCAAACTGTAGGAATAACACTAGTTCAGTCGAGTAAGTACCAAAGTCCTCAGATATAACTGAGGGCCACAATGAAATGGATAACTATAGAACCAAACATAGAAAGAAGCAAGAAAATAACATAATAGGTAAGCGCTGAACCAAGTATGTACGGAATGATCACAGTTAAAACAAAAACCTAGTCTCAAAATAACCAAGTACGGAAGTCAACAATAATTCTACGATCTGGTGGCAATAAACTGCCTTCTTAACATAAAACATGAAACAACCAAACAAATTTTAGGAACTAGGATATCTAAGGATTATAAAATCATGGTTGCAACGACCAACTCATGAACTACGATCTTCTAACTTCAGCAACAGGATTACATGTGAAATGGCGATCCAGTGCCACACAGAGAAAATTCACCTGATTGTAACAAACTTGTTAGTACCATGCCTTGCCCAATGATACCTCAAATCAATTGCATCAGCGAAATTGAAATTCTCAGAGGCCAGTTTCTCCAGCACCTTCTTAAACGCACCCTGACTCATCTTCCGCCCTGCAATTCTGGCTCCCCTTCGTTTTGTACTCATTGGCAAAGGATACATGGATATTGTTGTGGTGCAACAAGCAGATTGCCAACCACCACAGCCCCAACGATAACATTGTTGAGGAGTACCAGTACATGAGCAAACTGGTATAGGAATACTGGAGAAGTCCATATTTATCCCGTTTATGACCACATCCATATTCTTCCTTGCAGCTTTCGCACGGTGACCAGAAGAAGTGCCATTTTCCTTCTGAATGGTTTGGCATCTCTTTGGCTTCTTTGCTTTTGGAGGTTTCGGTGCAGCAAGACTTTGCCTTTTCTTCACAGGGGCACCGTCTTCTTTCTTCACACTGGTATCCACGGCAACCCTCACATCCTTGGGAAATTCGTGCTGTTGTGGTGGTTGTTGTAGCTGCTGCTGCAACATATGCATTGAATGAGCTGCAGGATGCTCGTGATATCCTGCGAAACTAGAATTCGCTGAAATCATCTGCTGAACAAATTTATCCCTAGCCACAGCGTCCTTTGTAGGGTCCACATGCAGAGGAGATTCAGGCACAAACGGGCAAAGCTGCCCACCATTCTGGTTCATCACAATTGCATTTTCTCGGCCAAGAAAAGGTCCCGAGATGCGTCTTTCAAATGATGGGAAAAGGTGCAGATTAAGATTTCCAGGTCTATTATAATGTTGTTCGTAGAAATTCCAATTGCGCGAATTTAATCCTCCATCATTCATCCTTTCAATCTACAAATAGAAGGCAATCAACAATAGATATATCATATATATTCTTCCATTTCACAACCTCCTATGTTATTATATGGTTATCCCCACACATAATCTTCCAACTGTAAAATCAAAACTCAAGTACTTAACCATTACAGACCCTAATTCCAACATAATATTGAAAGGTGCAGCCTGTAATCTACCTCTTTTAAGTTCTGATCAATAATAATTTTCTCAAGATATTAAACAAATTATCGAGTTTCAGAGTACCCATTAGTTCACAAATTACAAACAAACAAATGCTATAATCCAAATTTGCAGCATTATACATGGTTCATTTTCAAAAAAATCAAAACTTTATGTTCCAAATCTACCTTTTTTCTCCAAAAACCAAACCGAAATTTTAAATTCCCAAATACCCAATAATTAACAATGGCTGATAGAACACAACAGACCCCACAAGTGTAAACACAAATGAAGGCTGTAATTCCAATTTGCAGCATTATACAGTCAATTTATAGAAAAGATCAAAACTTTAGGTTCAAATCTAACAAATTACATAATCAAATACCCAATTAAACTCACAAGGGCTGAGAAGTGAATTTGGTCATTCCAAATTTCAGCATTACAAAATCTTCATTAAACAAAAAGATCTTAACTTTAGGATCCAAATCTAGATCTCAAATGGTAATTCAAATCAATTAACAATCTTGACAAAAATTACCCAAATACACACCCCCAATCCCCATCAAATCAAAATGCATATAACATGCAAATATCAGATCTAAAGTAATCAAAGCAAAGATTGAGTTTTTTCAAGAAAGGCACAAACAAGAAATGATAAAAAAGAATGAGCTGAATAATATATATAGAAATGACTTGAAAGACCGTACAAGCGAATAAATAGTAGATATATGAGAATAAAGCTTAGATTTTTATGAGAGAGAGAGAGGGGAGAGAGAGAGCTTACTTGGGTTAGTACACACTTCTTTTAGGGTTTTGTTCTTGTGGAGACACAGGAGAGAGGAGAGAGAACATAAACAAAAGGAGAGAGATAGTGAGAGATGTGAAAGAGAGAGATTTGCATATACTCTTTATACTAGTACTGTAGTTTTCTCATGGAATGTTCACACATATTTTTATACAACATAAAATATTATATAAAAAACAGAGCCCTCTCAAAAAAATATACTATATGCTTTTATATTTTTAACTTGACTAGGTGATATGGGATGATATGTGTTAAAATAAATTAATATTGAATAATTTTTCTTATAATAAATAATTAAATTATGATAATTAAGTTATAAAAGTCAATAGATTTATTGAAAATCATAAAAAGATATGTGTGTACCGATGAATATTGAAAATCATTCAAGTAATGTAAATAAAAAATATTGTATATTTAGACAAAATATTTTTTTCTGTCAAAATATATAATATTTCAATATTTTATGATGGTTTTAATGAATTTTTCTAGAATATATCTTATAAATTATTATTTGTATATACTTACAAATCAAAGTGTGCATGTACATGTGCCAGGTGGATACCTCAGCTGCACTCCAAGTATCATATACCTCCCTTTGACGTGTCCCCTGTCCTTATCTCTCTTCTCCACCAACATTTGATAGTTTATTTATTTGTTTAATGGGCCCCTTTGTATACATACACAAATTTGCATATAGTCAATTCTATCTTTATCATTTCTCCAAATCTACACTTACGTTTGAAAGTGCCGTTATCTTGCCCAATATGGTCCTATCTTATAATATTTATTTTTTATTCCATTGTAAAGTTTGGTTGCTTTAGATGACCACTATTTTTATTACGCTTCGGTCCCATTTGAATAAATTATAATTATAAATTATTTAAAATATATTATTTATTACAAAATAAAAGTTTCATAAATAAATTACAAAATTGTATTATATATATCTTAAAATAATTATCAAAATATATAAAAATCTAATAAAAATGGATTGGATGGAGAGCGAATGAGCGATAGACGGCCCGCCCCGAGTACCATTTTATTTCATAGAATATTAGTAATAGTTTTGATTCTCGTACCAGTTTAAATATTTTTTATAAAACTAAATATGCCGAGACACCGATTTGGTATCCGATAAATTTGAATTCTCGCCATCTTATAAAGGAAGTGAGGGTGATAGTATTTTTCTTTCTTTATTCAGGAGGGTGGAAGATATTATTAAATCAGTAGATATTTGATAAATCAAACGATATTATTTTGACCGTAATAAATTGTGTAACGGAGCTTTCATAAATTTATGAATGTGTCGATGTGTTGACTGAATATTTACTTTTATTTAAATAATATTAAATTTATTAAATTAAATGTTAAACATAAATTTGCCGTATTACTAAATTAGATGAGGAGTGAAGAAAAGAGTAAACAAGATTACGGTACACTGGACAGCAATTCACTGTAAGCCCGTAAAATGTGAAACAACAACTGTCTATCAAAGGCCCAAACATGGGATGGGTCAAGTAATAGGATGTGTGAATAAGACGGCCCAATTTTCAACTATCCGTCAATTTTAAATTGAATTGACCCACTTGAATTGATCTCTTTGATATCTTAGAGCTATACGCTGTCATTCCAAACGTGAATTTTTTCTTTTTTTGCCAAATACACTCATGTTTATTTAGGTATGTATTCATTTGAGAGTTTTAAAAAAATTATTTAAGAAATCTAATAATATTTAGTTTAAATTTTAGAAAATATATACGAGGATTTTGGAGTATTCAATTGGGATATTAAACTATAATATAAAATCTGTTGGTATTCAACTTTCAAAAAAAAAAATCTGTTGGTATTTAATCAGAAATTTAAATTATGTTCAACAATCTGATAGTATTCAATTGAGATTATTTAAAATTTATTAAAATCTAATGATATTTATATGCTAATAATTTTTTTAGACTTCACAAAATGATGAATCTTGTAGGACAATTCAATATATTTTAAGATATTTGAAATATCACCAAGAAATATTAGGATTTGAAGCATTATACTTAAGCACTAAATACTCTAAATATCATTGAAGAAAAGATTAATATAAATGTGATTGATCTATCGAAAATTTTTCAGCTGAATTGTTGAAGCAACATTAAATAATATAATGATATTGGTAAATTCAAGGTTCTTGATTATTCCGGAACGTTAGTTATTGTAATTGAAATGGAGTGCAAGTGGCTGAGACGACAGTCCGACGATTAATGGGTCAAAATGTGTTTTGGATCTCTATGTATGTGGGGTCAGGTTTCAGATAGAACCGTTTAGACTTAGAACCATATAACCATATTAATAGTCATTAAATGAAAATAATTTGAATGTGTGAAATTAAATATATGAATGTGTTTTAATATAGTACATATTTAAATATACATGTGCTCAATTAATGCACATTCTTAATTTGTATTTGATCATTTTAATAAAAAAAGACATTTAATATTTAATTCATATATCTTAGTAGTGTGATGCAACATAACTCCAAAATACAAAGAGCTCGAGTGTGCATGTTTTGATATTTTATTATTGTTTATATGTACTGCAGCAGAATATCGTGCTTTGTAATATTATACGAGTCAGATATGTACTGCATCAGAATCTCGTGTTGTGTAATATTATATGAGCTAGATATGTACTGCATCAGAATCTAGTGTTGTGTGATATTATATGAGCTAGATATGTACTGCATCATAATCTCGTGTTTTGTAATATTATTTTGGAATATGTACTGCATCAGAATCTCGTTTTTTGTAATATTACATGTACTGCAGCAGAATATCGTGTTTTGTAATATTATATTATTAAAATTGATTGACAATCACATGTTGGAGGTTTGATTTGCATTTATAACAAAATGGATATATATTAACTAATAACTAATTATCATAATGAGTAGGTAGTAGTTAATGATTATTATTATTTGTAATAATAGTAACATATATATGATAAAGTATCTTAAATAGCATTAAGTTGTAATTTACATTTATACAGCTAGGCAGATCATGACCATTGAATTCATATTCATCCAATAGATATGTGTGGTCCTAAGTTCAAATTTTAATATTGTTTCTAATTTGAACCTCACCCTATGTGAACATGTTTCGTGCAGGTGCTATCTCGCAACTAATCATTGATTATTACACATCGTTAATTATTTCAATTACATCCTGAAATTATTATAAAAATGGCTGTGAACTAATATTATCTCTCAACATTAAGTTACAAAGACGGTTGCAAATCAATGCGTCGTTCATATTATCACTAACGTATTTGTTGTTTAGTGACAATTAGAGTCGAGAATGAATTAAGATTTTCTTATCTAACTCATCATTATCATGTTGGTTATGTCGGCTAAAAATATGAATGCTTAGTTGATAATGATTAATTATTATGCACATAAAAAATTGTTATAAAAAATATCGTATAGTTGATATAGAGTGTTTAGAATTTAAGCACAATGATTCGGAATCCCGTAAATTTCGATGGGATTTCAAAACGTATAAAAATACATTGAACAATCCCGCAAAATCCATCGTTTTATAAAATCCAAAAAAATTCATCAACATTTGATTACCATCAAATTTTAATGGACTTTTAAATATTCATAATTGAATAGCATCATATTTTTAGGTGTTGGGGCCCAATCTTTTAATTTTTCAGAATTAAGGCCTAAATATGACTACGGGAGAAGATAACCCATATATCACCTTGCAATCCAAAACATTAGATCATATGTCGTTATCCATCTTTCACTTTCAATGCCAGATTGCCTCGCATTTTGAAATCCTAAACGCTATTTCATGTAGCATTTTACATGAAACACGATGTAGCGTTTTCTTTCATAAATCAAAACGCTGGATTATCTAGTATTAATAAGTGATATTTCTGCTTTTTTTCTCTGAACTCTGATATTTTCGGTTATACTTCTGGAAATTGTGGTATGGGGTCTTTTTTAAGTATAATTTAAAAATTATAATTGAATACCATCATATTTTTTTAGGAAAATATAAAATATTAATTGAATACCTCGAGATTCTGATACTTTTTTTAAAATCCAAGTAGGAATGAAAAAATCATTAAAATTCCAGTTAAATACACCTCTCTAAATCTAAAACTCTGTGCTAATGTATAAACATCCTTAGAGCATCTCCAACGGCGTTGACTATAATTGTTGACTAAATTGAATCTGTAAGACATTATGTAATATTTGCTAAACCTGTAAGACATTGTACTTCAATGATATTGGCTATATTGGTTGGCTATAATTTAAAAATAGAATGTTATTAATATTTTAGTTTGTTAAAATAGAATATATCAGTTTAATATGGCAATAAATGATGTGCAATCATCCTACAGATTTCTTACAGACCTGTAGAGGTTCGACAAATATAGCCATCCATAGGAGGTTGGCTAAAATTATAGACAACAGGTTCACGTGGTTGGAGTATGATTTTTTCAACAAGTTGGCTTAAATTTTTATATTTAGAATGCCAACTCACCTTTTAGCTAAGGAGTTTGTATGGTTGGAGATGCTCTTATAAAGATTAAACTCACAACCAAGTTTTTGACTTGATTCTGAGCTACGTTAGAGATATTTATGTAAGCATTGAGGAAAGTGTTCGTCCAAACACAGAGTCATCAGTCGGGTCTCGTCAAGGACATGCGTTTCTGTTTTTAGTTTCAACCTAGTTTTCATAGCGTGAAAGGGTAAGAAAAGTAAAGTTTACACCCTTAATTCATTGCATCAAAATGTTTTTCCCAACTACAATAAAAGAGTGAGTGAAAACAAAGGATAAGGACAGGGGTTGTTTGTATGCGGTCATTATTTGCCAAGAAAAAAAATGAATCATGGGGAAGGGGGTATATTTGTCTCCGACAAACCCCAAACGATGAATTGGCATGGTATCTTTCAGTCTATCTGAAATAGAGCATGTTTGTCTCTGTACATTACAGTGTTTTTAATAATTTTCTTAACTTGTTATCATAACTTGTTGATTCCATTAATTTATTATTGGGTGCGACTGAATTTTGCGATTCCTATCCTTATTTCTTGATAGATCTTGTTTTACTGTTGCAGCACAGTAAACCTCCGAAAAGAATACTTGTATATACCTGGCCGGGTTCAATTTACTAAAGATTCCCTCGTCTTTTCTAGCTTATTTCTTTCTGTGACACAATTTACGATTTGAATCGTTTCATTCTTTGTCTTTAGCTTCTGATGTATACTGTGATGCCAACCCTAATTATCAGGACTCGCACGTATGCTATGTATATAGATTAATTCAAAGGTTATAGATATATCATGTACGGTGTATAGTGACGGATCCAGAAATCCACTGAGAATGAAGATGGTTTTATTAATATAAAAATATTTTTTATGATCAATAATTTTCATGTAAGTGACATATTAATATTGGTGAAATATAAATTTTAGTAAGGTGAGTTAAAATTTTAGAGGGAACTTGGGGTTTTTTAGCCCCAAAAAACCTTTCTAGATGTCATATATGAATCTGTATTAAGTAAACCAGTGCTTGGATCAAACTTGCTTTATTAATATAGCTGAAATATGAATTTTAGTAATGTTTGAAGTGGTTGAATCGCTCAAACGTTAAGAGTTTATCCTCTACATATATTCGTAAAAATACTTATGATAAAATTTGAAAGTTGCGGGTCTTGTCAATTTCAATATTTATATGCATGGTAGGGCTGTTGGCAAGAAAATAATGCTAAACACCCAGACAGAACCATACAAACCAACCATGCCTTGTGAATTCACGAATTTGATTCTTCAAGGTTGGATACATATATAATTACGTGCAAACTCTGTTAATCTAGCTCAATCATTAAAATCTTGGACATATAAATCAGATAGCTACTGTTTAGAACTACTGTTAAGTGAATTATATGCTCATGCATATATGTAGAGAATTTAGTGAGTTCATTGACGCCAAGTTTGTTCAGTGAATTTGATGCCAGAGCAGAATTTAAACCAGACAAATGTTTCAGGCCGTATACAGTGCAATTTAAGGGACCATGACTTTGTTACACCCATCATCAAATTATTGAACCTCACATGCTCTACATATATATATAATATAATGCTGGTCTGTATGCACAAATATATACACATAAATCAGACACAAAACTTCGTCTCTTCCCTTTGTTATTAAGCTATATCTTACTATCCTAACTAGTGTCTGCAGTTTACATTTTTGCACAGCCCTAAAACTCTAAATGTTTAGTTGGATTATAATTCCGGGATAAGTATATATATTATTTTCTTCTTTGAATTTAATCCGTAATAATAACATTAATTTATTTAAATTTAAGAGATTATAATTATATGAGATTATATTTGTTAGAATATAATATGTGCTTGTTAAGCACTCCTCTCAACATCTTGAGATACTAAGAGAATTGGTCATTTAACATGAAATCAAAACTCAATCTCACGACACTAGAATTCGACTCCACGACCTCCGATATTTTAGACATCAAGGTTAAGTTATGTGATATCACTAAACCCTTTTCTCAACACTTTGATCGAAATATATATAACTTGGATAAAACTGGACTGGACAACATAATTGAGCTCGAATTGATCACTACAGCGATATCTAAATGCATTCTGTGTATATATTTGCACTATAGTACATTGTATCCAGCCAGCCATCATTTACTCCATCTATTTTGAGAATAGATAGTACACAGTAGGTTGTGTTCTTGCATGCATGGTTGTTTTCGAATCTCTATAATTATTACATTTTGCTGTTAATCAAGTGGGGGAAGTTTTGATCAAATAATGTCTAAAGTCGATCAAGTGGGGGGTGTTAAATGAAAAGGTGTCCTGTGAATAAATAAAGGCATGACATAAACTTTACTTAAGGTCAAAAAGAAAAACTTGCAACAGTGCTTTATTTAAAAGTGAGACAAATGGAATGGACGAAAGGATAATTACAAAGCATTTTATTTAATTTTTCTCAAGCTTTTCTCTATTCAATATCGGAAAAGAAACGTATATACAAGAAAAATATTAAATCATATAAACTGCAACAGTTAGTTTAACCATCAATATAATGGGACTGTGCGTTTTAACTTGAGAAAATACTTATTATTCATAGGTTAGAAATGAAAAATAAATTCTAATCTATGTATTTGATAATTTTTTGATATTTAAATTTTTTAAATATAAATTATTAATATAATAGTAAAATATAACTATGCTGAATTATATTAACTATGCTGTAATTTGCCTCTATATTTTGCTTTTCTTCCATGCCCAAACTACCACTCCAAGTGAGCTCTCTAGTAGTATATTTTATAAAAAGACATTAGAGAAGTCTGAGGCAAAGAATAATTACAAACTTTTGCTTTAACACAACTGGAAAGCTTCTGAATTGGTTTTGTATAATACAACATGATCTTTAAGCACTGAACCTAAATCTGATTGGGTGGACTTTTAGTAAAGTCAAATAAATGTTTTATGAGTTAAAGACTAAACAAATCTGACAATTAACCTTAACTAAAGAAACACTTGAGTTGGGTAATGGTGTAGCTAATACTATATTAGTAGTAGTAATGATTAGATTCGAATCGGGAACCCTAGGAGGAGATGATCCATTGTCGGGTCTGTTCCCCTTGGTTTGTTTTATATATTATTGTATGATGCGGCCATGTGTTGAGAATCCGACTACCATCATCCCACCCATGCTTTCAATCTCTCCAAGAACTTGATAACAAAAAGTTGAGTATCTTCTCCAATATTCGCACTCCATTTGCAATACATTCTGTACTTCAGACTCCGTAGATCCTCACACAATGTATTTATGGAGCTATTAAATCAGTATTCTTGTATTTTTATCAAATAATCCGATCCGAAATACTGATCGGTTGCGATCTTGGATATCTCCCAATTTCGAAACCAATTAATAATAAAAAATTTTAAGTACAAAACAAATAATAGACATTCACAATAACCAAGTTATTCTTTTGTCCCTTTTACACATATTAATGACAAATAAATATATTTTTAAACAAAAAATGAACACGTACCCTGATATATACAATCAGAAAATACAAAATACAAAACATGTACCCTGATTAATTTACCAAAACATCAAATGTGTAATAAGCCAGAGAAACTAAGTGGGTGTTTAGCAACCCATTTTAAACCGGACTTCTCGGCTTATAAATTAGAAGCATTTATTCGTAGCGTTTGTGTAAAAAGTCAAGAAGCACTTATAAAAAGCTAGGAATGTTAGCTTTTGTTTCAGGTCTTCTACTTATTTCTCAAACATTTTAATCACTTATAAGTCTTATCTTGGTTTTAACTTCTACTCCACTTATTTATTTTAAGCAATAAGCACTTATTTTAAACTCACTCAAACGGTCCTAAATAAGGTGTTGTGAGATAGATTAATTTAGCACCAAGGCATCATTTGTGCGGAGGACGACATTTGTAATTGAAAATTTTCCTCTATCATCTATAAACTATAGTTTTCATCCTACAAGTAGTAATTTTTGTATCTTTTCACTCCACTTTAATTATGATAGGCCAAACCACCGACCACTACAGTCATTTAAAGCTTATAAATTCCGCGAAACAAGAAGCAAAAACGGTCAGAAAATTGGATAGATCAATTGCACGAAGTTTTAACTTGAAAGTTAAAAGTACGTACGAAGTTTATATTTACATCACTAGCAAGGGTGGTTTAGTCAATAATCAACCATAAATCTTTGGTAAACAAGGCTGCACCCCACAAATAAATATTCGTAAATGGTGCAATCAAATAGCCACCGTACGTCTGCATGTGGGACGTTATATATTTTCTTCATTTCCTTTTTATTTCTTGGGAGCGGAAGAAGATACCGGTTTACATGCACTTGCTTTGTTTGACGATACAGATGTACCATGTATCTCATTATTGCTCACTGTATTAGCAATTGTACCGGACAAGACATATACCTAGCCGTCAGGAATGGTATTACGAAATAGTCTGAAATTTGAATTTTTATGAATAAGAATGAGATTCCGAAATTTTTATATCATCCTAAAATTTAAAATATCGATAAAGACACTGTCATATAATTATATAGGGCTAGGGTCGCGTTCAAGAGAAACCCGATTCTTAAAATAAAATCATAAAATCATTGAACCATTAAGGTTTTCGCTGCAGAACTCTAAATTTTAAATAGATTTTTCTAAATTTAAATATATATTTTTTACATCGTTATGTGTGTTGAAAATAAATTTTAAAATATAATACATAAAAACGATATTTTTACATGTACAATTCTGCTGCAACTTATAATACTAGAAGATTCTAAATGCTCGTAGGCTAATAGTTGTAAGAGGAGCAGGACCGATATTATATATTCATCGATTTTAAAATTCAGGGTCACGTGAGCAAGAAAGAGGGTCACGTGAGCTTTAGAATGGACGGGTTTTGTAATTTGTAAGCATGTATATTATATATAGCATTTATTCATGCAAATTTATTATATTTTGATGAATAACCACTGTTTCTTTGTTTTTTGTGGAGGGATGTTCTTTTGTTGTTTTTGTTTTTATTTATATACACTCTGCCTAGTTGTGGGCTCCGAAGTTGGATCACACCTGTGCAGCTGTGCCTATCTATATCCAAGCTGCCCTACCCCTCTCATTCATCCATGTTACTCCTACTTTTCCGGATATTTTATATACATACGCTTTGGAGGAAAATATTTTATCTTGCTCGTAGTTTTTGAAAGTTGCAGTGGCGAGGTGTGTTTGCGAGCTGTACGTTTTCGGAATTGAAGCACAGTACGAATAGAATTTAGGAAAAATCACAATGTTTTATTTAAGTTTGATGTAGTTATGAAGCTCATCACTTTTATTTAATCTATAATATTTTAGAGCATATGGAAAGAGTCGGGGTACAGGACCAAATTATGGTGCTCTGAGTCTGTTGCATACCAGTCATCGAGGCATAATGGGTTTGAATGAGCTGAAAATAATTGCTCCGTGATTAAAATAAAAAATAAAGTAAAAATTAAAAGTAGAATATTAAATTTATAAGTGATTAAAATGTTTAGTAAAGTTTGGTAAAGAAGTGGAAACTGTGAGAGAAAAGTTAGTATTTGTAACTTCTAAAAAATACTTTTTCTTTCACACGGGTCAAGACTATCAAATATTATGTTGGTCATTTACTCTTTTATTAGATTTTATCCTTGGAAGCCTAAATACGCTTGTAGTGACGTCTGTGAATACTAGTCTCATTTTAGTTGTCACATTTGGTTTTGTGCTGGTTAAAATTGACTAAAGTTTGATTGGAATTTATTAATATTTTATCAATTGACAAATAAAATATATATCAACAGAAATAACTTTTAATCTATTTTAAGATGTAATTTTAAATTTTTTAAAATAATGAGTGAGTGATTTATAATATTTGGTCGAAACTTAATCAACTTGACCAACAAAAATAGAATTGTGATAACTAAATGGATGGAGGGAGTAAAAACTTAAAATTGACTTACTTTATATAGGAAATTAAATTAAAAAAATTATATGATGACAACCAAATTTTGGTAATATGATATTTGGCAATTATGATGTTCCACTGAAAAATAATTTTGCTTATTAATAGAAGATATAGATTAGAAATCATAAAAAATATATATTTTATTTAAATATATCATACTCCTGGATCTTAAATTAAAATTTTCATGATAGATTTTCATTCAGTTTAAATAATATAGATTAAATAGAGGATTAAATTGTAGTCTATTTCATTTCTACTAAAACAATTGAAACCGATTTCGACTTATTTGTTAATGAGTTTGAGTTCGATCATATAATTTCATCTAAAGTATTTATTTAATTGGACTCCATTCGATAACAAAATCCTTGGATAAGAAAAACTCGACTCACACACACAAGTTCACAAAAATAATTGGACCGATCTAAATAATAAAAATTCTAAATTCGAGTTCCCCAAAAAATAAATAAAAAGGTTTGTCTCTTGTGTGATCATGGACACCTACTAAGCACTAAAATCGAATTTGAGTGTTTTTTATTGGTGTGACCGTTGTAAATGAAGGGTCTCCAATATTATTGAAGAATGTAAACCAACTAAAATAAAAAAAATTTATCTGATTTTGTGTCTTTTGTGTGCACATGCGCACACTATAAAAAGACTGAAAATAAAAATACTAAGCTCACAGCTCTGAAAAAAATATGCACGCAATTACAATTCACAGAGACAGGCTTTTGAGTGAGAGTTGAAACGAATATAGAGAGAGAAGAGAAGACTTGCCTCAACCTTACCTGCTCAAGGTGGTGGGGGTCAATGAAAGAAAGCAAGAAAGTTCTTAGAAAAAAAGAAATGATAAAAGCTTAAAGTTAAGCTCTCAAAAAGAAAGAAAGCTGATTTTCACAAAGCACCTACATCTTTTTCTCTCTTTCTCCTCTTCTTCAACTTCTCCCCCTCTCCATCTTATCTAACATGTACATCTCTCTCTCTCTTTAATTCAATTATTCTCTCTATCTCTCTCTCTCAATGAAATTATTGTCTGGCCTTACCCCCTTGTATGAATAAAGCTGCAACAAAATAACTCTCGTTTCAATAGCTCTGTGTACAACAACTTAGTGGGCGAGATTTGATTGATTCGATTGATTTGTTTTCTCCTCCTAATCAATTCTATATATTCTTATTTGTTTTTCAAGAAACTCATCATTTGTTAGCTTCTCTTTATTCCAATCCCATGTTGGACAATAATAACGCGACGGCCTCAGCTGGTCCTTCTTCTTCCTCTGATGCTTTCACCAACTCCTCTGAGAATGGGGGCTCCAACAAAAGAAAAAGAAGACCAGCTGGTACTCCAGGTTTGCTACTTCTCAGCTACCCTAATCTACAATTATACTGTTTACGTTTATACGTCGTAAACCAGATTCCAACCCGATTAACGAGAAGAACGGGATTTCGATACAATAATATTTTAGTTAATCGGATTGGAATTGTACTGTTTACGTTTATACGTCGTAAACTAGATTCCAACCCAATTAACGAGATGAGCGGGTTTTCGATATAATTATTTTAGTTAATCGGGTTGGAATCTGACGATCGAAAACCCGTAGAGATGGTACGTTATTCGTTATATATATGATCATTTTATGGTGATATTGAGGAATATTAATTTTGTTTTGTTAGATCCGGATGCTGAGGTTGTATCACTCTCACCCAAGACATTACTTGAATCAGACAGGTATGTGTGTGAGATCTGTAACCAAGGGTTTCAGAGAGATCAGAATCTCCAGATGCATCGCCGGAGACACAAGGTACCTTGGAAGCTACTCAAGCGAGAGTCGCCGGAGGTGCGAAAACGGGTGTTTGTCTGTCCCGAACCGACTTGTCTGCACCATGATCCCTGCCATGCTTTGGGTGATCTCGTGGGGATCAAGAAGCACTTTCGGAGAAAACACAGTAATAACAAACAATGGGTTTGTGAGAAATGCTCTAAAGGCTATGCTGTTCAGTCGGATTACAAGGCACATCTCAAGACTTGCGGCACTCGAGGCCATTCCTGCGACTGCGGTCGCGTCTTCTCCAGGTTCTTAACTCGAACACGATATCTCGTAATCTATACTGTACTATTAAAACCGAATACCAAATATCTGATCGGTGTTTCATAATCTATGCTATACTATTATAACCGGATACCTTATGGGTATTTCATAAGAGATTAGTCATATATTCATGACTTGTATGGAAATCTATGTGGCCAAGAATCACCATTTCATATAATTATATATATTATTACACTATATCTAAGTTTATGTTGTATTGACATATAGAGGTAGGTAGCTAGATTTGGTTAGATTATTTAATTCATTGTTAGTCTTGGATTGAAGAAAGCAATGATTAGTGACATAGTCGTAGTAGAGAATGATAAGAGCATAGTCTATAGCAGTAGTATATGAGTATATTATTGGTTGTTTGTTGGTAGCCCTACACTAGGAAGAGGAAGCTCTGATTACCATCTTGACTGATTTGTTTGCAGTTGTACTATACTGCTACTCCCTCTTTTTCTTTAAACACAACTTCACCTTCCGTCCGAGTGCGAGAGGATCATATTACATTTATTCATAATATTTATTTATTACAGATATTTTAAGTAAATTTTGGACGAGTACTCGGAAATCAGAGACCAAATAAACGAGTTTTAACGGTTTTTTTTATGAATTTTTAAGGGTTGAGAGTTTCATTGAGCACCAAGACGCTTGTACTATTCGTCGAGTCCAGCCGAGTCATTTACAAGTAATGTTGCAGCATCAGCAGCAGGCCTGCTCTTCTCGTACAGCTTCAAGTGCGAGCCCGTCTAGCGAAAACAACTTGAGCAACATATCGAAATTGCTTAGATCATTTCCCATGCCGACGCCTCCTCCTCCTCACCAGCAGCAACCTCAATCGGATCGCGATCACACGAGGAATTTCCCTCCATACCATGATCGCGATCATCTGCATCGTCAACACTTGGAGCTACAATTATTACCAATGTCATCACACGCTACAAATAATCATCAGTCGTCCAACCAGACTCGCGATGAGAATCATGCGACTCAACTGAAACTGTCAATCGGGAGCAATGATCTTGATGGCAGTGCGTTAGGTTTGAGCACGGAGGAGCACTTAAAGATGGCCAAGAAGGAAAAGGCATTCGCCGAAGAAGCAAGAAAGCAAGCGAAGAGACAGATTGAATTGGCCGAAATGGAGTTCGCAAATGCAAAGAGAATTCGACAACAAGCACAGGCTGAGTTCGAGAAAGCTCAGGACTTGAAAGAACAAGCAACAAGAAAGATGAGCTCCACAATGCTGGAAATTACTTGTCATGCTTGTAAGCAACGATTTCACACGACAAAAACAACAGGAGGTGCTATGTATTCATCTGTTGCTGATGAGACTTCACTTGGGATAAGCTACATGTCAAATTCAGCTATAACTGAAGGAGAAGGAGAGTAGCTAATACCTAGCTTCTCTATTTTATTAATGATAAAATATACAAATGTTTGTCATTATCTTTATGGCTTTTTGGTTTATATGTATGTCATTAGGGATTCTTGTATGCAGTTCTTGATTGCTGGGGTGTTTTCATATTGTGAGGTCCTTCTATAAAATCTTTTGTGTTCCATTTTTCTTCATTTCTTATAATCAATGCAAAATTAATGTCATATACTTAGCACTACAAGAAAACGGGTCATTTTCTAATCGAGCTGAAAAACTTGTAAGATTCGTATATACATATTACATCACGCCCGTTTGCTTAAGAGAAGCATAAGCGGCTTCTAGGTTCTGGTTTTTCTTGATTGTTTGTGTAAATAAGTAGAAATATTTTTAATAAGTTGGGAATGCTAGATTTTCTCCCAGGGCTTCTACTTCTTTTTCAAACACTACAATAACTTATTTACTTATCATTTTTGATCCACTTATTTTACTTTAAACAGGAAATCAAATTTTTTAAACTTGTCTAAACGGCCTCATCATCATCAAGAATTCAAGTGTATTTTTGTCGATCTTATTTGAACATAACATATGAAACAAGAAGAGCATATCTAAAACAATCTCTAAAACACAGTTTTACAGCAATAGGTATCGATTCTAACGTACAAACATGTTTTTCTTTACTTATGTAAATGTAACTGTCCGATACACTTCTGAGTTGTTGAGATATGGAAATACAAGCAAAGAGAAAGATGCAAGCTGGTGAGGAGCTAGGAAATCTTTCTGCACTTGAATGATTAAAAAGTGAAGGCTCTACTAATTACTGCACTGTACAACGTAAGGCTCACGTGATATTGTGTTTAGATTACTTTTACCATGCAGTGCATGAAACATACAGCTTCATTCACATGTGACATGTACGTCAAAGAAAAGCCGAAAATGGAAAACCTGCAACCCTCTCCAGATTTGTCATCACTAACTTGTAAGTATTGTCAATAGTTTCCCCTAAAATATATAAATAACAAGAATTTAATTAATATACCTGGAATTTATCGTTTACGGACGCCACCCACGAACATATGTCATGAATTATATAGTATCTTTCGATCCAATTATTTTTTCTTATTTGATTTTTTTGTCAAATTGACTAAATTTTGACTAAATATTGTACATATACTAGAATTAGAGATTTAAAAAATTTTGTACCACTAGAAGTACGTTTTATCTATTTTAATATTTATTTTTCAAATCTGGTAAATTATAAAAAGTAGATAATATTCAAAATTTCGTCAATTTGAGCATAAAAAATTAAATAAAACAGAAGATCTGAGAGGAGTGAGTAGTATTTTTAATGCCCCCTTCCTATAAAAATATTAATCATTTTTAATTATTTCGAACCTGAAAATTCAAAATTTTTAATCGAAATCAACTCTCTGAGAACCTTAAAGATTTAAAACCAAAGAGTACTTTGTAAACCTAACATTGTAAGGATTAATTAAGTGGATGAGATTGCTTGATTATCAATTATCATATGTGGGGATGGGAATGGGGTCATCTGATGAAGAATTATTGACCTGTACAATATATGATGGGTGAGTGTGTATATATTTCAAATCTTGAAGCTGTACTGCTCTCATCTAAAAGAGAGATCTGTACAGTATGAAGAGATAAAGTGAGAGATGCTGTCAATGCATTTCTGTTTCTTATAAATGCCTTTGCAGACACCATGTTTTTCAGTGCCACAGTTGAATGGTTAAAACACAGGCTCTCGTCACTCTCACTCAGAAAATACAACACACACTTAAACACAAAAATATACAACAAATTTCTAAATTATAATTCAGCCACATGCAGAGAGCTGCGTCACCAGCTAGCAGTTACTCTTGTTTGCTTTCATTTATTTAGAGAAACATGCGCACCTCAAGACTGTGTTTTAATACACTATTTTGAGATTATGGGATACGCAGTTCCAAAAAGTTGGATAAAGGGGAGGGAAATTTTGCAGGAAATATTAAGAAAAAAAGGTACTGCCAAGTGAGAAGTCCAGAAATTGAGTTCTAGCATGACTGAGAACAAAGCAAAAGGCCACCAGAGGACCATTGGTTTCATCTGCTGGGTTTCTATTTTAACCCCCCTGGTGCCTTCTTTAGGGACCACGTGCAACCCTTTTCGTACCTTTTTAAGGGTGGTCTTTGTTTAAATTTTGAAAAAAATTCAGATAGCTAGGTAATTCTTCTACATTTTGGCTCTCATGCTTATTTTCCGGACTCCAGCATCCCCTTAACTCGAAATCTAGCTGCTACTTTATAAAAATTATGCATGGTTGTGTCATTTCCAACAAATAGCGTTTTTTGTGCAGCGATAAGCACTTGATCTTAACAATTGGTATCAGAGCAGATATGGATTCGATTCTACGTCTGGTGTAGTGATAAGTGTTTGATCCTAACAAAAACCCAAGTCTCCTTAAAAATGGCCGGTGCCAAAAGATCAACAGACACTAATAATATTTGTTAAACCAATCGATCGAAGGTGATAGTTTAGAATTATGTGGTATGTATCATTGTCTTTCTCTAACTTTCTTAACTATTTAATGACAAAGCATTGTTACTTTGGCTTTGGCCAACCATACGGTTGAGAACAGATAGATACTCAGAAAGATGGTAGAAAGAGATAAAGTGGGTTTGAGTCATATGTTTTAGACTTTATTGTGATGCCAAGAGAATCGTTTTCCCTTGCGGAGAATGCAAAAAACAAAGCCAGGGAAAGACACTCACTATAGGCTTAAAAATGGAAAGTTGCTTTTGAATTATATGTATATATGTTCATCACATGTTATGTTGGGTACTAAAAGGAATCGATAGTAATAATAATGAAAGTGGAGACTAAGAAACAGCTTTTTAACTTGTTTCTAAACTATTAATGAACTGGGCCCAAATAGTTTTCGTTAGGTGGAAATGTTCGGGTCACTTTAGATTAGGAAAATTAAATTTTATTTTGAGAAACGTTTTTCATATTAATTTAGTACTTTAAACACTGAGTATTAGAGAATGTTTAGTATATTTTAATTAAAGTTACCGTCCACAAATGTATCACTTAGAAAATTGATTAAAATGATGAATGATTAGTCTGAAAATTAACATTAATATAATTAAATTATAACTAATTTATTTTTTTATATTTCTACTAAATAATAATATTTTTATTTATTCTTTGTCTTCATAAGGGGGTATCTTATTATATTGAATATTTATTAAAATATGCAGATTTTAATTTCAAATACCAACCAACCTATAGATGTCCGCTATATATCAACTCTTTTACTGCATAATTACCAGCTGTTTTCCCCCCTCCTGAGTCCTGATCATCTAATTTATTGAGCTGCAGATTTCTTTTGCATGTTTTCCTTTTCACCCGAGTCTCCAATCCTCCTGGCTGCAGAAAATGTTCCTGAAAGATCTTCAAGATATTGCGATATAGATGTAGATGTCGAAGATGGATACCACCATGGGAAGAATGACCTGCAGTTTTTTGAAGACCATAGGGATGATGGAGATTATGATCAGCTGATTAAAAACTAGGTTGAGTTACCAGAGGTGGCTGGAAAACTAAGGAAAGATTTTAATTGAAACCTATTTATTGCATCTTCTATCAAGACAGCAAATTTTGCTTCCAACTGTGAGTTTAACACAATTGTACAAAAAGTTGTCATGTCATCAGAAGTACATACGAAAGAAAATGCACTTGGCGATGATTTTATGGATCCGAAAATTTGGGCTTTGCTACACTAGGAGACAGCAGTGTGTAGTGAGGTGGATGTTCCATCCTGAGGCCCTTTTACTGATATTGCTTATTATAGTGGGAAATTTTATGCTGTTGATTATTTTTTTTTGTAATCAAAGAATTAAGATTATTATGCATCATTAGCTTAAAATTATGAATCATGACCTAGGATGATAATCTCGGAGTTTAAAGTATTTGTTTGAATAATTTTAATTTATTAATAACTTATGAGTAATTAAAAAATGATGTAATAACACAAATAAAAATAATTTGTGGGTAATTTAGGATTTAATGTTAATTTTTTTTATAGAAAAAGTTTAATAAAATTAAGTCATTAAAATATCACAAACTAACTTTAAATTTTAATTTAAATTTATAATTTATTTCTGATTTTAAGTGACAAAATATAAACGGGTATTTTTCTGGATAAGATTAGAAAGAACTTGGAATCTCTTCCTTAAAATCCATGCAAATAAGTGGTCAAGTATGGTACGGCTGCTGATTTCTTAATTTGGAAGCTGGAACAAATATTTCAGACATGGTAATTTGTTATGGATTCAAATGAATGACTTGGGCCGTAAGGCATTTTTTGTAGGCCGCAAATGGTCCGTATCAAACAAGGCCGAATTGCATTTATTTTTAGGATTTTTTTTTTCACAAAAACCCAAGTTCTAGAAATATTTTATTAAAATTTTCAGAAATATGAATTTTTAGAAACAATTTACAATAATATTATTTTTCCAAATTTTTTCACAAAAACACGGAGATTGCATTTAACAAGCAGTTCTGCAACTCTAACAACCATATTTGCAACTATAAATATAACTTTGAAGATAAAATTTCAAAATTACACTTAATTATTTTGTAACTGGTTACAAACATCGTAAAAAAGAGTGTCGTGGCCCGGTCAGTACCAATATCACAAAACAAAACAACCTGAGAATCAACTAAAAGCAACCTCAAATCAACTAAAAGCAACCAAGAAAATTAATTAAAAACAAACAATATGATTTACGATTTGCTCTATCCATACTTCTCTTTTCTCATCTCCAACGGCTTGACAGTCCACAATCGCCCCATCCCCACTCTCTCACAGTCACCCCCTCTTTCTTGTCATCGTGCACAACCATAATTAGCAAATCCATGATGGCTCCTTCATCCACGACTCCAAAACTTCAACAAGATATCCATCCCATGCACAATTCCAATCAATCTAACACATGTTTCACAAATTCAATTAACACAAAAGCCCCAATATGTTATGAAACCCAATTTTCCTGTTCAACATATATGTGTGACTATATATATATGTATATATAAGTGTGTATAAGATCGAAATTGATTATAATTTGAAATAAAGATAAAGAGACGGGAAGAGCGATTGAAGGAGGAATCGAGGAGAGAGATAGTATTTTTGAAAGAAAATGAAGACTGTATTCTTTAGAAATAAATTAGAATAGGACTCATTTGCACAATTTCCCTTACTTTTAAAGATGTATGTGATCTGTACGGCTGTAGCACCCATAATATAGTTTCGTCTCGTGTACTTGAAAGTTTAATTCATATATAAGTCACTTGTTTAGAGTTTGTGTCTTTAATCTAAAATTTATATCTATTTCAAAATGTGTTAGTATATTGTTTATGTCATTTAATATAAATATAATAATTAAATTTAGCTAAGATATATTTAAAAGTAAATTCTAATTTATTATTTTATTAAGTATATGTTAAATCTTTATATTTGTATATAATTATGTAGAAATTTGTAGATGTGCATATATATTATATATATGTAAATATATAATTTTTATATAAAAATATATTTTTTATCTATAAATGTATTTATATGGTTTACATTCATGTATACAAAGTGTAAATATCCATACCGGACACGTACTAAATTAGCCGTGCACTTTCGCAAAATACTTTTGATGTATTATAATATTATATGTATGATATTGGGAAAATGGATAAACAAGACTTTTAGTACACTCTCGTATGAAGAAAGATCATTTTAAAAAGTATGAGACTGATGAGAAAATTGTTGTCCTAGTCTATCAGATATCATTTTAGTTTACATTGAATCGCATGCTGATTTATATGATTTGATAATTTGATTATAGGAGGATTCCATGATTGTACTCCAACGATTTGACTATGTGACTACTCCTACTTCCGAAAAATGTCTTGATTTTACAATACTAGTATTCCTGATGATAAAAAAAAATCCATTATACACTTATATTTTAAAAGGGATTCTTGTTCATCACAGAAGAAATCATATTATATACAAAGATATAATACTAAATCTTTACGAAATTGTTTCCATGTTCAAGAACTTATTATAAATTTGAATTTGAATTTAATTTTATTACCACAATGATTTGAATTTGAACACGATCGAACCAAATCTAATGCGATTATCATATATCACCATAAAATATTTAAAAAGATTTCAAAAGATACGAACACAATATAAATATCTTATAATATTTATATTGTGTACGGTTAACATTTAATACATATAAAAAGCATATATATATATATATATATATATATATATATATATATATATATATATATATATATATATATATATATATATAGGCAAGTGATCAAATGAAAACTAATGTTATTCTAGAAACTAGAAACCACTCCCATGATCACTGTTTATAACTACTAATATCACTCGTTTATACGCTAGTTATCACTATTTTATGCGGTTAAATTAGCAATTTTTATTATTGATAATTGAGAAAATTTACTTATGTTTGCTATTGGTTATCGATTATTGATGATCAATTATAGTTGTAGAAGGTCTATGATGGTAAAAAAAAAATGATGAGATGAGGTGTGTGGTGGTGGTAAATAATCACTAGTAATGGTAAATTATGGTGACAAGCGATGGTAGGTCAATCGTGGATATAGGTGACCGCGGCACCAGTGGAATGGGTTGATAAGGATGCCCAGAGGTTCATCAATGTGGTATGAGTGAAGATGATGATGATATATGTTGTATATATGTATATTTATATATCTATATTTCTGAGATTTCTTGTATAGGAAATAGTGATTTGTGATGTACAAACGAGTGACATTTGCAGTTAAAAATAGTGATAGAAAATTGGTCAGATACTAGTTTAGTTTCTAGCCTAATTTAGTTTCTAGTAGAGTAGGCCCCTATATATATATATATCATATATATTGACATTTAATAAATATATAAAATTTAATATAATATATCTTAATTCCTTATATTGTACAGATAATATATCTCGTATCCTAGTACATACTCCCTCCGTCCCTATTTATCTGTCCACTTTGGAAGTAAAAACTTGTCCCTATTTATCTGTCCATTTATATAACCAAAGTAAAATTTTTCATTTAATAACCTGAAGAGTCTTTGACTTTGTTCTTCTAGATATAAATATCATGACTATTATTTACTGATTCATCAAATTTGTATTGGATAATGAAGTAATCCCACTAGTATTTTCCTACAATTAAGGCATTAAATAAGGGTATTGATGGAAGTTTCTTATCAAACTTAAATTTTCTTAATATGCGTGAAAATGTTAAAAGTGGACAAATAAATAGGGACGGAGGGAGTATATCATTTACAATTAAGTTGAAATCATATTACATATCAGTTACTAGTATCTTAGTAAAATCTTGTTCGTTACTAGATATGATCTACCTTTCCGTTTTCAATAAAATCTAATTAAATGTTAAATATAATATCCAGCAGATCTTGAATAATTAATGCATGGAAAAACAAACAAATCCTAATTAAATACTAGTTTGAATAGATGTCTATATATATTGTACGCAGTTTTCACTTGATCATCGTTGCCTCAAATATTATCATCCAATTCATCAAAGCTATAGTCTTATTGATTTCCTTCTGTCCTTTCTTTTTCATTTTCTTTCATGGCTACTTGGCTAGAAGAAACGTGAGTTGGGGTAATTTACCATCTGAGTTGGTGGAAAACATAGGGCAAAAAATGGTAGGCTCGTGTGAGGATTTTATCAGATTTTCGGCTGTATCTAAATCTTGGCAGTCAGTCGCGTTCAAAATGATGCAAGAAGGCTCGGTATTCCTGCTTTCACCTGAATCTTCTCTCCTCCTTCTGGCTGAAGAAGTACCCGAAGGATCTTTACGCTGTTGTGACATCAATGTAGATGAAGATGGTTTAGAGGAGGCCAATGATGATGATGAAGAAACCAGAACAGGCTCTATATTGTATGCAGACGTGAAAGACAAAGAACAAACAAGAAGAAAAGATGTTTTACTACTTCTGATGATAGAAAAAGGAGTACAAGCAAATAAGTATTAATAAAGAACTTCCAAAACACTCTATCTAGAATCACTCCTGCGATTTCTCCATGATGCCTCACTACATGCTAACTCTCCTGAATTAACGCTAACAGGCCATGATTATTTCTAGCAGTTAATATTACACTGCCAGCTAGATTTATTAGTTGAAAACAGAAACTTGCTTAAATTAATAATCCTAACATTCTCTCCCTTAATCTAAGCAAGTTCACTTCTGCAAATTCTTCAAACCCAGCAACGCCCTCATCCGTTCGAACTTGACTGTGGTCATTGCCTTTGTTAATACATCCGCCCTCTGCATATCAGTCCTGACATGTTTAATAACAATCTCTCCCCGCTCTACACACTCGCGAATGAAGTGGTATCGTATATCTATGTGCTTGCTTCTTCCGTGAAAAACAGGATTTTTAGCGAGGTCTATAGCAGACTTGTTATCCACATATATGGTTACTGGGCGCAGTTCTCCATCCGTTATTTGACCTAACAAGTTCCTCAGCCAGATTCCTTGGCAGGCAGCTGCTGTTGCCGCCATAAACTCTGCCTCACATGATGATAAGGCAACACATCGTTGCTTCTGTGAGACCCAAGTAATGAGGCTCTCATCCAAGTAAAAGGCCATTCCACCCGTGCTTCGTCTATCTTCAACATTGCCTGCTAAATCACTATCAGAATACCCACTAAGAATGTAATTACCAGTGCCTTTCATATACACCAGGCCAAGTTCCATGGTTCCCTTTATATACCGAAGTATACGTTTAACAGCATTGAGATGCAACATAGTGGGCCGCTCCATAAATCTACTAACAATCCCAACTGCGAAAGCAATGTCAGGACGTGTGTGAACCAAATATCTTAAGCCCCCTACCAGACTTTTAAACTGAGTTGAATCCACTGCTTTACCCTTCTCGTCTTTACCTATATGCAACTTAACCTCCATTGGATACTTTGCTGAATTACAATCAGACAACCCGGCCTTTTCGAGCAGATTTCTGGCATACGCACTTTGTCTTAGTTCAATGTGATCTCCTTCTTGTTTCACCTCAATACCCAAATAGTGTGATAATTTTCCGAGATCACTCATTTCAAATTCTCTACTCATCTGCTGTTTAAATTTCACAATAGTGGAAAGACTCGTACCTGTAACGAGGAGATCGTCTACGTACACTCCAATAATCAAGCTTTCAGTTCCCTCCTTTTTTGTATATACCGCATGCTCGTATGGACATTTAGTGAATCCCAATTTCTCGAGGTACTTGCTGAGACGAGCATACCAGGCTCGAGGAGCCTGACGCAATCCATACAAAGCTTTTATCAACCTATACACCAAGTGCTCCTTGTTCTTCTTCACAAAACCCTCCGGTTGGGTTACATAGACTGTTTCCTGCAACTCCCCATTAAGAAACGCGGACTTAACATCCAAATGATGAACCTCCCACCCGTTTTTTGCTGCAAGTGCCAGTAACAATCTCACAGTCTCGAGCCTTGTCACTGGTGCAAATACCTCATCATAATCCACACCTTGCTTTTGTACATAACCCTTCGCCACTAACCTAGCCTTATGCTTGATTATTTCCCCGTTTGTGTCCCTTTTCAGCTTATAAACCCACTTCAAACCCACAGCTTTGTTACCAGGTGGTAATTCAACTAAGGTCCATGTGTTGTTTTTTTCAATGGCTTCAATCTCAGTGTTCATGGCTTGTTCCCAGGCTTTCTCAGATGCTGCTTCAATGTAGTTTTTTGGCTCATCTATCCCCAATAACAACATTTCATTTTCAGCTTCCAACTCTTCCGTTTCATTATAAATGTCACTAAGTAAACGGAAATTCTGAGGTTCACTGCTGCTGCTACTTGATGACTTACTCTGTGCACTACTACTGCTACTTGATGACTTGCTCTGTGCACTATTTTGTGTGCTATTTTCCCCTGTCTCAGAATTCTCTGTTCCGATTGCATTGCTTCCTGTATTCATGCTAGGAGTTGTTGGCTCCTCCTCACTTTGATAGCCACCATATTCAGCACCTTCATCCAACTGCTTTCCCACCACAATAAATGAGTTAAGTGAGCCAGAATTCTCTGTTTTCTGGTCAACATCCCATAGCCAGGCCCTTTTCTCCTCAAAGATAACATCACGACTCACATGTATAGAGCCAGTATTTGGATCATACAAGCGATATGCTTTAGTTCCTTCCTCTCTCCCGAGATTAACCACCAATTTACTGCGATCACTCAGCTTGGTTGTGTGCACACTAGGCAGTTTCATGTGTGCCACACACCCGAAAACTCTGACATGCCCCACATCGGGTTTTCTATTTTTCCATGCCTGATATGGTGTAACTTCCGACAGTGCCCTGGTTGGCAATCGATTGAGAATATACACACTGTGACGTGCAGCCTCTCCCCAGAAGATTGAAGGCATATTCATCATTTTCAGAAAACTTCGAATCATGGCCACAACTGTCCTATTACGACGTTCAACCACTCCGTTTTGTTGGGGACTATAGGGTGTTGTAAGATGTCTCTCTATCCCGGCCAGTTCACAATATTCTGAGAATTCTTTCGAGTTAAATTCACCACCCCTATCTGTACGAAACACTCTAATTTTTTCTCTTGTTTCATTTTCAACCGAGAATCTAAACTTTTTAAATGCATTCAAGGCCTCATTTTTGCTTTTCAACATGAAAATCCACATGAAACGAGTAAAATCATCGACTAAGAGCAAGAAATACCTATTGCCTGCTGTTGTCTCTGGTGAAATAGGTCCGCAAATGTCACCATGAATTAATTCCAATACTTTCTTGGCTCGATATTCAGTCTTGGGTGGAAATGAATTTCTGACTTGCTTTGACATTAAACAGCCTTCACATACAGTCTTTGGTTGAGAGAAAGCAGGTATGCCATGTGCCATTTTTTGTGCTGACATTAATTTCATCGCTTGAAAGTTAACATGGCCAAGTCTTGAGTGCCACAACCAAGTCGATTCTTCCCCATTAACTAGTAGACAGGCAGGTTCAAAAGTTTCCAGGACAATTTTGTATAGTCTATTTTCAGAGCGTCTTACCTTCATGACTAAGCGTCCTTGGCTGTCATACACCCACAAATACATTCCTCTAAGAGTGACTTCATTCCCATTCTCAGACAACTGACCCAAAGATATGATGTTATTGCACAAACTCGGAATAAAGTAGACATCATGAATAACTAACTCTTCACCATTTTTGCATTTGAAACCAACTGTCCCTTTACCCTTGATGTCGACTTTAGACCCATCACCGAACCTGACTTGCCCTGTCACACTTTCATCTAAACTCTTGAACTTAGACTTGGTGCCAGTCATGTGATTCGATGCTCCATTATCTAAATACCATACCTTCGACTCCCAATTCTTGTTATCTTTCTCATTTAATAGTCGTGGTTGTACTTCATTCTCATTCAACAGCAACGTAGCATTTGCTTGTTTTCTGCACTCAACCATCAACAAAGTTGGCTCATCATCATAGACACGAGTCAAGTTGACCTCAGTCCCTACTCTTGGTTCCCTATTTCTTTCACGACGTGGTTTGCGACATTCCGCCGCATAATGTCCATACACACCACAATTAAAACATTTTATCGTGCTTCTATCCCTTCCCCCACGTCCTCCTGTGTTGTTCTGATAATTACCAGATGTCTCACTTTTATTCTTTTTCTTCAACCATTCCTCCTTTGTAAGGAGAAGTTTGCCCTCTGTATCCTCCCGTTTTTTCCATTCTTCTTCCGTTAGTAGGAGTTGTCCACTACCGCCACCAGTCTCATTCTGTCCACGTAGGCGTTCCTCGTGTGCCTTGAGAGAGCCCACGGTTTCCTCAATTGTCATGGTCTCCAGGTTCCCAAATTGTTCAATCGTGGACGTGATTTGCAAGAACTTTGTTGGAACGGCTCTAAGTAATTTCTTTACCACATACGCTTCATCGACTTTTTCCCCAAGAGCTCGCATATTGGTGACCAGACCATTTAGTTTCATACAGAAGTCATCAATCAGATCTGTTTCCTTCATACATAAGAACTCGAATTCAGCCTTTAACGTTTGTATCTTCGCTTTTTTAACCCGATCAGCGCCCAGACACATTGTTTTCACAGCTTCCCATGCTTCCTTAGCATTGTTATTCTCTGCTATTGATAACAGAACGTCCTCAGGAATGCCTTGGTATATGGCAGCCAATGCCATCTTGTCCACCTTACCCTCGATCACCTTCGTGCCTGTGGACTCAACCGCTTCCCAGATCCCATGCGCCTGCATATAGACCTTCATCTTCAAAGACCAAGCTGTATAATTACTTTTAGTCAACATTGGATAACTTAGCCCTACTGAACTCTCTTTGTTTTTTCCTGTCTCCATCGTGTTTTGTTTTGGCATATACTTTGGCATACAATGATAAGAGCTCTGATACCAAATGAAGAAACCAGAACAGGCTCTATATTGTATGCAGACGTGAAAGACAAAGAACAAACAAGAAGAAAAGATGTTTTACTACTTCTGATGATAGAAAAAGGAGTACAAGCAAATAAGTATTAATAAAGAACTTCCAAAACACTCTATCTAGAATCACTCCTGCGATTTCTCCATGATGCCTCACTACATGCTAACTCTCCTGAATTAACGCTAACAGGCCATGATTATTTCTAGCAGTTAATATTACACTGCCAGCTAGATTTATTAGTTGAAAACAGAAACTTGCTTAAATTAATAATCCTAACAGATGAGGACTCGGAAGAGGAGTACCAAGATGAAGACGAGGACGAGGACGAGGAGGGCCAGGAGGAAGAGGGAGAGGAGGCCCCGCAGGAAAACGAGGAGGGCCAGGAGGGCCAGGAGGAAGAGGGAGAGGAGGCCCCGCAGGAAGACGAGGAGGGCCAGGAAGAGGAGTACGAAGATGAAGATGAGGACGAGGAGAATGAGGACCAGGAAGGCGAGGAGGAGGATGAGGGCCAGGAGGAAGGTGGTAATAATATTTTTGATCAGCTTATACTCTCAGTTGGTAATGCTCGTGGAATATACAGTCTTTCCACAGGAAATACATATACCATTGATTTACCACAGGCTGCTGGAAAATGGATACTCGGAACAAGTAAAGGATGGGTTCTAACAATGGGGACCGATTCACAAACCAATCTCCTGCATCCATTATTAAGACACCAGATTCCGCTTCCCTCAATGACCAAATGTAGTAAAGTGGCCCTGTCTTCCAGAGTATCTGGAAATGATACGCCACAACCTACTATAATGGTCATTTATGGAGAAGTTGGATCTCTTGGTTTCGCTAGGTTTGGAGACCAAGAGTGGAAGCAGGTGGAGAGTCCATCCGTCGGCCCCTTTGTTGATATCACATACCATAAGGGGAAATTTTATGGTATCAATCATGCTGGGGAAATATTTGAGTGTAATATTGATGATGATTACACAAGTGGAGCTACGGGAGAACCAATCACTTTTTGTCCATCCAACCCTGATGATTCTGGTAGTATGTACTTGGTGGACTCAGAAAATGATCTATGGTTCCTTGCGAGGACCCGTAGAGTTAAGCACTTCAAACCACCTAATAACATGAGAGTCAAGTATCGAACAACTAATTTCTTAGTTTGGAGATTGGAACCTACTGTTTCAGAAGATGGTCATGAAACGATCGGTACTTGGGTTCAAAAGCATGACTTGGGTGGTAAGGCTTTCTTTGTTGGCCTAAATGCGTCCGTCTCACTCTCATCATCAGACTGCGTAAGGCCGAATTGCATTTACTTTACTGATGATATAAGTGATTTGTACTTCCCTGATGGAGGAGGACATGATATGGGAATTTTTGATGTGGAGAGGGGCACCATTGAACAGCATTTTCAGGGGAAATCGCTCCATCCTATCTCTCCTCCACTTTGGTATATATGAATTCTACCATATGTTTAGACGTGAGCCTATGGTATAATTCATATATATAGTTCCTGCAACAAAAAAAGGGCTCTGTGTCTCTCTTTTATTTCTAGCCGCCGCCAATGCTTCTGTGGATTTTCATGGGTATAAAGCCCAAATCAGTTAGTTTTCTTGGTTTGTTTTAGTTTCTTCAATAATACTTAAAGGATAAGAATTTCTGTTTTTTTTCATATTGTTTTTTACATTGCCTTTACATGTATGCTTCAAACAAATATAGAATGTTATAACGATGAATGCCTTGCATACTTATCATAGATGAGTGACTCTGGTGACCCCAAAGAATCCCTTATATGCCTTGCATACTAATTATATATCTTATATTTATTCCATAAATATGCACGATTATATATGTGTATGTGTATATAAGATCTAGATCGAGATGAGAAGGAGATGTTAATTTGTTGTAATTTGAGAGAGAAAAGGAGAAAAAAAGAGAGAACAAGAAGAGAGAGCGAGGGACATGAATTTTATAATTTTTTCCAATAATACTGTATAGCAAATTATTATGATCAATGTTTGATCAATTAACCATAAAGTGTTAAATAAGCCATAAAAATTTGGACCGAGTGTGATAGCTAAACTACAGATAGCAAATTATTATGATCAATGGTTTATTTTCACTTGATTTATTGGAGTTTTATCGAGTCCGTGTAGCTGATTTTATGATTTAGGACTTAAATTGACTTATGCGAGTTTAAAATATTTGTTTGATTAATTTTTACTTAAATGACTTATAAGTTATTAAAATATAATAATAAAAATAAAAATAATTTATATGTAAATTATGATTTATGGTTAATTTTTATCAGAAAAATGTTTAAAGTCAAAAATGACTTCTCGGGTTTTATATCCAGGCAAACAAGTTCATAGTCTTGTATATAGATTTCCTTTTCCTTGTGTCTAGAAACGTAACTTAGAATAATTTACAAGCTGAGTTACTGGTAATCACATAGGGCAGAAGATGGGAGGTTCATGTGAGGATTTTGTCAGATTTTTTGTTGTATGTAAATCTTAGCAGTCAGTCACGTTTAAAACAAGGCAAGATGGCTCGACATTCCTGCTGTCATCTGAATCTCCTCTCCTCCTTCTGGCTGAAGAAGTACCCGAAGGATCTTTACGTTGCTGCGACATCAATGTAGATGAAGATGGATTAGAGGAGGAGGAGCCCAATGATGATGAGAACATGGAAGAGGAGTACGAAGATGAGGACGCGGACGAGGACCAGAATGGCCAGGAAGAGGAAGATGAGGAGGGAGATCACTTTCCGGATGAGGAAGGTCATGATAATGAAAATGGAGGATTTGGAGGAAAACCAGTTTATAGTCTCAGTTGGTAGTGCTCGTGGAATATACAGTCTTTATACTATTGGGTTGCCAGAGGCGGCTGGAAAATTTATCCTTTATTGAGACATCAGATTCGGCTTCTTTCACCTGATTTATCTGAGCTAGCTAAACTACCGATATGTCTATTAGCCCCAGCATTCACCTGATTTATCTGAGTTATTGTCTGATAGATTTCCTTGTGTCCTTAGGTTTCATTTTCTTCCATGGCTATCAACGTCACTCGGTATAATTTACTAGCTCAGTTAGTAGAAATCAAAACTGAAGATATAGGTTCATCTGAGGATTTGAAATTTTTTTGGATGTGTGTTATCTTGGCATTCAACCACGTTTTAAATAAGGCAAGATGAGGATATTAATGTAGATGAAGATGGATTAAAGGACAAGGAGGGCGACCAAGGTACGAAGATTTCAAAAGATACGAACACAATATAAATATCTTATAATATTTATATTGTGTACGGTTAACATTTAATACATATAAAAAGCATATATATATATATATATATATATATATATATATATATATATATATATATATATATATATATATATATATAGGCAAGTGATCAAATAGAAACTAATATTATTCTAGAAACTAGAAACCACTCTCATGATCACTGTTTATAACTACTAATATCACTCGTTTATACGCTAGTTATCACTATTTTATGCAGTTAAATTAGAAATTTTTATTATTGATAATTGAAAAAATTTACTTATGTTTGCTATTGGTTATCGATTATTGATGATCAATTATAGTTGTAGAATGTCTATGATGGTAAAAAAAAATGATGAGATGAGGTGTGTGGTGGAGGTAAATAATCACTAGTAATGGCAAATTATGGTGACAAGCGATGGTAGGTCAATCGTGGGTATAGGTGGCCGCGGCAGCAGTGGAATGGGTTGATAATGATGCCCAGAGGTTCATCAATGTGGTATGAGTGAAGATGATGATGATATATGTTGTATATATGTATATTTATATACCTATATTTCTGAGATTTCTTGTATAGAAAATAGTGATTTGTGATGTACAAACGAGTGACATTTGCAGTTAAAAATAGTGATAAAAAATTGGTCAGATACTTGTTTCTAGTTTCTAAGCTAATTTAGTTTCTAGTGGAGTAAGCCCCTATATATATATATATATATATATATATATATATATATATATATATATATATATATATATATATATATATATATATATATATATATATATATATATATATATATATATATCATATATATTGACATTTAATAAATATATAAAATTTAATATAATATATCTTAATTCCTTATATTGTACATATAATATATCTCGTATCCTAGTACATATATCATTTACAATTAAGTTGAAATCATACTCTCTCCATCCCATTTTAAGTGTCCACTTTGTCAAAAAAAAATATCCCAAAATATATGTCATACTCTTTAATTCATGTAAACTTTATATTATTTCCAATACATAATTAAATACAACCAACAAGCTCATCAAAAATGTATTTAGAGGGATTATGAATGTACTCCCTCCGTCCCAAAATAGTTGTCACATTTGGTGTTGTGCCAGTCAAATTAACTAAAGTTTGACTGAAATTTATTAATATTTTATCAATGGACAAAATAAAAAAAAATATGTCACCGGAAATAACTTTTAATTTAATTTAAGATGTAATTTTCAGTTTTTTAAAATAATGAGTGATTGACTTATAATTTTTGGTCAAAACTTAGTCAATTTGACCAACAAAAATAGAAATGTGACAACTATTTTGGGACAGAGGGAGTATAATGTAATTTGAAGGGAAGAAAGGTCCAATAGAGAGTAATTAATGAGGTGCATAATTAATATGTATGAAAACTAAGGTGATTAGTTGTGGAAGATAATGATCAAAATATTACATTAATTGTTTATTAATATGTGTGAAATTTGGAAGGTCTTAAAATGGGATGGAGGGAGTATTACATATCAGTTACTAGTATCTTGGTAAAATCTTGTACGTTACTAGATATGATCTGCCTTTCCATTTTCAATAAAATCTAATTGAATGTTAAATATAATATCCAGCAGATCTTGAATAATTAATACATGGAAAAACAAACAAATTTTAATTAAATACTAGTTTCAAAAGATGTCTATATATATTGTAACGTTTTCACTTGATCATCATTGCCTCAAATATTATCACCCAATTCATCAAAGTTATAGTCTTATTGATTTCCTTCTGTCCTTTCTTTTTCATTTTCTTTCATGGCTAGAAGAAACGTGAGTTGGGATAATTTACCATCTGAGTTGCTGGAAATCATAGGGCAGAAAATGATAGGTTCATGTGAGGATTTTATCAGATTTTCGGCTGTATCTAAATCTTGGCAGTCAGTCGCGTTTAAAATGAGGCAAGATGGCTCCACATTCCTGTTGTCACCCGAATCTCCTCTCCTCCTTCTGGCTGAAGATGTACCTGAAGGATATTCTTTACGTTGCTGCGACATCAACGTACATGAAGATGGATTAGAGGAGGTCAGTGATGATGAGGACCTGGAAGAGGACGAGGACGAGGAGGGCCTGCAGGAAGAGGAAGATGAGGAGGGAGACTTTGCCGATGAGGAAGGTGATGATGATGATGATGAAGAAATGGAGGATTTGGTGGAACAAGAGTTTATATTCTCAGTTGGTACTGCTCGTGGAATATATAGTCTTTCCACAGAGAAAATATATACTCTTGAGTTGCCAGAGGCGGCTGGAAAATCCGTACGGGGAACTAATAAAGGGTGGCTTCTAACGCTTGTGATCAATTCAGAAACCAAGCTACTACATCCATTATTAGGACATCAGATTTGGCTTCCCTATTTGTCCAAATGTAGTAAAGTGACCTTGTCTTCCAGAGCACTGCAGGATCCTACAATAATGGTCATACATGGAGAACTTGGATCTCTGGGCTTCGCTAGGTTTGGAGACCAAGAGTGGAAGAAGGTGGAGAGTCCATCCGTCGTCCCCTTTGTTGATATCACATACCATAAGGGGAAATTTTATGCTATAAATCATGTTGGGGCAATATTTGCGTGTAATATCGATGATGGCTACACAAGTGGAGCTACAGGAGCACCAATCACTTCTTGTCCATTCAACCCTGTTGATTTTGGTAGTAAGTACCTGGTGGACTCAGAAAATGATCTATGGTTCCTTGCGAGGATCCGTGGAGTTAAGTTTTTCAAACCGCCTCATAACATGAGAGTCAAGTATCGAACAACTCATTTCTCGGTTTGGAGACTGGAGCGTACTGTCTCAGAAGATGGTCATGAAACGATCGGTACTTGGGTTCAAAAGCATGACTTAGGCGGCAAGGCGTTCTTTGTAGGCCTCAATGCGTCTGTATCACTCTCATCATCAGGCTGGGTAAGACCGAATTGCATATACTTTACTGATGACATAAGTAATTTGTACTTCCTTGACGGAGGACATGATATGGGGGTTTTTGATGTGGAGAGGGGCACCATTGAACAGCATTTTCAGGGGAAATCGATACATCCCTTCTCTCCTCCACTTTGGTATATATGAATTCTACCAGATGTTTAGACGTGCAGCCTATGGTATAATTCATATAGTTCCCGTATAATGTTTTACATCTGTGCTTTCCCAGCCAAGAAAACCTCTCTGCCTCTCTCTTTTATTTCTAGCCGCCGCCAAAGCTTCTGTGGATTTTCAGTGGTGCAAAGCCCAAATCAATTACTTTTCTTGGTTTGTTTTAGTTTTTTCTCAATAGTTCTCAAGGGATAAGAATTTCTGTTGTTTTATATTGTTTTTTTACATCTATGTCCCCGTTTGACTTTTGACCAGTCAAATTGACTATATTTTGACTGAAATTTTACATATATTATATAATTCAAAAAATAATAAAAATTATATCATTAGAAAGTATATTTAGTGTATTTTAATATGCAACTTTCAGATTTCAAAAATAATGAAGAGATAATTTGTAATGTTTAGTCAAAATTTGGTCAATTTGACTAGTCAAAAGTCAAATAGGGACATGTAAAAGGGGACGGAGGGAGTACTTATCATACATAAGTGACTTTAATAACAAATTAAGAATCCTTATATGCACACTGCCCATGCTGTATGTAAGGATACAAACATTAATAATCATAAATTTTTTTAAGTCAGACTGAGTTATTTTGGATTTTATTTTGTTTTTCTATTTAAAATATTTGAAAAAATCTTTTATTCAAAACGTTTTAGATATTTATTATATATATATATATATATATATATATATCTAAAAAATATTTGAATTCGAATTTTTTTAAAAAAATTATATTTAAAAAAACATATAACTTATACCTTTTAAGGATATGAATTTTAAAATTCTTTCAAATTATATTATATGAAAGAATATGATCAAAGTTTGATAATTTACCTCTAAAGTCTCAAATGAGCCAAAAAATATTGGACTGGGCATGCCATAAAAATGAAATTTTTATTAAATATTAGCTATAAAAGATGTCTATATATTGTAGCCGCCGCAGCTTCCCCGGCCCTAATCATCATTACCTTTTATATTTTCACCCAATTCATCCGAGTTATAGTCTTAGTAGATTTTCTTGTGTCCTTTGTTTTCATTTTCTTCCATGGATAGAAGCGTAAGTTGGGATAATTTATCATCTGAGTTAGTTGAAAACATAGGGGAGAAGATGGTAGGTTCATGTGAGGATTTTATCAGATTTTCGGCTGTATGTTTCGCAGTCAGTCACGTTTAAATTGAGGCAGGATGGCTCGACATTCCTGCTCTCACCTGAATCTCCTCTCCTCCTCTGGCTGAAGAAGTACCCGGAGGATTTTTACGTTGCTGCGATATCAACCTAGATGAAGATGGATTGGAGGAGGACCCCAATGACGATGAAGACGTGGAAGAGGAGTACGAAGATGAGGACGAGGAGAACGAGGCCCAGGAGGGCGAGGAGGAGGATGAGGACCAGGAGGCCGAGGAAGAGGAAGATGAGAACGAGGAGGAAGGTGGTAATGAATTTTGATCAGCTTATGTTATCAGTTGGTAGTGCTCGTGGATTATACATATACCATTGATTTGCCAGAGGCCGCTGGAAAATGGATACTAAGAACAAGTAAAGGATGGGTTCTATCACTGGGGGCCGATTCAGAAACCAATCTCCTGCATCCTTTATTAAGACACCAGATTCCGCTTCCCTCAATGTCCAACTGTAGTAAAGTCACCTTGTCTTCCAGAGTACATGATCCAAAACAAAATATACCTGGAAATGATAAGCCACAACCTACGATTATGGTCATATATGGAGAACTTGGATCTTTGGGCTTCACTATGTTTGTTGATCTAACATACCATAAGGGAAGATTTTATGCTATAAATCATGTAAGGGCAATTTTTGAGTGTAATATCGTTGATGGCTACACAAGTGGAGCTACGGGAGCCGAATAGCAATATGTCCATTCTTCCGTGCTAATTCAATATTTAAAATATAGTAAAATATGATAAATATAATAATTTCTCCATTTTAAATAATATTTTTTGATCTTTCTTAGACAATAGAAGTTTGACTAAATTTAGCAAACTTCAATATAATTCTAAAAAATTTGGAAAATACATCTAAAATTAGTTATACGCATTCATTATCTTATTATTTAATTATTTAATATATATATATATATATATAAGTAAAATTTGAAATGATGGAATTATATTACACATTGGCCTATTTGTAAGCTGCTTCTCAACTCGAGGACTCGTTTGTGTAAATAAATAAAAGTACTTTTAACAAGTTGAGAATGCTAAATTTTCTCTCACAACTTACACTTATTTTCTAAAATACTATATTAAATTATTTTTAATTCACTTCTTCGCCTTATCATTTTTTTTTAAGTTTTTCCAAATGGCCCCATCATTTACAAGCCTCCTGGTAAAACCATATCTTACTAAGATATTACATATCATTTTGTTTTTAATAAAATCTAATTGAATGTTAAATATGATATCCAGCACAATCCTGAATATTTAATACATAAAAAGATATCAAATCCTAATTAAATACTAGTTAGAAAATATGACTATATATTGTAACGCAGTTTTCACCTTATCATATCGCCTCATATTTTCACCCAATTCATCAGAGTTTATAGTCTTATAGAGTTTCAATCTTGTGTCCTTTTGTCTTCACATTTTCTTCATGGATAGAAGAAACGTAAGTTGGGATAATTTACCATCGGAGTTGCTCGAAATCATAGGGCAGAAGATGGTAGGATCATGTGAGGATTTTATCAGATTTTCGGCTGTATCTAAATCTTGGCAGTCAGTCACGTTGAAAATGAGGCAAGATGGCTCCACATTCCTGCTGTCACCTGAATCTCCTCTCCTCCTTCTGGCTGAAGAAGTACCCGAAGGTTCCTTACGTTGCTGCGACATCAATGTAGAAGAAGATGGATTAGAGGAGGAGGAGGCCAATGGTGATGAGGACGTGGAAGAGGAGGAGAATGAGGACGAGGAGGGCCAGGAGGACGACGAGGAGAATGAGGACCAGGAAGGCGAGGAGGAGGATGAGGGCCAGGAGGAAGGTGGTGATAATGTTTTTGATCAGCTTATACTCTCAGTTGGTAATGCTCGTGGAATATACAGTCTTTCCACAGGAAATACATATACCATTAATTTGCCAGAGGCCGCTGGAAAATGGATACTAGGAACAAGTAAAGGATGGGTTGTAACACTGGGGGCCGATTCAGAAGCCAATCTCCTGCATCCTCTGTTACGACATCAGATTCCGCTTCCCTCAATGACCAAATGTAGTAAAGTGGCCCTGTCTTCCAGGGTACATGAGGATCCTACAATAATGGTCATACATGGAGAACGTGGATTTTTGGGCTTTGCTAGGTTTGGAGACCAAGAGTGGAAGAAGGTGGAGAGTCCATCAGTCGGCCCCTTTGTTGATATCACATACCATAAGGGAAGATTTTGTGCTATAAATCATGGTGGCGAAATATTTGTGTGTAATATTGATGATGGCTACACAAGTGGAGCTACGGGAGCACCAATAGGAATGTGTCCATTCTTCCCTGCTAATTCTGGTAGTATGTACCTGGTGGACTCAGAAAATGAATTATGGTTCCTTGCACGGATCCGTGCAGTCAAGTATTTCAAACCACCTCACAATATGAGAGTCAAGTATCGAACAACTCATTTCTTAGTTTGGAGATTGGATCCTAAACTCGGTATTTGGATTCAAAAGCATGACTTGGGTGGTAAGGCTTTCTTTGTAGGCCTAAATACGTCTGTATCACTCTCATCATCAGGCTGCATAAGGCCGAACTGCATTTACTTTACCGATGACATAAGTGATTTGTACTTCCCTGACGGAGGAGGACATGATATGGGAATTTTCGATGTGGAGAGGGGCACCATTGAACAACATTTTCAGGGAAGATCACTCCATCCTATCTCTCCTCCACTTTGGTATATATGAATTCTACCATATGTTTTGACGTGCAGGCCATGGTATAATTCAATTACTTCCCATATAATGTTTTTTACATCTATGCTTTGCTAGCCCTAGATAACCTCTCTGGTTCTTTCTTTGTTTTCCTGTGTGCAGATATATGGCCTTTACCCATCTGCGGCATTAGATTGGAATTCACTTGCAGCAACCTTTTTCTTCTTTTTCCTAGCGGACGCCGTGGGCTTGTATCAGTTTTTTCATATGTGGAACACTCCGATTAATTTCTTTAGTTTGCTCTTGTTATCAAATAAGAATTTTTGTCTTTTCAAATTGTTTTTTACATGTTTTTCTTCATACAAATATATAGAACGTTATAACAAGAACCCCTTGTTATTAAGTATATGTTAAATCTTTATATTTGTATATAATTATGTAGAAATTTGTAGATGTGTATATATATTGTATATATGTAAATACATAATTTTTATATAAAAATATATTTTTTATTTATAAATGTATTTATATGGTTTACATTCGTGTATACAAAGTGTAAATATCCATACGTACTAAATTAGCCGTGCACTTTCGCAAAATACTTTTGATGTATTATAATATTATATGTATGATATTGGGAAAATGGATAAACAAGACTTTTAGTACACTCTCGTATGAAGAAAGATCATTTTAAAAAGTATGAGATTGATGAGAAAATTTTTGTCCTAGTCTATCAGATATCATTTTAATTTACATTGAATCGCATGCTGATTTATATGATTTGATAATTTGATTATAGGAGGATTCCATGATTGTACTCCAACGATTTGACTATGTGACTACTCCTACCTCCGAAAAATGTCTTGATTTTACAATACTAGTATTCCTGAAGATAAAAAAATCCATTATACACTTATATTTTAAAAAGGATTCTTGTCATCACATAAGAAATCATATCATATACAAAGATATAATACTAAATCTTTACGAAATTGTTTCCATGTTTAAGAACTTATTATAAATTTGAATTTGAATTTAATTTTATTACCACAATGATTTGAATTTGAACACGATCGAACCAAATCTAATGCGATTATCATATATCACCATAACATATTTAAAAAGATTTCAAAAGATACGAACACAATATAAATATCTTATAATATTTATATTATAAATATCTTATAATATCTTATAATATTTATATTGTGTACGGTTAACATTTAATACATATAAAAAGCATATATATATATGGGTATCACTCCACAACATACCCTCTTATATAGAGTTACGTAGCACACCATTATAAATATATACATAATATATATTCTATTATATTTTTTATGAAATATAATTATAAATTTTGATTATTAAACCGAAAACGAAGTTATACAATTTTTTTATTCCAAAGATCGTCTAAAATTATGCAATATCTCAACATGATTCTATAACAGAATAATAATCATCCAGAATTATTCTGTTGTAGAATCAGTTTCGAAAATATACTTTTTTTAATCAAATTTTAAGTGTTAAATTACTTAAAATAAATTTATTTTATAGTATTTTATATTAGAATCACGTTTTATATGTATTCTATAACAGAATTTATAATAAAATTGATGATTTATAGTGGCGCGCTATGTAACTCTATATAAGGAGTCCCTCTCTTGAATGTTGGCATATATATATATATATATATATATATATATATATATATATATATATATATATATATATATATAGGCAAGTGATCAAATAGAAACTAATGTTATTCTAGAAATTAGAAACCACTCCCATGATCACTGTTTATAACTACTAATATCACTCGTTTATACGCTAGTTATCACTATTTTATTCAGTTAAATTAGCTAGCTATTTTTATTATTGATAATTGAAAAAATTTACTTATGTTTGCTATTGGTTATCGATTATTGATGAGGCAAATTATGGTGACAAGCGATGGTAGGTCAATCGTGGGTATAGGTGACGGCAGCAGTGGAATGGGTTGATAATGATGCCCAGAGGTTCATCAACGTGGTATGAGTGAAGATGATGATGATATATGTTGTATATATGTATATTTATATATCTATATTTCTGAGATTTCTTGTATAGAAAATAGTGATTTGTGATATACAAACGAGTGACATTTGCAGTTAAAAAATAGTGATAAAAAATTGGTCAGATACTAGTTTCTAGTTTCTAAGCTAATTTAGTTTATAGTGGAGTAAGCCCCTATATATATATATATATATATCATATATATTGACATTTAATAAATATATAAAATTTAATATAATATATCTTAATTCCTTATATTGTACATATAATATATCTCGTATCCTAGTACATATATCATTTACAATTAAGTTGAAATCATACTCCCTCCATCCCATCTTAAGTGTCCACTTTGCCAAAAAAAAAATATCCCAAAATATATGTCATACTCTTTAATTCATGTAAACTTTATACTATTTTCAATACAGAATTAAATACAACCAACAAGCTCATCATAAATGTATTTAGAGGGATTATGAATGTATAGTGTAATTTGAAGGGAAAAAAGGTCCAATAGAGAGTAATTAATGAGGTGCATAATTAATATGTATGAAAACTAAGGTGATTAGTTGTGGAAGATAATGATCAAAATATTACATTAATTGTTTCTTAATATGTGTGAAATTTGGAAAGTGGACACTTAAAATGGGATGGAGGGAGTATTACATATCAGTTATTAGTATCTTAGTAAAATCTTGTACGTTACTAGATATGATCTACCTTTCCGTTTTTAATAAAATCTAATTGAATGTTAAATATAATATCCAGCAGATCTTGAATAATTAATGCATGGAAAAACAAACAAATCTTAATTAAATACTAGTTTGAATAGATGTCTATATATATTGTAAGCAGTTTTCACTTGATCATCGTTGCCTCAAATATTATCATCCAATTCATCAAAGCTATAGTCTTATTGATTTCCTTCTGTCCTTTCTTTTTCATTTTCTTTCATGGCTAGAAGAAACGTGAGTTGGGGTAATTTACCATCTGAGTTGGTGGAAAACATAGGGCAAAAAATGGTAGGCTCATGTGAGGATTTTATCAGATTTTCGGCTGTATCTAAATCTTGGAATTCAGTCGCGTTCAAAATGAGGCAAGAAGGCTCGACATTCCTGCTGTCACCTGAATCTCCTCTCCTCCTTCTGGCTGAAGAAGTACCCGAAGGATCTTTACGCTGCTGTGACATCAATGTAGATGAAGATGGTTTAGAGGAGGCCAATGATGATGAGGACTCGGAAGAGGAGTACCAAGATGAAGACGAGGACGAGGACGAGGAGGGCCAGGAGGGCCAGGAGGAGGAGGAGGCCCCACAGGAAGATGAGGACCAGGAAGGCGTGGAGGAGGATGAGGGCCAGGAGGAACATGGTGATAATGTTTTTGATCAGCTTATACTCTCAGTTGGTAATGCTCGTGGAATATACAGTCTTTCCACAGGTAATACATATACCATTAATTTGCCAGAGGCTGCTGGAAAATGGATACTCGGAACAAGTAAAGGATGGGTTCTAACACTAGGGACCAATTCAGAAACCAATCTCCTGCATCCTTTATTGAGACACCAGATTCCCCTTCCCTCAATACCGAAATGTAGGAAAGTGGCCCTGTCTTCCAGAGTATCTGGAAACGATACGCCACAACCTACTATAATGGTAATTTATGGAGAAGTTGGATCTCTTGGTTTCGCTAGGTTTGGAGACCAAGAGTGGAAGCAGGTGGAGAGTCCATCCGCCGGCCCCTTTGTTGATATCACATACCATAAGGGGAAATTTTATGGTATCAATCATGCTGGGGATATATTTGAGTGTAATCTCGATGATGATTACACAAGTGGAGCTACGGGAGAACCAATCACTTTTTGTCCATCCAACCCTGATGATTCTGGTAGTATGTACTTGGTGGACTCAGAAAATGATCTATGGTTCCTTGTGAGGATCCGTAGAGTTAAGCATTTCAAACCACCTAATAACATGAGAGTCAAGTATCGAACAACTAATTTCTTAGTTTGGAGATTGGAACCTACTGTTTCAGAAGATGGTCATGAAACGATCGGTACTTGGGTGCAAAAGCATGACTTAGGCGGCAAGGCTTTCTTTGTTGGCCTAAATGCGTCCGTCTCACTCTCATCATCAGACTGCGTAAGGCCAAATTGCATTTACTTTACTGATGATATAAGTGATTTGTACTTCCCTGATGGAGGAGGCCATGATTTGGGAATTTTTGATGTGGAGAGGGGCACCATTGAACAGCATTTTCAGGGAAAATCCCTGCATCCTATCTCACCTCCACTTTGGTATATATGAATTCTGCCATATGTTTAGACGTGCAGCCTGTGGTATAATTCATATATATAGTTACTGTATAATGTTGTTTACATCTGTGCTTTCCTGCAGCAAAAGAAGGGCTCTGTGTCTCTCTTTTATTTCTAGCCGCCCCAATGCTTTTGTGGATTTCATGGGTGTAAAACCCAAACCAGTTAATTTTCTTGCTTTGTTTTAGTTTTTTCAGTAATACTTGGAGGATAAGAATTTCTGTTTTTCTATATTGTTTTTTACATGTATGCTTCAAACAAATATAGAATGTTATATGAATGCCTTGTATACTTATAAAGTTATAATCATAGATAAGTGACTCTGGTAACCACATATATATGTAAGCAGTTTTATAGAGTCAGTGTGACCGAGTATATGACTTATATGACATATGACTTATATGACTTGAAGTGAGAGTTTAAAATGTATGTTCGATTTATTTTCACTTATTAATGACTTATAACTTATTAAAAATATAATAATAAAATAAAAATGATTTGTAAATAAATTATGTTATGGTTAATTTTTATCCAAATAAAAAGTTTAAGTCAAAAATGACTTCTGGTGTTTTTAAACCAGGCAAACAAGCTCATGGTCTTAATTTATTTCCATTGATAGAAAGGTAAGTTGGGATAATTTACCATCTGAGTTAGTGGAAAACATAGGGCAGAAGATGGTAGGTTCATGTGAGGATTTTATCAGATTTTCGGCTGTATGGACTAAATCTTGGCAGTAAGTTTTTCCTGTGGAAAGACTGTATATTCCATGAGCACTACCAACTGAGACTATAAATTGGTTTTCCTCCAATTCCTCCATTTCTTCATTATCATCACCTTCCTCATTTCCAAAGTCTCCCTCCTCATCTTCCTCTTCCTGGCCATCCTCGTCCTCGTCCTCCTCCTGGCCCTCCTCGTCCTCATCTTCGTACTCATCTTCCACGTCCTCATCGTCATTGGCCTCCTCCTCAGCTAGAAGGAGGAGAGGAGATTCAGGTGACAGCAGGAATGTCGAGACATGTATCCTGCCTCATTTTGATACGGACAGAGGGAGGTTTATTAGGTATATTATACGTAAAAAAATTCTTAGGCCGACAGTTTGTCTGGATAGGTCGAACTATTGGAGGTCGAACTATTGGAAGCAAATAGAAAAGTAACACCGAGTGGCATCAAAGAAACTAGCGGACTGATCACTAAATTATTGATACAAATAGATGCAAAATTGCCTCAATTTTTTGTCTCTTTCCTTCAGCTTTTCTGAAAGTAGCTTATGCTATTTCATGAGTTTGCTGGGCTTCTTGTGAATGGATGTCACTACCTTTTTCGGCATCATTGATCTCATTATTACCTATTCTAGCAAAACCTCCCATCAGAGCCATCGTTAACCATTGGTATTGAGTTGCCAGAGGCGGCTGGAAAACTCATACCGCGAACAAATAAAGGATGGTTTCTAACACTGGGGACCGATTGAGAAACCAAGCTACTGCATATTAATACTTCAGATTCGGCTTCTTTCACCTGATTTATTTGAGTTATTGTCTTATAGATTTCCTTGTGTCCTTGGGTTTCATTTTCTTCCATGGCTATCAACGTTACTTAATATAATTTACCAGCTGGTTTAGTAGAAATAAAAACAGAAGATTAATTTGAGGATTTGAAAATCTTTTCCGATGTGTGTTATCTTGGCAATCAGCCACGTTTTAAATGAGGCAAGATGAGGATATTGATGTAGACGAAGATGGATTAAAGGACGAGGACCAAGGTACGAAGATGACCAGGAGGAGGACGAGGACAAGGGAGGCGCCGAACAGAAAGACGAGGAAGAAGACCGGGAGAAAGGTGATAATGATGAAGAATTAAGAAATGGAAGGATAATTGGAATACTAGGTTTCTGGAGAAGATGTCAGAGACCAGTTTGTAGAAAGAGCACACACCACAGGAGGAATATAAAACTTTAAATAATACACGTGCTGCGTGATTTATAAGCCTAAAATAACTGGTTGATAATATAAAAATTGGGTTTGTTCATACGCTCATGTTAAACATTAAAATTTATAAATTTTGGAAGTTTTTGTGGTGGTTGTAAATACATATGGTCATATCATAAGAGTGTTAGCCAGTCAAAATAAAAGAAATTCATGAAATTTTGTGTCAATTATATACTCATGGCCAGTGTTCTAAAAGTCGGCGATTAATCGGGATTAATCGCCGATTAATCGCTGTTCGGTCGGCCACCGTCTCGATTAAGCGTTAATCGGTGAAAAAATCGTTTTTTCTGAAAATCGGGATTAATCGGTCAAAAGTCGGGATTAATCGGAAAAAATCGGTCAAAAATCGGTGAATTTAAAAAAATTTAAAAAAAAAGAAAATTTTTTAAAATTTTAAATTTAATTTTAAATAAAATAAAAGGCACAGAAAGACAAAACACATAAATTTTAAATTTGTTTTTATTATGTTTCACTCTTTTAATATTAACTTCCAAACTCTAATTACTTAAATTTGCAATATATATTTCTTAGCAGATTGAATCAAATATATGAGATGACTAGGCTTGTATATGTATATAAAGGCATGTTTTGGGTTATAAAAAATCATTACTCTTTTGATTTTATATGATTATAAATTTATACTATATATAATTTTATAAATATATATATATAATTTAAAAATAATATTAAATTGATTACGATTAATGATCCGATTAATCACTCCGATTAATCTCCGATTATCCGATTAATCGCTGGACGGTCCCCTCACCGACTAAGTCCGATTCCCGCTTTTTACAACACTGCTCATGGCACATCATAAGAAAACCCATATAAATTATACATTTTAACTATACTAGAGATAAACTAATATTTCTAAATATATTATTATGTTTAGACATATATTCAACCTTTTAATGATTTTGATCAATAATCCGTCAACATTATTCTTTCCGAAAATTCAAAAAATTTGATATAAATACCGACTCATGGAAATTTACATGTTTCTCACATTGAAATCCAAATTTTTTGTTCTGGTTAAGAAAAATACTAGATGTTTTCGCTTTACATTATTGACAAGCTATAAAATAATTTTAATAGGTTCAATTTTCGATCATGCCTCGAAATTAGAGAAAAAAATCTTCGAATTGGTTGGCAATCTTGTTAAAGGCCGGGATTAAATTAAATTTTGTATTAATATAAACTTGGCTTATAATAATAATATGAACTCGTTATTTATTTGAATTATGAAATATTACAAAAAATTGATAGAGTTTCTTCGTAAATTAAATTGTTTCGGTTATAAAAATTAAAATGAATAATTATTTGGTAATATTATTTTGTTAGTGGGATTATTGTTATTTTTACAAAATCTTGATAGATATGAAAGTCTTTGCATAAATAGTATAATAATAATTATTATAATTAAAAAAAATTATATGTTGATAATTAATAGATTTGTTTCGTAAATTAAATTATTTGAGTTTTAAAATTTAAAACTAATAATTTTGTTGACAGTGCAATTTTTTGGTGGTATAATTATTAACTTACAAAATCCTGATCAATATGAAAGTCCTTCTTCTAACTCCTGTTTTTCTTGACCTGTGTAAATAAGTGGAAAATATTTTATTTTTTTTACAGAAAGTGGAAACATTTTAAGAAGTTGATTTTTAAAATTTTTCCAAACGGCCCCATCATTTACTAGCCTCCTAGTAATTAAAACCATATCTTACTATAAGATATTATATATCATTTTGTTTTTAATAAAATCTCATTGAATGTCCTTAATAAAAAAATCTCATTGAATGTCCAGCACAATCCTGAATATTTAATACATGAAAAAACATCAAATCCTTATTAAATACTGGTTAGAAAAGATGTCTATATATTGTCAAGCAGTTTTCATCTGATCATATCGCCTCATATTTTCACCCAATTCATCAGAGTTTATAGCCTTATAGAGTTTCAATCTTGTGTCGTTTGTCTTCATTTTCTTCCATGGATGGAAACGTAAGTTGGGATAATTTACCATCTGAGTTGCTGGAAGTCATAGGGCAGAAGATGGTAGGATCATGTGAGGATTTTATCAGATTTTCGGCTGTATCTAAATCTTGGCAGTCAGTCGCGTTTAAAATGAGGCAAGATGGCTCCACATTCCTGTTGTCACCCGAATCTCCTCTCCTGGTTCTGGCTGAAGATGTACCTGAAGGATATATTTTACGTTGCTGCGACATCAACGTAGATGAAGATGGATTAGAGGAGGCCAGTGATGATGAGGACGTGGAAGAGGACGAGGAGGAGAACGAGGATGAGGAGGGCCTTCAGGAAGAGGAAGATGAGGAGGAAGACTTTGCGGATGAGGAAGGTGATGATGATGATGATGAAGAAATGGAGGATTTGGAGGAAAAAGAGTTTATATTCTCAGTTGGTACTGCTCGTGGAATATATAGTCTTTCCACAGAAAAAATATATACTCTTGAGTTGCCAGAGGCGGCTGGAAAATCCATACGGGGAACTAATAAAGGGTGGCTTCTAACGCTTGGGATCAATTCAGAAACCAAGCTACTACATCCATTATTAGGACATCAGATTTGGCTTCCCTATTTGTCCATATGTAGTAAAGTGACCTTGTCTTCCAGAGTACTGCAGGATCCTACAATAATGGTCATACATGGAGGATCTTTGGGCTTTGCTAGGTTTGGAGACCAAGAGTGGAAGAAGGTGGAGAGTCCATCCGTCGTCCCCTTTGTTGATATCACATACCATAAGGGGAAATTTTATGCTATAAATCATGTTGGGGCAATATTTGCGTGTAATATCGATGATGGCTACACAAGTGGAGCTACAGGAGCACCAATCACTTCTTGTCCATTCAACCCTGTTGATTTTGGTAGTAAGTACCTGGTGGACTCAGAAAATGATCTATGGTTCCTTGCGAGGATCCGTGGAGTTAAGTTTTTCAAACCGCCTCATAACATGAGAGTCAAGTATCGAACAACTCATTTCTCGGTTTGGAGGCTGGAACCTACTGTTTCAGAAGATGGTCATGAAACGATCAGTACTTGGGTTCAAAAGCATGACTTAGGCGGCAAGGCTTTCTTTGTAGGCCTCAATGCGTCTGTATCACTCTCATCATCAGGCTGGGTAAGACCGAATTGCATATACTTTACTGATGACATAAGTAATTTGTACTTCCTTGACGGAGGACATGATATGGGGGTTTTTGATGTGGAGAGGGGCACCATTGAACAGCATTTTCAGGGGAAATCGATACATCCCTTCTCTCCTCCACTTTGGTATATATGAATTCTACCATATGTTTAGACGTGCAGCCTATGGTATAATTCATATAGTTCCTGTATTATGTTTTTACATCTGTGCTTTCCCAGCCAAGAAAACCTCTCCGCCTCTCTCTTTTATTTCTAGCCGCCGCCAAAGCTTCTGTGGATTTTCAGTGGTGCAAAGCCCAAATCAATTACTTTTCAAATAGTTGTATAAATGAAATTTGAGCCCGTCTACTAAAAGCCCGGCCCGGTCTTTATCTGGCATGCAAGTCCTTACAAGTCCTTGATTTTTTGTCAAAAATCTGGCCCGGCCCGGCCCGGCAAAAAATCTGGCCTGGATAAAGACCGGGCCTGATAAAAGACCAGTCTAAAGCCTGGATAAAAGCCCGAAAAGCCCGGATGAAAAGCCCGATTAACCTATAAATCGGAGTTTTTTACACATCCAAGTCCATGTATAAATATTAAACATATCCCCACATATTAATTAATGCTACACGTACTGACACAAATTTATATACAAAATTTAAATTAATTTCAATCAATTCAAGATATGCATACATATATATCACGTCAATTCATTTATACAACTCAAATTTCAGTTAAATAGAATGATATGGAAAAACTCAATAAAAAAAGGTCATATAATTATTTAAAATCATAACTAAAAAAAGCCCGGATAAAAGCCCGGTTAAATCTGGCCCGGCCTGGTAGGTCGAAGTAGGCCTCATTTTTTCATAATAAATCTGGCCCGGCCCGGCCCGGTTTTTGAAAAGCCCGGTCCGGGTTTTTGAAAAAAAGTCCGGGCTTTTGAAGGACCGGTCCCGGGCCTAGTGGGCCGGTCCTTTTGTTCAGCTCTAATTTCTAGCCGCCGCCAAAGCTTCTGTGGATTTTCAGTGGTGTAAAGCCCAAATCAATTACTTTTCTTGGTTTGTTTTAGTTTTTTCAACAATAGTTCTCAAGGATAAGAATAATTGCTGTCATTTTATATTGTTTTTTTTACATCTATGCTTCAAATAAATATAAAATATTATAATGAAGAAGGTCTTGTACACTTATTATAGACAAGTGACTCTAATAGCAAATTAAGAATCCTTATATATATGCACACTGCATGCCCATGCTATATCTATGTAAGGATACAACCATTAATAATCATAATTTTTTTAAGTCGGGCTGAATTATTTTGGATTTTATTTTGTTATTTCTATTTAATTGAAAAAATCTTTTATTCAAAACGTTTTAGATATTTATTATTTTTATATATATATCTCAAAAATATTTCAATTCAAATTTTCAAAAAAAAAAACTAAATTTAAAAAAAACATATAACTTATAGTAAAGGTGCCAATTTGATCACAAAAAATGAAATGGAAATTTGAGGATGAAAGGAGTACCACCTATTACTTTTTTTTAAATTTATTCTATCAAAACAAAAAAAAAACATATCACTTTTGTAATACTTTAGCAAAAATCAACAGTATATCGGTTCAAGACATATACTTTTTAAGGATATGAATTTTAAAATTCTTTCCAATTATATTATATAAAAGAATATGATCAAAGTTTGATAATTTACCTCTAAAGTCTCAAATGAGCCAAAATATATTGGACTGGGCAATGCCATAAAAATGAAATTTTTATTAAATACTAGCTATAAAAGATGTCTATATATCGTAGCCGCAGCTTTCCCGGCCCTTATCATCATTACCTGTTATATTTTCACCAAATTCATCAGAGTTATAGTCTTGTAGATTTCCTTGTGTCCTTTGTTTTCATTTTCTACCATGGATAGAAGCGTAAGTTGGGATAATTTACCATCTGAGTTAATTGAAAACATAGGGGAGAAGATGGTAGGTTCATGTGAGGATTTTATCAGATTTTCGGCTGTATGTAAAACTTCGCAGTCAGTCACGTTTAAATTGAGGCAGGATGGCTCGACATTCCTGCTGTCACCTGAATCTCCTCTCCTCCTTCTGGTTGAAGAAGTACTTCGGATATTTACGTTGCTGCGATATCTATGTAGATGAAGATGGATTAGAGGAGGACCCAAATGACGATAAAGACGTGAAAGAGAAGTACGAAGATGAGGACGAGGAGAACGAGGCCGAGGAGGGCGAGGAAGAGGGAGAGGAGGAGGATGAGGACAGGAGGAAGGTGATGATGAATGATGATGATTTTGATCAGCTTATACTATCAGTTGGTAGTGCTCGTGGATTATACATATACCATTGATTTGCCTGAGGCCGCTGGAAAATGGATACTTGGAACAAGTAAAGGATGGGTTTGTAACACTGGGGCCGGGCCGATTCAGAAACCAATCTCCTGTATCCTTTATTAAGACCCCAGAATCCGCTTCCCTCAATGTCCAACTGTAGTAAAGTCACCTTGTCTTCCAGAGTACATGATCCAAAACAAAATGTACCTGGAAATGATAAGCCACAAAACCTACTATTATGGTCATATATGGAGAACTTGGATCTTTGGGCTTCACTAGGTTTGTTGATATTACATACCATAAGAGAAAATTTTATGCTATAAATCATGTAGGGGCAATATTTGAGTGTAATATCGTTGATGGCTACACAAGTGGAGCTACGGGAGCACGAATAGCAATATTATGTCCATTCTTCCCTGCAAATTTTGGTAGTATGTACTTGGTGGACTCAAAAAATGATCAATGGTTCCTTGCCGGGATCCGTGCAGTTAAGTATTTCAAACCCCACCTCATAATATGAGAGTCAAGTATCGAAGAACTAATTTCTTACTTTGGAGATTGGAGCCCACTGTTTCAGAAGATGGTAGTGAAACATTCGGTACTTGGGTTCAAAAGCATGTAGAGCTGTAATTCGAGTCGGGCGGCTCGCGAGTTCACCGGGCTCGAACTCGTTTAAGTGGGCTCGGCTTGACTCGTTAAACGAGTCGAGTTTGGGCAAAGATTTCGGCTCGTTTAATTAAACGAGCCGGCTCGATTCGACTCGTGAAATTAAACGAGCCGAGTTCGGGTAGAGGTTTGGGCTCGATTAAGTGTAAAATTATACGAGCTGGCTCGCTCGATTCGTTAAAACCGGCTCGTTTAGCTAAACGAGCCGGCTCGACTTGACTAGTGAAATTAACCGAGTCGAGTTCGCGCATGAATTTAGGTTCGATTAGTTAATCGATCCGGCTCGACTCAATTAAACTTGGCTCGAATTAGGCTCGGCTCGAAACTCGTCCTGCTCGACTCGAATTACAGCCCTAAAAGCATGACTTGCGAAGACCCGCAGAATTAAGTATTTCAAACCACCTCATAACATGAGAGTCAAGTATCGAACAACTAAGTTCTTGGTTTGGAGACTGGAACCTACTATTTCAGAAGATGGTCATGAAACGTATGTATCACTCTCATCATCAGTCTGCGCAAGACCGAATTGCGTATATTTATGGATGACATAAGTGATTTGTGCTTCCCTACTGAGGAGGAAAGATTTTAAATGAAATAATATTGATATATTCATGTCGATCATACTATTTGGTGTTTAATTAAAGATATGATTATGATGGTTTTAAATAATTAAGTCAAAATTAAGCCTCGCTAGACGCTAGCTATATATTTAGTCTTTGTATAAGTTTGTTACATGTAGAATTGAACTAAAAATTATAATAATTGTTTATATAACATTTTATAAAAGGCTAAATTTTGATAAATCTTACGTCCAATATCAACTTATAAAAAAATCCCTAATACAAACTATGTCAACTATCTTGACTAGTTTGATTGAAAAACTCGGGATCAAATTATGGTCTTCTTATCATTTAAATTGGGTTAATTATCAATTAGATCACTTATTATGCTAGAAAATATCAAGTGGGTCACTGGAAAATTTTTGGTCTCATTTGAGTCACTAAAGTCATAAAAAATATCAAATAGATACCTCTAATATCTTTTCAAGAAGTAAACTTTATTTTTCATCGAGTTCCACACATTTTTCTTAGCTGTTAGTATAATCAAATGAAAGGTTATGAATTCTAGTATTTATGATAATATATTCAGATTTTAAAAAATTTAATTTCTATTTATTTGATATAAATTAAACAAAATAATTGTAAAATCAAAAATAAATAGCAAATAAATTTCTTAAAATCTGAATATATTATCATAAATATATACTAGAATTCATAACCTTTCATTTGATTATACAAACAGCTAAGAAAAATGTGTGGAACTCAATGAAAAATAAAGTTTACTCCTCGAAAAGATTTTAGAGGTATCTATTTGATATTTTTTATGACTTTAGTGACTCAAATGAGACCAAAAAAATTTCAGTGACCCACTTGATATTTTCTAGCGTAATAAGTGATCTAATTGATAATTAACCCTTTTGTTTAATTTTGTTTCACATATTTAACAACTCATGCTATTTTGTTAAAAATATACATACATTTTAACTGATGCAACGGGATTATAAATGATAAGTAGATGATCTTGTGCACTCCCTCCATCTCATTTTTTGTGAATTAGTTTAATCTCATTTTTTGTGAATTAGTTTAATGACTCATTTTTTTAATATCTAGTATTTGACTTCCCTCAGGATAATATCAAATGATATGTATTGAAGGTTAAGAAAGTGTAATATATGAATATACTCAAGCTTATAAGCGAGAAACAACTTTTTTTAATGCCTTATTTAAAATTTTAAAATATTATTTTACAAAATATAAAGGACCACTTTAAAATATAATTTGTAATATTTTATTATTAATAATAATTTTTATACCCAATAAGTTGTAAATTTCAAAAAAAAAATCAAACACAAAAATTAAAAAAATATTTAATTACGACAAAATTTTAAGAGATTGTTTGGTTCGCGGGATGTCATGTGGTTGGAACGAAGAATATGATTAAATATATATGGATTTGAGAAATGATATGTGATATCATGTGTCGATTGATTGCTGAAATACATATGTTCAATTTAAGAAAAAAGTCATTATTTTAATTAATTCATAATATTAACAAAATTGTTATTATTATAAATGGGTTAATTATCAATTAGATCACTTATTATGCTAGAAAATATCAAGTGGGTCACTGGAAAATTTTTGGTCTCATTTGAGTCACTAAAGTCATAAAAAATATCAAATAGATACCTCTAATATCTTTTCAAGAAGTAAACTTTATTTTTCATCGAGTTCCACACATTTTTCTTAGCTGTTAGTATAATCAAATGAAAGGTTATGAATTCTAGTATTTATGATAATATATTCAGATTTTAAAAAATTTAATTTCTATTTATTTGATATAAATTAAACAAAATAATTGTAAAATCAAAAATAAATAGCAAATAAATTTCTTAAAATCTGAATATATTATCATAAATACTAGAATTCATAACCTTTCATTTGATTATACAAACAGCTAAGAAAAATGTGTGGAACTCAATGAAAAATAAAGTTTACTCCTCGAAAAGATTTTAGAGGTATCTATTTGATATTTTTTATGACTTTAGTGACTCAAATGAGACCAAAAAAATTTCAGTGACCCACTTGATATTTTCTAGCGTAATAAGTGATCTAATTGATAATTAACCCCATTTAAATTGCGTAACATGATAGAAATTTGATAGAATTATTTTTTAATTTAAATTGTTTGAGTTTTAAAAATTAAATTAAATAATTTTATTGATAATATAATTATGTTGGTGGGATCATTATTATATCTCAAATTTGATTATGAATGGACCAAATCTAATTTGATTGCTATACATCACAAATAAGATATTAAGAAAGATTTAAAAAAAATACAAATGTCTTGACATTTAATACATACGAAAAAACGTATATCATGTTGACATCATGAATACAAAATCTTGATTCAATATATCACAAATATTTGTTACGATGATATTTAATACATATCAAAATTCAATATTTAAAATATAATAAAGTATGATAAATATAATAATTTCTCCATTTTAAATAAAAAAATTTATCTTTTTTACACAATAGAAGTTTGACTAAAGTTAGCAAACTTCAATATAATTCTAAAAAAATTGGGAAATACATCTAAAATTAATTATACACAGTCATTATCTTATTATTTAATTATTTAATTATTATATATATATATATATATCACTAAAAAATTGAAATGGTGGAATTATATTACATATTGGGCCTATCTGTAAGCTGTTTTTCACTTTTGCTTTCCCCGACTCGTTTGTGTAAATAAATAAAAATATTTTTTAATGAAAATGGTAATTTTTCGCAGCTTACACTTATTTTCCAAACACTATATTAATGTCAAACTTTTTTTTAAGTTTTTTCAAACGGCCCCATCATTTACTAGCCTCGTGGTAAAACCATATCTTAATATTACATATCATTTTGTTTTTAATAAAATCTAATTGAATGTTAAATATGATATCCGGCACAATCCTGAATATTTAATACATAAAAAGATATCAAATCCTAATTAAATACTAGTTAGAAAATATGTCTATATATTGTAACGCAGTTTTCATCTGATCATATCGCCTCATATTTTCACCCAGTTCATCAGAGTTTATAGTCTTATAGAGTTTCAATCTTGTGTCCTTTTGTCTTCACATTTTCTTCATGGATAGAAGAAACGTAAGTTGGGATAATTTACCATCGGAGTTGCTCGAAATCATAGGGCAGAAGATGGTAGGATCATGTGAGGATTTTATCAGATTTTCGGCTGTATCTAAATCTTGGCAGTCAGTCACGTTAAAAATGAGGCAAGATGGCTCCACATTTCTTCTGTCACCTGAATCTCCTTTCCTCCTTCTGGCTGAAGAAGTACCCGAAGGATCCTTACGTTGTTGCGACATCAATTTAGAAGAAGATGGATTAGAGGAGGAGGAGGCCAATGATGATGAGGACGTGGAAGAGGAGGAGAACGAGGACGAGGAGGGCCAGGAGGAGAATGAGGACCAGGAAGGCGAGGAGGAGGATGAGGGCCAGGAGGAAGGTGGTAATAATGTTTTTGATCAGCTTATACTCTCAGTTGGTAATGCTCGTGGAATATACAGTCTTTCCACAGGAAATACATATACCATTAATTTGCCAGAGGCCGCTGGAAAATGGATACTCGGAACAAGTAAAGGATGGGTTCTAACATTGGGGGCCGATTCAGAAGCCAATCTCCTGCATCCTCTGTTACGACATCAGATTCCGCTTCCCTCAATGACCAAATGTAGTAAAGTGACCTTGTCTTCCAGGGTACATGAGGATCCTACAATAATGGTCATACATGGAGAACGTGGATCTTTGGGCTTTGCTAAGTTTGGAGACCAAGAGTGGAAGAAGGTGGAGAGTCCATCCGTCGGCCCCTTTGTTGATATCACATACCATAAGGGAAGATTTTGTGCTATAAATCATGGTGGCGAAATATTTGTGTGTAATATTGATGATGGCTACACAAGTGGAGCTACGGGAGCATCAATAGGAATGTGTCCATTCTTCCCTGCTAATTCTGGTAGTATGTACCTGGTGGACTCAGAAAATGATCTATGGTTCCTTGCGCGGATCCGTGCAGTTAAGTATTTCAAACCACCTCACAATATGAGAGTCAAGTATCGAACAACTCATTTCTTAGTTTGGAGATTGGATCCTAAACTCGGTATTTGGATTCGAAAGCATGACTTGGGTGGTAAGGCTTTCTTTGTTGGCCTCAATTCGTCTGTATCACTCTCATCATCAGGCTGCATGATAAGTGGTATTTATACACACTTATAGGCCTTCATTTCCACTTAAATTGGTTGATTGTACTTAAGTGTGTAGTGTCTTTTGATGTGTTTTTATTGTTTTTCTGTGCAGGTCACGAGTTGAGGTGATGAAGTGATTTTCTATCATTTTAGGTTGGTTTTGGTGCATTATTTGCGAGAATAGAGAATTGTGGATTCACCGAGACTTGGGATTTTGTGGGTATATCTTCTACAAACCCTCACGAGAACACACTCGTCCACTAGAGCTATCTAGGGGTTTAAAGGGCTTGTTGCATATGCTAAATGCAACCGTGATCACCTACGGAAGTGGTACTAGGAACGAGGAAGGACATGCACGCGAGAACGGGCTGAAAAACAAAGAATCAAGGCTGTCATCACAGACAGTAGCGCGCCCGCGCTAACCTGTAGCGCGCCCGCGCTACAGCCTGCATCACTAGCGCGCCCGCGCTAGTGTAGCGCGGTGGCGCTCCGCAGAAACTCCCCGGGCCGATTTTTACAGCTTTTCTGATGGATTTTCGCAGCGGTCGAGGCCCGGTTGACGTAGTCAATGCATTTTTATTTCGCGTGTGTAAAAACCCTAGCCTCATAGTCGTAGTTTGAGTAGAGTTTAATATCGTAATCATAGTTTTAGTTTTATTCGAAGCACATTATCAGTTTGTACTAGATCGTTCTTTGCGAGGAAGTGACAGTTTCGAGCAAGATCGTGAACATCAAATCTGTAACGTGTGATCCTTATTATTATTAATTCAAGCATTTTATTCTATTTAATTCTCGTCTTTTCTTTATCATGCTTTCATTAGAACCCATGATGTCGATTAGTTCGATTATGAACTAACCGCCTTCATGGGATTCTAATGGATTTATCGATGTAGTCTAGTAACGATTATAATTACGTGATTTTGTGACATATGTTGATTGCTTTGCATGAGCCGTGCTTATTCTTCTTAGAAGCGTAGCTAACTTCTAAGTTGTGTGTTAATTCTTTCTGAAGCGAGAGTGGATGATTGAATTTAGAACTATGCCATGTAAACATAGGATTATGTGAATGAAACATAATTTGTGGTAGACTTGAACTATTTTTATCACCCTATGTAATCACGATAGATGACTTGTTATTAAACCTCTCTGCTTACACTACCGCTATAGAGATATAGGGTCTGAGCTTTGTTGGTGTCCATGAGATTTCTGTCTTAATTGTGGATTTTGATTGGTATGATATGTGTGCAATGAGAGTTGGCATGTATTACTTTCGTGTTGTCTGATTAGGATCAACAGTCGCATGTTAATCAGTAATTTCAATTCTAGATGAATTTGATAATGAAGTTAGAATCCCATGTGTTTTCATATTCTGAAGTTGATTAGTAATTTTAATTATTAGTATAAAAGAACTCATCCTTGTTAATTGTCTTAGCAGTGATAATTGATCATACATTGTTGCATAGGTGCGTATTCTTAATTCACCAGTCTCTGTGGGATCGAACTTAATATATTACTTGTGATCGCGTACGCTTGCGTGTAGATTTCACCGAACAAGTTTTTGGCGCCGCTGCCGGGGACTCGGTGTTAATTAATTAGTTTATGCACTTGTCATCAGTGTGCATTAAAATTCACTGACTAGGATTCTATTCTCTTCTCACTTTTCTTCTTTTCTTTATTTCAGGTACTTGGATCGCGTTTTTACTAACGAGTTTTCGAACCCGTAAGAAGCAATGGATTCATCTTTTTCTTCTGATTCTGAAACAATGGATTATGCTAGGACAGCAGTTGGTGAGGCATCCCGTGAATTTTCTCGTTTGAAAATCAATGATAATCAGGCTGACACAATTGAACCAGCAATATCCGCCAGTGGCATTCGTATCAAGCCATCAATCATTCTCAAGCTGCAAGATACCATTCAATTTGGGGGTTCTGTTCTTGAGGACCCAAATCTACATCTAAGGAATTTCGAGAAATTCATTACTGCATTGGACTTCAATATCGGACCTAAGGATCTAGTGAAACTGAGACTCTTTCCATTCACGCTACGTGATGTAGCACGATCGTGGTTTATCTCTCTCTCGGCAAGCACTACTAATAGCTGGAACAAGTTGGAGAAAATATTCTGTACAAGGTTTTATCCTCTAATCAAAGTATCAGCTATCAAAAACACTGAAGGCAAATTCTCTCAATTCTCGGGAGAATATCTTTGCCTAGCTTGGGACCGATTTAAGAAGATTCTCGAAAACCTCAAGGAAGATGACATGCCTCCTGGAATGGCAATTAATTACTTCTACAGGGGTCTTAATAGTCAATGTAGAGCAGAGTTAGACGTAGCAGCTGGAGGAAGTTTGTGGAACAAAAACTTCGATGATGCTTACGAACTGATAGAGAACCTGGCCGCTGCTGAGCACAAAGATCTAAAGTGGAAGATTCCAAAAGAGGAAGAATCGGAGGAGGATGAAGCGGTCGAAGTCACTCAGGAAGTCCAGATGACTAATTGGCACAGAATCAGAGCTCACTCAGACTCAAACTTTAATGCATGTGGAGACACTTGTCCTCTATTCTCTGCCAGTGCGAGTAACCAATCTGCAATTCAATCACCTGCTGATTCAACACTGAATGAAGCACAGTACCGAAGAATAATCAGGCGTATTGACGTGTTGGAGGAACGAATTGGTCGCTTTGCTGATATACTAACGGATTCTCTTGCTGAAGCGTTCTTGGCACTAGACGTCAATGTTACTTGGGATTCGTTTGGTTATGGAACGAGGTATCCTCCACAGGATACTTCATCGGAATCTGATTAATTCTGGACTTCACGTCGAGCTAACGACGTTAAACAAGCGCTTCGTGGGAGGCAACCCACGCATTGGAACCACATTGTACCATTGTAAACCTCAAAAACACAAAAATCGAAAAATTTCAGCCTCCGGTGTCAGACACTAGCGCGCCCGCGCTAGTGTCAGGCGCGACCGCGCTAAGTTGCACGGCGCGCCCGCGCTATACTTAGCGCGGCCGCGCTACTGACTGCCGGACCGGCGGATTTTTCCCCCAAAAAATAGTTTTTTTTTTTTTCGTTTTAAAAAGCCCACAATCCTAATTTTGCATGCCTAGCCCGAAATACACCCTCTAAAACCCTAACTCAGCCCTCCAATCCCTATATAAACACAAACATATCTCCAATTCCCATTATAATTCTTTAAACCCTACCTATATATACACATCCATACACACAACCTTCATTCAATCTCTCCAACCCAATACACACAAACCTCTTACAAATCTAAATCTCTACCAATGGCACCCAAAAGAGCAAGAAGATCACAAGGACCGAGCAACCGAGCCGCCGCATCTAGCGATTCTTCCTCGATGGGCGAGGTTGAGTTTACCTCGGATGGTGCGAGAAACGAGTTTCAACGGCTTATGAATAAGTCGTTAGTTAAGGAGAGGGGATTCTTGCCCACGGCGGAAGATGGTGAGCTCTTGAACATGATTCAAGAACGTGGTTGGGAATCTTTTTGCGAGGCTCCGGAGGCGGTTCCCTTGGCTATTGTTCGAGAATTTTATGCTAATGCCAAGGAGAATCGTGATGGATTCACGGTTGTTCGGGGAATCCGGGTGGATTACAGTGCGGATGCAATCCGTAGAGTCATTGGGGGGCGTGCCAGGCGCCCTGATGAAGAAGATTGGGTGGTGGAGAGGATTGGGCGTGCAAAACGCCGATTTGATGATGATCCGGTTGATTTGGAGCGGCTAGTCTATGATATGTGTGTGCCGGATACACGTTGGAAGATGACTGCACCGCCTTTGCCGGCACATGTTTCGTTTCCAGCAGCCGCGTTGAACCGGTATGCAAAGGCGTGGAACGCCTTCATATGTGCCAACATCATGCCATCGTCACATGGGCATGAGGTGATAGTGGAGAGAGCGATTCTGCTCTATGGGATTGTCTTGGGCAAGTATATTGACCTGGGACATGTTATTCATCAGGGGATTCTGAGGTTCTTGCGAGGAGGAACCACTGGTGCCATTCCCCATGGCACAATTGTTACCAAGCTCTGTCGATCGAGTGGTGTTCGTTGGCCATCCAACGAGCAATTACAGTTGCCAGGGACACCTATTGATCATTCGGCGATCAGTCGGATGACGGAGTGGGAAGGAGGAGTTCCCCACCCTCGAGGTCTCGGGTACTTATATGATGAGATGCCAGGGGGACGTCCCGAGTTTGTTAGGAGGGAGCAGCCTAGAGCTTCTGGAGCTGGTACGTCGCAGACAGAGAGGAGCTCCGAACCGATGGGAGATGTTCATTATCGCCGCCTAGCGAGGCGGATGGACGCCATGCATGACATCCACCAGAGGTTTGCTTTTGATTTGACACAGGCTCTAGGCAGTGCTTTTCAGGCACAAGGGGTCACAGTTCAGTGGCCAGTATTCGGAGCGGGGATGCAGTATCCTCCACCAGATTCACCTCCAGCAGAGGAGGGAGAGGGCTCGGACTCCGAGTAGGTATGTGGGTGCTCTAGCCTTTTTATCACTTTCAATGGGGACATTGAAAATTTTAAGTTTGGGGGTGGTAATCTAAGGAAGAGCATATTATTAGATAGTTTTTTTTTTATTATTGCATGTGTTAGTTAGTTCATGTAGTTCACGTTTATTTTATGTTGATTTGATTATTTCTCACGTTTTTTTTTATTTTACTCACGTTTTTTTTATTTTGCATAGTAACTGTCATAGTTAGTATCACGAGCATTTGCATGAATTATGAAGTTAAGCCAAGATAATTGCCTATGATGAATTATGTGCGTAGTTCTTGATTAGTAGTTTCAATTGCAATGCTAGGTTAGTACTTGGAAATTGCTTGTGTTGGAAATTGTAATTCACATATGTTCTTGAGATAGGATTTAGACGAAATTCCATGAATTCTAGGATTGAATTGAACACCCTTCAGCTTAGGTCTGTAAATCTTAAGTTTGGGGGAACTGAGGAGTAGATATACCTTTCTAAAAAGAATAATATAGAAAAAGAAAAAAAAAATATAGTAGTAAATAAATTCACTAAAAAAATAAGTGGTAGAATTAACTAGGTTGAGCTCATTAGTACTCGAGTAATTAAGTCTGAGGGGACTTTGTGCCTAACAACCTAAAGCCCTTCGTGGTTTGGGATTGTTGACCCAACGCTCGCTACATGGGTACTAGTGCATAAATCTTTAGGGATCTCAACCATTGCACAGTTAAATAAACCACTAGAATAAAGTGAATAATTGGTGTGTGAAGTCTTGTGGTGTTCGTAACGCATTTACACTGCGAAGCGCTCTGACCTTAGACCAAGCAATTAATCACCAATAAAAAAAAAAAAAAAAAAAAAGAGAAAAAAAATAATATAGTGAATAAAATAGAAGGGTGTGGACATTCTTTGGGACCTTGGCTTTTAGTTGGACTTGAGTGACGGGGTGTTAGTTTAGACTTTTACGATTCTTGATTGGGATTCTGTGGGAGTAGTAGTTTTTGTCTTGTCTCAATAAAAGAGCATGCTTGCACACACGGGCACTCCACACTTGTAAAGAGAAGAGTGATTGACTTGGTAGCGAGAGAGATGAAAGTCGAGAACATTAGCACAATCTGAGGTATTAAAAATTGACAAGGCAATGACTTCATAGTTTATTCATTCATCACGTAGTTGCATTCATGCATTGCATTGTATTATTGTATAGTGTCGTTGACGCTTGAGGACAAGCATCAGTTTAAGTTTGGGGGTGTGATAAGTGGTATTTATACACACTTATAGGCCTTCATTTCCACTTAAATTGGTTGATTGTACTTAAGTGTGTAGTGTCTTTTGATGTGTTTTTATTGTTTTTCTGTGCAGGTCACGAGTTGAGGTGATGAAGTGATTTTCTATCATTTTAGGTTGGTTTTGGTGCATTATTTGCGAGAATAGAGAATTGTGGATTCACCGAGACTTGGGATTTTGTGGGTATATCTTCTACAAACCCTCACGAGAACACACTCGTCCACTAGAGCTATCTAGGGGTTTAAAGGGCTTGTTGCATATGCTAAATGCAACCGTGATCACCTACGGAAGTGGTACTAGGAACGAGGAAGGACATGCACGCGAGAACGGGCTGAAAAACAAAGAATCAAGGCTGTCATCACAGACAGTAGCGCGCCCGCGCTAACCTGTAGCGCGCCCGCGCTACAGCCTGCATCACTAGCGCGCCCGCGCTAGTGTAGCGCGGTGGCGCTCCGCAGAAACTCCCCGGGCCGATTTTTACAGCTTTTCTGATGGATTTTCGCAGCGGTCGAGGCCCGGTTGACGTAGTCAATGCATTTTTATTTCGCGTGTGTAAAAACCCTAGCCTCATAGTCGTAGTTTGAGTAGAGTTTAATATCGTAATCATAGTTTTAGTTTTATTCGAAGCACATTATCAGTTTGTACTAGATCGTTCTTTGCGAGGAAGTGACAGTTTCGAGCAAGATCGTGAACATCAAATCTGTAACGTGTGATCCTTATTATTATTAATTCAAGCATTTTATTCTATTTAATTCTCGTCTTTTCTTTATCATGCTTTCATTAGAACCCATGATGTCGATTAGTTCGATTATGAACTAACCGCCTTCATGGGATTCTAATGGATTTATCGATGTAGTCTAGTAACGATTATAATTACGTGATTTTGTGACATATGTTGATTGCTTTGCATGAGCCGTGCTTATTCTTCTTAGAAGCGTAGCTAACTTCTAAGTTGTGTGTTAATTCTTTCTGAAGCGAGAGTGGATGATTGAATTTAGAACTATGCCATGTAAACATAGGATTATGTGAATGAAACATAATTTGTGGTAGACTTGAACTATTTTTATCACCCTATGTAATCACGATAGATGACTTGTTATTAAACCTCTCTGCTTACACTACCGCTATAGAGATATAGGGTCTGAGCTTTGTTGGTGTCCATGAGATTTCTGTCTTAATTGTGGATTTTGATTGGTATGATATGTGTGCAATGAGAGTTGGCATGTATTACTTTCGTGTTGTCTGATTAGGATCAACAGTCGCATGTTAATCAGTAATTTCAATTCTAGATGAATTTGATAATGAAGTTAGAATCCCATGTGTTTTCATATTCTGAAGTTGATTAGTAATTTTAATTATTAGTATAAAAGAACTCATCCTTGTTAATTGTCTTAGCAGTGATAATTGATCATACATTGTTGCATAGGTGCGTATTCTTAATTCACCAGTCTCTGTGGGATCGAACTTAATATATTACTTGTGATCGCGTACGCTTGCGTGTAGATTTCACCGAACACTGCATAAGGCCGAACTGCATATACTTTACGGATGATATAAGTGATTTGTACTTCCCTGACGGAGGAGGACATGATATGGGAATTTTTGATGTGGAGAGGGGCACCATTGAACAACATTTTCAGGGAAGATCACTCCATCCTATCTCTCCTCCACTTTGGTATATATGAATTCTACCATATGTTTTGACGTCAATGCCTCCATGCTTTCTTCTTCTTCCTCCATTCACTTGCTTACTTTCTTGTCCTAGAAACCTGAAATTCAAATATTGCAAGAAACGAGAAAAACCACAAGCGAAGGATTAAATGGAACAAGAATAATAGCCGAAGCAACACAAAAAAAAATAGTTGGATCTTATCAAAAAAAAACTAATCTAATACCGCTTTGTCCCCGGCAGCGGCGCCAAAAATTTGACAAGGCTGTCGCGTGCCTATCAAATAATAAAATATCTAACAAACCTCCTAACTATGTAGTAGGGTAAGTCAGAGTCGATCCCACAGAGACAAACGTATCAAACACTAGTTATTCCCGATTCAATCCAACTAACAAATAACACAATAAAATATGGAGATATTATTAAACTAATACAAGTAAAATCTAGAAAACAATTAACTAAAAATATCTAGAATCAAGTATCCCCACTAGCATGAATTAATGCAATTATGATTTTCTCCCTCAATTAATCTAGATAAATTACCAAAGAGGAAAAATGCGCCCTATAAAATACCAATAATCTCTTCCGAGTATTATTGGCTTCTCTAAAATACAATCAATCCTATTTCCATGGTATCATGCAGTTTAGAGACATTAAACACAGCATCCTAACTTCCAAACAATTCCTTCTACCTATTTCCATGGAGAAGTTCATGTCCTTATTGGATAAATCACAACCATCTAAATCCAACTTCCGATGGTAGATAGATATCGGTTCAAACAATACACATAATCACGTCTGACCTGTTATTGTTAATTAGCACAACTCAATAAGCAAGAGCAAATAACCTTATCAACAAAAGATCATCGAAAATCATGCATCAACCACAACTAGGGTTCAACTCATTTCTAGAATAAAATCTACTCTAGCATAATGTTAGGTATCAGCCCATTACAAGGTAACATGGACTTTGGTGATCCAAAATATATAAGGATAATAATTGTATGTTTAGACAATTATTATAAGATATGTCTTGGTCGCAAAGATAGAATACCTAGTTGGAATTGGATTCTGATTTGAGTTGAAAATCAGAATTGGATTAGGACTATGTGTAGCTGTTTTAGAATTAGATTCTGATTTGTCTAGTTTGAGATGACTATATATACATAGTCATATTGTGTTTGATAGGTGTGCTCAGGATGTAGACTTAGGTATCGCTCGAGGGCGGATGCTTGAGTATTAGTAGGCTTGAGTATCCAAGTTTGGTTGGTTGTATTATTGATAATTGTTTTTGATTAATAATACAAGTTGGGACGTGGGTTTTCCCCGTCAAATATATTGTTGTGTGTGTGCTTTGCATTAGAAGATTGAATCTCGTGTTTTATCCCTAACACATAATAGATATATAAAAGAAAATAAAGATGGATTATACAATGGATTCTTCAATCCCGAAGTCTTGAAGAAGAAGACAAAGTGTTTTTAAGCTAACCTAATTATACAATACTGTCCTCTCTAATGTCTATCCCTATAAATATATATGATTTTAATGCTTACAAGGAAATACAAAACAGTTTCCCAAACGGAATTGGATTCTCCAAAGAAAATTCGCAGCAGATTATTCTGTCCTGTTTCTGGGCTGATTCTGTTGAATTTTGGATACTGGACCATCTCTGAATTAAAGAAAATTATCCAAGCTTCGCGTGGGCTGTAAGATCACCCAATTCTGACTTCTAGAACTCAAGATATGGCCCAAACAGTGAGTCAAGTGCAAGCAATCCAATAAATCCGAATTTCCTTCAAATAAATATTGAAATTAAGCTTTTTATTCCAATTTCCTCCAAGTTTAGGAACTCCTTGCTTCCTACAATAAAACATTAAAATCTAACTAATAAAAATTCAATTCAATGCAAAATATAATAAATATGAGGAATAAAATCATATAAAATATACGTAAATATATACTCTATCAAACATCCCCACACTTATCTTTTGCACGTCCTCGGGCAAATAAAAGAAATAAAAAAATCATAACTAACTAACACCACTTTCGTAGATGACACGATTGCATTGAGCGCATGCAACAAGCCGTTAAACCCCTAGGCAGCCCTAGTAGGACGAGTTGTGTCTCGTGAGGGTTTATAGAAGATTTACCCACAAAATCCAATTTTTTCTGCCAAGTCTCAAACATGCAACTAATATGAATGCAATCTAAATGAATATGCCTAGAACCCAATCATGAAAGCATTAACCTCGTCAACATAAAATCTTCAGAATATGCAACAATCAAGGATTTCATCTATCTCACATATTAGTCATGCAACTCTTCCACTGCAAGTACAGAGTGCATCGCGCGTGCTCAACATGCTCTCTAAAGAAACAAAACAGAGACCAACAAACTTCAACAGAGTCTTAACCATGAGCCGTTAATCAGAATAAAGCTTAAACACTTCGTTACATTAGAGTCAACTATAGGTCAGGGTCACAATGGAACTTCTATGCCTCTCTTATATTTTTCTTATCCATATTTTTTATTCATGCTCGGTCTAAGGTCGGGACGCTTCTCAGGGTAAGTGAGTTACGACCATCATAGACTTCGCTAGCTTATGTTTTTTCCTTTTTTTTTTTAAAGTCAAGCAATTCTCCAGTAACCAAGGGTTGTGAAAAGTCACCAAGAAATTTTTTTATTTCTAATACCATTGCACTTAATACCAGCACAGGTACATGGATCGTCCCCTTCACATGACATTAAATTGTCACCCACTGATCTCAAAGGAGTACTCGATACTTTATTGCAATATTCAATTTTTTTTTCTTTTTTCAGAAAGGCATATACATCCCACAGCTTCCCCAAACTTAAGATTTACATACTCTAAGCTCAAAAGGGAATAGTCAAAATTATACGCTCGACTCATAGCAAAGACTCAAGAATTAAGTTAGCCTAAGTCTCGTTTCTAGAGCATTTTATAGTGTAATTAAAATTTCCGCACAAGCAATTTCTAAGCATGCAAGACATCACATATGATCAAGATTACTAGCCAAGAAATTATGCAAATAAGCTCATCACAAAAATTAACTTGGTATTATAAACTTTCATGAATTATGCAAATGCAAATTAAAAAATAAAAAATAAAAAAAAAAGAAATTACTAAAAAAAACTACATGCTCTAATCTAATGCAACTAGCATGAATTTCCTAAATTTAAGACAAGACAATTTTTTTCTAATTTTTCTATTTTTTTTAAATTTTAATCATATATAATTTTTTTTGGATTTTTTTCATTAATTAAGAACTCATCCCCACACTTAAATGGTTCATTGTCCTCAATGAATAATATATAAATATGTAATATATAATATAATAATAAGAAAAGAAGAAAAGAAAGAAAAAGAAATTAGAAAAAGAAACTCCCCTGAAGTGTTCTATGTTGAGTGACAGCATAAATTTTCAGAAAGCACATGGTGGCCCACTGGTTGAAGTGTTCGTCTTTTATTATGGAGGTACGGGGTTCAATCCCCACCTTGAGCAAACGTTTTTACTGCTCAGCCAAACTCAAACACATTACAGAAGTCTGTACTTGTCAATCTAGCGAAGCTTGGATTCCACCAATTGTGTAGGAGACTTGTACTAGAGTGGGTTGTCCAATAAAATATGGGCCAAGCACTTGAATTGGCAAGACGCCGGTTTTGATGTACTGACTAACTATAGTAGCGCGCGCACAAATAACAGAAGCTGGGGACGCCCAACTAGGGCTGAGCATTCGGTCGGTTCGGTCCAGAACCGGACCGAACCGAAAGAACCGAGAACCGAATTAGCATTTTTTTCTGGACCGAACCGGACCGAAGTTATGTTATGGACCGAACCGGAACCGGACCGAAAAAATTCGGTTCGGTTCGGTTCTTCCTCAAAGAACCGAAACTTTCTGGAAAAAAAAATGAAACAGCAAGTCTCACAAACTTAAACATCCAGACTACTGTAAAGCTTCAAATTTCTAACGCATTAACTAACACAACTGATTTATACAACTCTCCTTTTTGTCCTGAGGTAGAGTTATTGTATTGAATAGACCGAATGGGTCGAAGAGAAACCAAACAGAATGAAGGGAATAAAGAAACAATCAATTAGACAAATAGATAAAACCGAAAGCCATGAATCTCTTATCTATCTCCAAGCAATTGTAATTTGTGATTGCGAATCTGGAAATAGCGACGCTTGATCTGTGATTGGACTAGGGTTTATGTGGCGCGGCTGCTGAAGACGTTTGGGAACATATGAAGGTAACGAAGCAGTACAGTCTAACTCTAATCTAACTAATAACTACCTATTAACATATATTTTATTTAATATATTAATAAAAAAAAGTTCGGTTATTTCGGTCCAGAACCGAAATTGTATAGAATGGACCGGACCGAACCGAATTTTAATTCGGTCCGGACCGAAGAACCGAATGGACCGAATTTACGAAAAAATTGGAACCGAACCGGACCAAATTTATACGGTTCGGTTCGGTTTTTCGGTTCCGGTTCGGTTTTGCTCACCCCTACGCCCAACTTACAAAAGTAAGTTGGAGGTTTTGAGGTTCTGCCTCTGCTCTTTTTTTCTTCTCTATTTTTGTTTTTTTTTTTCAAATCCTGAGCCACTTATAAAATTTCTCTCTTTTCTGAAACACTTCAAACAAAATTATCAAGGCACCTTGAGGGAGTAGAAAAATAAAATACAAATAAAAATTTCTAATCTAAAAAAATACAAAAATTAGAATAAATATTACTAACCTTAAAATCATGGGTTGCCTCCCAAGAAGCGCTTGTTTATTGTCATTAGCTCGACTTATTTAAATGACTAATATATATCAATGAGGTGAAAAAGCAAACAAATGTACATATCTTCTTATATCAATTAATCTAATCATGTAAGCACCAATTAAATTACCGAGAAGATATATAAAGAGACACCCGACACTTACATGATACTCAAGAAATTTGGGCATGTGAACGTATTTATAAAAATCATCACCAACATGTTTATAATTACTTTTCACAAAATCCCCCCAAATTGGATCGACATAAGGCATATACAAATTCTCAATCCTAACATTATTTGAGTCAATCTCATCCAAATTTGATTCTATCTCATCTACCACAATTGAATTCACAATATCCTTATTCGAATCAATTTCCACCACAGATATATTATCACCCTCATCAAATAGCATGCATAAAGAGTCATCTAAGAAATCAACATCATTGATATCACAAGATTTTTCACATAAGTTAATTTCTTGAGAAGCATATGGGTCAGCAAAGATAATATTTTCAAAATCATCATCATCTTCATCATCAAAATCATCAAAAATTATATTACTGTTACTGACCTCGATTGTAGACTCTTTTACCTCCTCACCATTCCACGTTTTTGCATCATCAATTTGACTCGTAGGTTCTCTATCCGTTTGAGTGCGCATCTCTACGAGTTGAGTTACCTGTTGAGTCATTTGCGCCATATGAGCTTGCATCTTATTGAGATGTGTCTTAAACTCTTCATTCTTTTTCTCTTGTGCTGAAATAAATTCGTGCAAAAGAATTTCCAAGTTGGAGTTTTGTGGTGGTTGAGGGTAGATGATTTCAGGTGGTTGAGCTTGGCATGGACTAACTTGTATCTCTTCAAACTGAGGATTAAATTGTTGATTTTGAGAAAATTCGGAGATAAAAGTTTCCAAGGCAGTTTCCAAGCTAGACTTTTGTGGTGGAGGTGAGTTGTTTTGGTAGGAAAAATCAGGATAATATTCCCCACCAGAATTGTATGTACTAGAATAAAGACTGTATTGTGGTATTTGGTTAGAGCTATAATTGGTATAGTAATTAAAATTACTATCCCAATACGGTGCTTGGTTTGGATAATAAAGGGTGTTGAATCGGCAATAATTTCGAGTGTGTCCCTGCATACCACAAACTTCACAAGTAGTAACCAAATATGAAGGTATAGACTTGATTTCATCGATTGTCTGAGATAATGAATGCATAGCCTTAGTCAATGCCTCCATGCTTTCTTCTTCTTCCTCCATTCACTTGCTTACTTTCTTGTCCTAGAAACCTGAAATTCAAATATTGCAAGAAACGAGAAAAACCACAAGCGAAGGATTAAATGGAACAAGAATAATAGCCGAAGCAACACAAAAAAAAATAGTTGGATCTTATCAAAAAAAAACTAATCTAATACCGCTTTGTCCCCGGCAGCTGCGCCAAAAATTTGACAAGGCTGTCGCGTGCCTATCAAATAATAAAATATCTAACAAACCTCCTAACTATGTAGTAGGGTAAGTCAGAGTCGATCCCACAGAGACAAACGTATCAAACACTAGTTATTCCCGATTCAATCCAACTAACAAATAACACAATAAAATATGGAGATATTATTAAACTAATACAAGTAAAATCTAGAAAACAATTAACTAAAAATATCTAGAATCAAGTATCCCCACTAGCATGAATTAATGCAATTATGATTTTCTCCCTCAATTAATCTAGATAAATTACCAAAGAGGAAAAATGCGCCCTATAAAATACCAATAATCTCTTCCGAGTATTATTGGCTTCTCTAAAATACAATCAATCCTATTTCCATGGTATCATGCAGTTTAGAGACATTAAACACAGCATCCTAACTTCCAAACAATTCCTTCTACCTATTTCCATGGAGAAGTTCATGTCCTTATTGGATAAATCACAACCATCTAAATCCAACTTCCGATGGTAGATAGATATCGGTTCAAACAATACACATAATCACGTCTGACCTGTTATTGTTAATTAGCACAACTCAATAAGCAAGAGCAAATAACCTTATCAACAAAAGATCATCGAAAATCATGCATCAACCACAACTAGGGTTCAACTCAATTCTAGAATAAAATCTACTCTAGCATAATAGATATATAAAAGAAAATAAAGATGGATTATACAATGGATTCTTCAATCCCGAAGTCTTGAAGAAGAAGACAAAGTGTTTTTAAGCTAACCTAATTATACAATACTGTCCTCTCTAATGTCTATCCCTATAAATATATATGATTTTAATGCTTACAAGGAAATACAAAACAGTTTCCCAAACGGAATTGGATTCTCCAAAGAAAATTCGCAGCAGATTATTCTGTCCTGTTTCTGGGCTGATTCTGTTGAATTTTGGATACTGGACCATCTCTGAATTAAAGAAAATTATCCAAGCTTCGCGTGGGCTGTAAGATCACCCAATTCTGACTTCTAGAACTGAAGATATGGCCCAAACAGTGAGTCAAGTGCAACAATCCAATAAATCCGAATTTCCTTCAAATAAATATTTAAATTAAGCTTTTTATTCCAATTTCCTCCAAGTTTAGGAACTCCTTGCTTCCTACAATAAAACATTAAAATCTAACTAATAAAAATTCAATTCAATGCAAAATATAATAAATATGAGGAATAAAATCATATAAAATATACGTAAATATATACTCTATCAGTAGTGCTAGGTGCACATAATTGTGTCCAGAATTTTTGTACATAATGATGTGGCAAGTGATGTGGTGAATTTTAATTGGAGTGGTTGGTGTAAATACAGGGGGTCATCCAATTAAAATCCACCACATGTCATTATGTACATGTTTTTGTACATGCACCAAACAAAAGAGAGAGTAACGTGCATTGACAGATGGGACCCAACACAAAAATTCCTAGCATTATCTTACACATCTCTTTCGAACATAAACACAAACTCGACGAGAAGCTCTGTAGTGATATTTTGGGAAACTCCACAGACCCTTTTCCTTGCATTTGCAATCAGTCGACTCAGCTCTACATACATGGATTTGTAAGTGTACTTTTTGTAGGTTTCCTGTTTTAAGTAGTAAATCTTGATATTCTGTGTTCAGACAATCCTGTTCATTTGTGTTAAGTTTTTTGTTTGTGTAATAATGGTAGCTGACTTTTATTACAGGGAGGTGTTTTTGGTTTAAGTAGGATATGTTGTCATTTTCTTGAACTTGTTTACCAGATATAGTGCTAGGGGTGTAGTGTTACAAAATTGATTTTTAAATTATGAATTCGTAAAAATAATGCAATGTATAGGTTTTCATTACTTTCTAAATCCATTTAGTGGGTTATGTTTGGCAAGTGAATTAGGGAAACTAAAAATTTATGTGGCTTGTACATTGTTAGAAAGACCCCAGATGGCAGTTTTATCCGGTCTTTTGATAATCATGTGCTTTATAATTGTTAACATAAGTTATTTTGCTGTTAGCTTGCTTATTCTATGTATAACAACAGTGATAGAATTGTCAGATAATGCGGCAATGTATAAACTATGATATATATAGGCAATCTAAGCTTTGGTTCGAATTAGAACCAATGGATTGCAGGGCACACAAAAAAAGGGCAAAACCATGTGGTTATGATTTTTTGGTTTCCTACTTAATTTGATTCTATTCATATATGCAGGTTGTTGACACGATGCACCGGTTCTTCTCAAATGGCATCTCATTGCTCTATTATCCAAATGGATATTTCTGGTAATAGTGCTGCTAACTTCTCAAAAACTCCCATTGTTCCCAGATGCACATTTGGTTGGTCCGGTACACAATCCTCAACTTTTAAGCCACCACTCACTAAATCTTCATTGCCGTTGCGGGCAGTACTAACTTCTGAAACTCCTAATGTATCAACTTCACCGCTAAATGATGATGGAAAAATAGGAGTCCTTTTGTTAAACCTTGGGGGTCCTGAGACTCTTGAAGATGTGCAACCATTTTTGTTCAACCTTTTTGCTGATCCGGTATATCCTCCATATTGATCTTTCATAATGCATGTCTTGATTATCAAGAGTTTTTGTTTATTAAACAGGGTAAGTAAGTTGCAAGGTGGCTTTAAGTGATAGAATTAACATAGGATGGAGGAAGGCTCTTTTCCAAGCATTTTGATTATAATTAGCATAAAGAATTTCTAGTTGAGCCGCATCTGAGCTTACCTTATACAGTTTCATAAAGTTTCGATTTACTTGATAACATTTCATATGTTGATGTGTGACTTTTTATATTTGATCAGGATATCATTCGATTGCCAAGATTGTTTCGCTTTCTTCAAAAGCCCTTGGCACAATTCATATCTGTTGCCAGAGCCCCTAAGAGCATGGAAGGATATGCTTCAATTGGGGGTGGTTCTCCTCTTAGAAAGATAACAGATGAGCAGGCATGTTTGCTAATAATTTGTTATAATTTTGATGTTACTAAATGTTAATATTTATGTTGACCTTATAGAACATTAAGGAATGTTAAGTGGTAAACACTATTTTCTCTGGGAACACTGGTAACATAAAATATTAAGATTTGGTAACACTGTGCGGCACAGGTCTTTTTATTGTTATGTGATAAACACTATTTTCTCCATATTATGTGGAAAAGCTTACAGCTCTTCCAAATTGGGGAGACACGAATATGCAGTACTTGTTTCAGCAACATCAAACCGGCAAATCCATTTTGTTAATGATATAAAAGATTAGACATTAGTTTCTCAGAAGTAACGACCTTTTTAATAATAATAAGAGTTGATTATGTTATCTGGTTTATATCACTACTAAAAAATTTACCACATAAGATTTAATTTCGAATGAATGACTTACAATTTTTGTTTTATAATCACTGCCATTCCTAAATTTTTATCTTTGTGAACTTGATTGCTTCAATATAAAATTAGGTCAGATCCTTTATTTACTTTGCAAATTACTAACTGTGATTTGAGGCATATAATGCATTAATAGTTGTTTTCCTAGGAACTGTCTTGTTCACAGGTAATAGTTTGCTGATTATCAAATTTTTTGTATTTCAGGCTGAAGCTTTGAGAAAAGCACTATGTGATAAAAATATACCAGCAAACGTGTATGTTGGAATGCGTTACTGGCATCCATTTACGGAGGAAGCTATTGAACAGGTTTCTGAAACATATAATTTAGTTCCATGTTCTGGTTCATAGTATTAAGTTAACAGTCTTCTTAAGTTTTTGTGCTGGCTAGATACTTTGGTATCTTCAAATCCGGAAATCTCATGAAACTGGAGTAACATTCTTGTTAAGGTTTTAGTAGAAATAAAGGGAATGTTTTCACTTAAAATTAAGCCAATTGGAAGTAAAGAAGGCGCGTTCTGTATATAGGCACAATGCATACAGCTGCAGTACTAGAGTATACAAACATAGGATCCAATCATTAGCAGTAGGCCAGTAAGTGATAGTAATGGTATGTGAGCAAGGCCATCGTGTTTAACATTTCTTTTGTAATGTGTGATGCATATATAATGTCAGAGCTATCTTGAACTTAAGTAAGTTTGGGTTCAAGTCCCGTAGATACTATATAAGATGATCAAGTCTCTTGAAACTTTTGTATTTCTTTAAATTTATTATAACATAGTAAAATGCTACCTTCATTCTGGGCTATTATATATCTCATTTACTTTTCAGTTAATGTCAAACGAGTGTCGATTTCTAAATTGTACTCTTGCTAGTATTCCATTGCTAGCTTGACCACTATTTTCTTGCTACTACTCCGCTTCACATTGTGTAAGTTACGTCTTAAGATAGTATCTCATTAACTTTTCAGTTCATATCAAGAAAAGATATATTTCTAAATTTTGAAGGATATATGATGTCCTGGTCCTTAATAATACATTAGTTACAATTAGATATGTTGAGCATTATCATCTCTCCACTTCACAATGATGTTACATGTTTAAAAAATGGAAACTGTTGTTTTTAGTATATTATGGAAAAAATAAATACTACCCGGATGTGAATTTATATATTTCATTTATGCCTTTAAAGAAGCAGTAGATTTCTGAATTTGTACTCTAAAGTGATGTCATTTTCCTTAAAACACCACAGTTACATTACGTTACATGACGGCAGCTCGAGCACCTATCATCTTACCATTATTCCACTTTGAACAAAGGAAGTTACACTTTCCTGCAGTCCAGTTTAGTAAATGGTGATCAAAATGGGCATGTTTGCAGCTTTGTTTAGAAACCTTACATATATATATGTCTTTCAAAATATATTGTTCATGTTATTATTATTGAATGGTTTTGGTTAGAAGTCACTTTTGACCCTTGACCACCACAACCTGCCAGAAGTTCATTTAATTAAAATTTTCTTCTTTCAGATAAAAAAGGATGGTATCACGAAGTTGGTTGTGCTTCCTCTTTATCCACAATTCTCAATATCTACTAGTGGTTCAAGTCTTCGGCTTTTGGAGAGTATATTCCGGTGATAAACATGTTACTTTTACATTAATATTGTACAGCTATTACTTCCTCAAAACTAATATAAATGGATTTTGCCTGAATTCTTAGGGAGGACGAATATCTAGCTAACATGCAGCACACTGTCATACCTTCATGGTACCAGCGTGATGGATATATAAAAGCAATGGGAGATTTAATTGAAAAGGAATTGGAAAAATTTGATCAGCCTAAAGAGGTATAAATTTTCCATGCCTTGCACCTTTTTGCTCATCCTCAAACCCTAAATAAAATCATTTAGGTTTGTGTCTTCAAATTTTTTCCTTGTGAAAGTTGATTATTATGGAATTCCATATATGCACATTTAATTACTTTTAGGATTCCATTATACTTACTAGGAATCTTGGACATATTGTATGCCACATTTCCCAGAATCTTCTTTTGCTTGGCAAATCGGTGAGGCAGCAGCCCTATTAATAGAAGCTACTTCATGCACTTTGTTTTTCTACTTCTACGTATATTTGTTTAATAGTATGATTTAGTTTGAAAGGTTTGCTTTATGAATATTTCATTATGAGTTGCCAACATCATGAATTATTATTTACCACACTGCAATGGCTGGTACCTGAAATATATTTCCGCTGCAGTCTTCTTGATACCAGAGAATTTTTTTTCTTAAACCTGTAATGTATATTTATGCCTCAGTTTGACAAGAAAACTATTTCAATTACGAGTTTACGATATTATTCAGCATCATCACCTTGCGCAGAGGCTCGTTCCTCAGCACATCTCTAATAACACTGGAAAAGATTGTTTCTCTCTTGTAAAAACAAGATTTTTCTATGCCCTGTGCATTTTATGTCCTGCGTAGCTGAGAACTTGGTAAGTTATTGACGTCTAGTCACTGAAACTCCTTATGGTTACTGAATAAAGAGATATTCCTCCTTTTCTGTTATCTTCAACATTAAGCAATAGTCATTATAATTTTATTTTTTTGGGACCCTATGCAAGTTTAATGGAAGTCTTTTGTAGGTGAGGATATTTTTTAGTGCTCATGGGGTGCCACTTGCCTATGTGGAAGAAGCTGGTGACCCATACAAGGCTGAGATGGAAGAATGCATAGACTTGATTATGGAAGAACTAGAAAAGAGAAAGCTGACCAATCCATATACTCTTGCTTATCAGGTAGTCAACGTATGCTTTGGGCTTTTTTATATTGTGAGAGACTTGATATGAGATCCTAGATCATTGAGAGAGGAGAGAGATCTGTTCTATTGATTGTATGAATTATGTTCTCCCGTCTCCAGATACTAAGATGAGGCATGGCCTCTATATATAGAACAAAATAATAAATTTACGAACTTCACATATAATATATTTGTTAAATATACTGGGCACATGAATTTTGAAATCATTGAGAAATGTCTGAGTTAAATATACTAGGCACATGAATTTTAAAGTTATCGTGTATATTGATAACTTTAATATAATTTATTCCCCTACCACCCTAAAGATAGATCAACAGAAATATATATTTGGAGGGTGTATGTTTTCCTTTACCACTTGTACTTTACGATTTCTTCTTTCTCCCGTGAGCTTTATGAGTTCTGTATTCATCCTTATATATCTTTACTTGTATCATAGTCTGGTTATTGGAGAAACTTTAAAATAGTTGAATCCATGTCATAAAATTTAGAATAGACTTTACTTCTGCTACCTATTAAAATATGAGTTCTCACGTCATGTAGCAGAGTCTTGCGAGACAGAGACAGAGCCAAGTCAAATCCAGTCAAAAAAAAAATTAGATATGTATACCTGCTTAAAAAAGGATAATGCCTTCATTATTTGATCATTAACAATGTATGAAAGCCCTCTTGCTGATGTCAGAGTTTATCTATTATGTATTATACTATGATCTATGCTTATCTTAGGCTGATCCTTTTGTATTATGCAGAGCAGAGTTGGACCTGTGGAATGGCTGAAACCATATACGGATGAGACAATCATTGAGCTTGGTCAGAAAGGAGTTAAAAGTCTTCTGGCTGTTCCAATCAGGTATTCAGTACAATCAAGTCATCATCTATAACTTTCGCTAGTAGAATTTTGTTATTGTTTCCAAGACTGTAAAATTTTGAGGCATATTAGTATGTGTTGCCTTAAATGTGGTGGTTGTTTTGTTGTACCTCAGCTTTGTCAGTGAACATATTGAAACTTTAGAGGAGATTGATGTTGAGTACAAGGAACTGGCTCTCAACTCTGGCATAGAGAAATGGGGTCGTGTACCTGCTCTAGGATGTCAGCCTACCTTCATTACAGACCTGGCAGATGCAGTGATCGAAAGTCTTCCGTATGTGGGGGCAATGGCAGTGTCAAACATTGAGGCTCGACAGGTAGTCAAGTTCACATTTACTACAAAATTATGTGAATACAAAAAATTCCCATAAAATAAAGGCGGTAACAACTGTTAATTTATTTTCACCGGTAATTTTATGTCCGTACAATGACTTGAAAACAAAATAATATGTCTGTAAAATGACTTAAAAACAACTGTTAGGATTATTTTCACCAGTAATTTTATGAGTTCAATCACAGTGATGCCAACAACCAAGTATTAAGCTAAAACTAATATTACATGTGTAATTCAAATTGCGTTTGTTCTGCTGGTTCTAATCTACCACATAAAGGCCTTTACTGTTGGCACTTGGCAAGAAAGTATAAAATTGTGATGCATTGTATGAGATGCATAAATGCATTATAGGAATCATTCTGAACTAATATTTGTCATTAAAATATGCTATAATTTCTGCAGTCTCTTGTTCCACTAGGCAGTATAGAAGAGCTACTAGCGGCATATGATTCACAACGAAGGGAGCTACCAACACCCGTGACGTTCTGGGAGTGGGGATGGACAAAAAGTGCAGAAACATGGAACGGAAGAGCAGCTATGCTAGCAGTGGTGGTTCTACTTTTCCTCGAAGTGACCACAGGAGAGGGTTTCCTGCATCAGTGGGGTGTATTGCCAATTTCGCGTTAATACACAATTTTTTCCTCACACATATACAAGTCTGTCTATACTCTAGTTTCCTTTGGTTTCTGGGACTTGAGTGGGTGAATGAAATATGGTGAAAAGAAAACCAAAGTTTTGAATCTCCAATCTTTTAAACAAGTTCTGGAAAGGAAAAAGTAAAAAAATTTAAGGTATAATGCGTTTCTCACAAAACCGGATAAATTTGACTTTAATGTTATTTGGGTTGAGATACTTTTGGTGAAACAGAGATTAGTTGCGAGGGGAACCTGTCATCATCAAAAAAGAGCTCAGTTTGTACCTGATTTTACAATATATTTGAGGTCAGGCGTCAAACTTTAATATGAACATGTTTTCGGAATGTTAGCAAATTATGTTCGATTGTAGCGAATTGTTTATAGCAGGTGTTGTTGATACGAAGATGTTCCGGAAATATTATACTCCCTCCGTCCCCCTGAGTAGTATACATTGGGAGAGGGGGATACGGCACGGACTTTATAATTTATTTTTAAAATTTTCTTTTTCTGAATTAAAGTTTGGATGTTATATTTTTATACAGAAAAAGAAAATCTCAAAAATAAGTTACGGAACTATCTTTTATAAAAGCATTTAAAAAGAAACGTAATTAAATGGGACAGATGGAGTAGCAAATTGTGAATAGCAGGCGTTGATGTTCGATAATAGCAAATTGTGTATAGCAGGTTTTAATGTTTAAATTGTCGGCAGAGCGGTGGAAATTTTAAGATTTAATCACTATGCTTCGAATTTTATGAATTGTGATGGAATTTCAAAAAATAAAAAATACACTAAACAATCAAGAAGGAATTTCAAAAAATATAAAATAAACTAAACAATCTCATAAAATACATCTTTTTATAAAATTCAAAAAAATCTATTAACATTTGAATATCATAAAATTTTAAATATCCCAATCTAATACTATCAGATTTTTAAACATAATTAAATATCCTTATTGAATACCATCATCTTTATAGCATAGTTTAAGATCTCAATTGAACATCCCAGATTCTGATATATTTTCTAAAATACGAATTAAATATACCTGGATTTCATGAATGAAAAATAATTATTTAATTAATATCTAAATTGAATACACTCAAAATCTGTAATCCCATCAACCAGAATATTATATTAACATCACAATCTAATTTTGTAAGACATCCTTAAATTTACTATAATTAGATAATTTGTGTACATAATTATTCATGTCAGGTTTATAAACAATTAGTTAAACCGATAAAGTACTGACTAATCATAGGGTGTTCTTTTATCCAGTCCATAGAAGATTTGAAGCTCGTATCAGCTCAAACAAACGGAAGGTATTAACACAAAGCTAACATAAAACACAATCAACTTGTCAATCCACAAGCAGAATAAAAGTTTAGCCAACCAGCAGAAAACTAATAGCTTCAACTACAACTAATGACTGAAAACCAACAGACCTTTGGACCTTAACGATTTTTTGGGAGTTTTAAGTTCTTATAAGGTCGAACGGCAGGCATCAACACAAAGCCAACATAAGACACGATCAACATGTCAATCCACTACACAAAGATAGAACCATCTAAGTAGGAGTTTTTAAGTCCTCAAAAGCTCAAACAGCAGGTATCAGCACAAAGACAACATAAGACACAATCAACATGTTAATCCACAAGCAGATCACAAGTTTAGCAACCAGCAGAGAACTAATAGCTTCAACTACAGCTATCATGAGTAAACCAAAATGGACCTAAGTTAAATAGCAGGCGAAACTTGCATACTACATACGGATAGAACATATACTATAATCTTAACACCATCATACTTTGGACCTTAAAGTGCGGAAGGTATGCCACATTGCCACCCTATTTGCTTGCAAGCAACCAGATTCTACTAACAAAAGCTCAACTGAGAAAGAGAGGAACTACTTTGCAGAGGCAACCAGCGCAGCTCTAGCGCGTGTGAAAGTAGCAATCAAAGAGCCAAGTTGCAATTTATCATTGCACCCAAAAGTCAACCTGTACTCAATGTCAGCCAAATCGTTGATGAGACCAACTCGAACACCTGAGGGCATCCTGATCTTAAAGACAAACATGGTCACTTCTCTGACAATATCCACCAAAGCCAATCCTTTCCTTGTCCTCATCTCCGATATCTGTTTATAACTATTTGCAAAGGACTCATTTAAAAGCCAGTGTGTTATTTTTTCAATGTCTTTAGGCAACGGATTCCCAGTGCAAAGATAGACAGCTTCTTCCGTTATTTGCTGAGAAGCCATATGTGTTGACTGCAAAATATTCAAAGCTTTTCTCATATCACCATTGCAAAGGCGTACAAGTGCTGCCAAGCCACTATCAGTCACATCAAGTCCTTCTGCAGCAATGACATGCTTAAGCCGGTCCGAAACATGAATTGCATCAAGAGGAGCAAACCGAAATCGTGTACATCTAGACTGCAGTGCAGGAATAACCTTGTTCACATGATTACAAATCAAGGCAAACCTAGTAGTCTTCGTGTATTTCTCAATCACTCGACGAAGAGCAAACTGTGCATCCTTTGTCATGGCATCCGCCTCGTCTAACAAAACCAACTTAACAGACGACTTGGCACCAAACGAGAAGCTCTGAGTACTAGCAAAGTCCTGGATCTGCTGCCTCACAACATCAATCCCACGGTCATCAGAAGCATTAAGCTCCAGCACCATATTATGCATCTGCACCCCAAAAATCTTCCGAGCCACCGCGAGAATTGTGGACGTCTTCCCCGTGCCAGGTGGTCCATATAGAAGCAAATGCGGCAGCTTGTTCTCACTCGTCAGCCTATCAACTAATCCCCAAACATAACACAAAGTACAAAAACATAAAATCATTAAACAAAATAAAATGAAATTGCGATCATGCTACAACTGTTTGATGAAATGTCGCAGAGAAAAAACAAAACAGTACACTAATTACAAAACCAATAACTATAATAACATGATGAATTATATGAACAAATATGAGCGAGAGAGGGAGAGGGGGAGAGAGAGGGAGGGGGAGAGAGAGAGAGGGAGGGAGAGAGAGAGAGAGAGAGAGAGAGATTACTAGTATCGACAATGTCGCGATGAGCGGCGACATCAGCGAGGGACTGAGGGCGGTATTTCTCGACCCAGGGAGTGGATCTGACGTGACGGGGATCGCTGGTGGTCATGACGACGTCGTCGGTATCCATCGGAATCGGAGCCGCTTCTCCGCCCATCTTATTAGGTTTTAGTTGGGGTTTTGGGTTAGATGGGTTGAGTTTACGGCTGTGTTTGGTTCGAGAAATAGTAAGGGGGAGAGCAGGCGCGGGTTAAACATGACGTATTCTGATACTCATGTTTTTATAGTAATAGTTTTTTAAAGTTCTTTTTCTAAAAAATATATGAATTTGACATTTAATTTTTACTAATAAAAAATAAAAAACAATTATGAAATTATACTTTATATGAACGCCAAAATGTATGCAAATAGTGAATGTATACAACTTGTTAGAATAGAAATCATTTAATTATGTCCTAAACTTGTTAGAATGAGTATATCTACTCTTCACACTATACTCACTGTTCTTGAAATAATGTAACAAAATCTTATCTTTTTAAATTATTATCAAAACATAATTTTGGTAAATTTTTCATCTCATAATCCATCTCCTCATTTAAGATCGATTACATAAATTAGGTAAAAATGATGTTTTACAAAAAATTCGAAAATTGTCCTGAAAATCGAGAGATTGTGTACGATTTCAATCTCATTATCATCATCCACTGTCTATCACAAACAGAACGCTATTTTCCAGTTTTGTTTAGAATCAAATAAATAGGCGAGCACGATTGGATAACCCGCTGGTGGGTTTATCTTCTGTTGTCCCAGGATACCCGAGTTCGACTCTGGCTCACCCTGAAAATTATTAGAACAGATACTAATTTGTAAGGCATATAAACATGCATTGTTAAAAAATAAATAGGCAAGCACAAGTCACTAAACGGAACATTCCACATTTGTTTAAAGTTAAATTCAAATTAGTTTGTTCATAATTGAATATTATTGTAATTATAATCGATTTTTCTAGCACCAAAATTTATGAAATTGGAGGGTTTCTATTGGCTTACCTTCTTTAATAATGGTGGACCCCCCTGCAGTTACAACAACCACACCAATCAAAACCCTCCATTTTTATTAATGTTAGTGCTTAGCATGTGCCAATGGGCACACACTAGCCAAACCGAATTATAATATCAGAAAAATGACGTAGACGCCGTGGTAATGAATGACATACTACAGACAGACCGTAGTCAAAGCTAACTACTGATAATAAGAGTACCAATATATGTGCAGATGATTCTAGTCAAGATATACGAAGATCGGAAAATGCATTTGACAAGTCAAACTGAAATTATTATTGCGAAAGCGTGTAGATCGTACTGTTGAGTAGGTGAGTTAGACCTCCTATTATTGTCAAGTGCTTGTAAAATACATTTTATCTAAATAAGAGCATATATTTAATAATGAAATAGCTAGTGACTAGTGTGCACATGAGAATTTAGATTATTAGATTATAAATAAGTGTCCGTGTTTTAAGATCTTGAAATTTTGATTAGAGCATCTCCAATGGTGTTGGCTATAATCGTTGGCTAAATTGAACCTGTAGCGCATTATGTAAAATTTGTTGAACCTGTAAGACATTGTGCTTCGATGGTATTGACTATATTGGATGGCTATAATTTGAAAATAGTAATATGGTAATAAATGATGTGTAATCACCCTACAGATTTCTTACAGGTCTGTAGAGGTTCGACAAATTTGGCCATCCATAGGAGGTTGGCTAAATTTATAGACAACAGGTCACTATGGTTGGAGTGTGAACTTTTGAAGTGGTTGGCTAAATTTTTTATTTTTGGCATGACAACTCATCTTTTAGCCAAGGGGTCTTCATGGTTGGAGATGCTCTTAGGTCTAAGATTCAGAATCTCTAGTAGTTAGCTATACTCATTTGATTTTATTATATATACAAATTGAATTGTGTAAAAAAAGAAATCTTTTTATGAAGGAAAACACTATTTTCTTTTTCTATACAAAAAATTTCTTCTTTTTATGATATTTTCTGAGAGCTAATTTAACTCAGATTACATACAAAGAAAAATCGTGAGTCTTATTATAAATTAATCTCATTTTATTGTTTATAATAGTATAATATGAAAGCCAATTCCGGTAAAATAGTTTTACAGTTACTTTCAAACATATATTTATAGAAAAAGAAAAAAATAGAACAAATGATCAATACATAACCTATGTGTTTATATAAAATTTAGAATTAAATTTTTAAATAAAAATCACGATAAAATAATTGCATCTATCGTCGTGAGATAGTAGGACTCATATTATATATCTGAGGATTTCAACATGTTATAAACTTGAAAAAAGTAATTTAAATACTCACACAAAAATTATAAACAAATCAAATGATTCGTGAAATATTTGAATTCAACTTGTAAGTTGATTAATCTCAAAAAAAAAAAAAAAAACTTGTAAGTTGACTAATTATTCAAATATTATATCGAGTCGAACTCAGAGTTTCAAATAACCTTGATAAGACCTCAGAGCATAATAATTGAGCTGTTAATATTTTCTACTGATGTATCATATAATATATTATTATATAAATGTCTAGCTCAGTTTTGAGGTCGGAAATTATGCTCACTTAAATAAAAGTCTGAATTATTTTTATTTTTTTGATTTTTTGACAAATATGACTTATAACCTTACAAATGAGTATAGACAGAGGATAAGCTCTTGACCACTCAGGTATCCAACCGTGCTCAGTCTGAGTTATTTAATTGAACTTGAACTCAAAAGACTTGCTCACATTCTGTGCGCACATCAATAAGTCCGGTGAGATATTCGCCAAGTCAGTTCGATTTGTAATTTAACAATTTAATTCCAAAGCTCTGCTAAAAAACAACCTAAGAACATAAAGTGTAATAACAAACAATTAAAAGGAACAAACTGACCAGTTCAGAGTCTGTGCTCAGAGCTTGTACCAACAAGAATGAGTCTTAAACTCGTATTAAAATCAAGCTTAAATAAACAGAGTATCCAAATCATCCGTACAATACAGCCACGCGTTTCGAACCCGCTTTACTTTTTGCTACGCGGTCTGTACACAAGTCTATATAAATTACAAGTCGGTAGTAACAATGTATCATCAATTGAGCGCCACTCCACATTTTTAAACACTTTTTTTTTTTGAAAATTTTTTTAGCCCCATTTGCTGGATGGCATCTCACTCTGCCGCCGCCGCCACCACCGTCCATAATCACTCACTGCCGTTTGCGCCGCAGCAGCGTCATGGAAGCTTCCGAGTCCGAGTGGCGCCACGTTGGATTCCGGAACGGGGCCAAATTTTGAGGAATGTGCTAAAAAAAATGTTTTCTTCTGCGTGTTTTTCCGGACAGAGGCCTCGTTCCAAACACTCTGCCAAAGTTTCTTATGAATTCTGAGGATGAAGTTTATGCTAGGACTCCTTGATTCACTTTCTTGTCTCGTATCTAGTACTCTTTCCATCCCAATATTTTCTTTACATTTTTGGTAATTTTTGAATGAAACGGACAAAGTTTCATTTTGATGCAAGTCAAAATAATTATGTAAAATTGTTGTCAGACCAAACCAAACATTAACCAGTGTATCCCAAAATCCCACCTTGTAACTTAATGAACATTACTACTTAATTATCCAACTCTTTGAATTTTTTTATTTTCTTAAAAAGAAGTTTATAATTAGACTTTGATTATTAATGCAATGTGTGTGCGGGTTTTGAATTATGATGAAAACTTTGATAAAATAACGACAAAAAAAGAAAGAAAAACCGAAGTTTGGGTTTCCGACTTTCAGCTATCTTATTTTTAACTTACTATTGCCAGAGTTTTAACGAGAGAAGTTATAATTTTAACTATCATTTTCGATTATTTGTTCGTCGTGCTTCATTTTCAACATGGTTACTCAAGAGGATCTTGACTTTTTAATTTTATAATCAAACGTTGTAGGAAACGGTTAGATTTATCAGGTCTGGATAGTTTCAGTTAGATGTTTGACAAGCTAGCTTCATATGTGAATGTTATATAATGAACCTGGATTTACTTATTGTAATAGTCATGGGCCTCATGACCATAGTAGGTGCTTGAATTTGAGGCCAGGCCTGACAAAATTTGTTATGGGTTTACTGCTCTCAGTTTTGTAGTAAGTTATTCTTAATTCACTATTGTCTCATAACACGGATCAAGTCCGACCCCCATCCTGGAGTACATCGTACATGTACTCCCTCTGTCTCGTAAGCTGTTTTGACATTTTACACGTATATTGAGTTGTTAAAAAAAAAATATTTTTACATATTATTTTTCAATTTTTTTTCTGAATAAAAATTTAACACTTATATTTTATTCAGAAAAAAAATTGAAAAATAATATGTAGAAGTATATTATTTTAACATTCCAAATTACGCATAAAAAGTCAAATATTGTTCGACATGAATTTCCCTGTACTCCGCCACTTAAGTTTTCCAAATCGCACCGAAGATAACACTGTCCAGATCCGCTAATAATTCATAACCATTAAGGGAGCATGCAAATCAGCAAAGTATATAAAATAGAAAAGTTCCACATATTTAATTTATATTTATATTTTCATCTTTCATTCATATACTAAAGCAGTAATATCCCGATGTCGATTCTGAATCACAAAGAACTGGATTCCCAGAAAAGCTGAAAGACATGAAAAAATATTCTTTTGCTGCACCTAGGTGGCTAGTAATATACTGTATGTATGTCCATGTGTATGTATAATAAACTCCGTTCTGTAGTGTTTGAAATGATCGCTATACCAATGCTAGCCTCGTTAATCCCGTTTATCTGATCTTATTTTTTTAAATAAATTATTTTTTCTAAAAAATTATGTATATATATTTTATAAATATTAATTTATTTCTACAAATAATATATATTAAATTGTTATTAAAAATTAAATTAAAAAAATATTATATGAATATGAATATTTCTCCAATATTAGATCTTAAATTCATAATTAAGACGGGCCAAACATGTAAAGAAGACTCGTTAATACAAGTAAACCTGACAAGGTGCCCTGTCGAATCATTTCTGAGTCCTTCAGATAAAATATCTACTCCTTCATAACATGAGACAAATTACTAATTTACATATAATTTATAAAATTAAATATAGTCATGAGTGATCTTGTTAGATTCGTATTCACAAATACTTTAATACGGTGAAGTTTTTATATTTAATGCTACTATGAAATAAAAGATAATAACGATTAAAAGTGTGTATTGGCAAACGTAAAAAGTACAAATATGAAAAGTATTTAGGGACAGAGGGAGTATTAAATATATACCACCACACTTAAGTCTCAAAATGATGACCGCACGATTTAATTTTTAAAATATTCGAACGCCCGTGTGATTTGATTTTTAAAATTGTTCTACTCCAGCAATAAGACAATGGTACGAAACCAGAAGCTGAAGATTGGTGGATTTTGTGAAGAAGGTTTGACAGTTGACACGATAGAAAGGAAAGCAAAAAAACAGAGCAAGGGCTTTAGGCACGCATGGGTCCATTGCTATATTGTCTTTCCTTTTCGAACAAGTGACTTGCCATATGCCATGAACCAACTCATACTTGACCTACTGAAAACGCCAAATTAGAAGAATGAAAATATTGTAGATTTGTAGCTATAACAGAGTGTTTTGGTTAAATTTATTTTTTGAAATAGGGGCTTATTTTTAAAGAGAAATATATATATATATAGAGTTAAGTTCTATGGAGTACACAAAAACATTGGAGTATTGGAGTACAAGTCTTAATTTTTTAGTTTAATCATAAATAATATATTTGATTATACAAATTTATATACAATTTATCATTTATAAGTTGTCTTGCACATAATTGTCTATCAATTTTTAATATCCTTCAACTTTAACAAGTATTAACATTATTGTTCTGCTTATTAGTTATATTGCAGAAAATAGAGTCCTGTAATTTATAAAAATCATTATTCTACCTTTTGATTACAATGTTTATGTTGTGTAGAACATAATGTGCAGGTTATTAAATGTTTACGAATATTATTGAACAAAAAAATTGAAATTTAGATGAATAAATTACATTTTATCCAACTTTGTACTCCAATACTCCAATATATTGTGTACTCCATTGAACTTTACTCTCTCTCTCTCTCTCTCTCTCTCTATATATATATATATATATATATATATATATATATATATAGAGTTAAGTTCTATGGAGTACACAAAAACATTGGAGTATTGGAGTACAAATCTTAATTTTTTAGTTTAATCATAAATAATATATTTGATTCTACAAATTTATATACAATCTATCATTTATAAGTTGTCTTGCACATAATTGTCTATCAATCGTTAATATCTTTCAACTTTAACAAGTATTAACATTATTGTTCTGCTTATTAGTTATATTGCAGAACACAGAGTCCTGTAATTTATAAAAGTCATTATTCTACCATTTGATTATGATGTTTATGTTGTGTAGAACATAATGTGCAGGTTATTAAATGTTTAAGAATATTTATTGAACAAAAAAATTGAAATTTAGATGAATAGATTACATTTTATCCAATTTTGTACTCCAATACTCCAATATTTTGTGTACTCCATAGAACTTTACTCTATATATATATATATATATTATATATATATAAAAATAAGTTCTAATTTTTTCATAAATAACGGATCTAGAACACATACTTAATATTTATATCAAAAAAATCATAAGACTACGTATTTTTTTTAAAAAAATAAGTCCATAATTTTCAAGAAAAAGTTCCCGAAACAGAATCAACATCATTCTCATAAATGATCCTCCCAGTATTTTGAAATTCTAAAGGGATTGATCGTATAAGTACATAATATAATAATATCATTGCGAAGTTTTCGGGAGACTCGGGTTAATTCACTCTCGACCTGAAAATGGTCTTTTCCGAATATATGAATATAATATAATCCTGTTGAGTAATTCTCCGGACACCTTATATTTTTGGATCAAAGATCTATCTTCGATTTAGTAGAGATTTTCAATATTTCAGAAATTTTTTGAGCACAGGTCAGAATGCTTAAATAAAATAAAACATTGAAAAGAATAATAGAAGCAACAGTGGCAATAATGTGAAAGCTGTGGTGCGATAATTGGACCTGCAAAAATCGAAAGTGCATGGATTAAGCATGCACTTAACACAACTCAGCTTTTTGGCTCGCGTATATGTACATCCCCGTGCGCTGAAACTGAATATATGCATGTCTTCTGCTCGTGAAATTTGCATCTTTTCTTTTTATCTGACGGACGACAGTAAAAAATAATCAAAAGCTTCGCGAGTTCAGAGTACATTTTTACCAGCTTTTGGCACTAGGTCAAATTCACTGTTCTATGCTAATTTACCTCCTCAGCTGCTCCAATTACTGTGATTAGAGCATCTCCAATGGAGCTCTTAAATCACTTTTTAAAATTTAATATAATATTTGGCTCTAGTCATTTAAGATATTGAAAAAGATTCCATCTCCGATACTCTTCTTTATACTTGCTCTTTATTCATATTTTATTCATATAAATGAGAGAAAAGTAAAAAGAGAGAAATGTTGATGGTAAATTTGGAAGGAAAGTAATATTATATTCATGAAAAAAAATGTTAAGAACTCCTACATGCTCTTTAAAAGAGAGGAGGAATAATGAGTTTTTAAATTTTTAAAAAGCTTCAAGGAGCCCATTAGAGCTCTATTTTTTATCTTGCTTTTTAAATTTGAAATTAAAAACTCATTTAGAGAGCCCCTTAGAGATGCTCTTGGATTTGGGGTATTTCAATTCTATAATTTGGATAAGTTATCGTCCAAATTAAAAGTGAACCATCTACGATTATTAGATGATTTCTCTCTTATTATCTTCGCCGTTAAAAGACTACGTTCCCGATGTTTTTTGATTCTCCATCAAAAAAGTTGTAGCTAGAACAGCTCTACATACGACAATCTCTATTAAACCATGATTTCAATTACCTGTTCCAATAAATTGTTCTCATTATCAGAATTCAACTTAAATTAGTCTATAAAAGTGTTTTGAAAAAAAATAAAAGTCATGCAATAAAAATTAGTATTCTCAATTTTTATAAGTATTTTTTGTACTTCTACACAAACAATAAGAATAAATAATTCTAACTTATAAATTCTGGAAAACAGACTTAAAAAGCTCAGCCAAGCACAGCTGTATAATCTGTATATTTCTCTAAAAGTGTTTGTTGGATGGTGATGATGACTTACCACATGCATGTCTTCTTGAATATTATCCTACGATGATCGGATCGATGGTGCTGATTGAATTGGGTCCAGGGTATAATAATTTGTACCAAAGTGTCCCATGATTTCCTTTATAGTTTTATTTGAATACAGCAATTGATCAATGATCGCATACTCGCATATATCCCATGTAAAGTCTCCACCTGCATAGGCTTAAAAATGGGGTGGGGAAAATGGGGAACCCGCCCTAACCCGTCCCGAATGGGGCAGATCCGCCCCGTTAATATGGGGAATGGGGCAGTGACGGGGAATGATTTTCTGCCCCGTCAAAATATGGGGCAAGTATGGTATTTGTTGAATCCCCGCGGGGATTCCCCGCCCCGCCCCACATATATTTAATATAAATAAATAATTATATTTAATATAATATTTTTATTATATTTAATATAATATTTTTATTATATTTAATATTATTATTTTTAATACACAAAACTATAATTTTACAATGTATAACATGTCTCTTTGATTTCTATTATCATTAGTTTTTTGCTTTTAATATACATGTCTCGTATATTTTTATTAAATTCTGAAAAAAAATTACTTAATTTTAAAGTAATTATTTAAAGTGTAATATTATAGAAGCGGGGCGGGGTGGGGCGAAATTATATTAAGTCCCCGGTGGGGCGGGGATGGGGATTAAAAATAAATCCCCGCGGGGAATGGGGCGGGGATGGGGCAAGAAAAAATTATGTGGGGCGGGGCTGGGAAATGAAGTCCCCGCCCCGAACCCGCCCCATTTTTAACCCTACACCTGCATGTCGGACCCTTTGGTTTGTCCTAATTTGGTATTTTGCTATAATGACTACAATTATTCTCTCATTAATTTGAAAATCATGATTCATGAGCAAACAATCTGAAATATTACAAACATTTCGAACAGATTAATATTAAACACTTTTTTAAAATTCAAGCGGCAGGAGGATTATAAGAAGAAATTGCTAAAAAACGAACAAGTAATACAAGAAAAGCGGCTATTTTCGATCAGAATTGGACAGTCGAAAATAATTGTTTTTTCTGTAGTGAAGTTAATTTGTACATCATGCATATACTTGTGTCTGTACAATTGAAGAAAACAAGACTGAATCAAAATCAACTAGGAACGTAGTTAATCAAGTACAAGAGATAATCTCAATTATGCATGACTAATCAACCTCTAGTCCTAATTATGGTAATAGTACCACTCCCTCGTGTCTGAATTCTCGTCAGAGCCACCACGGCCTTACCGGACAACCCCGGTCCGTTGGCCGACGCCACCGGCCGGCATGCAAATTCCCCCACCGGATGCCTTACCGGCCTAGTCGGGGGCATCAGAAGCCTCTCATTGATGTCGTTTAAGGTCATGTCACCTTCAGTTCCTCCTGGTTTAACCACAGCAAATGGATACACCACTCTTGTTGTCACCTTTCTTTTCTTCTCAATATCATCACCTAACAAAAGGTCCACTCAATAATTAAAATTATTTCATTCATCATTAGTCCATGTTACTTATTCTTACCATAATCTATAGAATATACAAAGTTGTTAATTTTTCCACAAAAAAATTTCCCCCCCACCCCAAGAAAGTTGCAAAAGAAAAAACTATTGTACATATAATTATACACCTACAAACACCTTTTGCTTTATTCTTTATCTTTACGCTCGGTCTGTCCTTTCATTTCTTTACGGTTTTTTCTCACTGCCGATACATATTTCAAAACTGCTACAAAATTTAGTTTCATAATTTATTTTTAAAATTTTTCTTTTTAAAAAATTATACCTTTGAAATAAATATAAACTATATTTTATAGGATTATTAAAATACATACCGAACACTCTGTCACTGAGAAAACAGAGGGAGTATGATTTTATTGGATTGGGTTTATTTCGGGTATTAACAATTTCAAAATAGGTTGCTGTCATTTTAGTGAAAATAAAGGGAGAAAGAGACAGGGAGAATAAGAAAGTACCAGGAGAAGTAGACATGCCATGTAGGGAATATAGGGTTTCTTTATGAAGAGATAAGGAGTGAACGTTGTTGTTTTTGTTAAGTGAATATTTTGTTTGGGAAGAGGACGAAGAATCTAGTGACCCTTGAAAAGCTGATATTGCCTCTTCTGCTTCTTTGATATCGTCTGTCAAAACTGTCTCTCTTTCATCACTATTGTTCTTTCCACTTGCTGATGAGCTACTATTCTTCATACTCTTTCCTGCCGTACATTATATTAACACAAAACAATTAGTACATACATACATTTAGATATGAGAGAGAGATGGGGAGAGATAGAGAGGGGGGAGAGAGAGAAGGGGGAGAGAGAGGGGGGGGGGGGAGAGAGAGAGAGAGAGAGGAGGGAGGGAGAGGGAGAGGGAGAGGGAGAGAGGGAGAGGGAGAGAGAGGGAGGGAGGGAGAGAGAGATTACAACTTCTAGTCTCCTACTGGATTGATACAATTACATGAAATTGTGCAAGAAAATGTTGCATGCATTAGTTCGAAAGTAATAAAGCACCTAAAACATATCAGGCAGTCTGGTTTTGAAGTAATCACCTGAAATATTGCTATGAATCTCATTAATCTGACTCAAAAGATTAAAACTGTCAGGATAATCTTCCGTGCAATTCTCTTTCCAGCAACTCTGCGTAAAGTTGAATTCAAATTAACTTTTAAATGTGCACAACCTCCCTATCAATATAGCTAGCAATGCCTGATATATGCATACTATTAATCGTAACTACAGTATCATAAACAATTAACCTTATGTATACAAGGAATGTGAAACCGTTTTTCTTTTATCATTAAAACAGTGACCAGTTCTCATAAAATCTCAAGAATCGATGAAAACTACCTCAATTCTGAAACTTTGGTCGAAATTCGTTCGCCTACGTTTCGACGAGCTGAATTCGAACAAAGCGTCTTGCAGATAGCCCGTAGAAACATCAGACTCCGAAGATGAGATAAATGGTGGAATGCACACCACTGCATACATTAAATATATCTTACAATTGCAACAACAAAAGAACAGAAGCTAGCATGTTTAAATATATAAACGGAAAAGAACGTACTTACAAGAGTGAGACATGTCGGCGTTGAGAACTCCGAGATTATGAAATTCCCAAGCAAAAGAGGAGTTGCAGTAGCCATTGTAATTAGCAATGGAGTGAAGCTCGTCCATTTCATTCATAATTGGCTTTGAATGACAGCAAAAATGCTTTGTATTTATTATGTTTTTTTAGACCGGTAAGTGTGTGGAAGAACCGGTAAAAACACAAGATATAAAGCGAGGGAGGAAGAAAACAACAAAAGTTATTCAGTCAACGGTTAACAAATTGGATAGTGATGTAAAATCATAAATTAAAAATAACAAAAGGTGGTGAAATATTGTGTCTTGGGATTCGGGAAAAATTGGGATCTAATGAAGATTTTGTAGGAAGTGACTCAAGTGAGTGTTATTTTGTGATCGATGTAATTCTTAGTTGAATGATAGGGATGAAAAGAGTTTGAAACTCGTCAAAAATTAAATGGTTGTGTTCGTTTTTTCATGAGAAAAATAGAGGAATTGGATCCTGTCAAAAATAAGATAAGTCTTCATATATCTTAGTTATTAAAAAATATAATTTTTGTAGAACCAATTTCAATAAAAAAAAAATTGTAGAACCAACACTCCAAATATTTTCAAAAACTACCCATCGGGCTTGATTGCAGAATTCAGGAATTAAAACTGATCGGTGTGTCTATCAATTCAGGATTTATCGAGATTTTTTCGATAAGTTGAGGATCTTAGTCGAATCTGATTATAATCGATAATTTGATAAAGAAATATTTCAAAAATTATTCAGAGATTTTTAATTAAATCAGAAATTTTTAATACACCGTATCGAAGGAATATATATATATGTCCCATAATTATTTAAATTTGATTTTTTTAAATTTTTGAAGATCAGTCGAGCTTCGATATCGGTTAAAATAGGTGTGATTTAGCAGGAGGTTGTGTTGCGGGGGACTGAATAATTGCAGTGGTTGTGATATGATGTTGGTCTGGTTCGGTTTGCTTGCATGTTAGGCAAAGAGTACTATGGCATCGACACAATTCAAATTCAGCTTTTCCTTTTTCAATATATTTTGCTTTTTTTACTGACGTGGTAAAACACTCTGCAATACTTTTTCCGGGTGTGGGGATGGTAGGGTTTGTTTTAATTACAGTTTTGCCATTCTGCGAGTGTTTGTACCGTGGGTGGGACCAAATAATTGCATGCTGGCTTTGGACAGTGGTTGGGTGGGGCCAGTGCCAGATTTTATTGAGTTGATGGTTTCTCCGGGTGTGTACAATAAAACAAAAGGGATTATCGGGTGGGACCGATTTTTTGTGGGATTTTGAATGATCCAAAATTAGTGTGTAGATATTGAATTTTATGACCAAGTTGATTGGGTGTACCTCCTAATGATGACCTAACAATGATGGTAATCTTACTTTTCAATAGTAACATTATTCTAATACTCCCTCTGTTTTTTTTTAGTCACTGGGCTTAATATATCAAGTTGGTCACTGAACTCAAAACGGTATTATGATAGTCACTAGAGTCACCATAAATATCAAACAAGTACCTTGAAATATGAGTTCAAGTAGTAAAAATATTATTTATAAAGTTTTACACATTATTTTTAAATGTTATCACAACCAACTAAAAAGTTATGACTTCTAGTATTTAAAATAATATATTTATATTTTATCAAGTTTATTTATTATTTATATTTTATTATATAGTTATTTTCTTTGTTTTAATTAAAAATAAATAATAAATAAACTTGATAAAATCTAAATATATTATCATAAATATTAAAAGTTATAACCTTTTACTTGGTTTTGGTAACATTCAAAAATAATGTGTAAAACTTTATAAATAATATTTATACTGCTTGAACTTATATTTCAAGGTATTTATTTGATATTTATGTCCACTTCAGTGACCATCTTGATACTGTTTTGAGTTCAGTGACCAATTTGATACATTAATCCCATTTTAGTGACCAACTAGATAATTAACCCGTTTTTTTTATATGTCACTTTTGAATTGGGCACGTATTTTTAGGTGGATTGACCGGATAGTAAAAATTATTATTTTTATTTAATTTTTTTTGTGAAATAAAATTTTGAATACATATTTTTATTCAGAAAAAGAAAATTTCAAAAATGATAATTTTAACTACCCGGTCAAAGCACTTAAAAGTGTGTGCCAAAAAATCAAACGTCATATATTAAAAAACGGAGAGAGTATTTGTTAACTAATCATGATTATTCATCGACCCTTATTTCGTAGTTTATTGAATCGATCGAATTTCTGATTATGTAATTAATATCTCCAATCAATCTAACTAATCACTAATTTATTTTTATTTTATTTTTTTATCAATTAAGTTCGAATTCCCATTTTTTACGATATTAAATATTAATCCTTGTTTCGGTGAATAATTTGCGTGCACTTAACATTTCACTGTGAATTCACTTTTAATTATGAAGCATGGTTTCTTCGTCGATATATGTGAGACATATCCACCCTTCGAAACTACTGATTTTAATATCGGTTTTTCTAGTGTGTGCCCATGAGCCATGAGCACACAATAAGCACAAAATTTGATAATTTTTCTATGTTTTGATTGGCTTACACTTCTTTAATAATGATGGCTCCCCTGCATTCCCATCAACCACACCAATGAAAACACACCAAATTTATGAGTTCCCGTGCTTAGGATGTGCACATGGGCACACACCAGACAAATGCTTTTAGGGTTAAATAGCTAATTCATCACTAACATGGCTGGAAACTTGCAACTAAGTCATGTTGTTGAAAAAACTTTGAAACGCATCATCAAGTAATTAAAAACTTTCAAAATCATTATTCTCCGTCAGTTCCGTTAAGTAATTAACGGAAAGTTCAAAAAAGAAATTAAAAAAAACCAAAAAAATTGAGAAAAAATCGTGAAAAATTCTGAAAAAATTCAACAAAACCTGATTACTTTTTTTTGAAAAATGTGAATAAAATAAAAGAAAATCAAAAATTAAAAAAATGGAAAACAAAAAGTTTCAAACCTTTTTTTTATTCTTTTCGATTTTTTTAAAATCCGAAAAAAAAACTTGCCACCTAATTTTTTTCAAATTTTTTCATATTCTTTTAAGATTTTTGAATTTTTTTAGAATATTTTTGAACTTTAGAATTTTTTTCAGAATTTTTTGAATTTATTATGAATTTTCAGTTTTTTCTCCAGATTTTTCTGAATTTTTTAAGAGTTCTTCATATTATTTTCATTTTTTAAAAAAAATGTTTTTGAACTTTCCGTTAATTACTTAACGGAACTGATGGAGAATGATGCTTTTGAAAATTTTTAATTATTTGGTGATGCGTTTGAAAGTTTTTTCAACAACATGACTCAGTTGCAAGTTTTCAGCCAGGTTAATGATGAAATAGTTATTTAACCCAATCCTTTTAATATTAGGATCATCATCTCCCTGTTGGTGTCATTTTGAGTCCTTTCTGTTGAATATGCTGCTTAATCTGTAATAACTAGATTAAAGTCGATCATTTAAAATTAAACATATCTTACACCGCTACTAGAATCTAAGACATTTAGAAATCGGTGATTTCAATTTCTATAATTATAACCGGTGATTTCAATTTATATAACTATAACCGGTGATTTCTCATTTTTTTTCAATGAAATAAATATATAATTTACAAACGGTGATGTGAACCTCTGATGTCCGATGATCACAATCATTATTTTCATAATGAATTAAAATTTTAGGACAACTCATTGTTTCGCATGATATTAGAGCTCATGTTCGTAAAAGATTTCGAGTCCGAGTTACTCGGACCCTCCAAGTATCTCTTTTGTGTAAATATTGATTACATATTTATTATGATCGATCCAAAAAGAGACGAGATCTTCACCTAATAATTGAAATTATGTAGTATTATGATCTTGAACTGAGAAGAGATCCTTACATGGTCATTGAAAATTTGATGGGATGCTAAAATGAGACCAAATATATATCTGGTGATCCATTCATCGACCTATAAACGAATCTTTCGAATAAGAGTGATCTTAACGAGCGATATGACGCAAATTAAGCTCTTTCCCCAACACCTCGAGATTTCGAAGACCAACTTCAACTTCTAATTTCGTATCTTAGTCTTGATTTGCTCCTCGATGTATATAAGAACTTGAACTTTTTTTCCTTCCAACCATAATAAAAGGCAACTCCAAGTACTTTCCCCCAACAACGATAAACATCCCAGAAACACACTCAACTCTTGACAAGGTTCAGGGAACAATGTCAAATTTAATTTGTTGACCAGAATCTTACTCATACTGTCGAACAGATTCTCAAGTAGCATCAAATTTAAACAAACTGTTTTAACTGTGGAGACAGGGGCCTTATTATGGAACATCAGACTGAATGTTGCAGTTCTAGTTTCATATATTGCTGCTTATGTTATGTTATACTCCCTATTTGAAGTTGTGCCACATCGGTTGTGGTGCGAGCCCGGCTCAAAACGGATAATATTATATTATTAGAAGTTATGGCTTGTCTAGCTAGCTACCGAGGTGGTATCTAGTGTATCTATGTAATATGTGTAGTAAACCTTCAAGAACAATGTACAACCACAACAGTAAGCAATAATCAAAAGTGCTTCACAAATTTTCACTCATCTTATTAACAAGCACACAAGGATACATATGTCAAATGAAGAAAATAGTGTTAAAAGCTTGACCATATAGGTTATCACAATTTATCAGCCACGGCTAGCCTACTATGTGGCATATTTTATTTAGCATTACAAATAAAAGCTGTACTCAGTGCAGAAGACTCCTGTCGTAGACGTGAATCATAAGCATCATGATCAAATTACGGAACCACATAACCTGCATAGAACAGACAATTTGGTAAATAAGTATGTCGTAAACAAGGACAAATGAAATGAAGGGAGGAAAATATTGTCTTACGTCCGCATTTTTTGCCTACAGGCCTGTTCCTGATGTTACAACGCTTAGGAATGGTAATCGCGATTCCAGGCTTAATCCCAGCATTTTTAGCCAGAGGAGATAGAAGTACCGCGCATAAACATCTAGGCGCGGTCCTCAGCAAGGCATTAACTTTTGTGCAGCAATTCGGAGTCACTTTGGCTCCTACATTCCCTGCAGCACTTATGCAAGGGCTTAAGCTGGTAGCCGCCTTTTGAATAGGAGTCCTTCCGCATTCTCCAGCTGCCTCGGCTTCTTGAATGATGGCTTGTGAGGCTAACAAGTAGAGAAGCACAATTGCAGAGCATGAGTTCATCTTTAAGGCCATGATCAATGAATGTTGTGTTAGTTCTGGTGAGCTCCTGGGGTATAAATAGTTAAATACTGCAATTAAGTGTAGTGTGAAAGGAGAATTAGGCTGTGCTTTAAGGCTAGTGGGGTGGTTGCGAAGTGTAACGTGGATGAACGAGAGATCATGTCGTTTTGTGCACTAATTAGATATTCTGAATGTCATGATTTTGTCTCTCAGGTAATTTAATCGATCCCACTGAAATTAGGCTATGTCGACATGAGCACCTGAGTTCTGACCGAGACATCTTAACGAGAACAGTGACCACTTTGATATAAATCGCCCAACAACTATAAACCCGAAAACAAAATTTTAAAAGAAAGTTGGCTGAATAAATCTTGAAGCTTGCAGCCAATTGGAATAAATTTGTTACAGAGTACAAAGATACATTTTCTCATTCCAAGGCAATTCAAATATTGACATCCTCAAACAAAGTCATATAGAACAGAATGAAACATTCAAACCAATTTAAGAAAAAAAGAAAGAAAGCAGAATCATATACAATAGCTATGTTATGTTTTCTAGCAGACCAGTTTTGGTTTTTTAGCCATAACAAATTTCTTCCAAGTATCTGTTATGTCCTTCTGTATCTCAAGCGGCGTCCTCTTTGGTTTTTCTTCCCCGGAAAGTTCCACTTTGATCAGCAGTGAGTTCCTCGGAAGTGCATCCAGTTGCTTGATCACTTTATTAATGTCAATCACAAGGCGCTCTGCCAAGGTTCGTGAAAAATCTTGCCTTATGACAACTCTGAGGACTGTAACATGTTGTGCATCTGGAGGCATCGTATATGCTGGCACAATCCAGCCAAATCGCTTAAGCATATCCGAAATCTCAAATTCATTGTAACGTAAGTTGTCCTTTAAGGAGAAGGCTACTAGAGGAACTCCATTGTCTTTGGACACAATGTTGAACCGCCCTGTACTTTCCAATCCTTCTTTCAACACCATGGCGTTCTCGTGGCAGTTCTCCATTATATTTTTGTAACCCTGTTAAAAAAGTGTACATATAGTACAATAAGTTAGCATGACCAAAATCAGGTGATTATTAACAAGATCAAGTTTTAAATCATAATTTTTTTAAATTTAGTTCTTACCTCATAACCTAAGCGAATTAGCTGATAGTACTGAGCAATGATTTGACTTGAACCTGCATACAGAGTACATACTTAGATCGCGATTTGGAAACCATAGCTTATGTTTATAATCAATTCCATGGAAAGGAGTACTATGCAGTGAACAATACCTTTAGAGAAATTGAGGGTGAAGGTAGGCTGATCAGCTCCCAGGTAGTTAATATGAAAAATAAGTTCTTCAGGCAAATCCTCTTTGTTTCTCCAAATAATCCAACCAATACCAGCATACACAAGTCCGTATTTGTGGCCACTGACATTGATGCTCTTCACTAGGGGAAGGCGGAAATCCCACTCAAGCTCCGGATAGAGGAAAGGTGCAATGAATCCACCACTCGCTGCATCCACATGAATCGATGTATCCCATCTGCACAACAAGACCAATTTAGTATGCTCCCTTTACGACCATGTTAACTAGACCTGAAATCAGAGCAAATCTTCCAAGTAAAGTGATGGTACTTACCCTGTAAGCTTGTTCTTTTCTAGAAGTAAATCATTCAAGAGCTTGACATCTTCAAATTCACCATTAAGGGTCGAGCCTAAGATAGCAGCAACACATATTGTGTTTTCATCGACTAATTCCACAGCTTTGACAGGGTCCATCACATAGTAACCTTCCCTCAGCTTCACTTCCTTTAGCTCTACCTCAAAATAATTCGCAAACTTCTCCCAACATACCTATTTATAAACAATTTTAACCAAAACCATCATCAATGTCACATTTATTCACTGAATTTGAGAGTCTGATCGACGTTTCAATGAAGTTAGAGTAACGGATGAACCTGCACATTAGCTCCAGTGACAATGTTAGGCTTGTCGAAAGGCTTCCCCTCAGCTCTGCGCCTGTTTTGCCATTTTCGCTTGAAAGCAAGGCCTGCTAGCATTATTGCCTCTGAGGAACCTACTGTCCCAACCCCCACACCAGCTTCACCATCCTCCAATGGAGCATTGAACAAATTTGCTATTATGTTTACGCAACGATTCTGCATCAAAACAAAATTTATTTTTTTACACAACAATCTTGAAGTTCTGCAACTGTTTAAAAACAAAATATAGAATACCATCCATGATGATCTTTGATCTTTCAAATTTGAAAACGACATTCTGCCAACATGTTTGGAGATTTTCAAAACTAATGTATTTGTGTATTAATTTGTATATGATTATATTCATTCAAGCAAGAAACTTTTGACAAGCTACATGGGCTATTGACCTTGACTGAACCGTTGAACTTACATTTTCCGACCAATTATTTTCAGTCGTGGTGTTGAATTTTACTATCGGCATTATTATAAAGATACCCAATTTATTTAAAAGTCTCTAATTAATTCTTAAAAAATATTTCACCGATTTATTGATTACACTCCCATTTGATTGAAAATCTTTGATAAATCATGAATCGGTAGATCAACTGATTAGTTCTGATTTCCAATTTCTGTCATGGCTACCGATTATAAAGGGTCACAAAGAAATAATAAAATATATTAATATTAAATAAATATGGACATTTTTAAATATGTGACTAGGGGAGCAGGTGCAACCTCTGTGAATAATATATTAGTATATGAATATATGATAGAGGAATGTTATGTCATAGGAAGGAATTTATGTAGATGTTCGCACCTGAAGGTCAGTAGTGACAGGGTATTCATCCATGTCAACGTAGTTTTTGTTGATGGAGTCCATCATCAGCTTATTACATTCTGGCTCCATCCATGTTGTCACGAACGATGCCAAGTTCAGCCTCGGGTTCCCATCCAGCATCAGCTCGTCGTTGATTATCTGGTATGCCGCATCTTTCGGCATCGAATTCTCCCCCATCTTTGACCTGTAACATGTTTAAGGTTGCTCGTTCAGTATGTCCTACTCGAAAGTAAAATCCTTCGTAAATAAGAAAATAATTGTCTCAATTAAGAGTAGGGTCGCAAAATGCATAATGAATAGATGGTCTAAGTTAAAACAGTTTTTTCGTACTGTTTATGTAAGAAAACTTCCAATTTATAAGTCCGAATCTGAGAAGTTGAAAATGCTAGTAAGGTCGGAAAATGTATTCATAGTAATGCATGTTGTTACCTGGGAAGTGAATGACGAACATAGCGAGAAGCAAAAGTGGAATGCACGGATACGTCTGATTCGGAGCCTATTTTCGATAAAACCATGACTAAGAAGCTGGGATTTGAGTACTTGAGGCAGAGAGAAGAAGGGCTTTGGTTATTGATGAAGTAGAACGACTGATATTTGTGTGTTTATATAGAAGCAAAAGCTGAGTAGTTAACGAAAGAGCTCGGAAATACAATATTTCTTGTATATATGTTTTGGTATCGAGACTTCACATGAGGGTCACCAAAGAAAGACCGAAGAGCCTCCAAAATTGACCAGTTAAACAAAGTGTTTGGTACCGGTACAGTTACAGGTACCGGTACCAGATAATCACTGTTATGATATTGAATGTTAGTTGGTAGCGGTTGGCCAGTTGCACGGATCATTTATGTAAACGGAAAAGAGGATTTAACAGGCAACAGAAGCTTTTACAGCCGAATAGATTGCTTAGTCACATCGTATTTAGGAGAATTAGTCGCATAATTGAATTGGAAATAGTCTACAACTACTATTATTTAGTCTTAAGTCTTGCTTAGAGTTTAGATTCTACACTTACATATTCATAATTTTATCTATTCTTTGTCTTAACACGTCAAGACCACTAACATGGGGTCATGTTAGTATCTCTTATTTTATATAATATAATTCCAAAATATTGAATTTCAAAGTCAGATAAATTTTCATACTTAAATAAATAAAAAACACAACAACAACAAACATTTTATATTCAATTCAATATCACACAGAAATATTTCCCTAGTAGGTACACAAAGACCACGTTTTTATACAAGAGACACACCATAGCTAGTGATAGTCATCAACGGTTGTAGGGACCACCTTTTCATCATCAACAGATCCAGACCGTTCAGTTTGGGTGAAATCATCTACAGCCGTTAGATCATGAAAAGCATGCCTGAGAGGGGCCACAACGCCATGAACAGCTATCCTACTGTTGAACATCAGATCTAAGCTCGTTACCTTGACGTAATTGATCCTCAACGGCTGCAGCAAGCCGCCGCCGCCGGCGGTGGTTACGACGAGCTTCTCCGACGGATCCATCGTCGGAAGGACGGTCTTCGCCGGTAGCATGACGAGATTGTCGGCGGTGAGCTTGCGGTTAGGCACGATGTGGAAGCGGAGATCGCGGACGTAGATCTGGCCTTTGGAGAAGATCGCCTCGTCGTCGAGCGCGAAGATCGTGGCGGCGCGGAGCTCGAGGAGATCGCGGTACTTCTCGCGCATCGCGAGCGCGAGTACGCTGTAACCGCTTATCCGGAGCCTCAGCATCGCGTCTTTCAACATCAATCGCATCATGAAGAACGGCGAGAACGGCATCGGATACGCCGGGAACGACAGTGACGTCAGCGCCTCAATGTTACAGGACAGATGAGAGAGATGCGTGAGAAAGCCTCGAATCTCGTGCACGATCAGCTTATCGCTCTTGTAAACCTCAGGCTTCGTGATCTCGACGCCGTTGATGAACGCGGTGGCCCCGACGCCGCCGGGCGAGAAAGTTAGGGTTAGGCACCGGAGTTTGGGAGCGAGAGTCTGGATTTTGGTTCCGAAAGGGAGAGAGAGGAGGAGAGAGATCGGGTAGAGAGACGGCACCGAGTGTTCGAGAAGGAGGAGAGGGAGAGAGCACGAAGGACACGTGAGAATCGAGCTGTCAGTCGGCGCGAAGATCGTGAGAGGCACGGTGGTGTTCGGGAGGTGTTTCGATGCGATTGTCGACAGTTGACGGTATCCGAGGGCGGTGAGCACGCCGGAGATTGATTCCGACCGGATTTTGACAGGTCCGGCGGCTGGTGACGGCGGATGTGCGGCGGCGATCGGGATCGAGACGGCGGCAACAATGCAAAACAGGAGTAAAAGATTTGGCGGGAACGCCATGAGTGGTGTGTTTGTTGTTGCAGAAGATTTATATGATTTGTATGTATATGTGTGTGTATATACAGTGATGATTCTGGTTGTGTTGTTAGTTATTAGTGGGAGGAGATTGAATGTGTTGATTGGCGGGAATGCTTGTTCTGTTATTTTCTGTTTGCTTTTGTGTATTTTTTTGATTATTTTTTATATTTCCCGCTTTTTAATTAATTTGAATTTCTTTAATTAGATCTGTGATACTCGGTTGTTTACATTGCTTTATTGAGTTGCGTTTTTCGGAGTACACGATGAAATTGAATTTTGTATTTGGAACTCGATGATGAACTAAAATCTCGAAGGGAATGAAATGAAAATTATGAACAAAACTAAATGTGGAATCCGTTCCAAGTAATTAGAGTAGATTTATGCTATGAAATTTAGAGTAAATATGAGTAGGAAGCATGATCATAGAAATCAGGAATCGGAACTAATCGGTTGACAGTTACCGATTCATGATTTATTGGAGTTTTTCTCGATAAATCAGGGAAAGAAGTAGAAATATTTAAACAAGTGCCTAGACTTGGCGCTGAGCTCTCTGTTTACATAGTCATGTAGTTAGTTGATTTTTTATCAAACGGCCCAGGTTTGTGATTGAATGAGTTGTTGTATTGTTGGCCATGTTGGTAAACTGGATGAGGTACCAAGAATTCGAGGCAAGAAGGTTGCGTTGGCGTGGTTTTCAAGTGGCCCGAACATAGTACTGACCAAAAACAGTAGCATAACCACCATCTTTTTCATAGATGTTGTGTGCCAAGCTCCATGTCTACCTTACTTGTACAATCTTAGTATCATAGATGCTGTAGAAGTGTATATGGTCATTGATTTAGTATCTTTAGTGAAATTGAAAAGAGATATAGCTTCAAACTGGAGCATCAAACATTGTATAAAAAGATAAATTTGATTGCTCATCTTGCTTGCTTGTCAAATCAGACATCTTTAATCTTGATTTAGTGACAGAGTAACAGCTGCTTAAGCGCTTAAACACGAGTACTTTGGTGGTATCCATGGTCTTAAGTGAATTTCCAGCTTTCTATGTTTCTTGGTTCAATCATATCTTTTATTCGTAATTAGTACTTACTTTAGACATGGAACTTGATGAATACACTTGCTGACTAAACTCTAAATATTTCTTTCAAAATAATGGAAATAGACAGATCACTAGATCAGTATCAATGTCAGACAGTATCTGGTGCATCGCAAGAATTATTGAAGTCCTCGGATACAACCAAGTAGTAGTAATATTGTGTCGAGTGCTGGTAGTTAGAAATTAGCAGTATATGTGAAATGCAGGTGGCTGCAACCAGAAGTATACCCTCCATCAATCACAAGGTTGTGTCCTGTTATGAACCCTGACTCTCTATCACTTGCCAGAAACACGGCCGCAAAAGCTACATCTTCTGCTGTTCCACTTCTTCCTTGCAGTAGGCTTGTTCTTGTAAGCTCTTTTGAATCACCCCCGTTCATTTCTGCTGGGTCCTTATATCCCACCATCTCCATCTCCGGGGTCACACTGTGTGTCACGAGGCAGTTCACTCGAATCCCATGAACTCCCAGCTCACAAGAACTGCTCCTGACAACTCCAAAAATTGCCTCCTTTGATAAGGTGTATGAATGTGCTCCCAATCCTCCAACCAAGGCCGCTGAGCTTGAGGTACAGATTATGGATCCCCCCTTTCCAGCCGCAATCATGGCCTGAGAAGCGTGCTTTATTCCATGTACAATGCCATTGATGTTAACCGACAACAGGTCAGAAAACTGGTCTATACTAAGGTTGGTAATGCTCCCTTGAGGCCCCGGAATGCTTGCATTGTTGAACATTATATCTAGCTTTCCTTTCCATGTATATGCTAGTTTCACCGCTGATTCGACCTGAGATTCTTGGGATACATCACAATGTATGAACTGGCCTCCAATGGACTCAGCTAACCTTGCTCCCACTTCATCCTCTGTATCTGCAATGACAACATATGCACCATTTTCCGCGAATAACTTTGCGGTGGCTGCTCCAATTTCATTTGTACCGCCAGTTATTACAGCAACCTTCCCATACAACCTTCAAAACAAAAGTACTTTTCATCAAAAATTCTTAACAGAATGCAAAAAAGAGACTTATAAGAAGTTAGATCAGCTAAACTAAAACTTAACCTCTTTCCTTTGTCATCCATCTGACAAACACCTTATCTTCCTTATCTTCACAAAGCTCCTTGAAATTTTATGATTATATAGATAGACAGCAGAACGGCAAGTCCAATTAATACTTTGTTCTAACTACTTCCAAACTGCAAGCTGTCATATACACTTGCAGCAACTTCTAATCTTGTGAATTTCATTAATTAATCGCGGCCATCCTAAATCTTACTTACTTATAACCAACTAAATCAAACCTAAAGCTTTTGCATATAATCACGAAAAGGATGCATGATCATATATAATGCAACAAGAAAACAACCAATTTTATTAGCACTGTGAGTTCACAAAGTTACAGACTGCAGACAATCAAAATAAACTTGACACATTTCAAGCATTAGGCGAAGAAAACAAATGCATTATTCTTATTATGGCAGCTTGGTTCCGCCATCCACAATCAGATTTTGTCCAGTGATAAACTGAGAATCTTGAGAAGCCAGAAATAAAACAGCATTAGCTATATCCTTTGTCTTTGTTGCTCCAAAGCCTTTTAAGCCCATGATGCCCTCTAGAAATTTCTCACACTCTTCCACGCTAAGTGTCATTTCATTGCAGGCAAGCAATTCATTGCAGGTAAGCGGAGTGGCCACACCCCCTGGCGATACACAATTGACGCGTATCCCATACTCTCCCAGCCCTTTACTTGCACACCTTACTAGCCCCAAAACCGCGTGCTTGCACATTGCATAGTCAATAAACTGCTCCACCCCAGTAGACGCTGCTAGACTCCCGGTGCACACTATGCTCCCTCCTTTGACGCTCCCTTCCACCATGGCGCGCGCTGCATGCTTCACACAAGCTGCCATACCACGCGTGTTGATTGCAAAGAGGCGGTCACTGGCATCCAGATTCAAATCAAGAATGCTCTGGCGCAAGTCCCCTGTTTTGCCAACTCCAGCATTGCTAAACATGATATCAAGGTTCCCAAATGCTTCGACTGTCGAGTCTATTAGGCCTTTCACTTGGCCTTCATCGGCCACATCACAATGCACGTACGTGCATTGTCCGTGACCAATAGATTCAGCTACGCTCTGGCCTAATGCATCTTGGATGTCGGCTATCACAATGGCTCGTGCCCCGTGTTGAGCGAATAGGCGAGCCGTGGCCTCGCCTATTCCGCTTGCACCACCTGTGATTATGGCTACTTTGCCTTCAAGTTTTTTGTGAAGGAGAAAATGATCTGTTTCTGTCATAATTCTAAATCTCCTCTTTAGTGCTTTACAATTTAGTAACATCCAGCATATATATATACATAGTGATAACATCCAGCGTATAAGATTCGTTAACTCAGACATCAACATAACAATATTTTTCAACCCAGACCTTGACATATCATTAATATAACATTTACGTAGCATGATGTGAGTTGTGGGTTGTCTTGGCACTCTAGCTCTAATATCTAGCATCTATCAACTCAGACCTTGAATTATTAATATAACAATGACTTCCCGCGATGTTACTTGTGAGCAGTGTTCTGAAAATCATCAAGTCGGCCGAGTACTCATTCCGAATACTCGTTTTTAACCCCTCGTCCGATGTTCCGAGTAATTGGGTTTAAAACCGATTTATTAAAAAACCGGTCAAAACTTGGTTTGACTCCGAATACTCGAGGTCAAATCCTAGTTTGACTTCTCAATTTTGTATTGATTTATTGAAAATTATTTCAAAAGACTAAACGTAAATTTATATATATTTTGGTCTTTTTTTTGCAAAGTATTGACATTAATTAGAAAGTATATGTGTTTTATCATTAAAACTTGTGAATGATTATATATCAAAAATTATCAAACAAGTAACTTTTATTTAAACTTCATTATTTCAAGTGTATTATTAAAATATTAATATTATTCAATAGTTTTATTATTAATCGGTATATACCTATATATGAGAAAAAATTAATTAAAAAAAATACCGGATTAGTTATCCGATAACTCATTCCGAATACTCTTCCGAGTTCCGAATACTCATTTTCCGGAACCAAACCGAGTTGAACCGAGTTTCCGATTTTTACAACTTGCTTGTGACTTGTGAGTTGTCATTAGCACTCTAGTTCTAACATCTACATCCATCAACTCGAACCTTGACTTGTTATTAATACAATGAAGATATTGGTTGGGAGTTTTCATTGTCACTCTTCTTTCAACAATATCTGTTCACTCATAAAGCATAAATGTTTCTTCCATTAACCAGATCAGTGCAACAATATCTTCTTCATTCTGTTTACCACACTAAATAGTATATTCAGACATTGCTACTGCAACTCTTGAAGCAAAACCAGACCAGTTTATTGACTATGCAATGTCCGAGAAGGCAAGTAAAGGGCTGGGAGAGTATGGGATACGCGTACTGTAACTGAGAACCTGAACTGTTTCTGTCATAATTCTAGGTTTCGGCTTTAGTGCTTTACCATATAATAGCATCCAACATATATGTAGTGATAGTTTTCTACTAATAACAACTGTCCGAAGGACCATAGATATTGTACTCCCTCCGTCCCTTTTTAGTTGTCACATTTGGATTTGTGCCGGTCAAATTGACCAAAGTTTGACTGAAATTTATTAATATTTTATCAAGTGAAAAAATAAAAAATATGTCACCAAAAACTTACGAAAAATAGAATACATTCCATTTTCATCTATAATGCAACGCACGAGAAAACAACCAAATTTTTTTAGCACTGTGAGTTCACAAAGTTACAATTTAGCTGCAGACATTCAAAATAAACTTGTCACATTTCAAGCATTAGGCCCAGAAAACAAATGCAATATTCTTATAAAATGCTTACCAAATAGAAAATCAAAGGGTCAGCTTGGTTCCCCCATCCACAATCAGATCGTGTCCAGTGATAAACTGAGAATCTTGAGAAGCCAGAAATAAAACAGCATTAGCTATATCCTTTGTCTTGGTTGCTCCAAAGCCTTTTAAGCCCATGATACCCTCAAAAAATTTCTCGCACTCTTCCACGCTAAGATTCATTTCATTGCAGGAAAGCGGAGTGGCCACACCCCCTGGCGATACACAGTTGACGCGTATCCCATACTCTCCTAGCCCTTTACTTGCACACCTTACTAGCCCCAACACCGCGTGCTTGCACATTACATAGTCAATAAACTGCTCCAGCCCAATAGACGCTGCTAGACTCCCCGTGCACACTATACTACCTCCTTTGACGCTCCCTTCCACCATGCCGCGTGCTGCATGCTTCACACACGCTGCCATACCACGCGTGTTGATTGCAAAGAGCCTGTCACTGGCCTCGAGATCTAAATCAAGAATGCTCTGGCGCAAGTCCCCTGTTTTGCCAACTCCTGCATTGCTAAACATGATATCAAGGTTCCCAAATGCTTCGACTGTCGAGTCTATTAGACCCTTCACTTGGCCTTCATCGGCCACATCACAATGCATGTACGTGCATTGTTCGTTACCAATAGATTCAGCTACACTCTGGCCTAATGCATCTTGGATGTCAGCTATTACAATGGCTCGTGCCCCGTGTTGAGCAAAAAGGCGAGCAGTGGCCTCGCCTATTCCGCTTGCACCACCTGTGATTATGGCTACTTTGCCGTCAAGCTTCTTGTAACTGAGAACCTGAACTGTTTCTGTCATAATTCTAGGTTTCTTCTTTAGTGCTTCACTAACATATATGTAGTGATAGTTTTCTACCAGTGACAACTGTCTCAAGGACTATAAATCTAGTAAATTACTTGATTAAGCAGCACTATATATTCAATAAAAACATGGTTCTCTCTGTGTTTAGCACCATATATAGCTTCAAGTTAGGCACCGAAAAGAGAAAATGAGTCCTCATATATATTCAAACTATGTGGGCGACTGACTTATGTGAATACTATTCACGGAGTTGATTGTTAAGAAGAAGACTTGAGGAGAAACACATGCATGAGCTCCTTTTTGGCTTATCAGATTGCCATCAAAAGCTCTTTTTGAACAAACTGCATTAGAGATTTGATATGATTTTTAATCTAAGTTGAATTTAAAAAATTATGGATGCATGTATGTATTACTTTTACAACATTCCACAGGCTAATTAAGAGACACAAATTTTGGCGAAACCTGGAAACATCGTATAGGCTATATATGACTCCTAATCCAAACAATATCTTCCATTTATAACCAGATCAGTGCAACAATATCTTCTTCATTCTGTTTACCACACTAAATAGTATATTCAGACATTGCTACTGCACCTCGGACTTAAAGTGTGGTTTTCGTATTAATCTAAATATAATTTTCACAATTATAACAAGAATTTGGAAAGCTACTCCCAATAATTTTCTATAGAATAAACTAAAATTTATATTATAAACATCTAGATGCAAAACCAATATTAATATATAAAATTGCAAAATTGGACTATAATTCATGAGTAAAAAAATAAAAATAAAAATCTGCATGTAATTAACAATTCAAATCACGACAAATCATAATTTTAGTTGTGTTTAACATATGCGTAAAAGTCTAAAAAATACTGATATACAACTCTGAAACCATCCCTAATTTTAATAAGGATAAACATTATATTCTGGTTATACGAACATTAATCATCTCGAGAGTATGAACTCCACTCCATTCACGGGTTTATTAGTGATTCCTTCTTTTCAAAGTTTATTTTTTTGATATTGTATAAACTTATACAACCTTCACTTAAAAGGTGCTTGAACCGAGCAAACAGATATTGTGAAAGTGTTGTATGAATAATCTTTTCATGTATACAAAGTAAAACATATAAAAATTAACAACAACAAACATGTCCGATAAATAAAACAAATATTATAAAAAAATAACGAACAAACATATATCCTACCAGTTAATTTATTGGTCTTTTCATCCATCAATATCATGTTTGGTCTTTTCATCCATCAATATCATGTCAAGACTATATTGTTCTCCCATATTTGGATTTGTCGACTCCCACATCCGACAAACTCATATTAGCCTATCTCCATTCAAAATAGAATAATGTAACTCATTATTGTATTAGATAAAAAAAGACAAATAAGCTCAAAAAAAATTGTGTGTAAAATTTTATGATGTCTGACCTCAATTTACAGGGGTTAATTTATGAAAAGACAGGCTTATAAAAATATTTTCTGTTTTTTATATACACCTTTTCTAAAAATATGATGATAGTTTCAAATTCTGATTTGATTTTGATATTTTGAAAAAGATAGTTCTAAAACTTTCTTCGAGTATATCCGAAACTAAAGATGACAATTTTTATTTTTGATATATTTTCATCCAAAAATTTCAGAAAATTAGAATAATAAACAGAGCTCTGTTAGAGGTGCCACCTAAACGACTCATGCTTCTCCTTCGTATAAGTATATTGAATGAATATTGATTTATAATCACGAATAATCACGAAAAGGATGATGATGGCAGTGATATTGTTGGTTGTGGTTTGTAATGGTCACTCTTATTGCAGCATCCGTGCCCTCGGACAAACAATGTTTCTCCAAAAAGCCAGATCAGGGGAACAATCTCTTCTGCATACTCTATATATACCACTCATAAGACATTTCTCCAGCTCTTCTTTAGGTAGGCTGAAGCTCAGCTTTGACCTATCTCTATTTTGTTATGTGGCACCTAAGTAGTAAAGAGTGATTCGATCTTTTTTCTGTCAATCCTCAGGTTTCTTCAATATCAATCACTCAAGTAATATTTCATGAGTATTAGACCACAAAAGTTTCTAGTTTTAGGTTTGTAGCTACCTTATGTAAAGGCAAGCTGTTGAAATATAAGTATAAGATTTATGAAGGGCCTCCAATAAACACCCTTAAGATTTTAGAGGGAATGGTTCTCTACATGGTATCAGACCTCTAGTTTATGGGAGGTCTCGGGAAGTATTCAATTTTCATGTATAATGCAACAAAAAAACAACCAATTTTATTAGCAACTGTGAGTTCACAAAGTCACAGGCTGCAGAACATTCAAAATAAACTTGACACATTTTAGGCATTAGGCGAAGAAAAAATATGCCTTATTCTTATTATGCAAACGCATGTGAAATGCTGCCCAAATAGATAATCGAGCATTTGATCTTCAAGCACTGAAGGAAATCAAAGCTTCAGCGTGTTTTCCCCATCCACAATCAGATTTTGTCCAGTGATAAACTGAGAATCTTGACAAGCGAGAAATAAAACAGCATTCGCTATATCCTTTGCCTTGATTGCTCCAAAGCCTTTTAAGTCCATGACGCCCTCAAAATATTTCTCACATTCTTCCTCGCTAAGTGCAAATTCTTTGCAGGCAAGGGGAGTGACTACACACCCTGGTGATACACAGTTGACGCGTATCCCATACTCTCCCAGCCCTTTACTTGCACACCTTACTAGCCCCAACACCGCGTGCTTGCACATTACATAGTCAATAAACTGCTCCCCCCCAATAGACGCTGCTAGACTCCCCGTGCACACTATACTACCTCCTTTGACGCTCCCTTCCACCATGGCGCGTGCTGCATGCTTCACACACGCTGCCATACCACGCGTGTTGACTGCAAAGAGGCGGTCACTGGCTTCTAGATTCAATTCAAGAATGCTCTGGCGGAAATCCCCTGTTTTCCAAAATCCTGCATTGCTAAACATGATATCAAGGCTCCCAAATGTTTCAACTGTTGAGTCTACTAGTGCCTTCACTTGGCCTTCATCGGCCACATCACAATGCATGTACGTGCACTGTCCGTTGCCAATAGATTTGGCTACGCTCTGGCCTAGTGCATCTTGGATGTCAGCTATTACAATGGCTCGTGCCCCGTGTTGAGCGAAAAGGCGAGCAGTTGCCTCGCCCATTCCGCTTGCACCACCAGTGATTATGGCTACTTTGCCTTCAAGCTTCTTGTAACTGAGAACATCAACTGTTTCTGTCATAATTCTATGTTTCTCCTTTAGTGCTTTACCATATACTACTATACTAGCATTCAACATATATGTAGTGATAGTTTTCTAGTAATGACAACTGTCTGAAGGACTATAAATGTTAGAATATAAGATCCTGGAAAGGGCCATTCTCTAACACCTTGAGATTTTAGAGTAACTGGTTCCTTGACATGGTATCAGAGCCAGGTTGGCGGAGGACTCGGGTTCGATCCCTGCCACCCCCAATATTCTCACAATTTATAGTGGCACGAATGGCAAATTAATGCTCCAAAGATGAGCGCCCTCCTTGACAATAAATAGGAAAATCATAAATATGCACTATGCCATAGATGGCTTTCAGCAACATTTCAAAAACGTAGCCAGAGGCCCATAAATTGTTGCAGCAGGCTGAAAATGTGCAATGGCAACGGTTTTGGGCTGTTAGTATTTTCGGCGTTGCCTTAGCCAGCAAAGGCAACAGTTTATGCAACATCTTAATTCCGTTGCTAAAAAGGCACCATTTTGAAAAAAAAATGGGGCCCACATGGGCCAAACTTTTATTTATAATATTTGCAACAGCTTTTATCAAATAATAACAATAAATATAAACCACAACACATTTTATAGCTACAGCAATAATTTTTAAATTATCAAATTGAAAGGTACGGTTTGAATACAGAGATTTCCTTACATTCCAATATCAACATCCAAAATATACATCCCTACTACTAAATGCCAACACTTAACAAGGCATAAATAATCCGAGCATCACAAACAATGCTGCAAGTCTTCCATTCTTGATCTCCTCTACCTTGAGAAGTACAGCCATCAAATGTTCTCTAAAATTCTGCCACCACTATTTACCTTCAAGTCTTTTACTGTCCTTGGAGAAATCCCCCTCTCTACCAAAAGAAAAACATGTTATTTAAGTACTAACGATCTTGAAGTTTAAGAATGACAGCGGAACCTAGTATATCAATATAACCAGAGGAGATTTTATACTCTAGATTACTCGGACCAGAAGGAAATTTATCGATAAGGTAATTGCCTAATTAGTCTCCATAACTCGGACAAATTTTCTCATTTTCTGTGACTTTTAAGTAAGCAGTATAAAAATCACAACAAGGATTTTCAGAGTGATAAGTTTTGCATAAAAACAAGAACATATAGTGACATAAAAGAAACGAATGAATAAATTTTGAATCATATAGTGACCTACAAAGAAGCAACAACAAAATTTCAGATACGGTTAGTGGAGGCGAAACATTAGTTGTCTGACAAATATGTAGAAACCAGAACTGCTCTAAATTCTGACAGCCAGTTTGTTTCTTACAAGAACAGAACAAAGGAAGCTGTATACTTTGATATGAAAGTTTAAAAAATCATAAAATCAATGTTTGAAGCTTTGTGTGATAGAAAGAGAGAAAGTGTGGGCAGGAGATTCGCTGACAGCTAATTCCAACAATTACTAAGATTCTAATATTTAAAATAGAGAATATGTGTGTGTGACCTGGGTTATCTCTTAATTAATTATTAAGTCATGCTAGTTAAATATCTAAAGAGTATACCTGCCCCTGGGTCTAAAGAATCAATAAATTATCAAGATTCTAAGTGAAGAGATGTGTTAGAATGATTAAGAGTAATCTTACTTAGCTTGCAGAGTAGTTTAGGGCTGTCCACTTTGTGCAGTAAATTATATAGGTTCAAGTGTGAAATGCCTACAAAAGAAGAAGACAAGGAAACAAGTTCATCAGGTTCCTCTGTTTTAGCTTACATTGATCCATAAAAAATGACCATACATGACATGACCATCAGGTTCTTCTATATTCATCAGGTTCCTCTGTTTTAGCTTACATTGATCCAAAAAATGACCATACATGACATGACTACAAGTCTGTCTTTAGAGTTCGTCTTTAGAGTTCACGACAGGAAGATTTTAAGTCTGTAAATATAAGTCTATATCAAGTACCGACCTTCTGAATATGCAATCACACATACATAGATAACATCAAATAGATCCCTTCCATAATCCAGTCACCCAAAGAATTATTAATGTAGTAAGGAGCATGGTAAGTACCTCCCATAGAAGAGCAATCTGATCTTTGGTGGACGAAGCCAATTATTTTCCGTTATAAAAAAATTGCAAAAACCAAAATTCATCCTAGCGTTCTTGTAATGTCTGATCCAATAAATAAACTCCTCAATCTGGAACTTAATCAACACAAAAACAATATACTAAAAGATAGACGGTTGAAAAAGAGTCAAAGTGTCTTAACATACCTCAGAGATAGCACATTCATTTTAAGAATACATAGTAACTTCCCAAATCAAAGTTAACACAATTTATTATTTCAATTAGAAGCATGTAAACATTCAAAAGAAAAGCATGTACATTGCAACTAGAAATATAACACTATTTTAGGAATCCATATAGCACTATTCAAAACTAGAATATACCATTTGAAAGAACCCGAATGGATGCACCAAAGCTCTCCTATAGTGACTTAATATCGTTGTACCCTGTTTTACAATCAGGTTAGTAGCGTGTGGAGAAACACCAGTAACTGTACTGAACAAGATGCAATCGAACAAGCTCCACGAAAACTCCAATTTACCTTAATGACAGCTCTACACTAGAAGCCCCAAATTTGGAACCCTAATCACCACCTGAAATATCAAAATAAAAGGTAATTTTAAGAGGACAAAGCCCTAATTAATCGCAGAAGTGTAAATGTGTAAAAATTTACCAATTAATCGAAGAAAATGAGTTGAAGCAACAATTTAAAGCTCTAATCACCTGCAAAATCATAAAATAAACAATAACAGCCTTTTAATTGAATCCACAAAAATGCGTATTCAAATACCAATTCTTCGATTTGTTCTTCGTGAAGAGCTAGAGAGAGAGCCGAGAGAGAGAGCTCGAGAGAGAGTCGAGAGAGAGCGTCCGTCTGTGTGTGTGTTTTTAGCGTCTGTCTGTATGTGTTTTTGTGTTAGAGGGAAACTAAAAGTAATTGGGTTTTTGTTTGGGGGGAGAAGCCCGCTCAACATTTCGCCTTAGTGCTATGTGTTTGTAAGTTATCTATTTTAATTATTATATTTATCTTATATTATAATATTAAATAAAAGATACGTCAATAAATTTAAAATTTTTATTTCTTTTTTAAAATTTCTAAAATAAAATGTTAATATGAGACAATACTTATTTTAGTCAGCGGTATTTCGATAGTTTGACCATTAAATAGATATACCAAATACATTTTAATTTTTTTAATTTATCCGGGTTTTAATCTAGACTTTCGTTAAAGTAATTTTTTTTCTAGATTTTTAGAATTTTACTTATTATAACATTTAAAATATTAATTTAATTAATTTAAAATTCCTATTATAAAATAAAATAAAATAATAAATATAATTTTTTGGCAACATTTCTTAATATCTATGGTAACACTTTAGAATATTGTTGTAATAGAGAAGAACAAACATACCTATTGCAACAATTAGCAACGGCAACAGCAGGCTAAAACGTTGGGAAAAGTCATCTATGTATGTCAAAAGTTGTTTCCAACATATATTTCTCAAAGTCTTAGTTGACAATGTATTATTGGTGTCACCTAAACGGATAATAATGAGATATGTACATAAATTATCAAATTAAACCAATCATATTTCACGTTATTTGGAAAAAATAATTGAGACAAAATTTGAGGTACACCATAAATGTTGTAAATTACTTGATTAAGCAACAATAAATTATTATCAGTTATGCAATAAAAACATGGTTCTTCTATTTCTAGCACACCATATTTTCAAGTTAGGCACCGAAAGGAGAAAATTGAGTCCTCATATATATATATATATTTAATTAATTAAACTATTTGGGCGACTGACTTATAATATTGTTGAATACTATTGTTAATCGCTGCAATTTAAATTACAAGATAAGTTATTCATTACAAGTATCAAACTTCCACTCTTTTGGTAACTGATTGTGTCGACTCTTTTCAGCACTTTGATAAGAATTTTTTTTTTTTCATTCCGAATGTTCTCTAAAAGTGATATAAAGAAATATTTTGAGCCCCGGATAAGTTTCAAAAATCTTTGTATTAACTGATATTTTTCCTTCAATCTTTGAGTCCTGAATATTTTTTGAGCCCTGTGTGATTTGATCTCATGTTTCCGCCAATGACTCAGTGTAACGGGAGTACGGGACACTGTCTTATTCTCTTATCTCCATACACGTCTTAATCTTCAACTTATCTTTATGCATAATAGAATGATCTTTATTCCGTAAAAGAAATATGCATCAATAGATGAAGAATATGCACACATGAGCTCCTTTTTCTCTTATCAGATTGCCATCTAAAGCTCTTTTTGAACAAACTGCATTAGGGATTTGATATGATCTTGAATCTAAGTTGTTGAATTTAGAAAACTATGGATGCCTGCCTTTTCTTTTACAACATTCCACAGGCCAGCTAAGAGGCACAAATTCTGGCGAAACCTGGAAACATCGTAGGCTATGACTCCTAATCCAAAACTTTTGAAGTTTATCTGCTGCAAACCAACAAAATTATCCGAATTTCTTATTATTTATTATCATGTTCAAATATTAAAAAGATTATTATAATCTCAAAGAATAATAAAATACGTTTCTTAATATATACACCAATAAATATATCAAACTTACAACACCTCGTATCCAACAAATTTTACATAATCATTATTTTATACTTTGAACTAATCACTTTTACAAATATTAATAAAACGAACAAATAAATACATTATTCATATTATATAAAATGCACGTAAAATGCATTTGGACTCAAGCAGGAACTCCATCGTTTGGTCGTCATTCATCCACGAACAAGTAAATACATTATTCATATAAATACACGTAGAATGCATACATTGACTCAAGCAGAAACTTCATCATTCGGCCGTCATTTGTCCACGTAAAATGTACCAAACGAAATAAAGAACCTAAAGCTTGGTTCCTCCATCCACAATCAAATTTTGTCCAGTAATAAACTGAGAATCTGGACAAGCCAAAAATAAAACAGCATTTGCTACATCCTTTGCTTTCATTGCTCCCAAACCTTTCAAGCCCATAATACCCTCAAAAAACTTCTCACACTCTTTCCCTCCGAACTTCACTTCCTTGCAGGTCATCGGAGTCACCACACCCCCCCGGAGATACACAGTTGACGCGTATCCCATACTCCCCCAGCCCTTTACTCGCACACCTTACTAGCCCCAACACCGCGTGCTTCGACATAACATAGTCAATAAACTCCTCCATCCCCACAGAGCCTATCAGGCTCCCGGTGCACACAATGCACCCTCCTTTCACTCTCCCTTCCACCATGGCGCGGGCTGAGTGCTTCACACAAGCGGCCATGCCACGCGTGTTGATTGCAAAGAGCTTCTCACTGGCCTCGAGGCTTAAGTCAAGAATGCCTTGACGCGAGGCCCCTATTCTCCCAACTCCTGCATTGCTAAACATAATATCAAGGCTCCCGAAAGTTTCAACTGTGGAGTCTATCAGGGACTTCACTTGGAATTCATCGGTCACGTCACAATGCATGTACGTGCATTGTCCGTGACCAATGGATTTGGCTACGCTCTGGCCTAGTGCATCTTGAATGTCGGCGATTACAATGGCTCGTGCCCCGTGTTGAGCGAAGAGGCGAGCAGTGGCCTCGCCTATTCCGCTTGCACCACCTGTGATTATGGCTACTTTGCCTTCAAGCTTCTTGTAGCTGAGAACATGAACGGTTTCTGTCATAATTCTAGGTTTCGGCTTGAGTGCTTCACAATGGAGTAACATCCAACATATGTAGTGATACGGGTTTTCTATGATGTGCCAATGGTCACACAATATGTACTGACTGTCATGAGTTTGGTGCATTTTTATTGGTCTTCTAATTATAAATATGAATGAGCCTCTGCTTTTACGTCAATTCTACCAATAAAAATCTATCAAACTCATCAAATTTAGTGTTTATTGTGTGCACTTGGGCACACATTAGAAAGACTGGTAGGGATAACTTAAAGAATGAGGGGAAAGTCTGTCACTATATATCATTACTTGATCTTTATTTAATTTTCTTTTTTTATTTTTTGTTCGCTACCTTAATTAACTAGTTGAATACCTTACACTTTACAGAGTGTAAATGTTTTTGTTCAGACCGTCTCATACTGTCTTTGTTCCATTTGCTATTTATCTTTTGGTTAAACTAAGTATTCACTGCAAACATAATCTTCGCCAAAATAGAATCTACCTCGCCATATTATTAATTCGACGATAAAGTTGGTTCTGATTTGTGATTGTCAGTTTGTCACTCTCAACTCAGACATCGACAAAACATGAATATTTAGCAACCCGGACCTCGACATATTATTAATATTTAATATATATAACATTGATGTAGCGTGATGTTAGTTGTGGGTTGTCATTTTTAATATAACATTGATCTAGCATCTATCAACTCGGACCTTGACTTGGTATTAATTCAATGAAGATATTAGTTGGGGTTTGTCAACTCAAAGAAGCATAAATGTTTCTTCGATTAGTCAGATCAGTGCAACAATCTCTTCTTCATCCTATTTACCACAGTAAAATAGTGTATTCAGACATTGCTGCTGCTCCTCTTGAGGTAAGAGTAGGCCTGTCGATCAACCGTGTATGTGTACGTGATGAAACTCACGTCCAAATAGTTTAGAATTTGTGTATTTAATCTCAAATCTATATCCGTTCGGACATATGTTGTGTACCATTCGTGTAGTTTTCATGTACATTTAATATGAATATACAATAAAAATTTTAAGAATATTGCAAAAATACATATTCGGGTGTTTATAAAAAACAGCTTTTTATAAATTTTATTACAATTTTACCATCTTCTGAAAGTAATCATGAAAATATCTTTTAACTGAAATCAACTAAATGCAACTTCCGCATTATGATGTCGGATAATGAAACTAATAATGAGAGTTTAAAAATAGGTGATGAGTTTAATTATATGGGTGTTTCTACCCATTAAATCAAATAGCAAATGTGGATCACTTGGCAATGAAAATGTGTTAAAAGACCTTTAATTAGTGATTGTTAATGCCTCAGGTACGTTGTGCGTCAAGGACTATGATGAGCGGCTGGCTTTTGCAACCAATCCCGAATTCTACCGTACAAAAAACCATACTTGAAAACAAATACATTTGGAGCGAAAAGAAAAAATTAAGTTAAATACGTAACATTCTGTCATTACTTTGTGCTCTTTGTACCGCTTTTTAATTTGAGTTTCATTGCCTCCAAAAGTTTCAGCCCGCGCTTTAATAATACTCGCACTCCCAGTTCCATCTCAACTATGTTGATTGGCCTGGGGCATTAGTTTAAATTGTATTTGCCTTTGTTTTAGTTGGAAATGCTTTCAACATTTTTTTTAATTGTATTTATGATTATTATATATAGTTGCTATTAGTTGCAGATACAATAGCAAATGCAATCTCCAATGTTTGCAAGGAAGTAGTAGAAAAATGGTCTTTTTATAATATTTATTTGAAAAATTGTGTTTTCGCAAAACAGTTTAAAAAAAATTACAGTATTTTTACAAAAGAATTTCTAGACTTGAATATTTGTAAAAAGCCCCTACATTTTATGTATTATTTTATAAAATATAAATTTAATTCTTCTAGTGAGTCTTAAAAAAAATGTGCAAGATAATCTCTTAACAAACTTTTGTATCACACAATGTCACTTACTGCTCTATCACCGCATCACCACATTATAGTAGCAAAGTCTCTAACCTTATAAATTAGAGCTAATATAATGCTCTTTCACACACCATCTCTAACCGAAAACCTATAAAAGCGACCAAATTAAAAATGACCCCATGAATAAATAGTTACTTTTATCTTAAAAACCTATTGTTGGCAAGAATCCACCAAACTAAAGTTATCACTGGTAAAAGTCACCTGATCTGCTCGCTTTTATATTTCGATCAACTCAAATTTAAGTTGACTTAAAAGAGATCACTCACGGTGGCTTTTATGCGTGACTTTTAGTTGGTAAGTTTTGACCATTTTTCAGTGAGATAAAAAACGTAGATCGATACACTCAATTTTGTACTCCCTCTGTTTTTTTTTTATATGACGCTTTGACTTTTGACACACATTTTTAATTGCTTTGACCGGGTAGTTAAAAATATTATTTTTTAAATTTTTTTTTTCTGAATAAAAATTTTGATTATATATTTTTATTCAGAAAAAGAAAATTCAAAAAATAATATTTTTAACTACCCGGTCAAAGCACTTAAAAGTGTGTGTCAAAAGTCAAAGCGTCATATAAAAAAAACAGAGGGAGTATGATATTTTCTTTGGTCCATAATATAGGTCGTTTGACTTTTTACACGTAACTTTAGGTGCTTTGACCACATAGCAAATATTAATATTTTTGTAATTTTTTTTCTGAATAAAAATATAATTTATATTTTTATTCAGAAAAAGAAAATTACAAAAATATTAATATTTGATATGTGGTCAAAACACGTAGTGTAAAAAGTCAAACGACCTATATTATGGACCGAGAGAGTATTTTATTCTAAAAGTCGGATATGTCGCGGAGCAACCACCCATCTTCTGCTTTGTTTTGCAAAAGAGCTGTCCACCACATAATCCAGCACAAGAACGGCAGTAATGTTATCTAAGTACTCAATTTAGTGTTCAATCCTTTCCTGCCGACAAGATGATTATTTAAGACTGCAATCTTATATTATTCATCCCTTTAACTCATAAAACACATATACTTCAATCGTTAAAATCTATAAAAGAGATTTGAATATTTTCTAAACCTATTCTCCCTGGGACCTGCAAAATAGTAAAACAAATATTACGAGATTGATTCTCTTTCTGACCTGTTTATGAAGCTGTCGTATTATCCGGACTGTAGTTGGGATTTGGACTATTAAATTACTGTAGTGTATATCTATGTCGTCATATATTGTATAAAACTTGGAGGGAGCTAGCTAGATTCATTCATAAATTATAGTGTTGCATTGTTTTAAAAATTGGTGATTAATTATGGTTAATATTAATAATCAATTAATCCTGTTCCGTGCAGCTGGCTGAATTTATTAAATATCTAATTATTTATTTTATCATCCGATTAACCTCTGATAAATGTAATTAAATTTCAATTAATTCTTTTTCTGTGTCAGTCATCATCGATTGAAGCCGACTCCCGCTTTTTATAAATGTTGTCTTGTATAATAAACAAGCACCATTTATTCCCAAAACATTTAAAATAGTTACCAGGTATATATGTTTTTATACGGTTTGGCTACATGTGTACAGATCTGGTCTGCAGTTTTCATGATACTGTAACATTTTCAGGGAGACCACAAGCATAATAACCCCACTGGCCAGTGGCCACTACTCGTACTTTTACTCTCGTATCAATTTATAATGTCAAGTACACTATTGCTTACTGATTACGATTATTATTTACGGCCATGCACCAGTACTTCTTAAGCTCTTAATTTATTCTGATGTTTGAATTATTCTCAAATGACTTGGCGTTTGTGATTATACCGATATTTTATTTTGAAAATAAAGTTGGGAGTGCTAATTACATTCCTGATTTCTGTAAATATCAGATTTGTTAATTAGCTGTAGTTGGCTACGACTATTTACAAAGTTAATCATCTTTCGTGTTCTGTAATTACTATGATGAGCAATCATTTTCATATTGCAAGGGTTTACTTCAAGCTTTCATCAATTAAATCACGATACACATATTATTGTAATTAGACTCGATAATCCGTGAATATAATGTAATCGATATAGTTAAACAAAGAGATCATCGGTAAATGAAGGCGTCAAGTTAGGCAGGGACTTTTAAGGGCCGGGGAGTCACGGCGCAGGGAGAATGACCATTTTGAACGGAGATTTACTTGCAAAATAACCTTACGGTTTTTCTATGAAAGATACTAAGCACTAAACTATAGATATTTGACATTAGTTTTTATTTTTTAATAATGAGACCCTCTGCATATAAAAAAATACATCAACAAAAAATGAGCGCATACGAGACAAACCAATAAACTTACTGTATGTGAATGTTATCGATAGTTACGGTAGGTGAACTTGATGCAAATACTATCATGGGAAATTGGGAAAGCCTCGAATAATCTCTTTGCGCACGAAAGGGGTATGAGATATATACTCTCTCCGTCTCTTAATACTTTTTCTGTTTGTCTTTTGACATGTTTGCCAATACACACTTTTGATCGTTAATATCTTTAGTTTCGTATTGATATTAAATATAAAAACTTCACCGTATTAAACTACTCGTGAATACGAATCCAATAAGATCACGATTATATTTTGTCTTACAGATTTAACATAAATTAGTAATTTGTCTCATTCATGAACAGTCCCGACATTACAAATAGAAAAAGAAAAAAGACACAGAGAGAGTACCATCAATCGGTAAAAAATAGTCTTTCCAGACAGTTTGTCCGTCTAATCGTTGTTTGAACACTCAAGACCAGGGTTTAGTACTTCCTGCAGATAACACAGTACTAGTGTTCTTTTGTACTATGCATAATGTTTTTTTTCCTGATAATATTTTTATTTACATTAATTATCTTTGTTAATAAACAGAACACCTCGAACATCTGAATTATGTAATTCGAAAGTACCAGAATTTGATTTTTATTATGTAATTATGGTTGTTTAATAATAATTATTATTATACAATTAAAAAATATTTATTTTGTAACGTAACAATTAACCTACCAACCAACAGACTGGACCCCTGCACTACGGCGCCAAGAGAATGCAAATGTTTTTGTCCAGAATGTCCTCTACTCTCTTGTCTTTGTGCCATCAACTATTTACCTTCTAAACTTTATATAACGTTTCAATGTGCATAGCATCAAACTACAGTTATCTGAGCACGATGGGAATATGGGATAGCCTACGTGATGAGTTTATCCTCTATTGCCCCGGAAGACCCAGATTCGACTCCGACTCATCCGAAAAATAATAAAAACAGACAAAAAAACTACAGTTATCTTATTCAGTGTCACGGGAGCTACGTACATACTCTACAAATTCACTTGACACTCACTTTAACAAATTAATGCGATGCTTGATGTATAAAAGCTGAATTGTAGAAAGGCAGTAAAAAGTCACTGCAAACGGAATCTCTTATAAATTAGGATCCACCTTGATATATTATTACTATTAACTAATTCTGTGAGTGTGTTTTCAGATTATGATGGGAATGTAAAAAGGTGATGACATTTCCATGCATGCACGTCAAAAAGTTACTCGCGGTAAAAAATGTTGAACACTATTGCTGAATGCTTGCAGGAGAAAGCCAGGGAGGAAAGGAGTGATTAAAAAGGAAGACAAAAAGCCAACGACCACGACAAATCTGCACGTGAAAAAACTTTGTATCTTGCCTTGATTCTCTTCCCGTTGCTGGTCCAGCTTTTCAATGCATGTACAGTATTAGATATGTATGTACCACGAAAATCATATGAAACTTTAGACTTAGTAGGTAATTTATATTATACAATTAAAACCAACACATTATGGCGCCGTTTGGGTGAGTTTAAAATAAGTGTTTCTTGCTTAAAATAAATAAGTGGAGTAGAAGTTAGAAGCAAGATAAGACTAATAAGTGATTAAAGTGTTTGGGAAACAAGTAGAAGTCCAGAAACAAAAGCTAGCATTCCTAGCGTTTTATAAGTGCTTCTTGACTTATTACACAAACGGCTCGAACAAGTGCTCCTAATTTATAATTCAGAAGCTGGACTTATAAGTGACAGCCAAACACCCACTATATCTTCTGATCGTCCAGCCTGAATTCCTAAATAAGTTAAAATTTTAATTTGAGAATATATTTTAATTATGATAATTGAGATAATTAATCTTATTTTTGGTAGAAAAAATAATTTTGGAAGGTTTTTTGTCCGAGATAATAGAATTTGATGTAAATTAGATTTTAAATATTTGTGATGCCCGTAAATCTAGTTATTTGTATAGGAGTTTTATGTATTGAAAAAATTAGAGAGTTGCGTGTGAGAGACGCCGAGGAGGACTTACGGTTTAATTAACACCAGTAATCTAAAATTAACATATTATATATAGGGTCTTAGTCGGTCGTATGTCAGAATTAAAAAACGCAGGACGTATGTTATATATTATTTTGAGCAGAAAATAATACGTCAATTAAAAAATATATGGTGTTCGACTGTCAGGGACCATTACCTTCAATATACTTATATAAAGGAGAAGCGAGGGGTGTGTAGGTGGCGCCTCTCACATCGCTCCGTTCTATTTTTCTAATTTTCTGGAATTTTCGGAAGAAAAATATCAAAAATTAGAACTATCTTTTTCAGTTTCGGATATATTAGAAGCAAGTTTCACAATCTGATTTTGTTTCAAATTATTTATGGAATATAGTATCTTTAAAGTTTTAATCTTATTTTGTTTTTATATAAAGGAGAAGCGATAGAACTACCTTTTTTAGTTTCGGATATATTAGAAGCAAGTTTCTTGAAATTTTTAATCTGATTTTGTTTCTATGTAAAGGAGAAGCGATGGGCGTGTAGGTGGCGCCTCTCACATCGCTCTGTTATATTTTTCTAATTTTCTGGAATTTTTGGATGAAAAATATCAAAAATTAGAACTACCTTTTTTAGTAATTTTCTGGAATTTTCGGAAGAAAAATATCAAAAATTAGAACTACCTTTTTTTAGTTTCGGATATATTAGAAGCAAGTTTCACAATCTGATTTTGTTTCAAATTATTTATGAAATATAGTATCTTGAAAATTTTAATCTGATTTTGTTTTTATATAAAGGAGAAGCGATATAACTACCTTTTTTAGTTTCAGATATATTAGAAGCAAGTTTCTTGAAATTTTTAATCTGATTTTGTTTCTATGTAAAGGAGAAGCGATGGGCGTGTAGGTGGCGCCTCTCACATCGCTCTGTTATATTTTTCTAATTTTCTGGAATTTTCGGATGAAAAATATCAAAAATTAGATTTACCTTTTTTAGTTCGGATATATTAGAAGCAAGTTTCAGAATCTGATTTTGTTTCAGATTATTTATGGAATATAGCAGCTTGAAAGTTTTAATCTGATTTTGTTTCAGATTATTTAATTATGGGAAAGAGTAGCAAACAAGTCTCTCTGCACCTATAAATACCCCTATAAGTTGTAGGATTTTGGATCATCTAAATACAATCTACTCTCTCTCAATACCACAATCCTACCTCTTTCTGATGATAGTTCTCATACTCGATTTCTAACTCGGTGGTGCCGTTCTTATATGATAAGTGAAGGTTGTTTATACAATATTAAAAAATACTCCCTCCGTCCCTATTTATCTGTCCACTTTGGAAGTAAAAATTTGTCCCTATTTATCTGTCCATTTATACTTTCAAAACTAACTTAATGATAGTTTTTCAAATATATCTTCATAATTTCAATTTTCAAGGCTTGACTTATTTAAAACTTGGTTGAATTCATGTTTTCAAGACATAAAGTAGGGGTATTCCACCATCTTCAAGATATTAATTAGAGGTATTTAATGAAAAAGTTTATACAATCAATTATTCCTTGGTATGCGTTTTTTTTCCAAAATGGACAAATAAAAAGGGACGGAGGGAGTATAAAGGTTGTTGCAAGTAAAGAACCGCTAGGTGGGAGTCGACAAATCCAAACACGGGAGAAGAATATAGTCTTGACATGGTATTGATGGATGATATTAAGAAATTAACTATTAGTGATGTATGTTTGTTGATTATTCTTTTATAATATTTGTTTTGTTCATCGGACATGTTTGTTGTTAATTTTTATATGATTTGCTTTGTATATAAAAAAATATTATTCATGCATTATCTGTTTGCTCCGTTCAAGTAACTTTTAACTGAAGGCCGTTTAAGGCTGTTGCAAGCAAGGATAGTTATATAGACCGCTATCTCACGGATTTAAGTTAGATGTTTTTGTGCACAATTAATCCAAAAAAATTGGTGGAAGGTGACAATGTAAGAACATGATTACTTTAAAAAAAAAACACATATAAAATTAAGATTTGTTGTGCTTTAAATTGTTAATTACATGTAGAAAGTTATTTTCATTTTTTCACCATGAATTATAGACCAAATTTTGCAATTTTATACATTACTATTGGTATTACATCAAGATTTTTATAATATAAAATTTATTTTATCATACAAATATTAATTTTTAATCATTAATATATTTTTTTTATAGACAGCCACAAAATTATTGTATTCTGCAAATATTAATAATGAATTATTAATATAATTTTTATAGACCGCCGCAACGCGCGGCTTCTCAACTAGTTATATATAAGCGGGGAACCAGGACCCTTATAAATAAGCGATTAGGCACTTCAATTTTTGATCCGCAATTTCAGGTCTTTGATCATCTAAAAAAATTGTTATTTCAAAATTTTAATAACTAAAAATATATAATCAAATTTTGAGTTCAAATATATAATAAACAATATAATATTATTTATAAACCAAATCAAACATATCAAATTTATCTTGTACGCAGAGACCGGTCTAGGTATCTGTCAAAAATAAAAGAGAGACCGGTCTAAGTATTTGTTATTCTGCAACTAAAATAATTAAATACATGTGTTCAAATTTAAAGCGCTGTGTAGTATAAAATAAAAGGAGCAGGTGAGCAGACAAATTCTTTGCAAACGATAAACAAAGCTTTTAATATTCGTGATTCTTCAGTTTTTGTTTGCAAGTCATACATATATATTACGGAATATGTGGTTGGACAAGTAGCAAAGGACATGAAATTCTTCTCGAGTTGTGATACTCCCTCTGTCCCAGTCAATTGTATACGTTTCTTTTTCACTGCTCGACATGTTTTTTAAGGCTCTTATAAAACATAGTTCCACAACTTATTTTTAATATTTTCTTTTTTTGTATAAAAATATAAATGTTATACTTTTATACAAAAAGAGAAAATCTTAAAAATAATTTACAGAACTATACTATATTAAAGCATTAAAGTCCGTGCCGCGCCCCCGTCCCCCAATGTATACTATTGACTGGGACGGAGGGAGTCCAAGTAAACAATTTTCAAAGTCAATCATGATCAGTTGTTTCATACGGAGTGCATCTGCACCAAATTCTATAAGTATTATTTTTACGAGTTGTTAGCAAAATTGCAAACCAGTATGAATCGTAATAAGAAATCAGGTTACGGTACAAGATTAAGATATAATTTTTGATTTGTTTATAATTTTTGATATGATGTATTTGATTGAATTTAGAATAAATATATTTAGTTTAAAATATTTTATATTATTAATTAAATTAAATAATTATGTCATATAAAAGTTTAAAATACTTTTATTAGTAATAATATTTAATGTGTATATAAATATTTTTAATCATTATATATGTTTTTTGAAAAAAGTTAAAAGATAATATTAATGATGATACTATGTTCCAAGTTCTCATACCCGTAATTCCTATATTTCAAAATCTCATGTCTTGAGATTTTGATGTTTTGATGTACCAGTAGGAGAAGAGAAAAAGAGTTTAATGAAATATGAGACATAAATCTAGTGATTTCATTATCATACCTGATTTTTAATACCCCAACGAGATGACCTCTTAAATATTAAATTCATAATTTTATAAATTTTTGGATATAAATATCAAAGAGGTATTTTATATTTATTAAATGACCAAAAGAAATGAGGAATTATTTCAAAATTAAGTAAAAAATTTTGTATTTTTCGCCATAATAAGTACTTACTTTTTTGAAAAATAAATTTAGCCAAAGAACTCTATAATCCTGTCTCTTGTAACAAAGCTGCAGAATTGCTCCTTAACCTATATAGTGTTTCGTCTAAAGCATTGACTTGGTATGGTTGACGATTGCTGTTCTAACTTCTAAGAATCATACATCTATCATATTCATCTAGCTACTACATGAACACATAGTTGACAGTGTAGATACACACATATCATAAGGCAGTTTGAAAAATGTTTCCTTAATGTATTAAACAAAACAGCTGGGAGAGTAAGGAGGAACATTCTTAAGTTTAATACGTTCATCATGAATAGTCACTGCAACTTAGAACCTCCAAACACATTATGACCTCCTTGCGAAGAGTTCATTTTTTGATGTTCGAAAGAAGCTAATCCAGCCCCCTGTTGCTGTTGATCTCGATGCGAAAATCCACCTCCCACATTTCGAACCATTCCTCCCCCAACTCCAAGAAAATCCAGTGTCAGTCTATCCGACCCTCCCATAGAAAAATTCCGGTTCATATTCGATCCCTCGTCCATGTTCCCGTAATTAGTAACACCAAGTTGATGTTGTTGTTGTTGCTGCTGCTGTTGTTCTAATCTCACTCCACCGAACATCGAAGATGAAGGGTTGCTGTGTGAGAGAGAATTCATTAGTCCTTGAAGCTGACTGCTTTCGATGTGCTCACTGTTTACACTGAAGCTTCTCGCAAATTTATTAGCACCGTTCATAGAAGAGTTGCCGCTTCCAAGGCCTTTTAATATAGTGGCACTCGTGTTGCTTGTGGTTGAGCCCATTTGAGCCGCTTTTTGAAGCAATGCAGTAGCTGACATATGCGGCGAAGCTTGGCCTTCGTGGTGGTTGCTATAAAGAGAAGAGAGTCCCGGATTATTACCGCCACCCGAAAAAATATTTGATCCTTGGCCTCCACTAGCATTGTTAAACGGATGTTCGGGCATCAAGTAGCTCGAAGAGGACATATTGTTGCTGGCATTCTGATCACTATCATTCATACTATTCGTCGTATTACTACTCGAATAGAAGCTGAGATTAGCATTCGTGTGAAGGTCAGGAAGCTGCATTAGCCCGTGATGAAACGGCTTGTTTTGCAGTTCCTGATATCCTTGGTTCGAATTATCTTGCGGCATGTAAAAAGGAGACGAAGAAATGGATTGCGGAGGCTGCTGAGCTGCGAATAGAGGAGAATTCGGATTGTTGGACGAAGGAATCAGCTGCTCCAGTTTGGCCGTAGCTGTAGCCCCAGCAGTGCCAAGCCGTAACATACTATTTGACGAAATCTGGGTACTAACCTGAGATAAATTCATAGTCATGTGATTGTTTCCGAATAGATGGCTCCCAATTGAGCTGAGTCCAGGAGGGTGCCTCGCAGTTTCTTGCGCCAACGCGTCGCAGAAGGCTCTGTGTGTGATGAAACTGTCACGCCTGCGTATAATTAAATAATTGTTGTTATAAAATATTATTTATTCATTTATATATATCGCACACCGCATATCTTTACGAAAGTACAGACAGACAAAGATGTAGATGAATGAGATTGCATGATACATGTCTCTTGTCTCGTTGAAATAATTGATCAAAACTGAGAATGTCTGTGAACTTAACCTCTTGTCCATAGCTCCGAAATGAATGCACACTTATTTGTCTGTACGAATCTTATTATCAATACAATGCATGTAGCACTACTCATAAACTATCTACGTACGCATTTTTTAAAAATACTGAACAACTGTTCTCATTGTTCCTACAATATTAACCGAGTCCGACCCATACATGTACAACCAGAAATACCAGAAACCGAATTCCTTGACTGCCCGGAGAATATTTCCCAAAAAATGAAACTTCACTGTTAACCTGAACAACTTTTTAACTTGACAAATTAACATTATTAATAATAACAATGATTACTGGTCCAAGAGGTTAAAAAGCTATAAAGTACATAAACTCCAGGGTCCCATTATACTAACCCATTTCATCACAAGAAGAGAAAACCTGCAAGAGCATAGCCTGAGACTACATGCAGCCAAGCCATAAGAGAACAAATTCTTGCCAGCCAATTCATGAAATGTATAGATTTAAGTATATGCATCACGTGAACACCTAAAGATGTAAATTTATAATACAGTGTATCATAAGGGCGAGGTTCCCCATGCTACATAGCTAGTAGTATCATTGTCGATTAGCTTGTTATTATTGTCATCCTGCCATTCTCTTGTCTGCAATTTTTTTTCATGAGATGTGTATATTTTTGAAGGCCTCCACGAATCTCACGTGGAATCAGTTGCTGTGTCACTATTCGCAGAAACATGCAACTGTATCTGTACTTATTACTTAACAATTACGAGCAGCTTAATTAGCTAGATCCAAATCTAGTGATCAATAAAAATTAACGAGAAATTTGCAAGAATACCCATATTTTCAAATTTATTTTCAAAAATACAGTCGAAGCTGCAACTGAGATTGCAACACACAGTTGATTTTCGATCGTATTTTTGAAAATAATTTCTGCAACTCGAGTATTTCTAAAAACGGGACGAAATTAATTACCTTGAGAAGAGAGTGCCGCAGTCGCATCTATACTCCCTTGTTCCGCAGGTCTTAGAATGGGCTTTCCAATCGGACTGAACCGCGTATTTCTTGGAGCATTTCTCGCACTTGTACTTCTTCTCGCCGTGTTTACGAGAGTAGTGTTTCTTGATCCCGGTGAGGTCTCCGAGAGCTCTCGAATGCTCATGGTGGACGCAGGTAGGCTCGGGACAAAGATAGACCTTTCGCTTCACTTCTTTCGTGGATTTCTGCTTGAGCTTCCACGGAAGGTTGTGTCCTCTTCGATGGAGTTGTAAGTTTTGCTCCCTTTGGAACCCTTTGTTGCATACCTCGCAAATGAATCGGTTTGTTGCCATTAGTGTCTTGGGCGATAGTGCTATTACCTCCGCATCTGGATCTGATGACAAAAGGCCAAACCATGAATTTTAATAAAAACAAAAACGAAAAAAACATTAGGTCACAACAAGCTCGAGATTATAATATTTGGTACTAAAACAAAATTATACATCCATGTCAATTCAAGGATGAGTACTCTTGGAGAAAAAAACACGAATGAAGCGTGTGATATTAGGGTTATGACGAAAACATCTTCTATATATTTGGGGTTTCTATCAGCTATTCTCTTATTAAGATACATACACAGACGAAAATAATAAAAATCATGAGTAGGAAAGTGCATAGAGTAACTGGAATATTATATAGGTACTTGCTTGGAGTTCCCGGAAGGTTTCTCTTTTTCTTCTGTGTGGCTGCTGCGGCAGTTGGAGTAGTTGAAGAGGCGGGCATGGAGGAGAAGTGTTGCTGTTGTTGCTGTTCTTGTTGTCTTGCTTGGTTTTGATCTTCTTGAGATCTTGTTCCGAAGAAGAGTGGATTGGATGAGGAAGGGGCGGCCATCAGTTAAGCTCACCTTCTTCTTCTCTTTCTCCTCCTCCTTTTGTATAATCCAATTCAACGAGTTAACAAACAACAACAATAATAACAATATTCAATCAAATCATCATATATGAACTTATGCAAGCTATGTAAATCATTTCTTGAAAAAAGGAATATCTATCAAATGAAGTGCTGAATACCTCAAGTACTGAGAACTAAGCTAGGAAGCAGTGAATGTGAAGGCAGAGAGAAAGATATATTATGTTTCAAATGATTGGACAGCTAAAATCTGAACAAGGAGGGAAGAAGAGAAGAAAACAATCAGTCCATAGACAAAGATATATCAACGACCTAGCTATTAAATTTGCCCCTCTTGATTCTCTCTGCCCTCGCTACCTTTCTACTTTATTAGTTTACTGTTAGCCCTACAAATTATAAATTCAATTATTCCGTACTTCGGGTGTTTTAAAAATTCTTAATTAATCTCTTAATATATTAATTTTTTTAATATACAGATTATATTCTGATTTTAAATAAAAAAATTTGATTTATTCAAAAAATCTCTTATAAATTCTTCATAAATCCAGAATCAGTAAATCAATCTAATTCTGATTCTCAAATTTATATAATGATGCTTGCTTCAATTATTTGCGGCCATCTATATATTACACTGCTCAAAATATAAATTTGTAGTACTATGATTTTTTCCGGTGAAAAATCTCCTTATACAGTGTTTGTGATTCTCTCTAATCATATCGCGGTTCAGAGCTTTTTGGATTGTAATAATTTGAATATGTGATATAAAAATTGGTCGGAATTATGAAAATAAGGAGGATGCGGGGTCCGTAGTCGCTGTCCATGCAGCTCACAAGCGGATTCAGAATGAGTCGTGATTTGTGTTGTGGGGCCACTGGGGCCCGCTCGTCTTGTAGGCCTCTCGCTGCGATATATATAAATGTCTCGCTCAACTTAATTAGCTTTTCAGCAAGTATCTTCTCGATTTGTATCCAGACAAACCACCCTCCCGTCACTCTCTTTTTCTATCCTTGCCCTGACCCTGACATGGCTCCCCTTCCAATTTTATATTCCCGTTCCGTTGAATTGTATATATATTTGGGATTGATAATTTGGAACGTATTTTAGAATTTTTATAAATTATAATTTCATAAATTATATGATTTTGTTAAATAAAAGTTCGATATTGGAATTTTTATTCTGAAATAAAATTTTAAAAAAATAAATTATGAAATTATATTTTATAAAGTACTTAAAATGTGAACAAGTATATAAAAATGGATGGAACGGGAACATATCTGTTTACTCCCTGATTTTAAATATGTTTTTGATGTGTGACAAATGATTGTTATAATATATTTATTCTAACCAATAATTATATTATATTATTTGTCAGTTATTCGACCCATCTTCTTGTACAGAAAGCTCATGCAGAGTGTTTAATTTATAACAAATCTTTCGTAATCTAGCTTTTAGGTTACTAGTACTAATTATGTTTTATTTAACAGATCTTTGATAACCTAACTTCTCGGTTACTACTCATCAATACCTGCTGATGGCCGTAGGGATGTCAATTTTGGTCCGTAGCCTTCATGGAGAGGTAGTTTTGTTTTTTGGTGTCGTGTCCTTTTTTTCAGTGTGTCCATCTTCCTATTTATACTGGTCAAGGTGGCAGCTTAGAGGGTGCGTTGGCTAGTCTATTGTCTAGGGGGATGAGTGGGAGAAGCTATCTCGTACACGTGGAGATTAGTCCAGATTTTTAGGGGTGACAGGGTGTGGGGGTTGTCTCCACGTGTCCGGCTGTTTAGGATTAACAAGCAGGAAGGGTGACAGGGTGTGGGGATTGTTGCCACGTGTCCAGCTGATTAGGATTAATAAGCAGGATGCTTACAAGCAGCTGGGTCACCTGCTTTGGTATAGCCTACGGCTGTTTGATGTCGTTAAGGGGCGGGTTTCGCTTGAGACCCTGCGGCCTTGCGGATTTCGCGGGGCTCTAAGCTTCGGTCTAAAAGCCTACGTTCTTGCGGGTCATCAGATGCCCCTCGGATGTGGAAACGCCTCTTCAGGGGCTTGAAAACATCCGAAACATGTGTAAATTTAAGCAGCTCGATTTTTTAGAGGTAGCTTTGAATTTAAATTGGGGAGTGGAAACGGCGGTTTCCTCTGGGAGTAGTGGGGGGACCCACTAGCAGTTATGATGATTAAGGGAGAGTTTGTGAAAAGGCGTGCCTATTATTTAGGCTTGGAGTGTGTTTACCGTATATAAGCGTGCATATGCGTTTTGTTTCTCCTTTCTTTATTTTCAATTTCAATAGTGTTTCTAGTTCGAAAGAAAAGCAGGAGGGGTGAGAAGGGTTTTTATCCGCCGTTTCTTATTATCGACATTTTCCAGTCAGGTAAATTTTCTTATTTCCTTGTTCGAATAATCTGTGGGGATGAATTTTATGGCTTTGTTTGTTTCTTCTTTGGTCGATTGGTGTATTACGATAGTTTAGTTTTCTTGATATATATGCTTCTTTTTTGTTTGTAAGATTATCATTGTGGTTTAGGGTCTATCTTGATTATTACTTGTCGTTTTGGGGAAGTGGAGTTTGGGGCAGACAGTCAGACGCCATTGATAATTGAGAGTATGGTTGGTTAAGGATGTTTGGGTGAGAGAGAAATTCTGGTAGTTTGAGAGTTGCTAAGGTTTGGGGGGAGAGGATTAAAAGGTTGTAGAGATCTCATAAGGGTCCGTGTTGAAAATGTGTCTTCGGAGACTTTATTTGTTTATCGTCTCTACATATGTGTGTCTTTTCTTTTAAAAGGGGGGTGAGGGGCTATGATAGGCCTTAGTACTAACTGTCCTTTAATATTGTTTGACAGAGATGGGTAAACGGAGAGTCCAAGGCGGGTCGAGAGAAGATGAGGACCTCTCAGATTCTCAGAACCGATTTTTGTCCGATTCCCCGAGCTCTGAGGGTAGTTCTAGTAAAGGGGGCGAAGAAAGTGAGGAGGGGGTTTTTACTTCCAAGAGGGTGGTTTCGTCTGTAAGGGGCTCTAGGAAAGAGGGTTCAGCTTCTGAAGGGGATTCAACTGTGCTGTTGTCTGTGAGGATGGCCAGGAGAAAGGTTCCAGTCGCCCAGAAGGTCGATTCAAAGGGTAAAAAGCCTGATAAGGTTAGAGGGGAGGGGAAAGGGAAGAGAACCCAGGCGAGTAGTGACGTCAAAAAAGGGGGTAAGAGTACAGGGGGGCGGCGTGGTATGCCACAGAGAAGGAAAGAGTTGGTAATCCCGACTCGTAGTTGCTTAGGGACGGCTAAGGGATGGCTGGACACCCCTGAGAAATTTGTGATGACGCCTCCGGACGCCCGTAGAGATGATTATTTTAGGACCTACGGCGAAGCGTGTTTTCATAGGTCTGAGGGGGCCGTTATATCTGACGCCGTTTTAAGTAGCCAACTGAAAGAGTTAGAATATATTAATATGCCCTGTTCGTTTAAGCCGGAGAATTTGGAGGCCGTAAGGCAAGCTTTTCAAATTCCGGAAGAGTACGAGGTGAGGATGCCTAGGGAGGGGGAAATGGTGTATCATAGAGGGGATGATTTGTGGGTTGGGATTCCGCTGGAGCACTTTCGTGCAGGCCTCAGACTACCTATGCATCGGTTTATGCATACTTTACTTACCGAGATGAGACTGGGTTTAGGGCAGTTGGGACCGAATTCTATTCGGAAAATATGTGCTTTCATAGCCCGTTGTACAGACTTGGGTTTAGAACCTACATTAAAGTTGTTTTGGGCTCTCCATCAGTTACAAGCTTCTAGGGGGCTTGAACCATTGTTCGAGTTGCATTGGAGAGGGAGGTCCTTCGGGGGAGTTTTGGTGGAAGGCCCTTCAAGTAACAAAGGATGGCACCCTGAATTTTTAATGTTTCGAGGAGGTGATTTAGGGTATTTACCGTGGTATGGGAGGCCTGACGGGGCCGGAGCCACGGTTGCCGTGAAAAAACGTGAGGAAATAGAAGAGCACGAAGAGGCAAGTGCCCAGTGGTTTGTGGGGAAGGAGTTAAAGGGGTTGTGGAACGAAGCTCATTTCAGGAATACCACCTTTTTATACAATCATAACTGTAAGAGTTAGTCTTAAATTGGGGTTATTTATGTTGTCTTTGTCGTATTTGTTGTTGTGTTAACCACTCGCTTTTCAATGAAAGGGGGTGAACTTACTCATATTTTTTCTTTTTTTGTAGTGTTGTTGAAGGATCTTCCCATGTCGGGTGTTGACAAATTTAGGGCCTTGCAGCTGGCCAGGTCTCGAGCCGTTTCCAAGAAAAAGAGTGATGTTGAAGCCGGAGGGTCTGCCTCACCTTCGTTGAGTTCCGCAAGAGGAGGGGGGGCCGAAGGCTCCGCTCACTTGGAAGTGGCATCGGCTCGTCGGGTCCCGAAGAGGGCTAAGGAGGATGCGGGTGAAGACAAGGAGAAGAAGAAGGCCAAGATGGTGGAAGAGTCCGCAGGGAAAGGAGTTGGAGACCCGTTGGAAGAGAAAAAGGAGACGATCCCGGAGGAGATTGTGAGAACAAGGGGAATCCCTACTGAGATCGGGGGCTTTGTTTCCTCTGGTTCAGGGCTGGCCCCTCAAAGCCTTATCCCTTCGGCTGCTGGTGCCGTAGGGTATTCCCTTACCCAGTTTCAAGCCGGAAGGGGTTGGCTTGGGAGCCCTTCGAAGGGGGCAGCTCCGCTGGATGCTTTGAACATTTTCACCCTGTCTCCTGATAAGGAGGTGATGGCCACAGAAGATGATGATAGGCTGATGGAGGCCACCCGGGAAGCCCTTGGTCAGGTAAACGTGGACTTCCATTTTTGTCATATTTAGTTAATTGAATTTGTTTTGTAATGTTTGTCTTTGTTGTTATTGTCAGTTGGGGACCAGAGTAATGAGGCTGATCGACAGAATGGGGTGGAATGTCCGTCAGGCCAAGACCGATCGTTTGGATTGTGACAAAGAACGAACCGAGAAGGAGAAAGTCTCGAAAGGGCTGGTCGAAATTAAGAGGGAAGTGGAGAGGTTGCAAGAGGAAATAAGGAAGGGGAAAGAAACCTTGCGGCAACGTGATCTCGATCTGTCTAAGGCAAAAGAGGACGTGGAGGTGGAGCAGGGGATCGCCGAAAGCATGCGTCTGGAATTGGATAGAATCAAGGGTCTGGTGGCGACCAAGGACGAAGAACTTGTGAAGAAGAATGAGGAGTTGGAGAGGGTTAACAAGACCTTGGAGACGGTGGAAAGGGAGGCGGTCATAACTTATCAAGATAGTGTTGACAAGTACAAGCAATCTCAGGAATTTAAGGACGAAGTGGATGCGGCTGCGGGTTCCTTTCACGCCGAAGGCTATCAGGATTGTTTGAATTTTGTGGGGGCTGGGAACGTAGTCAATTTGGAACTTCATTCTGTGGATAGGTTCTTGGCTACTTTCTTAGGAGATCCTTCGGTCAATCCACAGAACGAGAATCTGGGGGTGGAGAACGTGGAGATTGAGCGAGTGGAGATAGAAGGGGTTGTGGTTGACTTCGGGGCGCAGCGTAATCCGGAAGGTGTGATAGGGGTGGAGGATCTAGAGAACCCAGAAGTTAACGGAAATCCTGTAGGCGGTGGAGGTCTTGTTGCGAACCCTGAAGCGGGGCTGGTTGGGGAGAACCCGATGATCGGAGAGGGGAACCCTGCGGCTAACGTCGGGGCCGTGGGCGCTTCTGTTGCTGGGGGAAACCCCGTAGACGCGGTCAGCCAGGCCAACCCTGAAGACGGGGCATGATCGGGATCGGGATATGTTGTCTTCAACTTTATTACTTTTGTTAAATTATTTTGCTGAATTTAGATCCTTTAAAGCCGAAGTCGTTTATTCGGTGTGACTCTGAATGTAATTTATTTAGGATGTTTGTGGGATAACTATCACGCGTGTTAACTTGTTTTTAACGTCGTTATTTAGACTTTTCTTTATTTACCTCGTTCTGCCGGAAAGATGGCGTAGGCCAACCAAAGGTCTTCAGCTTTTGGTCTTTTGAGGCGCATTTAACAGGTCTCATTAAATATGGCCGTTTCCCAGGCATTGGGAATTTGGAAAGACCATGTCTTGGGAAGTGGGGTTTTTGACTCAGCTTTTATGAACAGTTATTATTAATAGGAGAAAGCTAACAAGTGATTCTCACTTCTCTTATTTTCTCTTTTGAACTTCAGTTCACTTTCTCTGTATAATCAGGTATGTTTTTTCTCTTTTTTTTTTTTGCGTTCCTGTAGTAGTTTCAAATTTTTAGTACATGTCTTTATATGTCTTTTGCATCATGTATAATCATGGTTGGATCTAATTTGCTTTCGTTTTATATATTCGTAAACAACGAATTACGTGCATTTGTGTATTCATCTGGCTTAAACTTATTCGAATAGACGTTTTCGGCCTATTGTGACGGTGAGGTTTAGTATGGATGATCACCGTCCTAGCATGGGTTTCTGGATTTGGGGGGATCTCACGATTAATTTTTCGGGTATCGTTTGTTTGTCTTGGAATCCAGTATTGCCGAAATGGAATATTTGAACATGTCATATCAGTTAGACGCCAAATCTTCATTGTTTCCTTCTTTTATTTCAGATCTCATGGCTAGCTCTTCAAGTAACAAGAAGTCGGTGGCGAAGCATCCAGACAGGGCCGAGGCCGAGGCGATAGTGTCGCAATTGGTATCGGAAACTCCTGACAGTGTGTTAAAGATTGTCAAAGAGCTGTTATGCAAGGATCTAGTGGAAAAGCTGGCTGTGAAGAAGGAAGTAATTCGTAAGCAGCGTGAGCATTTGGTTGATCTGGAGGTGCGCTTCGAGGAGTTGGAAGAAGCGGTTCATCAGGCTTGGGAGGAGAATGACAGCATCCGTAGGGATTTGGACATGCATCCTGAATTGGTTTAATTACCTGTTTCATTTATTCAAGATTTATTTATGTATGATTTCGAACAAGAACTTATATTTGATGTGATTTGCTGCGGGGTTGAACGTATTACCCCGATGGTTTGACATGAATAATTTTTGTTGGATAATTGGATTATGTTATTCATAAATATGTTTGTCTGTGGAAACTTGTTATTGCCCCTGGTGTCTTGGGGGATATTTACGTCAATCTATGGGGTCATTTTTCCTTGTGGTTTACAGATTTTGTTTTATAATGATAGGGAAGCGTTCTAATTTTCCAATCATATTTTAGACTTCAATCATGCTCAACAGGCTACATATTTCAATCTAGGGATTATTATATATATATTTTTTTTTTTTTTTTAAACGCAGTTGAGGGTGATAGTGAGTTTGTTTCAATAATCTACAAGATTGTGACCTATAGTGCAACTTTTTGGGTTGTCCGTAGCCGTAGCCCTTAGGCTACTTATGTTGGCGTAGGATGATTGTATGTCCGTAGCCGTAGCCCTTAGGTTACCTATGTTGGCGTAGGATGATTGTTTGTCCGTAGCCGTAGCCCTTAGGCTACTTATGTCGGCGTAGGATGATTGTTTGTCCGTAGCCGTAGCCCTTAGGCTACTTATGTTGGCGTAGGATGATTGTTTGTCCGTAGCCGTAGCCCTTAGGCTACTTATGTTGGCGTAGGATGATTGTTTGTCCGTAGCCGTAGCCCTTAGGCTACTTATGTTGGCGTAGGATGATTGTTTGTCCGTAGCCGTAGCCCTTAGGCTACTTATGTTGGCGTAGGATGATTGTTTGTCCGTAGCCGTAGCCCTTAGGCTACTTATGTTGGCGTAGGATGATTGTTTGTCCGTAGCCGTAGCCCTTAGGCTACTTATGTTGGCGTAGGATGATTGTTTGTCATTTATAAAAGAGATATATAAAGAGATGAGAAATTTCATAAACATAAGAGCTAATTAACATGTTTACAAGCTCTAGAAGAAAAACAAAACGGTCTTGGAGCCGCCTTAAGGGTTGGCCTTCGCTGGGGTAGGAGTCTTATGGGAAAAAGCGTTTGAGGTGGATGGCATGCCAGGTGTTAGGTATGGGTGTACCATCAAGGTGCGTTAAGTGGTAAGAACCAGGTCGAGTGCTGTGATGTACCAAGTAAGGACCCTCCCAGGATGGGTCGAGCTTCCTGGTGTGAGTAGGGTCGGAGGCGGCCGAGGATCGAAGTACTTGATCCCCCGGCTTGAAACTTCTTGGGTTGATTTTTCCAAAGTACTTGGCTGTTTTTTGCTTGTATTGAGCCATTCGAATGACCGCATTTTCTCGGGTTTCTTCCAAAAGATCAAGGTTGGCTCGGAGGCCCATTTGGTTAGCCTCTGGTTCATAGGATCGTACTCGGAGGGAGGGTTGTCCTAATTCTACAGGGATTAAGGCCTCGGTCCCGTAAGTAAGTCGGAAGGGGCTTTCGCCTGTGGGTTTTCGAACATCGGTCCTGTAGGCCCAAAGTATGTTCGGTAGCTCTTCTGCCCATGAATTCTTGCTGTCTTCCAAGTTCTTTTTCAGGCTTCTCAAGAGACTGCGGTTGGTCACCTCGACTTGTCCGTTAGATTGGGGGTAAGCCACAGAGGACTTCTTGTGATGTATGTTATAAGAGGTGAGATATTCTTCAAACCCGGCATCTGTGAACTGCTTTCCGTTGTCAGAGATGAGAACCCGAGGGATCCCGAACCGAGTCAGAATCATGTCATGGAAAAACTTCTGACAAACGGAGGCGGTAATATGAGCCACCGCTTTTGCTTCTACCCACTTAGTCATGTAGTCAACCGCCACTATAATGAATCGGAGGGATCCTCGGGCCTTCGGAAAGGGCCCCATGATATCGATGCCCCAGGTGTCAAAGGGGATTGGAGACAATATGGAAGAAGGCAAGACCGGGGGTTGTCTTGGTATCGGGGAATGGAACTGACATTTGAGGCACCTCTTCGCATACTCGAGGCAGTCTTGCCGTAAGGTAGGCCAATAATAGCCGTATCGTAAGACTTTATGAGCTAGAGCCTCTCCCGAAGAGTGACTGCCACAAATCCCCTCGTGAACCTCTAACATGCAGTATTCGGCTTCCGGAATGTCTACACACTTAAGGAGTGGCGACGTGAAGGACCTTCGGTATAATTCCCCATCAACAAGAGTGTAGTGGGCAGCCTTTGTTCTAAGAGATCTTGCGGCGCTACGGTCTTCCGGGGAGATATCCGAAAGGAGATAGAGGCGTAACGGAGTCATCCAATTAGGTTCGTGGTTGGCTATGGAAAAGGAACCAAGTTCTTCCGAAGGGAGATGAACCGAAGGTGTGATTAACGTGCTTCGGTAAATTGCCGAATCGAGGGGGGTTTCGGTCCCGGTGGCCATTTTGGCTAAGGAGTCGGCGGCAAGGTTCTCGTTCCGGGGTATCCCTTCTAAGGAGGCTATCTTGAACTTCAATAATTTTCCACGAACTTCCTCCAAATACCCGGCGAGGAGGGGTACTTTGGCTGAGAAGTTACCTAAAACTTGGTTCACAACCAGTTGAGAATCACTATATGCTTTTAAATGGACCACCTGAAGGGCTCGAGCCAAGTTCAACCCTGCCAATAAGGCCTCGTATTCTGCGCAATTACTTGTGGTTTTGAATGTAAAACTAATAGACTGTCGTACTTGGAATCCTTCAGGGCTTGTGAGAACTACTCCGGCTCCGCTATTTTCCGAGGTGGAAGAGCCATCCACAAACAAAGTCCATGGCAAGGGGATGTCTTGAAGGACCGGGGAATTGTCATCTAGATCCACTTGGCCTTCGGAGGTGTAACATTCTATTAAGAAATCTGCTAGAGCTTGCCCTTTGATGGCCGTCCGAGGGCGGAACTGGATGTTAAACTGGCTAAGCTCGATTGCCCATTTAGCCATTCGGCCTGAGAGGTCAGGTTTTCTCAAAACTGCCCGAAGGGGATAATTAGTGAGCACTTGGATGTCGTGGCTCTGAAAATATGGTCGGAGCTTGCGGCTGGTCAATAATAGAGAGTAAGCAACCTTCTCCGTAGCAGAATACCGAACTTCGGGACCTCTTAAAACATGACTCACATAGTATACCGGAAGCTGCTTCCCTTGATCTTCTCTTATCAGACAAGCGCTTACCGCTCCGCGGGCTACAGCCAGATATAGGAAAAGAGGTTCTCCTGCGACGGGTTGGGTTAAAACTGGAGGGGAAACCAAGTAGGATTTCAAGGACTCAAAGGCTTCTTGGCATTCAGGAGTCCAGTTGATGACTCCATTTTTACTTACGCCTTTCAGGGCTTCAAAGAAGGGGAGACTTTTCTCTGCTAACTTTGAAATGAAGCGTCGAAGAGATGTGAGCCGGCCATTTAGGGACTGAATTTGTTTGGTGGTAGTAGGGGGAGTCATGTTTAAAATAGCTTTGGCTTTATCAGGATTGACTTCAACTCCCTTGTGGCTAACAAAATGCCCCAGGAACTTGCCGCTGGCTACGCCAAAGGTGCATTTCAAAGGATTCAACCTTAACTTAGAAGTTCTTAAATTTTCCAACGTCTCTCTCAAATCATTCAGGTGGTTTTCCCTTTCTTTGGACTTTACGATCACGTCATCCACATACACTTCCAAATTCTTTCCTATTTGGGGAGCAAATATCTTATTCATCGCCCTTTGGTAAGTGGCACCGGCATTCATCAATCCCATCGGCACCACTCGGTAGGCATACACGGCTCGGTGTGTGATGAAAGAGGTCTTCGGCTGATCTTCCTCAGCCAATCTTATTTGATTATACCCAGAAAAAGCGTCTAGAAAACTGAACAAGGTACATCCGGCCGTAGCATCTATGAGTTGATCTATCATCGGCAGGGGGTAGTGATCCTTAGGGGTTGCTTTGTTGAGGTCCGTGTAATCAATGCACATTCTCCATTTTCCCGTGGACTTTTTTACCAAGACCACATTGGCTATCCACTCCGGAAACTGTATTTCATAGATGAATCGAGCTTTCAACAGCTTAGCAATTTCGGCTTCGACGGCTTCTTGTCTTTCGGGAGCAAAATTCCTTCTTTTTTGGATCACGGGCTTGCATTCTGGCCGGATGTGCAAATAATGTAAAGCAACTTCTTTGTCCAGTCCGGGCATATCTTCGGGGACCCAGGCGAATACATCTTCATAGCTTCTCAAGAGTTTTACGACTTCGGATCGTAGGGGCTCTCCTAGGTGAGAGCCGATGCAAATCACCCGAGAGGGATCTCCTTCCGTTAGTTGAACGGATTCAGTTGGCTCTCCAGGGAGAGCTCGAGCTATCTTGCTCCATTTGTGAGAATCATTAGTTTCAAGATATTTATCCGGAAGATCGTTAATTGTCATAACTCCTTCAGCTGCGGCCCGAAGGGTTTTGGGATTGCCCCCTGAACTGGGGCCGTCTTTTACTTCACCATAACCTTTTCTCTTCTTGGGGTTGGTCTGGGCTAGACTTATAGAGGCCGCATAACAGGATCTAGAGGCCCAATGATCCGAGACCAATTCTCCGCAGCCATTTGCCGTGGGGAACTTAACTTTCATATGGGGGGTAGAGATGATTGCCCCGAGGTAAAACAAAGTGGGGCGACCGATGATCACATTATAAGAAGAAGCAATATCCACAATGTGGTACTTGACAAGAGCGGTCACCTCTTTGGGGCATGTCCCGAAGGTGGTAGGAAGGTTAATGGTCCCTTGAATGGGTACAGCGTTATTGCCGAACCCATACAAGGGGCCCCTGTAGTCTTCAACACTCCTTTCCTCTGCTTGGCCCTCTAGAATCATCCTTCGTAATGTGTGTCGAAAAATGATATCTGCGGACGAGCCATTATCCACAAGCACCTTCCTGACATCTTGCCCGGAGATATCTAGCCGCACCGTAAGGGGTCCAGTGTGTTGTTCTCTGTTCTCAGGATAATCCTTATCGGAGAAAGAAACGACGGTGTTGGGAAACCGATAGGCCGGAGCCTCTTGGCTTAAATGTAGCACCTGCATCATACTCCCGGGGGGAGAGTCTCCCCCTACTATCATGTCTACCACGTGCCGTGGCGGGGCGTCTAATGCCAAGCGAGGAGCAGGTGCTTCGATCCGTGGATGTTGCAAATAATCTCCCAACAAATTCTTTTTGATCAAGGATTCTAGAAAATACTTCAAAGACAGGCATTGATCAGTGTGGTGTCCGACGCTGGCATGGTACTGACAGAACCTGTTTTGATCCCTCTTTTCCGCCGGGGTTCTCATGGCAGGGGGGGTTCGGAAGAAATCTTTCCTTCGGATTTCTTCTAGAATGGCCGAAGGGCTCTTGATCAAGGGCGTGAAGTTAGGTTCTTCTCGAGGAGGCCGTAGGGTCGTTCTGCGGTCTTGAGAAAGATTCCCTGGATCTTTCCTCCGAAAGTCTTCCGCAGTGTCAACCAACATGGCCTTCTGGCCGGATCCAGAAGCTTCCCCACGGGAACTAGGATAGTAAGCTCGAATTCTTTCATCGGTGGCGATGTAGGAGGAGGCAATGCTGTATGCTTCATATAGATCCGCTGGTTCTCGGTTGCATAGCTCCTTGCAACATTCCTTACACTCTTCATAGCTCATATTCCGGATGAACGAGTCCACAGCTACAGCGGGGCGTAGGTCCCGAACCTTGGAGGCAGCCACTTTAAATCTGTCCATGTAGCTGCGTAGGGTTTCACCGCGCGTCTGTTTCACATTTTCCAAAGATATTGTATGGACTGCTTGGGGGACATTGATCCGGAACTTTGCTAAGAAAACAGCCTTGAACTCATTCCATGAATGGATGCTTCGCGGCGGTAGGCATGAGAACCACGTTCGGGCATAAGACTTAAAAGTAGAGACAAACAGCCGGCAACATGTGATGTCATTATACCTATGACAAACCATCAAATTTTCATAATAACTCAAATGGTCATTGGGATCAGAAGTGCCATCATAGGATTCCAGTCCGGTAATTTTAACTCCAGGATTCACTGGCTCAATTTCCAGGGCTTCGGAAAACGGGGAGACACTTCCCACGGGGGCTGCCACAGGAGCGGCCAGTGCCCCTTCTAACCGGGCTATTCGGGCGGCCATATCTTCTGGGGCGATTATAGGTCTTTCAGGATTGTAGGGTTCGTGGTCCTGAGGAGGGGCATACCTCCACCGGCCAGGAGAACGAGATCGAGGCCTGACCGTAGGGGCTCTCCTCCTTTCAGGTTCGGGGTCTCTCTGGTATGGCCCCCTTCTGTTCGCACCCCTAGAGCGTGTTGAGTCGTGAGAACTCGGGGAACGCGAAATTTCTCGCCTAAACCTATCTTGGCTTGAGTTGGAACTTTGACGGGAATATCTCTCCGGCGTAGGAGATTCGTCACGGTAGGGGGAATAGTGGAGGGGAGGTTGGGTGTGATAAGATTCGTAAGATTCGCCAGGATAAATTGGCGGCGGGACATCACCATAACGATGGCCTGCAAATTGGGCAGCGAGTTGGTCTACTTGGTCCTGCATCTGCTGTTGTTGGGCATGTAGATAAGAAAGCTGGCTGTTATCCCATGACGGATAAGAGGAGGTGAAAGATGATTGGGATGAAGGGGAGCTGTTGGTGTCACTATTCATCATAACAATTTTTCTTCACAGTTTTAATTACTGTTATTCTTGGTGAAAGGTGAGAAGAGGTCGTTGTGGTATAGTGGTAAGCAAATGAAATAAACGATCCCCGGCGGCGGCGCCAACTGATGGCCGTAGGGATGTCAATTTTGGTCCGTAGCCTTCATGGAGAGGTAGTTTTGTTTTTTGGTGTCGTGTCCTTTTTTTCAGTGTGTCCATCTTCCTATTTATACTGGTCAAGGTGGCAGCTTAGAGGGTGCGTTGGCTAGTCTATTGTCTAGGGGGATGAGTGGGAGAAGCTATCTCGTACACGTGGAGATTAGTCCAGATTTTTAGGGGTGACAGGGTGTGGGGGTTGTCTCCACGTGTCCGGCTGTTTAGGATTAACAAGCAGGAAGGGTGACAGGGTGTGGGGATTGTTGCCACGTGTCCAGCTGATTAGGATTAATAAGCAGGATGCTTACAAGCAGCTGGGTCACCTGCTTTGGTATAGCCTACGGCTGTTTGATGTCGTTAAGGGGCGGGTTTCGCTTGAGACCCTGCGGCCTTGCGGATTTCGCGGGGCTCTAAGCTTCGGTCTAAAAGCCTACGTTCTTGCGGGTCATCACCTGCTACTGTAAAGTTTGTAATAGAAGGTAAATATTACATGCACTGCCAACAAGGTGTTTATGCGGTGGTTGAGCTCCGGCTCCTTCTTGCGGAAAAAATATTACATGTACTGTATCACATAATTACCGCCAGATAAAGATGTGTTCAAGCTGATGTATGTACAAGAATAATTATGACTTACGTACAGTCTAATATACCTCTACAACAACGGGGAATGAATCTATAATGTGCTGCTCATGTCCTCGTCGGGCAGTTTGGGTTAGATTAAAAGAAGTGACTTCTTATTTATATTAAAGAAGCGGAGTAGAAATGAGAAGTAAATAAGTTAATAAAGTGTTAGGAAAAGAAGCAGAAGCTGTGAGAGAGAAGTTAGCATTCTCAGCTTTTTAAAAATGCTTTTACTTCTTTACACAAACGGGTCAAGAAAAACAGAAGCCAGAAGCAGTTTCTGCTTCTTCTTCCCAAACAGGCTCGAATCTCAAAATGTTTGGCGGCAGGTCATATTCCTGATTATTAACTTATCAATGTATGTTTCTTTTATCTTACTTTATTTTTATAAGAACATTTATTTTAGGAAAAAAAATTAGGGAAGTTCATACCAAACATGAAATTTACCAATCAGATTATTATCGACCGCATCTTACTACGGTTGTCCATTAAAATAGTCGGAATTATCTATTATCTTTAAAATCCATCGTTTGGTGATCGATTACGGGATCACCTTTTTAACTGTTTTTTCATATCCAAGAGGGTGTTTGGCTAGATTTTTAAAATCAATTTGTGGACTTTTAAGTCAGAAATACCTTATTCGAATTGTTTGTGTAGAAATTTATTATTCAATTTTCGACTGGTAAGTCAAATTTTGAGAAATCGAAAATCTTAAGTACCTTTTTTAAGTGGCTTACTTTCATTTTTTAAATTTGGCTTTACAAAATATATAAGACCATTTTAAAAATTATTTATGATAATTTATTATTATATTAATAATTATTATACCCGTAACCCGATAAGTTGAAAACATCAAAAGAAATATTTAAACAAATAAATTGAAAATTAGTTCTCTCTTATAACCAATTTTTTATTTATAAATGATAAATATTTTTTTAAATTAAGCCAAACAATCCGGCCGAAGTATATATTTCTAGAACCATATCCACCTATATCTTTGTACTTTGTTTTGAAACGAGCAGGGTGAGCCCAAAACCCATGTGTATCACGGTGTTTCCTGTTATTACAAGTTACAACATCTAAATTCTTGATCATTATTATCAAAAAACATAAATAAGCTGAATTAGTTAACCATCACTTCAATTCTACGTACGTTTAATAAATTCATTTACATAAGTCAAATTTTATGTTGTCCTCTTAAAGGCTTAGCGTACCTGCATGTTATACATACATGCAAAATCATTAAAACACTTTCTGAAAGACAAATTTAAGGCGAGATTCTTGAAAATGACTTCACCATGTTGCACGTTACTGACATACTGTGGTGTATAATATGTATACTGTAATTTGAGTACACACACGATATGCTATATATTCAAGGAATCCTTTATCGGTAGCAAAAGTAAGGTAGCTTTACTATATATACTGGCAATTATTTCATTTAAGGTCGACATCGAGCTAGTCTATTATTAGTGTAGTGTTCCCGATGGAGGGAGAGAACTAATGTATAAGATTAATAGTATAGTACTAAAATTTATATGATTATGGTAAATTCGTTGCAATCTTCAATTATGAACGGTAATTAATTTGATTTGTCATTTTAAATTTAAATAGGTATGTCATTTTCACATCCTTGTGCAACTCTGTGATTTGGATGCAATTTAACCCGATTCAATGGATACCCGATTTGTTATAAGTCGAATAAAATTTCACAGAACCGATTTTTGGGATTTGGATTGGGATATGATTTAATTTTTAAATCTGAAAATATTTTGATTATTGTATATTGAAAATTATATCGATCACATATTCGATTCGAAATCCGATTGAGAAAAATACTCAAATACAATATATATATATATATATATATATATATATATATATATATATATATATATATATATTATATGTATTTACATGTGTGTGTTGGTGTGTATGTATATATATGGTCCCACTCCATTATTAAAAAAATTAGAGGAAATAAAAATTGTTCGAATTGTGTCAAATGTATAATATATATGATATGCAAATGGAGCGTATCAGTAAATTTTAGGCAACATCGACCGTGATTCGAACCATTCTTTATGTGCTTGTAAAATTGTCACGGAAAGAAAATCAAACTGACAATGAATTGAAATCAGCTAAATGACATATTTTGTGTATATAGTTTTATCATAGATAAATCTGATAAAGAGAGTTGGAACTTTGTGGCTATGAATCATTTGTTGGATTTGTTGATATCTACACCAGATAAGATGACAATTACAGGAAGCGAGTATTTTTTTTTCATAGAGATAGAAGAATCTTACGGGACATGACTGTGGACAATTAGTTTTTAAACAGTTCGAATGCAGGTCTTGCAACCACTCCACTTTGATTCGTCATGTCCTTGCTCTATGTTTGTGAATTCGTAGAGGCCACATGAACGAATCCTACGAATTGGAAACCATCTGATTGCTTATCAAAACATGATTGACTATCACATACGAGACATGTGTTAGGGAGACGTTTAATTCATGATTAATGAACCCGGTTAACGGAAATCAAAATCTCAAACTCATGTCTTAATGTTTAGATTAGTTTTGTGACGTGAAATGAGAACCTCAATCCTTGAAAAATAAATCATTCCTTACCCTCACTTGGATAACCATTTTTATACCCTCATTTCGATTTCTTTCATTTTCTAGTTAAGATCTACCTATTCTTAGTTCTTTCACCTGTACCTTCTGAATTGGAGAGAATTTAGAATAATTCAGAATAATCGATAACCGCGAAAATGGTACAGATTGTAATCATATCATATTCTTGTGATCTTGACTCTATCATATTCCTAATACTTTTACCTATCAAATTTCAACACATACAGCAAAATATTGTACCGAAAAATAGGACTGTTTGAAATTTGTTTTGTACATGCAAATGTCTTAATAATAACATATCATAGTCCGTCAGGATATATACTCATAACATGCATGATTGAAGTTAGAAACTTTGTGTGTAGCCAACTAGCCATCCACAGGTAGGGTTTACATATGCAGCATTAGGCCGGTCTCTTGTATGATATCAACACACGCGAATACACAACGGATATGAATGAAGTATTATCAATAAAGCAAGGGGGTTGTTGCATTCATGTTCATATATACTATTAGGGGTGAGCAAAAAACCGAATAAATCCGAAACCGAACCGGAACCGAACCCGAAAACTTAAAAACCGAAACCGATTGTTCGGTTCCGGTTATAACTAGGAACCGATCCGATAAAAACCGAACCGATCCGATTTTTAAAATAAATATTATATATATATATATATATATATATATATATATATATATATATTATTTATAATATGAGTTAAGTTCCATGTAGTCCACATATTTACTGTAGTACCGTAGAACACGTATGTTCTGCAACTATAAAATGGCATAAAAACATTGCAAAATGTATGAAACTTGTTATTTTGTGAAATACATTCTATAAATATCACTATTTCATGAAAAATATTGAAAATCATTTATGTTCGACAAGTAGAACACATATGTTCTGTAATATGTAAACATGTTCTGCAAACTTAATATGTTTTGCAGAATAATGTGTTTTTCACTATTTAACTTGTAGAATGTTTAGAATTGTCAAAATTTTTAACAAAATAATGATGTTTATAAAACATGATTTGCAAAATAACACATTTTGCAATGTTTTTGTGTCATTCTATAGTTGCAGAACATACGTGGTCTACGGTACTACAGTAAATATGTGGACTACATGGAACTTTGTTCTTTATGAAATATATATATAATTTTGAATTTTAAAAATAAGAAAGTACATGTATTTCAGATATTAAAAATTTTAAGTCTGCTGACCAATTACCTCGCCTGCTGCAACTGCTGATTAACAACGCAGTTATATGCGTGGTTTAACATTTTTATGCAAAAGTGTGCTATTAGTGTACTTATGTTGCAACTATGAAAATAGAGTCACTTCAACCCTAACTTCAGGTACTTCAATTAATCGAAACTATCCGGAGGAATCGGTTCTTGAAACAGAGGATGTGCACTGGATAAAATATGTGCAGTATCACCAATGAGCAGAGGAAAAAAATCATCTCCTCAGTCCTCATTGTATGCGCGAGCGTCGATGCGGTTTTAATAACTGAAACCGAATTAATTGTAACCAATCCGAGATATTTTAAACCGAAACCGAACCGTAACCGATCCGGCGGTTTCGGTTTTGACTTTTAAAAACCGAGGGTGTGCGGTTGCGATTTCGGTTTTACTATAAAACCGCACCGATCCGCCATCCGCTCTCCCCTATATACTATATATAGCAAGAAAGAGGGAGTTGGCTTCACTCAGTCATTTAGAAAAACGCCTGGAGAAACAAGAAAAGAGATACTCGGGATCCAAGAAATTTTTCAAACACAATTCATTTCCCGGGAAGTTTAAATTTCACCGGTTATATTGTCTAAAAAACGGTGATCGATTCTCATTCCATAACTCGTCGAACTGAATATTAAATTTTTGATTGTTCAATTAATAATTCAAGTATTAATCTCTGATCAATTCAATTAATGTTTGATTAATTTTTGTTCCTTATTCCGTGTTTTCATCGATTAAATCTGATTCCGGTTTTTAACGAAACTAGTTATATTATGTCATGCATAAAAAATCACAATTGATCTCTGGATTAATAAGTTTGCTTTATGATAGAATCCGATTCCAGTGTTTAACGAAACTAGTTATATTATGTCATGCATAAAATATCACAATTAATCTCTGGATTAATAAGTTTGCTCTCTGCTAGCTACTTTTTTGTTTGAGGTAAAGAAAATTATGATAAATGGACAAATCTGTGTAATGTCATGCATTTACATAAAAAAAATTAGCTTATTACTTTTTTCGTAGATAAAAATTGTTAGACAAATATTTGCATAAATTATTAATTAAAAGTTCCAGACTCTAATTAGTTTCATCACGTTCGGTGTAGATTTTGTTTTTTCTTATCGCTTGTATATATTCACCGACTGCATCAGAAATTTCAAACCTTCTAGGCTGTAGCTTGGTGGTATTTTATTTAGTGATCAAGTGCCTTAGGGTCCTTCGTCAACGTCGTCACTCGTGGATCCATGCATATACTCAAAACACTCGAGCAAGACAAAGAAAATTGCGTCACTAATTATTCTTTTTCTTTGTATCTCTAACTAATCCTCCAATTAATTATTGATTTGTTACAGCCAATCAGTTCTTAATTAATTCCCTAGGGTGCTGATGTTTGGTTCCAAAGATTTAATAAGCGATTGTATAACAATTTTCATGGAGTATCAATATTTATTAGTTTTTAAAAATTAATAAAATGGAATGGGACATCAGACAAGAACAAAAACAAGTTTATACTTTCTTTATTTGGTTATAACTTGTAAAATTATAGATTATATTTTATAAATTGTGATTGATCAAAGTAAGAAAAACACATGATCATTATTTGTGAGTCGATTATAAATGTGAGAAGCATGATATTGATATGAACGTAACTTGTAAAATTATATATTACATTTTACGAGTGAGGGTTGGTTGAGTAAAAATTACATTGCGGATTGATTTTGAACAACTTTATTTGAAATCGGCTTGAATTCAAATTGACTCGAATGGTTCATGAGAAAATCATATCCCGCTTCTTTATTAACGAGCTTATCTTGAACATCATTTTTTCGTTTGATCAGAAAACTCGAATTTGCAAGGCACATTTCAAAAAAAAAAAAAATTAAACTCATTTTGACCCGTACAAAACTCGACTCGACTCAATTCATTTGCCGTCTTAGAAAATTGCAATGCAGTATATAGCTGGAAAAACCTTAAATTCAGATTATCATGCAAAAAATATCTAATCTACTTAAGATTTAACTTTCGGCTTTTGGAGACTATTAAACTCCGTTTGCACTAAAGATTCTGGTTCTTAAGCGGTGTGAAAAACCTGGAGCTTGAGAACGTTGAATTATTATATAAACAATTAAGTTGCCATGTGAACCTTTGGAATATAGTCATCGCAGCTCAAACTGGTGCCACCATATATAAGAACGTGACGGAGGGACTCCAGGAATATAAAAACATTCGATCTAACGGTCAACATTCTCTAGTGATGAAATATTCTATCCGACACATACGGTCCACTGCTTAATATATAATATACGTGTATTATAATAATTTAGGAATTAATATACGCAAATAAATTCAGATACTGAGACATATCGTTGATTCGTTGCAGTTTTTGCGCAACACGGAAATGCGCAAGTGTAACCACCAACCACCACACCCCCGTAAAGGGTTGAAACTCCGTCCTGAAATTTACGGGCCCTAATCAAATTCGATTTATTAGATCGTTCTTATTTTAGTGTAATCGAACTCGTGACGTCAGAATAGCAAAGTCTTAAACGTTACTTTCCAATCATCTGGGATATCCCATGGGATTATGAAATAAATATCTTTGTAGTATATAATTGAGATCATTGTGTCCTGCATCACTAATTCAGATTGTGGGGTTTGAATCAAAATTTAATATTTAAATTTTTATACATAAAAAATTAGAAAACAAATTATGAAATTATAGTAATTTATATTTTAAAAAAAACTGTCATGAAATGCAAGCGACGGAAGAGTGCCGAGGTGCGGTTTCTGTCGAGGACGAAGCCCAGTCCATGAGTAGTATTTTAGTTAGGTCCATGATCAGTTTGGACCTTCTTTGTATATCTGCTATGCTTAGATTTAGACCAGCGTAAGGTGCAATCACTTGTCAGCCCAACACATATTTGCAATTTAAAATATGCAAAGGCCCAGCAGCGCGGGCTTAAATAGTAGTTTACCAATATTGACGTGTTGCTACGAATTCAGTGTTTTTATATATTATAATTTGAGCTTAATTTAGGAAAATTGAAGGCAGTCTATCAAAAACAGGAAATCTACAAATGGGAAAAGAAAGAAAACACAATAATGTTCATACTTATGCACAACCCTTTTCTTTGCAAATTAAAGAAAATACTACAACTTTAGAAGTACAGGGGAGACGAATTCTTTAGACAAAAGGAAAAGACAGGTCATATTTCCACATCTCGGATCCGAAAATCACACTCCATTTTGAAAAAGTGAAAAAGCTAACATAATAATGCGCATCAACACCAATGTGACAGGTACTATTAACATAGAATACTATTTATATAATTTTCCGATAAATTTTTATATCTTCTATTTATAAATCAAGACTAATCAGTTGATCTATCAATTTAAAATTTATTAGAAATTTATTTAAAAAAATCGATGAGCAGGGATTTTTAGTCATATCAAAATGTCATCGATAATTCGATAAAATATTATTTCAAAAAATTAATCGAAAAATTATAAGTAAGTCAGGATTGAGACACGGTTGCTATTGCTATTCAAGCTTCCATTCCATCTGAATTACAATTCAAGTACAACAACTTAATGCTAAAAAATATTTCCGGAAATTAAAAAATCATAAATCAAAAGGAACCGTCCAGAAAAAGTAAGATCATGCATGCTACTTGTCGGTAACGGAAAAGTGAAAAACCCACTATATAAGCACACAACCAGTGACACTGAGTAAGCAGCATTCTCCTCTATATACACATTTTCCCCTCTCGAATTCGCTTTATAATACAATGGCTCTTTCCCTGCGTCTATTTTCGGCTCTTTTCATGGCGGTGATGCTCCTCATGGCCAACGGTGAGTTAATTCCACGTTTATTTCTTTTCGATAATTAAACATACTCACAGTCACATTCGAATTTGAGTCTGAGTCGTCCTCTAGTTGTATGTTTTAACACTCCTCTTCACTCGAAATGTCCATTTTAAATTGTGAGAATATTGGAGGTGTCAAGGGTTCGAACCTGAGACCTCCTGCAAACCTCGCTCTGATACCATGTAAAACTATTCAATCTAAAACTTTAAGAATGTTAGAAAAGACCATTTTATGGCTCTTATGCTTATATTTTGAGGTTGATATCATCTGACAAATTCATGTTTATTTTACATTTATGTAGGAATGGGAATCGCAGAGGGCAGGACATGTGAGTCCCAGAGCCACAAGTTCAAGGGAACATGCGTGAGCCGGAGCAACTGTGCTAACGTTTGCAAGAACGAGGGCTTTCCCGGTGGCCACTGCAGAGGTTTCCGCCGTCGCTGTTTCTGCATCAAACATTGTTAACTTGATTTGAGGAGCTAAGAGAGTATGCTCGCATGCACTTGATTTTCCTGCTTGTTTACTGTAATAATGAGTTTTGTTCAAGGTTGTGTAATTTGGGCTGTCAGCTCTACAAGTGTGTTTTATGTTTGTAACTTTGATTGAACTCTGGAGTTTCCAAGAATTTACTTCTCTAGCTTCTAGCTTTTGTCTTTTGATTTTGAATTAATTACCAAAAAAACTATACAACTATCATGTCTTTTTCATTTTAACCATAATAGTATATTTATTGCAGGATAATGCAAGTAACTTTAAAAAATTATATTCTAAAAACCCACTATCACTAATCCATAACCACGATTAAGTTAACTTTGAGATGTATGTCACATATATTATCAAGTTATTAATTATTAAATTAATTAATATATGAATTTTATTAATTTTTTACTATCCAATTAAAAGGTCAAATCCTAATTCATATTTTACACAAATATAGAGCGAATCATAATTTATGTATGAAGGTAGAGGACAATGTTAGCATGATTCTTTTGAAACACAATCAGCCTACTAGATACCTGTGTATCGATAATTTTTCATGTGATTTAAAAATTTATAAATTTATTCAAACTCTTGACCGCTTTATGAATCAGTGTTACTAATTTTGTCGATATTACTGCAACATGGATATGATAAATGTATTTTGTTCGGGTACAACCTACACAAGCACATATAATATATATGGTATTTTGAGATTTCTACATGATTTTTAATAAATATTATATATTTTTCGATTATGATTTTCGATTATAAATATAATTCTTCAACAATATTAATATATATATATATATATATATATATATATATATATATATATCTGTGTGTGTGTGTGTGTGTGTGTAATTTTAAAATAAGAGTATATATATAAGAGTAATGTTACATCCATTTAACCATGGTTGAAATTGGGTTCTCTCAAATATGTTTTCTATTAGTTAGTTGCATTTTTCTGCAACAAAATTAGTATTATGGTTAAAATGAAAAAATCATAAAAGTTTAATAGTTTTTTCAGTAATTAAGTCTTTGATTTTTCTCCATACTTACTTTTGACAAAATAAGAATTTATTCTGAAAAATTATTTTATATAATTATACAGTAACTTAAAATTAAATATTCATGAGGTGTTTAATTAATTTTTTTTGACATTAGAAATATTTACTTACCACAAAAGGTATATATTTATATGTTTTATTTTTCAGAAATATATATTAATTTTTGAAAATTAAATAAATTGATTAACGAATTACAATTGAATCGTGAGAAGGAAAGAGTCGTGATTTCTTACTTAAAGTAAAAAGTGGATTAGAAGTGAAGGAGTTAATAAAGTGTTTGGAAAGAAGCACAAGCTGAAAGACAAATTAACATTCTCAACATCTTAAAAATGCTTTAACTTGTCATGATGCAATAACAACTTTTTCTTTCCAAAACAATACAATAATATAGTTATAAATACCGAATATATTATCATCACAATGTTGTCACTTAATAAAAAATGGGTAGATACAATATTTGTGTGGTACAAATGGAAGAAAGAAAATAATAGGTTTCGAGACCTTGATGAACAATGGGAAAATGTAATGTATGCAATAGAACAAGTAACTAGACTTGGAGACAAGAGAGAAAAATATGAAAATCTAAAAAATAAACTATTATATGACAATCATCTTACAGGATGATTCAAGCATGATGCAGAATGATGCAGTCAATGACACAGAGATGATGCAGACAATGATGCAATTGGAAGGATGACATATGCAGTGACGTCATCAGAAAAATAATTGAAGCCAATAATGCAAGGCAATCAAGCACCAGCAATAATAGAGCTATATGATTAAAAATCAATCATATAAAATAGTTTGTCTTTATTAGCTAAGAATCTAGTATAAATAGAGGCTTGTATATTCGTTGTAACTCAGAAATCATCTGAGCACTTCTCTCTACTAGCTCATGTGTTGAGCAATATTTCTTACTGTAAAAATCTCTTAAGATCAATAAAAGCTTGGATTTTGGATCAAATTTGAGGCTTGCATATCAGGTTATTACATGAGTAATAACTCGTGTAAGTATTCTTAATCTTTATCTTTATTATTACAGATTATATCTGTTTAAATATCTATTTAAATTAATCAAGTTCATAACTTGTTATCTCCCTTCTATAATAATATAAATACTATTACACCCACTACTTTCCTCGACTATCTCAAATCTATTATTAAATATAAATGGGTCCCACCACTATACCCACTTTTCATCTAACTTTACTCATTTATTACATAATTTTTTGGTCTTTCGTGTCCCAACCATTTGTATACAAATGGCTGGGACGGAGGGAGTACATATATATAATAGCCCTACATGTCTTATTTTATTAATAATTTAAAATTATGCATAATTAATACATATGATTAATAGCTTATTAGTTTATAATTAACATATTAATTATATCTAGCATATTAATTTATTAATGATTAAATTTTTAAATAGCATTGTTTATTACTAATGACTATGTAATTAAGTAAATTATCAAACATTTACAGCTGAGTAATTAATTTACATGAGATTCTCATTTATGTCCTACCTACCTATCTTAAATATGAATTAGGAATTATGTTTTTTTTTAAACCTCATGTATGAGCATGAAATAAGAAAACTCATAATTAATCAACTCTATCTACTATCTACTATATCATAATAAATATCTTAATATCACACACTAATCACTATCTTACAATAATAAAACCAACAAAATCTCAATCCAGTGTACCTTACCGAAAATATCTCCTTAACAATAAATGTTTTGCTATATAATCACAATTGCTCGCAAGTTTAAGCATACCCTTCATTAAAATTTCCGAGTTCTAATCAAAATTTATAGATGGCTCGCTCCATGTTCATATTTCTAATTGTTTCACTCTTGTTAATGTCTTGCACGGCACAAATGAAAACTGGTAAATTTCACTAATTAATTCTTCATTTTGCTCATTTAAACTCGTTCTTCTTGTGTAAAATGCAATCATAATATTCTTGCTATAATTATTATTATTATTATTTTGTCTTACAATTTTTAATTTTTTATATGTTATTTCTGCACACCAGATGAAGACTTGGGGTCGATGATCGCCGGAAATGCAATGTGCAAGACGCCGAGCCGTAAGTTCCATGGACTGTGTTTCAGTAACCAAAATTGCGCTGATATATGTCAGACTGAGGGATTTTTGGATGGTGAATGTGAAGGATTTCGTCGCCGTTGTTTTTGTATCAAACCTTGTTAATCAATCTTATTTCTTGTTTTTGATGATAATGAACATTTATAGCACCCAGTTGATGTTCTGTACTGACGCTTGCATGGTGAGAAAATGTCGAATTCAAACCGAAACCGAACCCGATTGGGGTTTAATTGATTGATCTCCGATTTTTTAAATAATGTTTAATATCAATAAGAAATAAGAAAAACTAAACGTTGTTTGGTTTAACATAAAAGTTGTTATTATTTATTAGTGAGAAGTTATTTATAAATAAAAATTGGTTTTTAATCTATATGTTTGAATAATGTTTTTTTGTATTTACAACTTATCAGTTATAAAAATTATAAATTTAATAATAAAATATTATAAATTATCTTTTAAAGTGGTTTTTCATATATTTGTAAAAACAAATTTCAAAAAATAAAAATGAGTCGCCAAAAAAGCCCACAGTATTTTCAACTTCTTTCGGGCTTTCAAATCATAATTTAACTTATAAAATTTTTACACGAACAATACTAATAAATTATTGCTTCTTATTTATAAATTCATAAGCCGAGCTTTTAAATCTATCCAAACGACACCTAATTATTTGTCGATTGCTCTGTTGAATTTCTCAATTTTAATCACGGTCCAATGACAAGAATATTAAAACAAATCATTTCCAGATCAGGTTCCATTTCATTGCTGAGCATGGAGCTCATAGTACTGTTGCGCGGTTATTCCGTCCGCTTATTCTAAAAGAAGCGGTTGTTTCTTAGTATCCCAGTTATCCAGCCTCTTCTTAGCTTCCTTCACCTGTAATTGATTGGTTTAAACATCAATTCATTAGAAACATCACAATTTAATGAAATAGAAAGACCAACTCACATTAAAGTCCTAAAACTCGGAAGAAAAATAATTTTAATACTTTGTTTGATTTTATTTTATTTTTCATAGAATAAGTCACTTATTTGTATAACTTTATATACCTCTTTTTTCCAATCCGTTCGAAATGTAACCCATAGCAAAATGAAGGTTTGCATCACAGTACCACCAATCATCCCTAGCCATATTCCCTGACCAAGAAACACATGCATTAAAATTATTATACGACACTAATCATAAAAGAGCTGCCAAGGGCTAGTAAAAAGTAAAAACTAATGTACCTTAGCACCAAAATTGAAGTAAAATCCAAATACAGCACCAAGAGGGATCCCCACAACATAATAACACCCGACATTTACATATGCCACAAAAGTCTGCCATCCGCATCCAACCGCAACACCTATATTTGCGCGCACACATTAAAATTGTCGGAATCAGGAGAGGCAAATCCAGGCTGAAGCTCGGGTTCCTTTCGATCCTAATTTGAATATCTAGATGGATATAATATGGTTAAGACTTACCTGATAAGACTGGTTGAACTCCATTTAGAAGGAGAGTGAGGGCGAGCAAGGGGCAAAGATCTGAGACCGCTTCAGCAACCGCTTCGCCGTCTGTAAAAGCGTAGCTAATAACATCGCGTAGTAAGAGGACGATAATCGACGCGATGACGGAGATGATGAAGGATACGGTGTTCACAATTACTACAGAAAATGCAGCTGATTTCGGGTGCGCTGCTCCCAACTCATTACCAACGCGAACACTGCACACATAATTTTATATTACAGATGACTTAGTGCCTGTTTGGCAATCGGAAAGAAGTGCTTCTTTCCGTAATAAGTCAGCTTCTACTTTTCTTGACAGGTTTGTGTAAAAAATCGAGAAGCAGTTATAAAAAGTTAGAAATGCTAGCTTTTCTTTCACGGCGTCTATTTCTTTCCCAAACACTTTAATCACTTCTAAGTCTTAACATGCTTCTCACTTCTGCTTCACTTTTTTTATTTTAAAAAAGAAGCACTTATTTTAAACTCACTCAAACGGCCTCTTGAAGTTTACAGTTAAGTATTTTTTCTCGTGCATATGCAACAAAATCGTTTTTAAATACATGCCGATAAAATTTTCAGAATCAAACAGCGCACGATTTTGATGATAATGACTTACCTTGCCGCTGCATTAAACCCAACCGAAATCATAAATACCCATCCAGATATTGTCATGCTGCAAATGAAAATATTGAACAAATTAGTTTATATATCAATTCTATTATTCAATTTTTTTAAGAGAAACTGACCTACGCTTTGACAATATGATTGTTGTTGAAAATAAACAATAGGAAAAAGACTCTTCAATTATTGTACAAATAAGTGATTATAAACATTCACAAATTATTATTGCACAGACCCATCGAGTGGACGTTTAAGTATATGGACAGTTCGTCCCCACCTATACCTTTCTCGGTCTGTATTTTCTATAAGAGTAGTGCTACATGCACAAAACTGAATACAAATTTTACATAAAATGATATGATAATTAAGATGAAATGTTTTAATTGATGTTATTTATGTGAATACAGTGGCTCATTCCAATCAAAGGGTCACAAATTAATACTCGAAATTGTTTTCAAATTAATATGTTTTTAACAAAAAATTTGACCATGTTATACCTCTGGGCTCTGGATATGTTATAATTGAAGGGATAGCAGTCGGCACTAGCACAGAATGGACCTTCAGCGACGGTCAAATTAGGCCTTTAACATCGGCGTTCCAGTATAGTATATGAAAGCGAAACTAAAGGGTGGCCCTTGGTTTCTATAAAACTTTGTTTGTATTCGTTTGTGTTGATAGACAAGTTTAAACGTGTAACTAAAATAATTATGCAAAAAGGAGCTAGACAAGTTAGAAAATTTACCAAACTGAAAGAGAGTCCAATGCTAATTCCGGGTTCTCCAGCAATCCAGCTAAGAGGACCAGAATCTGAAAATACCATGTCTCCAAGCACAACATCACTGCCGAGGCTGCTGATAACCGAAAAAAAGCCGGTAGCCCGGAAAACGCCCCTGTCAAGCTGAATCCGGTCCATGTATATTTACACTTCTCACTTTTCAGTATATACACAAACTGTGCCACCACAATGATCCACCATGATAAACTCAAAGTCAGGGATGCACCAAGTAATCCTAGCCCGATTTTGTACACCGCGAAATAGCTGATAATAAGATGTAACACTAGTGTGACAGTTGAAATGTATGCACTCGGTGCAACGATACTCTGTGCTTGCAAAAATTTCTGTATAGGAAAATTCAAGGCGTAGGCGAAAATCTGAGGGATCAGACCGTATACGAATAATGCAGCTGCAGCTGAAATTTCTGCTGATTCTCCGAGCAATAGGAGGAGAGGTTTCGAGTAAATGTAGGCAAAAGTGAGTAGTACACCGGTTGCAGTAAGGAGAACAGAGGATCTCTGAAGATAAATGCCTAGCAGTTCATATTTACTTGCACCATATGCTTGTCCACATAGTGTTTCCACTGCACTTCCCATCCCCAGCTGCATGATGATATCATAACCCCGTTTAGCTTATCTTACTTTTCTTGAATAAGTCACTTATTTCTGGAAATAGAACGTAAATATGTATTTTTTTCCTGAAAATAGGTGACTAATTTCTGCAAATAAAGAATGTTGAACGCCTATTAAATACTTACTACTAAAAATTTTCTGAAATAAGTCCTTGTTTTGATCATTAAAACTAGCCAAAAATTAGCCATCTTATTAAATATTAACCACAAATATTAAAGACAATTTTTTGGTTTTTGATGCGAAAAGTGAAAACTACTCCACATAAGACAATTCAACCATTGATTTTCAGAAACAGATATGGACCTTCCGATTATGCAGTATCTGCAGTAATTAGGAAAGTGACATACAAAAAAGAAGTGGCTATTGAGCTCACCCTTAGATTATCTACTTCATATCAATCTTCCAAGCCTTGCTCTTCCACACATTCAACTAAATTTTCTACACTTCTAGTCCACTGCAATAATTTGGTTTTTATTTTTTAAATGTATATATACATATTGAGACAGACAGGAAGATGGTCATATCTGACAACCGGAAATTGGACCATATTTGACCTGGGGTGCGTGTGTTACTCGCTCATCGACGGAAAAAATGAATTTTGAACAAAGAGGAGTGTTGAAATATAACATGATCCTGACGGTAAGTCAGGATTTTAAAAGAATCAGCGACTTCATTAACATTTTACGACGAAACAGTTTGTAAAGATTAACAAATTCTTAACACTTAGGGGCCGTTTGGATGAGTTTAAGATAAGTGTTTCTTGCTTAAAAAAAAATAGAATAGAAGTAAAAAACAAGTTTAGACTTATAAGTGATTAAAGTGTTTGGGAAATAAGTAGAAGCCGTGAAATAAAAGCTAGTATTCATAAATTTTTATAAGTACTTCTCGACTTATTACACGAATAAGTACTTCTAACTTATAACTCCAGAAGCTGAGCTTAAAAGTTAAAAGCTCCCCCCAAACACCCACTTAATCTAATTGTTGAAATATGACATAAGATTCATTTGAAATTTTCCCATGACATTTCAAATTTTAAATGAACAGTTCTCAGCATGTTATCAGAGTTCAAGCTCGATAGAAAGCACATACCATGAGTCCGTAAGCAAATACTTGTATGCCAGTATTCCCCAGAGAAGCTGCCGCAAGCTCAAGATTTCCAAGGTGGCCGCAAAATATCTGCGTCGACATCGACATAAGATAGTTGATCATGTAAACCGCCACCGCCGGAGCTGCAAGATGCACCAATAACTTCATTTCGATCCATGTTGCCGCACGGTATCGATCCCATGTCGAAACATTCATGTTCGATAATATATTTTCGAGCTCGTTACTAGCTTCGGCTTCATGTTTTTCTGATACCGAAGATACGGCTGAGACGTTTTGCTCTAGGAGTTGCTGATAAGAAATATTTTCGTGATTTTCCATTGGATTTGCGAGGTGGTTTGGTGGTGGTGTTAGGTGGTGATGAGATGAGATATTTGTTTTGTGCTCTTAGCTCACAAGAGACACAATATGATTTGTATACTGTCTTGGCTTACTTATACAGTTATACTGGTCTAACTTTGTATCTAGACTTTAATTATGATCGATAGGAAACGACCGGGCATAGTCATGATGACGAACATTAGATGAGGCCGTTTGAGTGAGTTTAAAATAAGTTGTTCTTGCTTAGTGTAAAAAAAGTGAAATAAAGTTTGAAGTTAGTGTAAAAAAAGTGAAATAAAGTTTGAAGTTAGTTAAGACTGATTAAAATGTTTGGAAAAAAAAATAATAAAATTAAGAATTCTAACATTTTATAAGTGATTTTTTGACTTTTTACACAAACGGTACAAATACGTGTGCTTCTAACTTAAAAGTTAAAACTTCAGAAGCGCTCAAACACCTCTATGTATTTTTTTGAGAATTCATTATGAGTTGGGTACCGTTATTTCATTTTACTGTAGATTCATAATTTATCTAAAAAGTAACAGAAGTTCACATAAAAAAAATTCAAGAATAATGTTAACTTTGTATATCGATCGACTGGATTTATCAAAATTTATAGACGTTGACAAAAATTTAGTATGAATTTGGTTTCATGCTCTGTTTCGAGCTCTTTGCGATTCAGCAGAGCAGATTTCAGGCTGTGCTGCATGACATATGATACGTTAAAAATCACTGATTTGAATAATTAGTCATCTGATTAATTATTATAAATTATTAATCAATCACAACATTGTATCCTAAAACTAATATAACAGAATTAATATTTTATTACATTATTACAATATTACTCATTTAATATTTCATTAACATTTCGATGATTCTCCGATCCTATTAATCACTAGACGATGACTTTGCTAACTATTTATAATTTCTGTAATTCACAAAATTAATTGAGATAACGGTTATTCATATTCATGTATATTGAACTTTTGAATGCAATATATATAATATGGATCAAATTTGTTGTTTTGTTGCTTAAAACAAAATCTATAAAATTCTATCGCATAAGAATATTTTCGAACGGTTGAAAAGTGTTAGCTAAAAATATATATGTCATCCGCATATCATTTAGGTGGTCCTTTTACATATATAACAATATCACAATTCAACCATCATCACTTACCAAAAAATATTAAAAATAACTAAATATCATCCAATTGAATAGATTTGTTGAGCAAAGAAATTTTTAGGTATAGTTTTAACTTAAAATAATTAAACATAACATTATTGGAATGTATTTCTTTACCATTACTCCCTCCGTCTCTAAATACTTTTCATGTTTGTGTTTTTCACGTTTGCCAACACATATTTTTGATCGTTAATATCTTTCATTTCGTATTAGTATTAAATATAAAAACTTCACTGTATTAAAGTACTCGTGAATACGAATTCAACAAGATCACTCATGACTATATTTAGTTTTATAGATTAGATAAATGAGTTAAGTTCAATGGAGACCACATTTTTTTTGGAGACCCGGAGACCATCTATGTTCTGCAGTTAAAATATTTCATAAAAACATTGCAAAACGTATAGTTTTGCAAATCATGTTCTACGAAATCATTATTTCATTTAAAATCTTGAATATCATATAAGTTTTACATGTGGAACATTACAAAATGTTTTGTTCTATGAAATATGTTTACTTTGCAGAACATTTGTTCAACTTGCAGAACATACATTATCAACTTATTAAACATAGATGATCTTCAACAATTTTAATGAATACATGATATTTGTAGAACATATTTTACAAAATAATGTATTTTATAGTGTTTTGATTGCAGAACATACGTGGTCTTCGAGGTCTCTGATGAAATAGCGGTCTCCACAGAACTTTACTCTAGATATAAATTAGCAATTTGTCTTGTGTTATGAACAGTACCGACATTACAAATAAAAAAAAAACAGAAAGAGTATCATTTAGATAAATATTATAGCTAATAAATTTAAGGAAAATGTTTGTTGCACATAATTATGTACAAAAACATATACATAATGACATGTGGTGGATTTTAATTGAATGCCCCCCCTGCATTTACACCAACCACCCCAATTAAAACTCACCACATCACTTGCTACGTCATTATGTACAAATTTTCTGTACACAATTATGTACACCTAACACTACTCTAAATTTAATATCTGCCTCGAAGATGCTTTAACACGGACTAAAATACAAGATCCATCAAAATGGGTTGGCGTAAAATTTAAATTCTCACATGGGTTCCTGTTAAACAAGTACTCGATCTGATGCGGTCACTGCCATTGTCATTTAAAACTCAGCTACTTAGCCACTGCGCTCATCAGCCGTCTCTCCTCGTCCTCTCAGCGAGTTAGAAACGTTTTGACATATCTAAATTTAAACCTGGAATATGGCAATATGCCATGCTCTGAAACATGAACTTGTGTGCCCATGTATACTGTTCCCGTCTCAAAATAGTAGTCACACTTGGTTTTGTACTAGTCAAATTGACTAAAATTTGACTGAAATTTATTAATATTTTATCAATTGACAAAATAAAAAAATATGTCATTAGAAATAATTTTTAATATACTTTGAAATGTAATTTTCAATTTTTTAAAATAATGAGTGATTAACTTATAATCTTTAGTCAAAATTTAGTTAATTTGACCAACAAAAATAGAAATGTGACAACTATTTTGGGACGGAGGGAGTATATGTTTGTAAATTATAAGTTAATTACAAAAAAGATTATTATGAGTAAAGCACTATTTATGTAACATATAACGTATATTATTCATGAGGCATGTTCTACTATCACAGTCGGATATATTGGCTTATTTAATCAACCCATATCCGAAAGTATAAAATAACAATTTAAAAAAATTACACTATTTCTATATTATATAATGAAAATACATTATATATAACCAGTGTTATAGAAATTGGGAATCAAACCTAATCGGTTGAGCTACCGATTCAGGGATTAATCGGAATTCGGGGATTAATCGGAAGGATTAATCGGAGTGAAAATCGGATTTATTTAAATATCAAAATATTATTTAATATTTAGTTATTATTATATTAGCTATTTAGTAACCAATATATTTACTATATTCATAAACTCTATAATAATTCATATTTAAAGTAATATAGTATTTTAATTTTAATAATTTAACATATATATTTTGATAAAAAAATATATATAAAGATTAATCGGATTTCAAAAATCGAATCGATGACCGATCTTGCAGGGGATTAATCGAGGATTAATCGGTTAAATCGAGGATTTTTAGAACAATGTATATAATACAGCATATACGCTACATAAGCATATACGCTATATAACACCTTACAATTAAGCTGAAAACAAGATTATTCTATACACCATATTCAGAGTCGACATGTGTAGATACATGTCATATGTTAACGTAAATTGATATATGCATAATTTTTAATGAAGCACATTTTACAGTCTAGATTTTCCTAAATTTCATAAACAAGCTCTTCATATTAATAATACTAGCTTATAACCCGTGCAAGGCACGAGAGCTTTTTAATTATTTATAAACTTTTTAAATATATTTTAAATGGTGTGAAAAATTAAATTTATAGATAATAAATTAAAATTATATGTATCATGCCAAAGTATTAAATTCTTTCTATCAAATTTTAAATTTTTTAAAGTAGAATATGTGACGCCAACTCCTATTAGATTATATTTATAAATGTATTTTATATTAGAATTATTATACTGTGATTAAAATATTTTTCTAAAAATTTTTATGGTTCGAGATTAAAATTGATAAACACAATTTGTTTTGAATTAAGAAGATGAATCATAAACATGCAATAAGATAGTAGAATTTGTTTTGGATTAAGAAAAAGTTTTTGTATTCGTTTCTCACATAAATCGGGCATATTAATTTTAAAATATATTAGATAAAAATAATTTTGTGATGGTGCGATTTATACGATTCTACAATTAAAATTGGTAGGAAACATTTATTTTGGATTAAAAAAATCAAAAAGACATGAAAGACAGAATTTGTTTTGGAGTTAGAAAAAGAATTATAAACATGCAAGTAGATATTAGTTTCCTTATAGAACATAATTTAATTTTGTCTTAATCTAACGGTGCTTATTTGTTCAATATACGATCCAACGGATGATAAGCTGTTGGACCATAGGACCATGCGATCAAATTATCTCCCTTACGCTTATTATATATAAGTATATAATAGAATTTATCTAATTTTATCTTCGGCATATCTAATTCAATTTTAGTATTAAAATATAGAATGTAAATATTGGATTAAAGTAATACTATAAATTTCTTAGATCTAACAAAAATAATTTAGTGGTATTATTTTAATAATTTAGAATACACATGTTTTTCTGGTCATCTACTAATAATATATTCAAAAGATCTAATAATATATTCAAAAAATGATATCAAATAAAATTTAAAAAATAATTCGAATAAGATAAATTTGAATTTTCTAATATGTATTTATAAGCATGCACCAACTATTACTCCTTCCTCCCCGCAAGGGTTGGTTCAGCTGGTTAAAGAGGGGACAAGTATCCTCGTTTACCTTTGTTCACGTAGTTTGCAGGCTATTGCGTGAGCTCGTGGGTTTACCCAGTGCGCACCCGAAGGGTAGCGGCTGCGGGTTCCTACGTTAAAAAAAAAAAAAAAAACTATTACTCCTTCCTTCCGTCCATTTTACATTTCATTTTGACGTTTCACCAGTCAAATTTTTATTATTATTTTTTTTTAACTAGGAATCCACATCCGCTAGCCTTCGAGTACGTGCCGGGTAAACCCACGAATCATATAATTAGAAAATAGATGAAAATTATATCATTAGAAAGAATATTTAATCAATTTTAATATGAAACTTTTAGATTTTAAAAATAATAAATAGAAAATTTGTAATGTTCAATCAAAAATTAGTCAATTTAACTTTTTGAAAATCAAAATGAACATATAAAAGGGAACGGAAAGAATAATTAGGTGTTGAATTTTTGCTAGTTAAATATTATTATTATTAATATAATGAGCCAAGCTTAAAATTAAAAATTCGATCGAACTCGATGTCAAGTTCAAAATTTTTGATCGAACTTAAGTCACGGCCAGTTCGACTCGGTTCCGCTCGTTTATATCGCAATTAACGATGAGTACGAAGGAAGTTTTATAGGAGAGGAGTGATCGCAAAAAAGGCGGTAATAGTGGAGTTATAGGGATAGTGGGTCCTACCTTTAAGTTCCCTCGTACTACAGTAGAATGTTCTTGACTCGCTTTACGAGGCAACACTTCTCATCCCAATCTCGCCCGAATCTTTGTGCTTACTTACGCCACTATTTCTATGTATGTGCACTGTTTTCTTGGTATCTCGACATGCATATAAAATGAAAAATCGAATCAAATGAAATCTCGATAATGAACCAATCATATCTTATACTAGTATTTAAGCCCGCGCTGCCGGGCCTTTACATTTTTTAAATTATGTATAAAAATAAATTATTATCTCATATTTGAATGATAGTTTTAATAAAATAAAATAATTAATTTTGTGTCTATGTAATTTTTTTTAAAAGACTAATTTTGTGAGTCGGATGAAAGTTCATTCGATATAAAAATAAAAGATTTCTAAGAGCATCTCCAACAGTATTGGCTATAATCGTTGGCTAAATTGGACTTGTAATATATTATGTAAAATTTGCTGAACTTGTAAGACATTAGAGTATCTCCAACGGCGTTGGTTATAATCGTTGGCTAAATTGGACCTGTAAGACATTATGTAAAATTTGCTGAACCTGTGAGATATTGTATTTTAATGGTATTGGCTATATTGGTTGGCTATAATTTAAAAAACGAATGTTATTAATATTTTAGTTTGTTAAAATAGAATATATCAGTTTAATATGGTAATAAATGATGTGCAATTGTGATATATCAGTTTAATATGGTAATAGGTGAGTTGTCATGCCAAAAATAAAAAATTTAGCCAAACACTTCAAAAGTTCACACTCCAACCATAGTGACCTGTTGTCTATAAATTTAGTCAACCTCCTGTGGATGGCTAAATTTGTCGAACCTCTACAGGTCTGTAAAAAAATCTGTAGGAAAATTGCACATCATGTATTACCATATTGAACTGATATATTCTATTTTAAGAATTTAAAATATTAATAACATACTGTTTTTAAATTATAGCCAACCAATATAGGCAATACCATTGAAGCGAAATGTCTTACAGGTTCAGCAAATTTTACATAACGTCTTACAGGTCCAATTTAGCCAACGATTATAGCCAACACCGTTGGAGATGCTCTAAGGGGTTTATATGGTTGGAGATACTCTTATGCTTCAATGGTATTGGCTATATTGGTTGGCTATAATTTAAAAATAGTATGTTATTAATATTTAGATTGTTATAAATTGAATATATCAGTTTAATATGGTAATAAATAATATGTAATCAGCGGCAAGGAGGAAAATAAATTGCGGGAGATGACGTGGAATTCGCTACAGATTTGTAGTGGTTCGACAAATATAGTCATGCATGGGAGGATGGCTATAATTATAGACAAAAGTTTGCTATGGTTGGAGTGCTGTTTTTTTTTAGTATTGGCTATAATTTATAATTTCGGTAAGCCACATAGACATTTAGCTAGGGGCTTCACATGGTTGGAGATGCTCTAATAAGAAATAAGTAATTTTGTATTTGTGTCTTTTTTTGTTTTCAAAAATGCGTAGAAATTGTAACTATATAGGAAAAGTATATACAATAATAGTTTAAAATAATAGATAGAATTTATATTTTTTTTGTCAATAAGATTTAAAATATTGATTATATTTTGAAAATTAATATGACGTTATTATATCTATTAGTTCTACTTAAAAACTTTTATATGCAAGAAAATAACAATTGAGTTATAGACATTTAGCTAAGGTCTTCACATGATTGGAGATGCTCTAATAAGAAATAAGTAATTTTGTATTTGTGTCTTTTTTTGTTTTCAAAAATGCGTAGAAATTGTAACTATATAGGAAAAGTATATACAATAATAGTTTAAAATAATAGATAGAATTTAGTTTTTTTTTGTCAATAAGATTTAAAATATTGATTAAATTTTGAAAATTAATATGACGTTATTATATCTATTAGTTCTACTTAAAAACTTTAATATGCAAGAAAATAGCAATTGAGTTATAAAAAAATATTAAATAAAACTTGTGATTTTGTAGTTATAAAAATAAAAGTCCAGTGTAAAAAAAATCAAATTCAACACAAAACCGTTGTATAACTTGAATACTTATAAAAGTTAATTAATAAATAAAATTCATTTACGTTCGAAAATTATGTAATATTTTTAAGTATATGAAAAGTCATATTTTATGAATTACTTCTCGGCGTCGCCGAGCGGCAACACCTCACACTTTAGTCGAATATTTTATAATCAAAATAAATTATATAGCTAAGCAACGTCTCGCATTTTGATTCAATAATTTATATTTTAAAATTTTATATTCAATAACAATTTACACACGTTTTGTAGTAAATTCTTGAATATAAGATGACGATTAATATAAAGAGTCACATTTACATGAAAATTTGTGAATGTGGCTCAATAATATATATTTCATCTATCTCCCTCATTTTTTTACATGTATTTTTTACTTGTGGCACGTATTCTAAGGCTCTAATTAAGCATAGTTTAATAATTTATTTTTGAAACTTTCCTTTATCACTAAAAGTTTAAACAATTTTGTCAAAAAAAAAAGTTTAAAGATTATATTTTTATTTAGATAGAAAAAAATTAAAATAATTTATTCACAAAGAGAAAGCAAATACGAAGTTCACACTCCTGACTACATTCTCCGCCCCTCTCGGTTGTTCACATTCCCCGTTCTTACGCATAGTTCCATACTATATAAAAATAAAAGATTTCCAATAAAAAATAAGTAATTTTGTATTGTGTCTTCTTTTTGTGTTAAGAAATGCATAGAAATTGTAACAATATAGGAAAAGTATTTGCATATACAACAATATTTTAAAATAATATAAAATTTAGTCTTTTTTTGTCAATAAAATTGAAAATATTGATTATATTTTGAAAATTATTTTGACATAATATGACGTTATTATATCTATTAGTTTACTTAAAAACTTTTATATGCAAGAATATAGCAATTGAGTTATAAAAAAATATTAAATATAACTTGTGATTTTGTAGCTATAAAAATAAAAGTCTAGTGTAAAACAAAAATCAAATTCAATACAAAATCATTGTATAACTTGAATATTTATAAAAGTTAATTCTTAAATAAATTTCATTTACGTTCGAAAATTATGTAATATTTTAAGTAAACGAAAAGTCATATTTTATCAAGTACTCCTCGGCATCGCCGCCTCGCACTTTAGTCGAATATTTTATATTTTAGTATTTTATAATCAAAATAATTATATAGCTAAACAATGTCTCACATTTTGATCAAATAATTTATATTTTAAAAAATTTATAATCAATAATAATTTACTAAAGTGGCTTATCCAAAAAAAATCAATAATAATTTACATACATTTTGTAGTAACACCGTCCAGTGGAAATACACCGGCAAACATCCTAGAATGTTACATTAACATTTGATCTGCAAATAAGTGTTTGTTTGGTATCATCATGGAAGTTATTTCCTATAATAACTTTTACTTCCTATCTTCATTAAATGCCAGGGAAGTAACACAAACGTGTTTGGTTGACATAACGTGTTTGGTTGACATGTTGGATATTATATTTGTCTGTATTTTTAATTTTTCAGATAGTATATTTTCATAATCATACAAATAATCATACAAAATTTATATGACTTTTAAAAATTATTCCAAATTATTTAGCAATAAAAATAGTCTATAATAATAATTACACAAAAAAATTAAAATTAATCAATAGATTTTTTTTACTTTACAAAAAATTTGTATATAAAGTTATAAACAAATTAATTATTCAAACTTATTCCTGACTCTAGATTAGATTATATTTTATAAATTTTTGACAACATATTATTATTAATATGCTATCATTTTCTTATTTTTTAAATCAAAAGAACATATTCTATATTTTTAATGAATAAATATAATTCAACAATAAAATTTTGAGTTACATATAATAATAATAATAATAATAATAATAATCTTTAAAAATTTTAATATTTAACTTTATTACTATTATATGTATCAATTTTAAAATTGTTTATATATTTTCACATGTATACATTAAAGTTAAATATGGTGGAAGTGTGAGTGACCGAGTGGAGAGCGGGTAAGTAACTTCCTAGGTTTCGCGGGCATTACAACTTCCCAGCTAGTTAGACTTACAGTGTTTTCGGTAAACCAAACAACCTGATGGATTGTCACTTCCCATACATTTAACCCAGTAGTGGATTTATCCTATGTTGTCCCGGGACACCCGGTTCGATTCTGGCTCACCCCGAGATTTATTAGAACACATACTAATTTGTAAGGCATATAAGCCTGCATTGCAAAAAAAAAAAAAAAAACCCTAACGACCTCTAAGACAATGTATAGTCTGTCTCTGTGATTGTTCATGTTTGTTTTTCAGATCTCTGAGATTATCATAATTGTTTATGATTTCTACCAAATCTGTAAAAAAAAATACTATTGTTGCCCAGAATATTGAGTAACTGAAACTTGATTTTTACATTTATCAAGTAGAGCTTTCACCAAACATAGTGAGCATTGAATCACATCATTACTATATAAAACACCAAAATATTTTATATGATATGTCCAGCTATATAAGTTATAACAATACAGAGTTAACAAAACAAAACACGGTCATCAATTAAATTTTGTTCATAAATGTAAAATAAATCTTGACAACTTATTTCATTTGCATTCTATTTACACCAAAACTTGTTATGACCTATTCATGGCCTGGATTACCATGAGGAGGTCTGATTGTACTGTACTTTGGTGTTCTTTTCCTCCTCTATGGCTTGTTGCATAAGCCCAGCTAAGCACTCTCCGCTCCGGACACCAACTGCTTATGCATAATGTGCTTCAATGCTCCATTAAACATCACTATAGTAGCCTCAATTGGTTCACCCTTTAGTTTCCAGCTATGAACCTATCACAATTGAATCTAAAATTGTAATCTTAGGATGCAAGTGAATGTAACATCTCTCATTAGAAGTCACAAAAATAAATTAAGACAACTATCTTCTCCGCAAGAATGATCCTATTCCATTTGCATTCTATTTATACCAAAACTTTTTATGACCTATTCATGGCCTGAATTACCGTGAGGTTGTGTAATTGTACTGTATTTTCGTGTTCTTTTTCCTCCTCTGTCGCTTGTTGTTTAAGCCAGCTAAGCACTCTCCGGACAGCAACTGCTTATGCATAATGTGCTTCAATGCTCCATTAAATATCACTCTAGTAGCCTCAATTAGTTGACCCTTATAGTTTCCAGCTATGCCTATCATAATTGAATTTAAAGTTGTTATCTTAGGATGCAAGTGAATGTAACATCTCTCGACTCTCATTAGAAGTCACAGTTACTCCAATATTTCAAACATCTCCATTACATTATGAAAATCCTGCATTAAAAATCATCATTTCATACTTCCATCTTCTTCAACCAAAATAGATTTTTTGGACGCAACAATAAATATCTATCCAAACATATTAGTTCATTTCTTGACCTGATACCAGTTATTCAAAAATATTTAAACTAAAAGCCTAAAAAGAAGTGGTCTCCTGTATTACTTTAAAAGTCTTTGACCATTGCCAAACGCACCACCATATAATTAGCATATACTGTTGATACACACAAAAGCCTATATAACTTAATATGAAACTAAGAACCATCAGTTCCAAAGCTAGCACTATTAGTTTGCATATACTCACACAATAAACATTTATAATCTAATAATTTACTGAATTTATTCTTATTTTAATCTTATAAAAACATAAAATCATATACCTTAATAGTCATAATCGGTACAATCTCTAATTAGATTATCAAGTATTGATGCATCACTTCTCTGAGGTAGGCAGAGTTACTGATTCTATTGCAAGCGCGCTTGATTCTTCCCTTGTTTCTGCTCGAGGGGGAACTCCTGATTCTGCAGATGTAGAAGCTTCTGGTTCCACAGCAGGGGGAGCTCCTGATTCTACTACCGAGGGAGCAGCTGGTCTGATGTAGGCGTGGCTGCCTGTTTGAATTAGAACCTTCAACTTTAGGCAAGTATGATCAACTTTATTAAGCAGTTTAATCTACTCAGCAAATCATCGAATATTTAGGCGACAACAACAATAAACTATAAAATTAAAGTGATAAAAAGATTCAAAAATACCTAAAAAGGTATAACTGACGAAGAACCATTACAAACCTAAAAAGACAATGAAGAAATTATAATAAGAAATAGACCTCAGCAAGTATTATTGTATGGCAGTAAACCCTTACAACATACTCCTAAGCAACCTAAGTATTTAATAAGTGTATCGTCAAAATTGTATTTCTTACATTAATGATACACATATAGGTGCAATTTTAAGAACAAAATATTAGCACATATAGGTGTAGATGCCTTACATGAGACAGTTCAACATCTTTGGAGCTGCCCCTTTGTCAACTCGATACTCGCCATTCACAAGATAATCAAGTTCCTTGATGACAGGGAAGACACCTCCTCCAATTCGCACCATCCACAAAACCTATTACAATTATATTATTTGGTTCAGATAACACTATCCTGGGAGGTAAAGAAGGCAAATTATTTCTCACTGGGGAAATATTGAGTAACATGATATAAATAATTAGCATATACATGAGCTCCATTTGTACTACCACCACAAAACCATGCTTTCAAACCAACAGACTCTGCTGTAATAACTATCAAATCATGAACATCAATAAACATAGTATGAAAAAGTTAGTGTATCGTTTAAATAAAAAGACCTAAAATTGACAAATTTACCATATTTTTTCTGTTGGGCAAATCATCAAGTTTATCAACGAAAGTTTAACCTGCAATTGTTCACAAAAAATTCTTGCGGCTCTGTATTCATGAAACCACTAACTAAAAAATTAAAAAGAGTATTGATGCCCGCGTTGCAGGGCTTTCAAATTAAAAAAATTCAAACAGATAAAGGGAGAATAAAATTAGAAGGAAAGCAGGGGTCATTTACTTAGCATGAGTTTAATGTACAAAACGCGGATCAGAAACTATTATATAGATAGATAAATGTAATTAAAGATCATAGTATGACAATGTATAACAGTTTATATATTTGACAGCACTCATGAAACAACTATGTACAGGGCATCAGATTATTGCATGCTGAGTTGTTGGAAGAGAATTCTGAGCTGTTGGAAGAGAATTCTGAGGCTTCTGAACTGTTCAAACGTAAACCATGTGGCTCTGTTTTCTTGAAACCATCATCTCTTAACATTTCTTGCTGTCTTTCTTTGTTTAAGCACTTTGTAACCTAAAAGTAAAGCTAGAGACAATACCTAAGCTAAGAAGAATGAGGCAACATTCAAATCGGAGTTGAGTAGGAAAGTACTATACCCTGAATCATATCTTCAGAGTTGAATAAACGCCACGAAATGAGGCAACATGAATTAGCTAATTAACCGTCAATATTTTTAGGTGGTGGAACAGATAATATTAATGAATCAGCCCTGGTTCCCATGTAATAACATACCAACATAAGTAAAGAAAAGACAATATTATACTCTTGTGTAAAGTATAGTTTCTCTAATACTGCAAAACTTTAAGATGTGTTATATTTAAGTATAATAATAGAGCAAAAAACTATATACTGAGCCATTAGTCGTGTGTATTTCAGGAGCAAATGGATCACCTGCTGACTGGCCTAAAAGTTCAAATAGTAGTCCTCCAGCAACTCTAACTGGGACCTGCATATGTAAAATACTATCAGCAATAATAACAACCATACATATGAACGTGAGTGCTATGTTTCAACTTTCAAGCCTACTGCCCTGGAAGTGACGCATAAGCAAATGAAATGACTAAAATACAGCAATAGTCATCTAAGATATAATAGATGAAACATGCAGTAGCAACTCAATTCCACGTTCCTGACAGTGACACTATATTATCATCTGAGTCAAGAAATTAATAGAGCTAACTTAATTCAGTGAAATTTGTTTACAAATAAATTGATTAATAATCATGTGCCATTTGAAAAAACATAAAAGTATAGAACCACAAAGAAATATACCGAACCTCCAGCTATTAATTCACCCACAATATCCAATTTTGACAAAGCAATTAAAGTACCTGGACGTGGCTTGTGACAATAAATTTTCCCCAGCTAATGACCTATAACACCAACATCAAAATTTGCAAGAGATATACTTAAAGCACAGATTCGATTCGGGAACTCCTACAATCAGTGTGCAAGTCAAAATAATTTTAAAAAAATTATGAAGAACATATATGGTATATTATATGAAAATAATGTCCACACATGCTTAGCACTCCTATAAGTTATCAAGGTATCAAGATGCATCAACATATAAGAAATAAAAATGTCCACATATAGAAAGCTGCACATAGAAACAATGAAATAACACTAAAACCTAACTAATCAGCATGGTAAAATGACCTTTACATATACCAACTAAATCCAGTATATACAAAAAAAATAACAGAAAAAGGCTTACCTAAGCTATAAGAATTCTACGGAAGGCATTAGCAAGTGAAGGTCCAACACCAACCATATTAAACGCCATTAAAAATATAAAGCTATCCTACATCATGTTACAACCATCATAAAGAAGTCCAACTCCATGAATCAATAGTTAAAAATAAGATACCCGACATATACAAAACCCACATAGTCATATACAAAAGTTACCTGAATATTGATATATTCATCGAACTTGTTCTTTTGGACAAATCATCGAACAGTTTCCCGACAAAATTCAACTGTAATAAATAGATAAAAGTTGAATCATAAAACAATAAAAGTTTTAAATGGATATTACAATTAGCACCATCAGTTTCTCGTGAATTCCGGAGGAGATTACAATTAGCACCATCAGTTAACAAATAATATGAAATAAACAAAAAATACGTAGAAAATAAAGCAGGGATCACACCTTTGCCATGGAGGAAATAAGAAGGAAAGCCGATGTAGCTTCTGAGTGCCATCAATGATGAAAATTAGGTCAAAAGTTCAGATTTTGAATTTTAAATCCCAGCTTTGGAGAGAAGCTTCACTTCAGAGTACAAATGCAGTAGCGTGGAGCACAGAGACGTGGCCTTTTGCGCATATATGGTTGTAATGTAAGCGGTGGCATTTTTGCAATTAGTAAGAACTCTAAGGGTGAAAGTCTATGCAGGTTTTACTGTACAAATCACGCAACAGACACTATTATATAGATAGATGGGTTAATTATCAAGTTTATTTATTATTTATTTTTAATTAAAACAAATAAATAATTATATAATAAAATATAAATAATAAATAAATTTGATAAAATACAAATATATTATTTTAATTACTAGAAGTCATTACTTTTTAGTTGGTTTTGATAACATTTAAAAATGATGCGTAAAACTTTATAAATAATTTTTTTACTACTTAGAACTCATATTTCATTGAACTCATATTTCAATGTGCTTGTTTGATATTTATGGTGATTTTAGTGAACATCTTGGTACCGTTTTGAGTTCAGTGACCAACTTAATACATTAAGTCCGCTTCAATGACCAACTAGATAATTAACCCTATATTATATATGAAAATGTTACAATCAAATTATATCACTATGCAAAAATTCAACCAGATTAGTATCACAGGGGTGTATTGAATTGGGATTTTAAAGCATTTTTTTCATTCATGAAATCTGAGAGTATTCGATTGGGATTGTTTGAAATTCATTAAAATCTGGGATTTTAAATTATGCTACAAGATCCGGTGGTATTCAATTGGCATTTTAAATTATGCTTTAAAATCCGATGATATTCAATTGGGATTGTTTAAAATCCATTAAATCCGATAGTATTCAAATGCTGATGGATTTTTTGGATTTCATAAAATGATGGATTTTGTGGCATTTTTCGGTGTATTTTAAGTTTTTTGAAATCCCACCAAAATTAATGGGATTTTCGAAACATTGTACTTAAATTCTATCAACTCTGCGACATTTTATCAAGAATCTGCATAATCACATGTAATCCATTAAAATCCATGAACTAAAAACAATCTATCAAAATCTTAATCGAATACACCCCGCGAATCTCGATAGTGAGCATCATATATTACATGAAAATGTTACAATCAAATTATATCACATGCAAAAATTCAACCAAAATTAGTATCACAGAAATCAGAAGAAGCCAGTTGTTCTAAAACAAAACGAATAATATTACTAATACTCCGGCCATTTAATTTTATACGTTTCTTTTTAACTGCTCGACATGTATTTCAATACTCTTATAAAATATAGTTCCGTAACTTATTTTTGAGATTTTTTTTTTCTGTATAAAAATATAACATCCAAACTTTAATTCAGAAAAAAAAAATTTAAAAATAGATTGCACAACTACACTTTGCAGGAGTATTAAAGTCCGTGCCCGCGTCCCCGTCCCGCAATGTATACAACTCAGAGGGACGGACACGGGAAAATGTCAGAAATGAAAAATTCTGAGATGACTCGAATTTCAGTTTGATATATATCAAAATCTACTTATATATATAGTAACCCAACAGGTCCGTGTCATGCCTCCCTCCTGAGCAAATAAATTACCTAGCTCCGAGCCTGAGCCTAACTCCGAACCTAACTCCTCTTCATAAATATAAAAAAGATGTTAATCATTAGAATCGAACCCAAGACCTCTCAAATGCAAATACACCACTCACACCACTTCAACTACACAATCAATTAGTTTGTTATTCAAAAAGCATTAACTACATACATTAAAACTTACTAAACTTATTCAAATTACTTTTTATTTAAACTTATGAATTCAGAATTACACGTGTAACTAAACTTTTTTTAAAAAAATATTATAGATATAAGAATAGTGAGAAAGACATCAAATTTGATACTAAAAAATATATCTCAATAATATAATTTTGATGATATATGAATTTGAAATATTATAACTTGTGATATGACGATAAATTTCGGGAAATTCTATATTGTTGCTCAAAATTCAACCAAATGAATATAAAACGCGTTTATGAGACCTGCTAAAAAGAATTGAATTATGAATTTTACTTGGTTAAAATAAAATAACACATAGAAATAAGTTATGTATATTAGAGTTTTAAAAATATAATTTTAATATGTCATCCATCAATATATAACATACCAGTTAAACAAAATGATTCAAATTACAATTAAACTAATCAATCATTTACTAATCAAACTAAAAAATTATAATTAATTCTGAACCGGATAATCCAACGTGATACGGTGAAAACTAATATCTGATTAAACGGGACTACAACAAGAATATTTTTTCCATAATCCAGAGAATATCGAACAACACCTGATATGATCTTTAACAACTGATATGATCTTTACCAATTGAACATGATATATAACATTGCTCACCCCAAAGAAATACGAGTATCAAAAATATTTAAAAATGTGAGTTTGCACAAATATAAAAAGTAACTACACGACTAATTAAACTAAATATTTCATGTTTTTATGAATTTCATGGGGCCTAACTCATATCTACACTCTTTTTGTTATTTGAAATTCCAGAAAATCATTTTGAGATCTGGTTTATAACAATTACATGACAAATCATTAAAAGTCTTAATCAACAAGCTCAGACAACTAATGATAAAAAATTAAAATTTTATAACAGGACAATATTATAACCTTGTATCAAAGTAATCATCTAATGTTTTAAATTAACAATAAAAATCTAAGACATTGAAGTGCTATATAATTGATATGAAAATTAAAAGGGTAAGCCACATCAAACGTGTTGGAATTTTTTGGGTACAATTATAAAGTTAGTAGTTCGATAGATGCTTTTATGATAAATTAAGGTATGAGTATTTTTACATGTAACATATGTTTTAATTTCTATTTATACAAACTGTGTGCAACGTATGCTAAAAAGAATGTGTTGATGATCCGCCCATCATGTATCACTTAACCATTACACAAACGTACACTCAAAAAAGAAGAAATAAATGTAAGACAACGCGGACCACACATCTTCATCTAATCATGATTTAGCATATCGTAATTCACATACAAAATCAAGTTATCATCAAAATCATGGTTATATTAGATGAAATAATTTAATATTTTCAACAATAAATTACAGATACTTTTAATGAGGTATAATATATTTAAAATCTAAAAGTTTCAGTATTAATTTCGAATATAATTTTGAACGTAGATAATATGATAATGGTCTCTATATCCTAACGAATTTGAATATAAAAATATCAGTTCAAATGTAGTTTTTTATCCATAATTTTTTTTAAAAAAATATATACCCTTCGCCCCATTTTAAGTGACCATATTTGAGTTTCACGGAATTTAAGAAAAAGGTAGTAAAAAAAGAGTAAATTTAGTTGGAAAGTGGGTAATGTGGTGGAAAATATCAAAATTTAATAATAAATTTGAGATAGTGGAAGTAAGCAGTGAGTGTAATAGTGTTTATTAATAAAAAAAGAGTATAAAATAGAGAAGTGGTGGGTGTAACAATGAAAAGTAGTATTCAAAAATAGTAAGTATAATAAGTTTATTATTTAAAAGATGTCCCAAAAAAATAAGGGTCATATAAAATGGGACGGAGGAAATAGTACTTATTATTACTACTAATGCTATAAGGTTGCAAATATTGCATTTTTCATATTTACACATTTTGTCAAAAAATAAAACGTAACAGTTACGCTCGAAACAATATGATGACAGATGATATTATTTAAAACACAATACAAACTCAAGGCCAGTACAAGGACAATATGATGATACATGAATATTACTTAAAACACAGTAAAAACTAGAGGCCCGTGCCTCGCACGGGCTTTTATGCTAGTTGAATATTAAATTGTACAATATTCTTTTTCCGCTTATCAGGAACGAGATTTAAGAATATTCATATTCATATGATAGTGATGTATACAATGCAGCAAAAGTAGTAAACTACCTATGAAATTGCATAGAAAAAAGCAAGACCTTTGGGTCAACTATCGTGGAAAATGAAGAGACCCTTCTGTGCATTTACTTAAAGCTTTCTGATTCTTACCCTTTTGATCACTTTCATCTCTGGCCAAACAGGATTTGAAAATGACCCCAAAAATGGTGTCTTGCATTTGATTCATGATCAAGAAAACACACTCTCTTTTTCTTTGTTGAAAAGCAGGTTAGTGTTTGTACGGAAGATTCCAAGAATCCCTTTCTTGCATTTTCTTGTATACTAAGTAAAGTATGTTGTTTGCCATGTACTAATCATACATAAGTGTTGATATGTAGTGATGTTATTTTTTATAAATGGTGGTTTCTTGAGTTTATGAGTTTTGGGTTTTGCAGGTTTTAAGTGACTTTTAGTGGATAAGTGAAGTTATGATGATGGAAGGTGTTTGTGCAAAGGATGAGAGGATTACTAAGTTGAGTGATTTGGTGTTTTCATGGTCTCTTGAAGAAATCTTTGATGAGAGTTTGTATTCGAATCAGGTTTGGTTCTTGATTCTTTGTTTTTGGCGTATCCCCTTGTTTTAATCACTCAGATTGTTGATGAATTTTTAGTTTGGAAATGCTTGTATCTTAGTGGTTTGATTACAAAACAAGGCAAATAATACCCTTTATATTTCGCTAGTATATAGGAATCGAGGAGGCTGAGATGTACACAGAGGTTTGATTATTCGTACGAGGCTGTAAATTCTTAACAGGATAACAAATTAACAATATCAAATGTTTTTGTTATTAGTTTCTTGTAATGTGATATTATGCATGCATAGTTTTTTAGTGCTAAGTTATGTCCTGACTATGAATTGTACTAACCTTCGACTTTCAGAACTTGACTGTATCTGTGGTTAGAGAATGTGTGCGCTAGCTTTACAGATTGTTAAATCGTGTTTTATTGATTGGTTCTGTATATGGTAATATAATAAATTAAGAAACTAGGGTATGTTTATAAAAGCTGATCATACACACTTCGGAGTGTAAATTTTTTTCAAGTGATAAGTATTTCCTTTAACTCAACCTTCAGGATGTAAAATAGCAGCTAAAAAGCTTTGTAAGCTTTGTGTTCTGATACTTCAGTCGTGTTTCATTCTTTACATATTCTTGGTATATTTAATATGGGTTGAAGGCTTGGAGCAATAATTTTGTAACAATTAGCTTCTGTTAACATATCATAGGTAGAAATCATCCCAACAACATTCAGCTCGGCAGAGCAGTACCTTGGCTCCTATGTATATCCGTTATTGGAAGAGACGAGAAAAGAAATGGCTTCTAGTCTGGAAATTATGCACTCAGCGCCATATGCTGAAGTGGCCTATTTCGATGAGGCAAAGCCATATGGAACCTTAACATATCATGTTAAGGTTGATCGCTGGGAAAACACATTTGGTGATCGTGGAAAGGAGTCATATAAAACATTGCCTGGTGATATACTGCTGCTCTCATATGCAAAGCCCGAGTCTCTCTCTGATATGCGACATCTGGGAAGAATGTGGGCTTTTGGATCAGTTATTAATATATCAGATGACGATGAGGAAGATAGTAGCAACTCCAGTCATTTTAAAATTGAAGTCTCAAAAGATCTTGAATTCAAAGATGGGGGGAAATCATTGTTTGTGGTGTTTTTAATGAATATTACAACCAACAACAGAATTTGGAAGGCACTTCAAATGCTTCGGAATCTGAATATTATTAATAAAGTTTTGTGCATCAAAGGCGAGGTAAAATTCTGGATGATTCTAGTTGTTTGGATGTTTTTCTGCATTAGGTTCCAGAATTCTGTAGGGTATTGCAAACGATGCTTGAGTGTTGTCTTCTTTGTAACTTTCTTTATATGCATATCCCAGTCATAAATTTTTCCTTATCAGCAAGCTAAAGAATGTTGAGTAATTCTAGGTGTCACATTGATGTGATTGTCTTATTCTAGGTGTTCCCCAAAGAATCGTAGCTTTTATTACATATGTTAAGAAGTTTTACCGGAAGTTCCATTTATTATGCATATATACATGTGTTTCTGTTCATGTTTTGCTTAGATTTCTTGTTCATTTTTCTTAAATTTGCACACTCATTTTTCTTTATTCTACCTTCCATTTAAACAATCAGACAGGAAAGTTGAACTTAAATTGTGGAGATATTACTCATTAATGTGACTGTTATGAATATGTGGAATTCAGGTGGAGGAAATTTGTCGAGTCTGTTGTGAACATAATAGCAGAAAGCTGACTGATACCTATGCTCCAAGTGTCTCTGATTTAAATAATTCTCAAGCGGAGGCTGTGCGGAATGCTCTCTTTAAGATGAAGTGTGACCACATGCCTTCAGTGGAACTTATCTGGGGTCCCCCAGGAACAGGCAAAACAAAAACTGTTTCTGTGTTGCTTTCCAATCTTTTGAAATTGAACTTGAGGACACTTCTTTGTGCCCCTTCGAATATAGCAGTAACAGAAGTTGCTGCTCGCCTACTGAAGTTGTTGGAGTCTAACAAAGCTGAATATCAAGAAGATTATGCTAACCACTCTTATGGAGATATACTTTTATTCGGCAATAAATCTAGGCTTAAAGTTTCCTCAGATAGTGAAAACATCTATCTCGATTACCGTGTAGATAGGCTTGCAGAGTGCCTTGGACCATTAACAGGCTGGAAGCATTGTTTAATTTCCATGGTCAATCTACTTGAAGATTGTGTTGAACAGTACAAAGTTTATGTGGAAAATGGATTGATCTCAGTAAAGCAAAATCTAAAAGATGAAAGCAATGAGTTGGAATTTAAATCTTTTCTTGAATATATGAGGGCACGGTTTGAGCATACTGTTTCCACTGTCAGGCAATGCTTACTGATTTTATGTACTCATTTACCCATAAGTTTTGTGGGAGAAAGTACATACCAAGATATGGTTACTCTTACACGCTATCTTGATTCGTTGGAGACGACGTTGTTTCATAAGAATATGGTTTCTGAATTACTAGAGAGAGTTTTTTCTGATCTTGAATTGGGCAAAGATTCTCCACGGTCTTGTGTGGATATGTCAATGCTGCGCCGCTTAAGAACCAATTGTATTTCTGTTGGAAAAAGTCTGTATTGTTCTTTGGGTAAACTTAAACTCCCAAGTGCAATTAACAGAGGCTCCATAATGGAATTTTGTTTCCAGAGGGCATCCATTATATTATGTACTGTGTCTAGTTCATTCAAGCTTCATACGGTCGATATGGAACCACTGAAAGTACTTGTTATTGATGAAGCGGCTCAGTTAAAAGAGTGTGAATCAGTCATACCCCTACAATTGAAGGGCGTCAAACATGCTATTCTCATTGGCGATGAGTGTCAGTTGCCAGCAACTGTCAAAAGCACAGTAAGTCAATGTATTTTTAACCTAAATTAAATTGTTTTCAATAAGTTTACTAATAATTTTTCAACCTTTTTTATATTTTTCAATCCTTAAAAATACATAAAAAATATGTTTTTCTCAGATTTCTGATGATGCTGGTTTTGGACGGAGCCTATTTGAAAGATTGAGTCTTCTGGGTCATTCTAAGCACCTGCTCAATATGCAATACAGAATGCATCCATCTATTAGTTTCTTCCCAAATTTAAAATTCTATCGTAACCAGATCCTCAATGCACAAAATGTTCAGGATAAAAGTTACATGAAAAACTATCTTCCCGGGCCAATGTTTGGCCCCTATTCCTTCATAAATATAGTTGGCGGGAAAGAAGAGATGGATGATGTTGGACATAGCCGAAGAAATATGGTTGAGGTAGCTGTTGTAGCAAAGATTGTCCAGGATTTATACAAAGGTATTATCAACCAAGACTCATATTGTTGTTTCGCATAGCATATTCTTACATATTTTGTCAACAAAAGGTAACATAGTTTTGTCCTCCCAACCCCCACCATTCTCGCCAACATTCTACTAATTGTGCTAGAGTATAATCTCACACTTTTACAATGAACTGCAACCGTGACTAGTTGAAGTGTCGAACACACTTCTATTATGATACATGGATCAATTTTAATGTGTCTTGTCATTTGTGTTAATCACTTCATCTCCTGGAAATGTTTAAGATTACCATTTACCTATTTTTTTTAAGACTTGTTGCTAAGTTATCATATTTATCCTCAAATGATAGCATGGACTGGCTCTAGAAAGAAGATCAGTGTCGGTGTTGTTTCACCATATGCTGCCCAAGTTGTAGCCATTGAAGATAAGATCAGAGAGAAGTATGAAAAGATAGATGGATTCTCGGTGAAGATTAAGTCTGTAGATGGGTTTCAAGGTGGAGAGGAAGATATTATTATAATATCCACCGTTAGATCTAATAGTAATGGGTCCATTGGTTTCATACGCAGTCCTCAGAGAACTAATGTTGCTTTAACAAGGGCACGGTATGTACTAAATTAAATTATTATGCACGACAACTGTTTAATGTACTTGTCAAATTTGGACCATGACTTGTAAATACTTCTTTCGACTATAGGCACAGTCTCTGGATACTGGGAAATGAAAGAACATTGACCAGTGATGAATCAATTTGGAAATCCCTTGTACATGATGCTAAGAATCGCAACTGTTTCTTTAATGCCGATGAAAACAAAAACCTAGCCAAGTCAATAGTAGATATGAAAAAGGAACTAGATCAACTGGATGATTTGCTTAATATGGCTAGTGTTCTCTTCAGGAGTGCTAGATGGAAGGTTAGTTACTGTAAAGTGCTTAATGCAATTCTTTACTTTCAGTGTTACTTATTTGTTAATATTATTGTTTAATCTCTATGCTTTCAGGTTATTTTCAGTGATAATTTTAGAAAATCATTTGGAAAACTTAGTCAGCGTATGAAAAAATCAGTTTTGAACCTTTTATTGAAGCTTTCCGGTGGTTGGCGTCCTAAGAACAGGAATGTGGACCTTGTTTGTGAAAGTTCCCCACAGATACTCAAAAAGTTCAAGGTTGAAGGTCTCTATGTTGTTAGCACAATTGACATTGTGAAGGAGTCAAATTATAAACAAGTTCTGAAAATTTGGGATGTACTGTCGGTAGAGGAGTTGCCTAAATTAGTGAAACGTCTTGATAGCATATTTTTTATGTATACTGACGAGTTTATCAATCATTGCAAAGAGAAATTACTCGATGGGTACGTTGCTTCTTAATTAAGTGCATCCTTTTGCTAGATTTGAAATTTTACTAAATGTCTCTTTTAACTTATGTCCTGTTTCGGTAACATACTACTTACCCGAATCTCAAGTTTGTGTTTATATATCTACAGAAATTTGGAGATTCCAAAGTGTTGGGGCCCTTCCTGTGAAATTGTTCGTTATAAAATCAATAGCGATGATGGATTGGTGAACAAATCTCAATCCAATTCAATTCAAGGCAGAAGCTATGCTGAAAATTCAAGGGTGAATGATAGTTTGTTGCTTATGAAGTTCTATCCCTTGTCATCTGTTGTTGTGAACCACTTGCTCTCTGATCATGAAGGTAAAAATTTGGATCTTCCTTTTGAGGTAACAGATGAGGAAATGGAAATAATTCTATATGAAAAAAGCTCGTTTATTCTCGGAAGGTCGGGTACTGGCAAAACAACAGTTTTGACTATGAAATTGTACCAAAGAGAACAATGTCACTATATTGCTTCTCATGGATATTGTATGGATGAGAGCGGTAATGCAATGGATTTAAACCAGCAAGTTAAACCCAATGATTGCAAAGAAGAGAGTAAGGAATTAGTGTTGCGACAGCTTTTTGTGACTGTTAGTCCAAAACTTTGTTATGCGGTAAAACAGCATGTCTCTCAGCTGAAAAGGTGCGGACAACAATTAACATTTGAGTACAGATGATGGATCCCTTTTACCACCTTTAAGTATCATGCACTAGATATCATTTTCAGGAAAAGTAAAAATTACCTATATTTTCTAATTATGATTCTGAAACTATTATATTGATATTCATATACTCCCTCTGTCCCTCTCATTTCCTAATACTTTTTTTCAACGGCCTGACACGCATTTTAAGGTGCATATAGGTTTACAATTTTTTTTTAAAATTTTCTTGTTCTGCATAAAAATTTAAACATTAAACTTTTATTCAGAAGAAAAAAAATTAAAAATAATTTATGAAACTATATTTCATGAGAGATTTGAAATGCGTGCCGAGCCCCCGTCCCCCAATGTTAAGAATTGAGGGGGACGGAGGGAGTATATATTTTGTATCACCAATGTGAAGCATGCAACATTTTTATGAGTTTTTAGTAACTATTGCTGATCTAGAGCAGAATTGCAGAAGCTTAATCACGGTGTTGATGACTTTAATACCATTTCTTATTGGACTCTTCAATCTGCACGTAAAACATTTTATGCACCTTCTTTCCCATTCATTTGTTACAATATTATCTTTGCAAATTGTGTTATACACACTACTTTGTTTGAATGCCACTTCAGTTTACATTGGTGTTGATTTGTATATAAGATGATGGTCCTGACCAAAATAATCCTACAGCTTTGCAAGGGGTGGAAAGTTCTCTGAAGACCAATTAAATGATAAAGATGGCATGGATGATGCTTCAGAATTTAAGGAAATCCCGGACTCGTTTAATGATATACCTGCAGATTCTTACCCTCTTGTGCTGACTTATCAGAAATTTTTAATGATGCTTGATGGAACACTGGGAAATTCATATTTTGAACGGTTCAACGATGCAAGGCAATTATGTCATGATAGATATATGGGCTCTAGTTCTGTTGCCTTCCAAGCATTTGTAAGAATGAAGGAGGTCAACTATGATAAATTTTATTCATGTTACTGGCCCCATTTCAGCATCAAACTCACCAAGAAACTTGATGCTTCGAGAGTTTTCACTGAAATAATTTCATATATAAAAGGAGGTTTAGTAGCAGTGGAGGCCTTCGACTGTAAACTTGGTCGTGATGAGTATCTTCATATTGCTGATTCTCGCGTTTCCACATTGAGTAGGCAGGCAAGAGAGAAGATTTATGATATATACAAGGATTATGAGAAAATGAAACTGGAACGTGGGGAATATGATTTAGCTGATTTTGTGATTGATCTTCATCGTCGACTGAGAAATGAAAATTTGGAAGGCCAGAAGATGGATTTTGTTTACATAGATGAAGTTCAAGATCTTACAATGAGTCAGATATCTCTTTTCAAGTACGTGTGCGAAAATGTCGAAGAGGGCTTTGTTTTTTCAGGTGATACAGCTCAGACAATTGCCAGAGGAATTGATTTTAGGTTCCAGGACATACGCTCCCTGTTCTACAAGGTATTTATGAAATCAGGAAGTGATGGATCTGTTGAAAAGAAAGAGAAAGGTCGATTGTCAGAGATTTTTAATTTGAGCCAAAACTTTCGTACACATGATGCGGTACTCCAGTTAGCACAGAGTGTGATAACTCTTATATATCGATTTTTCCCCAATTTCATTGATGTTTTGGAACCTGAAACTTGTCTTATAAGTGGTGAAGCTCCTGTCTTGCTTGAGCCTGGTAATGATGAGAACGCGATAGTAACTATTTTTGGCAAGATTGGAAGTGTTGACAGGAAGATTGTTGGCTTCGGTGCAGAACAGGTGATATTAGTACGGGATGATTCTGTTCGAAAAGATATTTCAAGTTTTGTTGGAAAGCAAGCTCTTATTTTGACTATACTTGAGTGCAAGGGTCTTGAATTTCAGGTTTGTTATGCTATTCAAAAAAAATTCAGTTGACCTAATCTTTTCTTGATAACAAATTCATGTCTTCTATTGTAATTTTTAGAGCTGCCTGTGAAATAGTTCTTAGAAAATAAGATGCAGAATCCTTTTTTGTGGAAAAAGCTTTTTTGAAAGTTATGTTCGAGAGTTGAAAGAACATTCCTATAACCAACTAATACAGATAATTAATATTGCTTTCTTATAGTCAAAATACTTCATGTGATACTAAAAGTTGTATATGCTAATGATATCACTGCTATACCATTTCTGTATCAGTTCGGGTGCTCTTACTGTCCAATATTTGCCTTTAAACTTTAACCTGACTAAGTAGCATGTTTTTTTCATACATTTGATTTATTAAATTTCTGCTCTCTAGGATGTATTGCTGTACAACTTTTTTGGATCTTCCCCTCTGAAAAATCAGTGGCGAGTTGTTTATGAATACATGAAAGAGCAAGATTTGCTCAATGATACATCCCTGTCTTTCCCAAGTTTTGACACGGCAAGACACAATCTCTTGTCCTCTGAACTGAAACAACTATATGTGGCTATAACTCGAACTAGACAAAGGTTATGGATATCTGAGAGTGTAGAGGATCTATCTAAGCCGATGTTTGACTACTGGAAAAGAAAGGGACTTGTCCAAGTTCGGAAACTGGATGACTCCCTTGCACAGGCGATGCAAGTAGCAAGCAGCTCAGAAGAATGGAAATCTCGTGGTAAAAAGGTTGTTTTGCTGAAGCTCTTTGGATATCACAATTTTCTTCTATCCTTTTTACAAGATGGTTTATGCTGTTTCTGTGTTATTGAGTTAATTGAAGCTCTATATAACGAGAACATTTGTCTGACTTTGTTTTGCAGCTCTATTTTGAGCATAATTATGAGATGGCCACTGTGTGCTTCGAACGAGCAGGAGATGCCACATGGGAGAAAATAGCCAAGGCATCTGGGCTGAAAGCAAATGCTGGACGTATTCGTGAATTAAATCCCAAATTAGCTTGCACTTATTTAAGGGAGGCTGCTGAAATATTTGATTCCATTGGCAAGGCTGAGTCTGCTGCTCGTTGTTATTGTGAATTGGGCGAGTTTGAAAGAGCAGGTTTGATCTACTACCTTATGTTCTCTTTGTTGTTATGATCCTTAAAGAAGACTGCTTATTTTGATTACTTGCATTATAAAGTTATGTTCAAATATGATCCCAACATATGACATAACCACCATGACAACATGGTGATATCACAAGTGCAGCCTCTAAGTATTTAATGTTCAAGGAATAGGCACCAAGGTTTTCTTTTCTACGTAAGAGGCATTGCCTCATTGTTGTATTAATAAGCAAGAGATAGTATAAGGGCAGTAGTAGAACATGCAGTATATGTATGGAATGTAAGTTGTAGGGGAAATCACCGGTTATGACTGTCCTATATGTTTTAAATCTAAAAAATTTGAATAGGGTATCTGCAAGGCTCAGCCTAGCAAATTTCTCTCTCCTTTTGTTCGCAAGAGGTCCAAGGTTTCAAGCCTCTGCGTCCGAGGAGGCAGGGTGTGTGAATATATAATTTTCTGTAATTGACCATGACCAAAAAATATTTTTAATAGGCTAAGCCACTTTAAGGGTTTAGGGGTGTCTGAATAGGGTGTTTGTTACTGTAGAGATTCTAATGATAAATGATCTGACTTTAAGGGTGCTGATTTACCCCACAGGAAGAATTTATCTTGACAAATGTGGGGAATCTGAGCTGAAGAAAGCAGCAGAGTGTTTCAATTTGGCAGGTAGTTATGCAATGGCAGCTGAAGTATATGCCAAGGGAAGTTATTTTTCCGAGTGCTTATCTGTTTGTACAAAGGCAAAATTGTTTGATGTTGGGTTGCAATATATAGAATACTGGAAACAGCATAAATTGAAAGACAACGGTGTTACTAGAAGTAAGGATATGGAAAATATAGAGCAGGAGTTTTTGGAGGGTTGTGCACGCAATTTTCATGAGCTGAAAGACAATAAAAATATGATGAAATTTGTGAGAGCATTTTATTCAATGGATTTGAGACGTAGCTTTTTGAATTCTGTGGAATGCCTCAATGAGCTCATGTTGTTGGAAGAAGAATCTGGAAACTTCTTTGAGGCTGCAGAGATTGCGAGGATGTTAGGAGATCTTCTACATGAAGCTGATATACAAGGGAAGTCTGGACAGTTCTCAGAGGCATCCTCAGTTATCTTATGGTATATATGTTGCAACTCCTTGTGGATGAACAGAAGTAAAGGCTGGCCCCTGAAGCAGTTTACAAAGAAAGAGGACCTTTTTTGTAAGGCGAAGGAATATGCCAAGAAAGAATCAGAATTGTTATATGAGCTCGTCTGTTCAGAGATTAACATTTTATCACATGAACAGAGCAGATTGGTTGATTTGGGGAGAAATTTTAAAGAATCTAAAAAGTACAAAAGTGTCAGAGGAGAAATTATATCTTTACGCAAGATTTTAGATGCTCACTTCAATATGAATGCCACAAAGTACGTGTGTGAAGATGAACTGCCATTGCATAATTCAAGTCATTCGGAAGAGATAATATCAGAGAACAAGGTTTCTGTTACATCTCTTGTTTACTTTTGGAGTCTCTGGAAAGAAAACATTGAAAAACTCTTTGAGTATCTTGGATATCTTGAATCTAAAGAGTTCGGTAAAATTTCGGGACATGGTGAGTTTTGTTTAAACTATTTTGGAGTTAGGAGTCATCAAAGTAATTTGAAAACCACCTTTGTAGTGCTGGTCCCTGGTGCTGATTGGCTGAGAAAACTGGATGAAAGAGCTCTACAGAAAAAAAGAAATCTGACATTTGTTAATTGTCAGCAGTTTGTATCTGCTGCCCAGTGTTACTGGCAATCTGAACTACTTTCTGTTGGAATGAAGTTATTGCAAACACTTAAACTCCTCTTTAATTTGACAACCGGAAATGGCTCGTCTTTGTTTGTGCAAAGTGTGTGTCTCATCTACATGTTTGAGGTTGCAAAAAGTCTTTTGAATTGCAAGTTTCTCAACTGCAAGTCTCACGACTCCAGGGCACTACTAAATTTTGTTGATTTATCAACAAAATATATTCAGAATGTCTTTCCTTTAGACTGGAGGAGACCAATATCTGAGACTTTTGTGTGTCTCAGAGAAACTGATCTTTCCAGAAAGTTACTGGAAGAAGCCATTGTTAGGGACATTAGCAACAACGGAGAACTAACCTACAGAGAAATTGGGAATGTGGTAATGATGTGGCTTGGAACTGCCAGGCCTAAAGAACTGTGTGGGAAAATTATCAACAGGTTTGAAGGTAATGAATCATGGATGACATTTTTAAATGTTGACGTGAACATTCAAGAAAAATCTGATCTGGAGTCGCCATTGGAAGTAGCTCGGAAAGAATTAACTCGAGTTTACTCATTTTATAAAGCATTGGAAGATACCTATGGAGCAAACTGGCGGGGAATTAACTATATATCACCCAACTGTTTCTTGTATCTGATGGACCGCCTTCTGTTCATGGTATCCCGTTTTGAGCATTTTTTTATTACGACAAGATCTTCATTTGTTGAATGGATTTTGTGTCAGCACACAAATACCTATCCATGTTCAGCTTTGGTACCTAACTCACAGTTACCATCTTCAGCGGAAATCTATGATTTTTTGGCTTCCATGGTGCATAACTTGCTTAACAATAAGTTTGACACAGGGCAGTGGATTGATAGATCCAAGTTGAATTACAGCTTCTACTATCCACTGTTGGTGTTAAAATTATTTGTCATTCTGTGTTTACTGTGTCTATATTCTAAAAAGTATAACGGGCTACTTATTAGTTTGTTACGTAGGGATGATGTTACTTGTATGCTTCCAAAGGATCTGCTTAATGTCCTCAGACAAAGCAAGAAGCGTCACTGTATACGATTGGCTCCAAAATTGCTTTCCGAGGCATTTTCCAAGATCGGGGATCCTCTGGTCACTGTAAGCTTTGGGAAAAAATATCCAGAAGAGTACCGAGTTGCCATTTGTGTGGACTTGGAAGCTGTTCACTGTAGAGAAGACATAATAAGAGTGTTGTTCCCAAGGATTACCCAAGAACCTGTGAAAGGGGCACTGAATACTTCAGGCATGGAAAAACATCTCAGTGGTGGTGATGCTATAAGGTTGAGCTCCAAAAATCTGTCTTCTGATGTTCCTTCAGCAGATCTGAACCCGAATGGACTCAGCTTGAAAATGAATTGGGGTGTTTTTGATGATATGATTGATGCTTTAAAGACGAAGGGTAGCAGAAAAGCAGAAAGCTTCATTAACTTTATGTCCAAAGCTGCAAAATCTAAGGTAAGACCAAACTGAATGATTCTATTTCTAGGTGTCATTACTTGAATCATGCGGCTACTGCAGGATTAATGCCTTCCATTTTATCTTTTTAGGTGGAAATAGACAGCAATATAGAGTTCCTAACTGCAGTTATAACCCAATTTTCTGAGAACCCCGATGATTGCAATAACGGAAGTGCTTTTTCTGAGGCAAACAAGATGCTCGATGAGTTGAGGCAGCTTTCTTCTGCATTTAATACCAGGTCAGTGGTAAATATGATTTATAATACAAATTTATTGTGTTATGGAACATTGGTGTATCTTACAAATTTGGTGTCCAACTTTATCTTTTATATTATTTGCCTAGTGATTATTTATTTAGTGAAAGTACTGTTTATTACTCACTCTGTTTTCAAATAATTGACGTTTGACTTTTTGGCACACAATTGTAAGAGCTTTGACTGCATACTTAAAATTATTATATTTAAAATTTTCTTTTTCTGAATAAAAATATTAATCTTATACTTTAATTCACAAAAAGAAAATTTTAAAAAATTCTAGCTATGCAGTCAATGCACTTAAAAGTGTGTGCACAAAAGTCAAACGTCAATTATTTGAAAACAGAGGGAGTATTTATGTTTTGGTAGTTGCAAATAATAGTGTTATTAGTTTTATAACTGTTGGCTTTATATCTTAACTTCTTAAGTAATAATATCGGCCTTCAGTGATAAAACATCCAGGGACAAGAAGCACCACCATAACTTTCAAACCCTTGGAGAACTGCTGAATAGCTTACAATCAAAAAGGCCGAAGCTTGAAATATTCCTTGATCAGTCACCCATGTGGAAATCTACTTTGCCTGAGGATGCAGCAGATTCTAACGATATTATAAAATCTCAGGACTCCTCCAAACAGAGAAATGAGGAGGCTGTCAAACCCATTGACAAAGGGGTCGACTCATTGTCAAACATTGTTTCTTCTGGAACTCAGAATGCAAGTACTAATCAAAAAACCGGAGGGAAAAAAGGGAAGGCAAATAACAAGTCCAAGAAAAAAAATAAACGTAGGTAATGCAACTACAGGAAGTTTCCTTTTGTGTCTAATGTTTATAATGTATTCAGGGATGTTTTGATTTTGTGAATTCCCAACTTGTCGTGCCCAACTGAATATTTCAAAGATATCGTGTTTTGGGGCAGAAATCTTGACATCGTTGATATTAGCTGAATGAAAATTAAAGCAAATATTTCCTTTATCTGTTGAGGCTTCTTGCAGACCTATATATTGAATCATAATCTTCATATATATCATCGAAATTTGTTGTATCATAATTCCGAACCCAATTTAGCTTCGAAACTAGACAGAAGACCCTAAATACCTGGTGGTCTAATTTTCGGTAATGTAGTCATATAACCATCACCCACAGGAGGAGGAGCATTGGGTATGAGTTCAAAATACTTGTCAAATTGCTCTGTTGCTTCTGCATTTCTTTTGGTACAATAGTATAACAACCCTTTCAGAAAAACAATCCTGATATCTGAAGGATCCTCTTTTTCAAGCTCATTATAACTCTTCAGTGCTTCGTCTGGTTTCTTCTGCAGAAACGTAATCTGAGCTATGATCAACCTCACATCTCTTATTTCAGTAGCATTGTTCTTTTCTTTAGCAATCATTAATGCCTTTTCCAATCTTTCTAGCGCCTCCTCTTCCTTTCCTTCGAAGCTCATCCACGCTGCACTCTCAAATAATGCATGTGGTTCTGTCGGATTTTCAGCCAACACCTCGTCGAGCACCCCAAAGGCTTTCTCTATATCCCCCATTTGCTTAAAAACTGTTGCTAATGCAATTTTCCATTCCACACGTTCTGGTTGCGCTGATATCAACTCTCTTGAGATTCTTATACTTTCTTCAAAATCCCTGGCTTCGTATCTTTGTTCCAGTAACTGCTTCAGTGTTTCGATAGCTTCAGAAACCAATGTCTTTGTTTCCTCTTGACTAGTGACTTCTTCTGTCATAATTGGCTTGGTTTCAGCTCTGCTAACTAGCCCTTGAAACTTTCCCATCACCGAGGCCGCGAAAACAATCACTACAGCTGTGTTTCTGAGACTCCGAAAAACGAGTTCATGTGAGGAGGTTTTCGCATTGATGCTTTGCACAACAGGGCTGGTGGTTCTGACTGGCTTCGAGAGTGTGTGAGATAGATTCAAAGGTGGTGCAACAAGGCCTTTTGGTTTGATCCGAAAGCGCGATAAGTTGAACTTCATCATCAAAGGTGAGTTCAGAGCCATCGTAATGAGCCGCAGTTCTCATGGGAGGACAAAATAACACAATAACTTTTCTAGGCTTTTGTACGTAGATTTCAATGTAAGAAAAAAACAGGTATTGTAAAGTACAAGATTTCTTGTCCTTGATGTAAGAATGATGATAAAATTTAACGAGTCAACCAGGTGTAATCAATGTAAATGAAAAGCAACCTGACCAGTATCTTAACAACCTAGAGAAGACAGGACACTAATGGAAAATCCTGGTAAACATATGGAGGGGCAATTCCATGGAGACCAGGCCAAAAACATAAATAACAAATAGTCTCTACAAAACAATTCTTGTTGCTCTGTAACTTGGGAGATTTCCGCAAAATCAGTACACCAAAGTTGGCAAAGTTTTTCTTTTAACTTTTTGCCGGTTCGGCTCGGCTCTGGGAGCTCGTTCGGTTCGGCTCGAGCCCGGATTATTTATTTCAGAAAAACTTAGCTCATGATCGTTTACGATCCAATTAAATTTTATCAAAGTTAAAAAGACATGAAAAAAATTATAAAAACCACTACTTAGAAAGATTACTTTTATTTTAATAAAAACCGTTACTTTATATTTCGTGTTCCAGAAATTACAAGTCTAGACGACAATGAAATACTCCGTGAGTTGGTTCTAAGTGAGAAATTGCATATTTTTTATGAAGTCGATCAAATTGATTATAGATTGTCAACATCCCACCTAGATGGTGGCCAATAGTAATAAAAAAAATTATAAAGAAAAACCTAATATAATAATAATAATAATAATAATAATCATAATTATGATTATAAGAAATTAAATAGTATATACTTAACTTGTTATTCTATTAAAAAATAAATAACTATTTTTTTCTTTACACTATGTGACAGATGCCTTGATATATTTTCATGTATATGATATTTCAAATACTCTGGTGGTAGTGAAAACTGAAAAGTGGAACAACTGATTCAGTTGAGATCTAATAAATTATACTTCATCAAATAGAGACGCCATTGTTGGTAACATCAGGCAATCTTTCCGATCGTCTTTTTCGAGCTCTTCACAACTCAAAGCTTCCAAAACTATCTTCTCCGAAGACATAGTTAGAGCTACAATCATCGTGACATCTTTTACTCGACATTCTTCTTCTTTCTTTAGCAGTCGTTTAAAGGCCCTCAAACCTGCCCAGAAAAAAATATAGGAGTATATATTAAGAGCTTGAGAAAATAACAAGCTAACTGTTGTACAGCCTTGCTCCGATTTTGGTGACTGCACGATAATTGTCCTTTGAAGTACATGACCTCAACTCTGACTTCGTTTGATGAATTCAATTTAACAAGTCAGCTGGGAACATACGATTACTTGATAAGGAAACTTGGTTTATAAATCTTATGTTCAAACTAATTTTGTATAAATTGTTGTCACCAATGTCTCAATTTAGATTGCAACATTAAAAATAAATAGATTTAAGGGACTACGAAAGCAAGCAATGAGGTCTGTGTGTTATATCTATCTAAAACGTGAAGACTATACGTACCAAATTGTTGTTGATCTGAACAGCCAGCTGGGCTACTTACCTAGTATATGTAATATCTAAATAGACTTTTATAGAATGCACAAGGCATTCATACCGACCATATAGTATATGTAATATCTAAATAGACTTTTATAGAATGCACAAGGCATTAATAATATTAAGTTGCAAGTTGTAACCCATATTGACTACATACCTTGTTAAGTTCAAATTAATAAAATCTCAAATGCTTTTGCCACTTGCAAGTATCAGCCCTTGCTTGTTTCCCTCATCCCCTTGCCTTGTACATGTGACCTCAACATAAGCTGCATCTATCCTGTCAACAAAGCCTGAAAGGTAGAGTTACAAGAGGGCGGACATGATTTCAATAGGTAATATTCAACAAAACCAACAGAGAAAAACAAAATGCAGGAGGGTAAGAACATAGTCTTACAACTCAAAATCCATTTCAATGCAAGTCTTCACGAATTTAAAATGTACTGTCGTCAAGTCTTCATTTCTTTCATGTGTTGCACCTGTTTCAGCACAATAAGAATGTTAATTAGTTAAATGATAAAGAGTGTCACTACCAGGCAAAAAGGTATTTACAACTAAACTATTAATTGCCTGCAGAACCAAACTCTTTACAAAATCATAACCAAGGTACAAAAGTAGAAGCTATACCTTAAATATGACAATTTCGGGTACTTGACATGTCTATCCCGAAGCTCCTAAGAAACATCAAAGTCAACATAAAAGCATACCTTTAGTAGCTGCATTCAGATGGCTCCATCTTGAAGCTGGACTGCTTCCTTTTCAATGCATTTGGTCCTGCAGTTAGCCATTGCCCAAAATATCTGAACAATAAAGCAAAGGACAGCAGACTAATTAGTCCTGACAATGTGCTATAACTTCCAAGTTTCGATTTGCTGTGTAAGAATTTCAAAATTTCTTTTTCTGAATAAAATCTAACATCTATATTTTTAGGGGGCTGTTAAACATCTATATATAAGGAAATTGAATAATTACAGTAAATTCATTTAAATTGATAAATTCTCTAAATTAATAAAAAAAAATAATTGGGTCCCAAGTCTGGACCAATATTAAAATCTAATAACCCCTCTATCATGATAATTAATGTATTTTGAGAAAATTTTATTGTTAAATATAGAGTGATATTTCCAACTATATACTTGTTTCTTATATACTTTGTGGACATAAAATATATTTTAACACTAATTTCTGCAATTTTATCTTGTTGAATAAATTTCACACCATATATTCACATCTAAAATCTTTAATTCATCCGTGTTATCATTTATGTTATATATTCACGACCAAATTTCATCAATCTAGGAAATTTTATCGAATTTATGTGTTATTTTGACCTTCAAAGTGTTAATGCACGTATATGTTAGTATATCATTTGAGAATTTAAAAGAACAATGTACTAGTATATAGAAAATTATTTATAATTATTTTTATTGAAAAATTAGAATTCTCTCTTATGTGATAACCTCTCTAAAATGATAACTTTTTCTGGTCCCAATAATATCACTTTAGAGGGGTTCGACTGTATATACAACTCTTCATACAGCTATGTGAAGGCGTAACAGAAATTTAGGATAGTCCAGTGTCTATTTACGCTATAGCGACAACATCATTTTTCAAAAATTATTTTTCACCTGAGTTTGTCCAGAATTGAGATTTGATGTAGTTTGTCAAGAAAAACAGAGCTCCCAGTTCCTCGCCGCCTATGATAAATACCCAAACATAGAACGGATTGCATTTGATGTCATAGGTACTTCCTTTCCATAAGAAACCAAGGCCCAAGAAATAGTCAACACTGAACCACCAGAAGATATAACACCATCCTATTAACAAAGGATGGGGGTCCTTTTAAGTCACATTTCTGAAGGATACCAAGAGAAGGATAAACAACAAATTTTACAGCTTCAAGTTTTTACACACGGAACGGAAAAGTGACTTGTGCCACTAATAAGGTTACTTCTAACCATTTCGGTTTGCAATTTTTGAGCTTCATCCATGTCACCAAGATCACAATACTTTCTTACTAAACAACCATAAACAACCTCATCAGGAGTTATACCCTTCATAATCATTTCATCAAGCAAGTCCCTAGCTTGCTGTACGTGACCCGCCTTCAAGAGTCCAGAAATTAGAGTAGTGTAGGTGTACAGATCAGGCTGCATACCTACTTCGAGCATCAAGTCCCGAAAATTCAATGCTTCTTCAATATTTCCATCCTTCATGTATCCATCTATTAAAGATGTGTATGCAACTTTATCTGGAAGCATACCCTTGCATCCCATTACATCGAATAGCATTTTAGCACTTTCTACCCGTTTAGCTTTACAGAGCCCGTCAATCAGAGCTGTATATACCACGACGTTAGGAATCATACCCATTTCTTGCATCTTTCCAAAATGATCAATTGCCATATCCACTGACCCAGATTTGCATAAACCATCAATTAGTACACAGTATGTTACAATTGTGGGGTCAATGCCTAACTCTTGCATTTGTTCAAGTAAAATGAGTGCTTCTTTTGTTTTTCCAGCCTTGAAATAACCATCAATAAGAGTTGTGTATATCACATCATTTGCTTGTATATTACATTCCTTCATTTCACCCAATATAAGTGTAGCTTCTTCAAGTCTCTCTTCTTTACAAAGACCCCAAACGATCGTACCACACAGCATCTGATCTGGTACAATGTTTTTATCTTTCATTTCTTGCCATATATTCACAGCATCACCAATTCTCTGGGCTTTAATATAGCCATGTATGAGTGCAGTGTAGATCGTAAGGTTTGGAGTTACCTCAGCCTCAGGCATACTTTTGAGTACTTCCTCAGCTTCTTCCATCCTTCCTTCTTCACAAAAACCATCAAGCAACGCCGTGTAGGTAACAATGTTCATACTGAAGCCAGCTTCTAACATTTCCTTGACCAGTTTCACAGCCTCGCCAACATTACCCGCTTTAAAATTGGCATCAACTAGAGAAGTATAAGTATATTCATTAGGAGTAAGGCCAAGACGCCTCATATCAATAAAAAACTTGATGGCCTCTTGCATCATTGCCTCCTTGCAGAAGGCATCAATAAATGTACTATAAGTAACAACATTCGGTTCCAACCCATTCTCCTTCATTTCTTGAAGAAACTTGAAAGCCTGAGGCAATTTATCATATTTACAGAAACAATTAATCAAAATGTTGTAGGTCACTACATCCGGATAAACTCCATATTCCTTCATCTCTTCACATAAACAAACTGAATCATCTAACTGCCCAATCTTACCATGCCCGTCTATTAAAGAATTATAAGTAAAAGTATCAGGCGTAATACCCAACTTTTTCATATTAGAAAGCAGTATATTAGCAGACTTCAAGTCCCCCTCCTTACATAAGTAATCAATCATTATATTATATGTAAATACTGATGGGGCAATTCCAGCCCCGAACATCTCCTTGAAAAAATTTCTAGAATCATTTTCCCTGCCCGATTTTGTAAGCCTGTGCAAAAGAGAATTACAAGACCGTGCTTTCGGAAGAACTCTAAATCTTTTCATTTTTGAAAAACAGTCAGTTGCCTCCTCGAACATACCCAACTCAACCAACACACTAAACAACATGTCAAAAACTCCAAATCCTGGAGTGCAAACATTCCTAGATGACCACAAGATATCAAAAATATCAGACGCTGGCACTACCCTATTTGAACTTGCCAACTCTTTCATCAAATCATGAGCATCAACATACATTAAAGAACAAAACAATATGTGAATTAAAATACAAAAGCTTTCCGTAGAATGACTAAACCCATTCCGCCTCTCCGCCCATTTAAACAACTTCAACGCCAACCCCGGTTCCCTCTTCAATTCCACATAAACCCTCTCAACACTAACCGACCCTAATCCCGATTCAAACAACCTAACAATCCTATCATCATCCCACCTTCCTTCCCGAACAATCCTAAAAATCACCCCTTCCTCCAACCCCTCATCACATTTCACCTCGGTCACATAATTCTGCCTAAACAAGCACAAATAACTCGTAACCGAAACAACTAAACAAGGCAAAACATAATGTGAACTGTAATGATCAGGGACACCACAAGAAATGCTATTACTCATACAAATGTGACTCAAAGAAGCTGAATTAGTTAAAATTCTCACGCTTACGCAACGCGGGGTTTTACGAGAAATGCTGAAAAGGGTGCGGAGAAAAACTAACATGGTTTTGGCAAAAACACAAACAGCTTCAATGCAACACTTCATTTCTAGTATAACAAACGAACATATATCTATTCATAGCTTTGTATATGTATGTATAGACACACACGTGTATGTATGTGTTGAGAATTGAGAATGTAATAATGTGCAAGTGAGTTTGTGTGTGTGTGTGTTAGGGTTTAGTGGAGATGCCTAGGAGTAAGAGAGGTTTAAGAGCTCTGTTTTTTAAATTACTAGAGGGGGTGATTTTATGACCCGTTTCAACTTTCGGGTTCAAAAAGAATTGGCCTTAATTTTCACCTCTCAATGAATTACGAGTTATTAAAAATATAATAATAAAAAATAAATTGATATTTGAGTAGCTTATATATTATGAGTAATTTTTATCAAAAAATAATTTAAAAAATTAATTTACTGAAAAAAATATCTTAAATTTATTTTTGATTTTCTGACTTAATTTTAATTTTAAACCAACTTCTATCTTATTATACAAACATACATTTCGATGTAGACAAACATATTCATGGACTTATGTGTGGCAAAATATTTTCAATATTTAGATGTAGCACAAATCTTTAATTTAATTAAATTTATTTTTATATTATTTATATTTGTTCTAAATTTTCAATTGATATCTTATTAAAATATCAATAAATATATACGTGTATTCAATTCTAGTATTAAAATTTATATTCAATTATTGATATTTATAATTGATTTGCTTATCATTTTCGGTTCATGTTAGTAATTTACTAAATAACATTATTTGAAAATTACGAACTGAATTTCAAAGAATAAAACTAAAGTATCATACCATGAGTGTTATAAGGAATGTCATATAACATCAAAATTACTTGTAGACTTGCAAAATAAAATCTTACATCACATTATTTTTTTTGACATGATCAATAAACTACATGTTATTGGAACTCGATAATTATGTGAAAATTTGATACACATTTACCGAGATATGCAAAATTCATGTTTAAAATTTATATAATGATCAAATATGGTGTTTCTAAAAATAACTCATTTCATTTATATAATCTTTTCTTGATTCTAAATATGTAAAAATAATTCTTCGAAACATGCATGTAGAATTGATTGGTTGTTACATCCAAAAAAGTTATAATCTTCCTCAATAACTCTCTATGTCTAATCCTAATAATATTTGCTAGTCCAATAATATATAATGATAATCAAAATCTAGTTATTTCTCGTGATAAAAGTTTTATTTGATATTTTAAATCAATATATGAATAGGATTTCAGAACTAAATAAAATTCTATATCAAAATTCCCCGCTACTTTTTCACATAATTTACAGGCCTTTTCATTTAAATTTTGCTTTTGAACTATCTCCGAATTAAAAAGAATTCTATGAGTTTTATGTGAACTCCAAAATCGTCCAAATTCGATTTCTGAAATTCAAGATATGACCCACATGGTGTAAAATCTATAACCAAAATATTTGTAAGAAGAAGATAAAATGAAAAATAATCAATCATGTAATGTGATTGGATCAATTAATCATCTATTTGTCTATGAACTTCTTGATGAATAAATGACAATAAATTGTTCCATCATTCTTATATCGATTTTATAGATATACATGCCATGCCAAATATATATGCCATATTGACGATTATATAAATTCCATATCATCATATTTCGAAATTATTGAAGCATTGGATAAAGGACAAAAATGATTTTATTAGTGATATACATATCATCTTCATCTTTTATGTGTTCGTAATTTTAGTTGAGTTTATCATGACTTATGTTTGAGGATGTTCATGACTGGTTGGAACAAAAATTATTTAGATATGGTGAAAAAGTAAATAAAAATTATACTTCTTATTACTCCGCTTTTGAAATTTTGAGAAATATAAAAAGTATGGCCGAACCAGGCCCAGGAGGCATAATCACAAATAACGCTCTCTTCAGGAGTCGAACATGTGACCAAGAAGATACTAAGTCCTCTATTGAACATGTGACCAAGAAGATACTAAGTCCTCTATTTAACCAGCTGAACCAACTCTTGCGGGCGACTTGTAACAAGGTTTCATATCAACTTTTATCATATTAAGATAATATCTCCTATTTTTAATAATCATCAATATACTTATATAAAGGAGAAGCGAGGGGCGTGTAGGTGTCGCCCCTCACATCGCTCCGTTGTATTTTTCTAATTTTCTTGAATTTTTGGATGAAAAATATCAAAAATTAGAACTGTCTTTTTTAGTTTCGGGTATATTAGAAGAAAGTTTCAGAATCTGATTTTGTTTCAAATTATTTATGGAATATAATAACTTGAAAGTTTTAATCTGATTTTGTTTCAGATTATTTAATTATGGGAAAGAGTAGCACACAAGTCTCTCTGCACCTATAAATACCCCTACAGATTGTAGGATTTTGGATCATCTAAACACAACCTCCTCTCTCTCAATACCAAAAACCTACCTCTCTCTAGTGATAGTTCTCTTGCTCGATTTTTAAAGGAGAAGCGAGGGGCGTGTAGGTGGCGCCTCTCACATCGCTCTGTTTAATTTTTCTAATTTTCTTAAATTTTTGGATGAAAAATATTAAAAATTAGAACTACCTTTTTTTAGTTTCGGGTATATTAGAAACAAGTTTCAGAATCTGATTTTGTTTCAAATTATTTATGGAATATAGTAACTTGAAAGTTTTAATCTGATTTTGTTTCAGATTATTTAATTATGGCACACAAGTCTCTCTGCATCTATAAATACCCATATACATTGTAGGGTTTTGGATCATCTAAATACAACATCCTCTCTCTCAATACCACAACCCTACCTCTCTGGTGATAATTCTCTTGCTCGATTTCTAACTCGGAGGTGCCGTTCTTCTGCAACGATAAGTGAAGGCTGTTTATACAGTATTAAAAAAATAAAGGTTGTTGCAAGTAAATGTAGTTATAGACCGTTATATCGGAGTCAACAATATAGTCTTGATATGATATTGATGGTTTATATCAATAAATTAACTATTAGTGATGTATGTTTGTTGGTTATTTTTTTTTATAATATTTGTTTTGTTCATCGACATGTTTGTTGTTAATTTTTATATGATTTACTTTGTATACAGGAAAAATTATTCATGCATTATCTGTTTGTTCCGTTCAAACAATTTTTAAGAGGGTAGTTATAGACCGTTATCTCACAGATTTAAGTTAGATGTTTTTGTGCACAATCAATCCAAAAAAATTGGAGAAAGGTGACAATGTAAAAACATGATTACTTTTTAAAAAAAACAAATAAAATTAAGATTCGTCATGCTTTAAATTGTTAATTACGCGTATAATTATTTTTATTTTTTCACCATGAATTATAGTCTAATTTTGCAATTCTATATATTATTATTGGTATTATATCAAGATTTTTATAATATAAATTTATTTTATCCTACAAATATTAATTTTGAAACATTAATATACTTTTTATAGTCAGCCACAAAATTATTTTATTCTACAAATATTAATATTGAATCATTAATATAATTTTTATAGGCCGCCGCAACGCGCGGCTTCTCAACTAGTTTGATATAATAATAAAATACTATTTTAAATATGACCAACCATTATATATTTCTATTTTATTATAATAATATAATTAATATACAATATATTAGAGAAATGCAAGATATTTTAACTTTTGAATTAATCACATTATCACAGTAATGCACCACAGCTAGCTAAAGAAGATGAGAAGCCGAGGGACATGATGTATATTACTCTGAAAATATCACACCTTCACACTTCACTATAACAACTCCTCAAATTCTTCTCCTCGTTATATCCTGGTGCAATGTGCATGCTTTTGTATTACTAGCTCTTACATTTTTCCTGTTAGATCAGCATGGCTGAATCTTCATTTTATCTCGGTCAGGACTTTGCTAGAGTTGTGCTATCTTGGTCCCTTGGAGATATTCTAAAGGAATTCGAGGTTTGTTTTCTTTCTTCAGTCACTACTTTTCTGTCTATTTTCTACCTTTTCGAAGAGTTCAACTAAAGGGTAGTGGAGATTGGTATATCAAAAATGTGTCTGTGTACAGTAAATCAATAACATTTAACATTATTATATTTGAGAGCAGTGGCGGAATGAGGTCCGAGACTGAAATTTGAAATGATATTTCTTTTACATATTACAAAATATTGCTTTGATTTCGGTCTTGGTTAGCCTTCCTTAAAGATTTGGGGCTGAATTAATGTAAAATAATATTTCTTTGTACCTATTACAAAATATTGCTTTGATTTCGGTCTGGGTTAGCCTTCCTTGGTTCGAGAGTTGTTGAGTTGGATGAAGATATTGTGAGTGTTATTCTTTAGGGTATGCCCTTCTTGACCTGGACAAAATCTTCTGTCGAAACCGTCAAATGGTTTTATACTGAAACAAATAAGATTTTTTCCTGGTCTACGTTCTTCGAAGATAGAGGAAGGAGTAGGTCGCAACAAGGTAGCTGTAGGAATAACCGGGGGCTTGGCTTTCGTTCACAACAAGGTAGCTCTAGGTTTGTCTACCATTATTATCAAGCAAGAGCCAATCAAAATAAGTCAAATTCATGATTTTTAGTGCTTAGCATGTGGCCACGGGCACATTAGAAAAACCGATTCTTTAGACTATAATATAATGGTTTGTCAGTCATGTGCGGTGCTAAATTCTATGCATTTAGCTGATTTTGGTTGGTGTAGTTTTTATATATGAGGGAGGTCCACTATTATTAAGAAATAGGAACCAATCAAAATGAGCTAAATAAATAGATTTAGCATGTGCCCATGAACACGCACAGGAAAAACTGATAATATAAACCCGTGACAAGACATCCCCCGTGAACTTCCTAATTGGCATTGCATGTCTGATGTCTTGGGGTTTTTCCTAGTATTAAGATTTTCATGCAACAAAATGTATTTATACATTATGCTGTGGTATTATTAGTCTATAGTTTGACTTCCCTTTTATCATCATACAGGTGAATGCAATTCCTCTTTCATTTAGTTCACTTAAGGAGTATAGGAGTTCATATTGTCCTCCTCTGCTTGAAGAAACAAGGTCTGAGCTTTGTTCAAAAATTGAATATCTGTCAAGTGCACCTTTTGCCAAGATTAACACTTTTTGTAGCTCTGAGCGGTTCATAGATCGACATTATGATATAACCTTTGAAAATTGGACAGAAAGTTCCAACAGTCTTAATAAAGTGCCATATGAAGCAAAATCTGGAGATGTATTTGTTTTTACACAAGCTAAACCTGATCAAAATTTTGATATACGAAGGCTGGGGAAGAGCTGGTGTTTTGGGTATACTAGAAAGTCTAAAATGGTAAAGCAGCATAGGTTAGATGGGAGTTATATTTGGGTTCCTCATTTTGAAGTCAGTACTTCAGTTGAACTTCAAGAAGCAGTGGATGTGTCTCAACCCTTTTACGCAGTTTTTTGGGTGAACTTGACAACCAACAATAGAATATGGAATGCATTGCTAACTTGTCGTTCTGATCATTTCATTAAGGAAGTTCTCCACATCAACCCGACGGTAGGTCATTGAGTATCACTCTACACATTCTTTGCTGTTTTTCACATGTTAAATTAGCTTTCTTTTATTTGTTTAATATAATTTTTATATCGTTATTATACACTTCTGAGTACCAATTAACAGGTGCAGGAAGACTGCAAAAATTGTCCTGCAATGAAGCAAACGTTGGAAGAAAAGTTATCAATGACATCTTATTTGAACAAATCCCAGTGTGAGGCAGTTGCAAAGTGTATCAGTAAAAGTGTCTGTGACCACAAGCCATCTTTGGAACTCATTTGGGGCCCTCCAGGGACAGGAAAAACTAGAACTCTTAGCACGCTGCTCGTTAGCCTCTTACGTGTAAAATGTAGGACACTCGTCTGTGCTCCTACAAACGTGGCAATTTCAGAAGTAGCTTCACGTGTTATGAAATTAGTGAAAGAATCTGCAAAGAAACTTGACGAATATGGGACTCAATTTTGTAGTTTCGGAGATATACTCATATATGGTAATATAAACACAAGTGCATATGGATTTGAAGATATATACATGAATCACCGTATAAAAAGGCTTACTGATTGCTTTGCACCAAAAAATGGTTGGAAGCATTGGTTCACTTCCATGCAAGAGTTTCTGGAAAACTGTGTACTACTGTACAAGATCTTCTGTGCTGAGAATGATGCAAGTGATGGTAACAACCATGTTGAAAATGATACCTCATTTCTTCAGTATGCAAGAGACAGATTTATTGCAATATCAGTACCACTAAGAAATTGCATCTCGACCTTTTGTACTCATTTACCAAAAACATATGTCACAGAAGAAAGTTTTCAAGATTTGCTATTGCTGAATGCGTCGCTTAATTCATTGGAAACATTCTTATTCCAAGCCAACCTGGTTGGTAAAAGTTTAAAAGCCGCATTTTTACTTGAAGAAGAGGGTGATAGTCATCCTCAGGTTGACACAGATATGTCACCATTCTTGCACTTCAAGAGTGAATGCATTAGACATCTAAAAATTCTCCTGGTTTCACTTTATAGACTCAGTCTAGTAGCAGTAAATGAGAAGTTCTGCTTCAACATGGCCTCTTTAATTTTTTGCACAGCTTCAAGTTCATATAAACTCAGTAACGTTGGAATTGAACCCATGAGGTTGTTGGTTATTGATGAAGCTTCACAGTTGAAGGAGTGTGAATCATTAATTCCACTACAAGTCTGTGGTTTAAAGCATGTTGTTCTTTTGGGCGATGAATGCCAATTGCCGGCATTTGTTAGTAGCAAGGTCTCTCTCTCTCTCTCTCTCTCTCTCTCACTCTTTCCCTCTCCCCCTCTGCCCCCCCCCCCCCCCCCTCTCTCCCCCTCCCTGCCTCCCTCTCTCCACCTCCCTCACCATATATTAATATGCATTCGTATGACTAATATTTTGGAAAGCAAATAATACCTCATTCAGGTTTCTGCTGAAGCTGGCTTTGGCAAAAGCCTGTTCCAAAGATTGAGTATACTTGGTCATCACAGGCACCTCCTTGATACGCAATACCGGATGCATCCAAACATAAGCAATTTTCCCAATGCCAAATTTTATCAGAACCGACTCATTGATTCACAACTTGTCAAGAGTGAAACTTATGAAAAGTGTTATATACCCAGTCCTTTGTATGGTTCCTATTCTTTTATGAATATTTCTTGCGGGAAAGAGGTTCTTTCTGAAAGTCACAGCTGGAAAAACATGGAAGAGGTAGCTGTCTTGCTGAAAATTCTGCAGTTGCTCTACAAAGGTATATGCTAGGGGACATTAGTTCGTGTTTGGCATTCCCTGTCGTATTTTTCAGTGTGGTTAAACGAATCCTTGAATTGCTCATGGTTTCCTTGTTAACAGTAAGTAGCTTTACTATAAACTAAAACTGAATGCATGTACCTTGTATAGCATGTGATGCAGCAAAACTGAAGGTTACCATTGGAGTAATCTCCCCATACTCTGCTCAAGTGTCAGAGATCCGACGGGAAATTGGACAAAAGTATGACAATCATGAAGACTTTCAGGTGCATATTAGGTCCATTGATGGGTTTCAAGGTGCGGAAGAAGACATAATAATCATCTCAACAGTAAGATCCAATCAAGATGGATCAATTGGGTTCGCCTTCAGTCCTCAACGAATTAATGTTGCCCTGACAAGAGCGAGGTATGACCAGTGACCACCCAGTTTTCTTGATTGAAATTTGACCTCTAGCTTTTTAAGTAAATAAATGAAGTTTCTGAGCATTTGCACTTGCTATCTGATAAGTGCAGACACTGTCTGTGGATTTTGGGGAATGAGAAAACGCTGTCTAATAGTGACTCTATCTGGGAAGAACTCATCCTTAATGCTAAAGATCGTCAGTGTTTCTTCAATGCCGATGAAGACAGGGATTTGCAGACTGTTATAATGGAAGCGAAGAAAAATAAAGATAAACTTGATGATACACTTAATTTGGATAGTGCATTTATGAGCAGGGGCGGGTCAAGAAAAACCACATGGAAGGTCTGTTTCTTGTTTCTTATCGAAATTTGCTTCTATTCTAATGTGCTTGATAACAGTTAACTATCAGATCTTTACTAGGCCATGCTTCCATTCTAATGTGCTTGATAAAAGTTTCCTTTTTTTAAAAATCTTAAATGGGGAACATTCGATTTCTCTAAGTTTGTTCTTCTCGTTAGTTGCATGTTATTCATCTAAAATAAGTTTAGAATAATGTATTTTGCTCAATAGTTTTAAGTCATTCTTCTAAGAATGTGTTCTTTCTAATAGTTGCGTGTTATTCATCTGATCAAGTGTTGTTTAATGGATATTAGGAGGATATGTTTGTTTTTAATTATAAAGCCAGATAACATTGGTCTTTTTTCAGCCTCTTGATGAATTAAAGGGAATCCATGTGCCAACAACAAAGCTTAAAGAGCCTCATTATTTTCACAACGACGATCATTTTCGACGAATAAGAGGTTGTGATGGAAGAAAATTGTACCCTCTAAATGATTATGATATGGGCCATCCTCCTGAATACCATAAAATGGGTGAAATTGACAGATATAGGCTTAATGAAATGCGTTATGACTCCAATGAGCACCTGGAAGGGCCTTACCGCTGGGAGGAGCATGAACTTTCATCTGACAGAAATTCTAATGACTCGCGTGATTATAACTCTTATGAGAGCCTGGAAGGGTATTATGGCTGGGAGCAGCATGAAGTTTCTTCTGGTAGTATGTACGATGACTCAAGTGATTATGACCCTACTGAATGCCTGCAAGGAAATCATGGCTGGGAGAATCACAGGGTTTCACCCAAGAGAATGTGTAATGAATTGCGTGATTATGATTGTAATGAGCGCCTGAAAGGGCATTATGGCTGGGAAGATCAGGGATTTTCATCTCAGACGATGGGTAATGACTCACGTGATTATGACTTTTATGAATGCCTGCAAGGACATCGTGGCGGGAAGGAGCACAGATTTCCATCTGAGAAGATGCTAGGGAAAACAGCTCATGTGGAAAGGAGGCAAGACCGTGTAAATGATAGTGCTGATCATCTGTATGAATCAGACTTGAGGCATCATCTTATAGAGAAAAGGTTGGGCAAGGACTTCAGCTCCAATTATAGTCATGACAGCACCCATGGCAACCATAATGATTTTAAGTACTGGACTCCTCAAAGGGACTATTTGCCTGCAGGTGGAAGTGCAATTAGCTATCGATTTGGGAGAAAAACAGAAAATCCACGACGAAAACTTAGAGCTTCACGTGAGCAGATATTAGGGGGATCAACATCTCTAGAAAGGATTCAATATTCTAGAGCTCACAGTACTGATCGCAGGCACTGGACTCCTAGAAAGGCCTCGTTTCTCTTAGATGCACGTGAAAGCGTGTTAGGCAGTCAACTGCAGGGAACAATAATGGTTCCACGACTGGCATCATCTTATAGTAATACTGACAGAGGCAGTCAAGGGGGTGGATGGTCTCCAGAACCACAAGGAATGCTTGGAGATGGAAATATAGTGTACAACGACCTTGATTACGAGGGGAGAACTACAAGAGGTTTGCGCATGAGAAGTGCTTCAAGACAGATTATGAATGAGAATAGTTCTAAATCTGCTGTTCCCAAAAGTACTGCAATACCCAAGAGAAGGAAGCGCGGGAGTTATGAAGAGCATGCCAGTGACCAAGCACTTCTTGGGAAAAGGAAACGTGCCAAACGGAAAGGAGTGCAACAGAAGGGCGAAGGGAGTACTTCTTTTGAAGGACCTAAGCCACTAAGTGAGATTCTAAAGGGAAAAAGAAGTGGACGTGGCTTATTATGAGAATGGCATTACTCTAAGAACTAGTGAAGGCAAGAACTTTGATCCTGGAGGTATATCGAAGGCCAAGCCAAAGACTCAGGTGACTAGAAAAAGAAATATAGGAGCCATCTGGGGTCACTGTGTTGCTTTCTTATTAATGGACTGTCCTATATGAAGATTTTGCTTGGCAGGTTGAAGTTCTAAAAGAATGAATGTGCCTAGAACTATTTATTATTTCGTCTTTCTCTGTGAACTATTAAATTTTCCCCCCTATGCATAGGAAACTGTTAAACCTTTCTCGTTATTACAATTAATCTTTGTGATTTAATCGCTGTTCATTATGGTTTCTCTTTCGGCTCAAAATTTTATAAGTTCTCTACTTGTTCAGTTTGCGCAACAAAATGCATTCAATTAGCTTCTAACTAGTCCAAACTAAAAAATTATAGAACGAATCTCTAGTTACATATATTAATTATCTTCTTTCAGTTATAAGTAGTTTTGGCTTTCTAGTTTGTCGCATATCTGTCAGGTTCATTGTTTAATTACTTCAGTCTTGTTGTTCTTACCATTTTGCTTAAAACCCGAATTTTTACTACAATTTTAGCTTTGTCAGAACATTACCAGGGACAAAAAAGAACATTACAATATGAAAAACTTGTTTGCTAATTGCTAACAAGAGGTGGTGTCTCTGTTGCTACAGCCGTCGATATAGGTATTTGAAAATGTCTTGACAGCAAATGGTAAACGAGGGCTCTGATAGGAGGTTTTGCTGGAATAGGTAATGATGCAAACTGGTAAGCTACATATGATGATGTATAGATGTTTAAATTTAAACATGCATCTTTATAAATAATTTCTTATAAAGTCAAAACTCTGTAGTATCAATGTTAGTTGCAAATGCCAGCATTCTGTTATGTGGACTTTGTCATCCCTGACGTTTCACTTGAAGCATCTTGAACAGAAGTTTATAAAGAATATACTGATGTATACGACAAATTATCACTTGCCATATTTGTTTGAAGGGATTATAATTCTTGGATTATTACCTGATCGTACTCCCTTCAAACAAACATTACCCAGAGATGATTCTCTGAAAGATTCTGTTGTCGTATACAGTATATGCTTAAATTTGGTGACGTCCACAAAATGGCGTTAAATACTCAACTGGCAAATGGCAATGAATGAATGACGCTACATATTTTAGACAGGCTCGCAGATATTATAAATACATGTGCCCACATTACTAGTTTAGAAATATCAGTTCTTGTTAGAAACTGAAAAACAAATCTAGAAATTGAGCATGGAGTGGCTGCATAACTATGTTCTTTGGTCCATTTTTTGTTTGATGACACTGATATGGCACTTGAGGAGAAGGAATAGTTACAGACGTTCCAAGCTTCCCCCGGGGCCGAGGGGCTGGCCTGTTATTGGCAACATTTTTGATCTTGGAACCTTACCGCATAGAGGTCTAGCAGCACTAAAACAAAAGTATGGCCCTGTGGTGTGGTTAAATCTCGGCCCTGTCAAGACTATGGTGATTCTTTCTGCTGCTGCAGCCGAAGAGTTGTTCAAGAACCATGATCTCTCTTTTGCTGATCGTTTTACCAATGACACAATGAGGTCACATGATTTTTATAAGAGTTCTATGGCTCTAGGTTCATATGATAGCTATTTTCGCACCTTGAAGCGGATATGTACTATTGAGCTCTTCAGTAGTAAGAGAATCAATGAAACAGCTTTGATTAGGCAAAAATGCGTGGATGAGATGCTGTTATGGATTGAAAAGGAAGTGGAAGAAGGTGCTAGTGGTGGAATTGAACTGACCAAATTTATATTCCCAGCATCATTTAACTTGATTGGAAATTTAACAGTGTCTCGTGACTTGATGAATCCTTATTCGGAGATGGCCTCTGAATTTCAGACGGCCTTGTCAGGTTTTTCAGAGTGTCTGGGCAGTCCTAACATCTCTGATTTGTTTCCATGGCTTAGATGGCTTGACCTGCAGGGCTTAAGGGCGACAACAGACCAGAGTCTGGGAAAAGCAATGCAGATTATTTCAGGATTCTTGGATGATCGTGTGAAACAGAGACAACAGAACGAAGGAAGGGCAGCAGAGCACAAGGACTTCTTGGATGTGCTTCTAGATTTTGAGGGCAGCGGGAAGAATGAACCAGCTAAGCTATCGCGCCACCAAATCACTATCTTTCTGATGGTAAATTGAAGGAGAATGCGTTTTTGTGTGTGATTATTTGTACTAATCATAGTTCTTAAAATGTTGTACATATGAAATTTTTTCAGGAAATGTTTATGGCTGGAACAGATACAACAAGCGCCACAATTGAGTGGGCGATGTGTGAGCTCTTACAAAATCCTGAATCAATGAAGAAGATCAAGGCTGAGCTTGTTAGAGTTGTGGGCGTAAACAACAAATTGTTAGAGAGTGACATTGATAATTTGCCTTACTTGCAAGCTACTATAGAGGAAACACTGCGGTTACATGCTCCAGTTCCACTAGTTCTTCCAAGAAAGGCAACTAAAGATACCGACTTCATGGGATATAAAGTACCTAAAGATACACAAGTTTTTGTCAATGCTTGGGCGATTGGAAGAGACGAAGAAAATTGGGAGGATGCCTTGTCTTTCAAACCTGAAAGATTCTTGGGGTCAAGTATTGGGTATAAGGGTCAAAATTATGAGTTCTTACCATTTGGTGCTGGGAGGAGGATTTGCCCAGGAATTCCGCTTTCTCATCACATGCTTCCCCTGATTCTTGGCTCATTGCTTCACCATTTTGACTGGAAGCTTAGTGAGAATGTCAGCAGTGAGATGAAAATTGACATGAGGGAGAGAATGGGATTAGCAGCGAAAAAACTAGAACCCTTGAGAGCAGTTCCAACACGTATGACGACAAGTTCATAGATTAATTTGGCGTTAAAAAGTTAGTATGCTATCTGACCTCTTGTTCAGAAATAAACATACACTTACCCTTACTATGAATGTATAATGTATTGAACATCTTTTCTTGTTGCTTGTTTGAGTGTACCAATTATTACGAGCTTCGTGTTCTTGAAACTTTCATATGCAGTTGTCTATACTCTGTTGTGAGGTCTATTAATACAATCTGTGCATATATTTGAAGTTACTCTTGGTAGTGTGGATACAGTCTTTACTACGTCTTAGGTTTTAGGTAAGTCGAGCCCTTCGTCGAATCATGTGTGTGTAGTTTATGCCTGATTCTTTAAAAGATGTTTGCAAAACTGAACCTGATACTGTTTGAAACAAATAATCTATTGGTATTTAAGAGTCTCGTCATGTTTTGTTAGAATACAATATGATCCTGGTAAGCCCATCTCCTAATACCCCGAGGTTTTTGGAGAATTGGTCACTTAACATGGGATCAGAGCTCAGTCTCGCGGGAGACTCAAGATTTAGGGGAAGTGTTAGCCCAGACTATGAAATTAGCAATTGACAATTTTCACATCCCTGTCAAGTTGGCTTCCTAATTGCAATTTTTTATTCTACTGACCCTGTCCTGATTGACAAAGAACTTAATATACACAACAGAAATAATTTTAAAAGCTGATGATACTAGTAATTAACAAATGTACCAGGACAATTTTTAAGTTGATCTTAAAATAATAGCTTATGATATGAAGTATGTTTCTAACCTTTCATTTGTCTAAAGACTTGTTCCTTTGTATATAGGGTCACTTGCTAGGCTCTCATTCGAAATCAAAGATCAAATCTAGAAGTTGCGCATGGAGTGGATGTGGAACTATGTTTTTGGGTCCATTTTGTTCAGTTTGATGCCACTTTTTTGGTACTTCAGGAGTTGCAGACGTTCCAAGCTACCTCCGGGGCCTAGAGGCTGGCCAGTTATTGGCAATATATTCGATCTTGGATCCTTACCGCATAGAAGCCTAGCAAGTATGAAACAAGAATATGGTCCTGTTGTGTGGTTGAGTCTTGGATCTGTCAAGACCATGGTGATTCTTTCCGCTGGTGCAGCAGAAGAACTGTTTAAGAACCATGATCTCTCCTTTGTTGACCGTTTTAGTAACGAAGCAATGAGGTCACATGACTTGTACAAATGCTCTATTGCTTTAGGCGCATACAGCCCCTACTGGCGCACCTTGAAGCGGATATGCACAGTGGAGCTCTTTAGTAATAAGAGAATTAACGAAGCAGTTCTGATTAGGCAAAAATGCGTAGATGAGATGCTGTCATGGATAGAAAAACATATAGAAAAAGGCCCAAGTGGAGAAATTGAAGTGATAGGCTTTGTGTTCCCAGCAATCTTTAACTTGATTGGAAATCTTACGCTGTCTCGTTCACTGATGCATCCATATTCAGTGACAGCTTCTGATTTTTACACAGCCTTTTCTGGATTCTCAGAGTGTCTAGGTCGTCCTAATATCTCTGACTTGTTTCCATGGCTTCAGTCTCTTGACCTGCAAGGATTAAGGAGAAGAACCGATCGTGATCTGGGAAAAGCTATAAACATTGTTTCAGGATATGTACATGAGCGTCTGAATCAGCGACAAGGCATGGAAGGCAAGTCAACAGATCAAAAGGACTTCCTGGACGTAGTGCTAGATTTTGAGGGCAGCGGAAAGGATGAACCAGCTAAACTATCACACCACCAAATAACTGTTTTTCTACTGGTAAGTGTACAGAGGAATTAGATATGGTTTTGATAAAATTCTGAATATATTAAATTGTTTCAGGAAATGTTTGTAACGGGCACTGAAACGATGAGCACTGCAACTGAGTGGGCAATGTGCGAGGTACTACAAAATCCTAACTCAATGCAGAAGATTAAAGAGGAGCTTGGCAGAGTGGTCGGAGTAAAGAAGAAACTGGAAGATAGTGACATTGATAATCTTCCTTACTTGAAAGCAACAATAGCAGAAGCACTGCGCTTACATGCTCCAGTCCCACTGACGCTTCCAAGGAAGGCTAACCAAGATACCACCTTCATGGGCTATAGCATTCCTAAAAACACACAAGTTTTTGTCAATGCTTGGGCAATTGGAAGAGACGAAGAAATTTGGGAGGATGCTCTGTCATTTAAGCCCGAAAGATTCTTGGAGTCCAGTATTGGGTACAAGGGTCAGAACTATGAGTTTATACCATTTGGGGCCGGTAGAAGGATTTGCCCAGGTCTTCCACTAGTTGATCGCGTTCTTCCCCTAATCCTTGGCTCATTGCTTCACCATTTTGACTGGAAGCTTGGTGAAAATAGCAGCGGTGAGATGAGAACTGACATGAGGGAAACAATGGGCACATCAGCAAGAAAACTAATACCCTTTAAGGCAGTTCCAAAACGAGCTGTGATATGATCATATATTAGTTTAGTAATGGAAAATTAGTATATATGCCTTGTGATCTCCTTGTTTAAAATATATGAACCACTTCTCTTGGATTCATAAGCTTCGTTTTCTTGTTACTTGACTTTGCAGACCGGCATCAGACTGTTGTGCAGCCTGCAACACAATCTGAGAATTGATTTCAGATTGTTTCTCCAATATTAAATGAAGAAAATTGAAACTCTACTAAGAACGAGGTTTTAGATGGACTTGTTCTTAACACGGTATCTCAGAAGTTTTGATTACGGCTTAAGAAGCCTAGTTTTGTAATAATTTTACCCATGATCAAGATGTACAAGTACAGAATTTAGCATGCTTTACATCAGTAAAGCAAGTATACAAGTCAACGTGCTCTTCATTACTAACATAAGTACGTGTTTAGAATTAATAAATCAAGTAACGTGGAGTAACATGAGTACTTTAATTAGGCGGAGCAGGTGAATATTAGTCTACAGTTCTGACTTTTTGGTTTTCCTTTGTATTATATTTTAAGGTTTCAGAATTTACAAATTCATATTGAATCTTATTATCTCAGCTGATCTTAATTATATCTTTGAACAAGCAGCAGTGCAGCACAATTTCAGCACTTCTCCAGACACTTGAAGATAGTAAAGGTACATTTTTTCATTTGTTATGAAATGTGATATGTGTCTGTTTGGAGCCTGTTTGGTGGGACTTGAAGTCCCGGGTTTTAAGCCATTTTTGACTTTCACGTAACAGGGCTTTCCTGGCATACAGGTCAACTCTCATTTAGTAGCAAATCTGTAATCTGAGCATGGAGTGGATGTGGAACTATGTTCTTTGGTCCATTTTGATCACTCTGATGCCGCTTGCTTGGCACTTGAGGAGAAAGAATAGTTACAGACGAGCCAAGCTTCCTCCGGGGCCTCAAGGCTGGCCAGTCATTGGCAATATATTCGATCTTGGAGCTTCACCACACAGAAGTCTAGCTGCACTGAAACAAAAATATGGTCCTGTTGTGTGGCTAAATCTTGGAGCTGTCAAGACCATGGTGATTCTTTCTGCTGGTGCAGCCGAAGAGTTGTTTAAGAACCATGATCTCTCCTTTATTGACCGGTTTAATAATGACGTGATGAGGGCAGATGACTACTACAAGAGCTCTATGGCGTTAGGTTTATATAGCCCCTACTGGCGCACCTTGAGGCGGATCTGTACAGTTGAGCTCTTCAGTAATAAGAGAATCAACGAAGCAGTTCTAGTCAGGCAAAGATGTGTCAATAAGATGTTGTCGTGGATAGAGAAGGAATTAGTAGAAAGTGCAACGGGTGAAATTGAAGTAAAAGATTTTCTGTTCCCTGCAATATTTAACATGATTGGAAATCTGACACTGTCTCAAGACTTGATGCATCCAAATTCTGAGATGGCCTCTGAATTTTACATGGCCTTGTCAGGATTCTCAGTATGTTTGACGAGTCCTAATATCTCAGATTTGTTTCCCTGGCTTAGATGGCTTGACCTTCAAGGGTTAAGGAGGAGAACAGATCGAGAGCTAAAAAAAGCAATGCAAATTATTTCAGGATTTGTGAGGGAGCGTGTCAAACAACGGCAACACAGGGAAGGAAGGGCAACAGAGCACAAGGACTTCTTGGACGTGGTGCTGGATTATGAGGGCAATGGAAAAGACGAACCAGTTAAACTATCAGACCACCAAATAACTATCTTTCTAATGGTAAGTCCAAGTAGAAATGTATACGGCCAGTTAAAGGGAAAATGAATTTGTGTCTTGAGTTTGAGATTGTGTTATTGTTTCAGGAAATGTTTATTGCAGGAACAGAAACAACAAGCGCCACAATTGAGTGGGCGTTGTGTGAGCTATTAAGGAATCCTGAATCAATGAAGAAGATCAAAGTGGAGCTTGGTAGAGTTGTGGGAGCAAACAAGGAACTGAAAGAGAGTGACATTAATAATCTGCCTTACTTGCAAGCAACTGTGGAAGAATCACTACGCTTACATGCTTCAGTTCCACTCATGCTACCAAGAAAGGCGGTCCATGATACGACCTTCATGGGCTATAACATTCCTAAAAATACCCAAGTTTTTGTCAATGCTTGGGCGATTGGGAGAGACGAAGAGAGTTGGGAGGATGCTTTGTCTTTCAAACCTGAAAGATTCTTGGAGTCGAGTATCGGGTACAAGGGCCAGAGTTTTGAGTTTATACCATTTGGTGCTGGGAGAAGAATTTGCCCTGGTCTTCCTTTGGCTCATCGTGTTCTTCCTCTCATTTTAGGCTCATTGCTTCATTATTTCGACTGGAAGCTTTGTGAAAGTGTCAGTGGTAGGATTAATATGGACATGAGGGAAACAACGGGGGTATCAGCAAGAAAACTAGTGCCCTTAAGAGCAGTTCCAAAACGAATGGCTGCATGATCATCATAATAATATTTCAGTGAAGGAAACTCAGTATGCTTTCTTATCAAGATACACTTTCCCCTGATGAATATTGTATTCCAAATTGTCATTTTTCCCTAAATAATGAATTTGGATCTGTCGATGGTCCAAATTAGAATTCTTGAATATCGTTTGCACTTTAGTTCCATAACATATATAGCAAGCAGAAGATACTTAATGCTATGATGCCATTCATGTATGTAGGAATCGCGAGAGTTGTACTATAATTTCTGTTGGAAAAGAACAGAAATGCCAGTAGGTTAAAAAATGTTAACGTCCTTATCTATTACAAGCTATGCATTATGTATAAAGATGATAGAAATGGCTACATTAAAGAAATGTTATGTCCTAATCTTGACAATGCAAACCTGCATATATATAATGGAACTGACAGCATTTGGCTGATAAATCAACCATTTTTGCCAGACCTTCAAGGATGGACTTCATTTACACTATCATTAACTTCGTAATAATTGTAGTACTAGTTCTTGTTGTAATATTCTTATCTCTAATGCTAAAACTCTATGCTGGAAAAGACATCAGAAATCCTAAAAACACTCATGTTTTTGTCAATGCTTGGGCAATTGGAAGAGACGAAGAAATTTGGGAGGATGCTCTGTCATTTAAGCCCGAAAGATTCTTGGAGTCCAGTATTGGGTACAAGGGTCAGGATTATGAGTTCATACCATTTGGTGTGGGTAGAAGGTTTTGCCCAGGTCTTCCACTAGCTGATCGCGTTCTTCCCCTAAACCTTGGCTCATTGCTTCACTATTTTGACTGGAAGCCTGGTGAAAATAGCAGCGGTGAGATGACAATTTGACATGAGGGAAACAATGGGCACATCAGCAAGAAAACTGATACCCTTTAAGGCAGTTCCAAAATGAAATGTGGTATGATCATAAAATTAGTTGGTAATGGAAAATTAGTATATATGCCTTGTCATCTCCTTGTTTAAAATATACGAACCACTTCCCCTGGATTCATAAGCTTCGTATTCTTGTTACTTGACTTTGCAGATGGGCATATAGTAAGGATTTTGTTTGCAGGAAATTCAGGTCACAAACTCATAGCATTACAACTGCAGAATACAGATTTGTCCAAAATGAGAATTAGCTTAAGCTTTTCGCCCCAACACAGGAATGAAGTTCATATAAAATGTATTATTATTTTGGAAGCTGCGACAAAATTTCCTACACAACTTGATTTAATAATTTGATATTGTAATTTCAGAAGAGTTCTTGAATTACAACGAGATACAAATTCCATTTGTTGAAATATAACGTAATATATATTCAGGACCTTCCTCTAACACTTCAAGGTTTTAGATAAACATGACATCAGAGTCAAGTGTCTCAAGTTTTGATTAAGATTTTAGATGGACAGGTTCTCAACATGGTATCAGAGCCAAACTCAACATGATATCAGAGCCAGGTTTGGCAGAGATCTCAAGTTTTGATTAAGATTTTAAAAGGACTAGTTCTCAACATGGTATCAGAGCCAGATTTGACGGAGGTCTCCAAATTTTGATTATAGTGTAGAACGCTCAGCCTCCAATTTATACATTAATAATCAAAAGTTACGTGATAAAAAAAACCCTAGTTTTGAAAAAAATTTACCCATGATTAAGATGTACAAGAATTTAGCATGCTTTACATCAGTAAAGCAAGTATACAAGTTAACATGCTTTTCATTTTTAAAATAAGTGGTGTGCTTAGAATTACTCTCAAGTTTTGACTCTTTGGTTATATTTGTCTTATATGCTATTGTTTCAGAATTTTCAAATATAAATTAAATCTTATCTGAGCTGATTTAATTATATCTTTGAACAAACAGCAGTGCAGCACTAGCAGTTCTCCAGACACTTGAAGAAGGTACATTTTTTCATTTGTTATGAAATGTGATATGTGTATGTTTAGAGCCGGTTTGGCAGGACTTAAAGTCCCGGGCTTTAAGTCATTTTTTGACTTTGACGTAACATGGCTTTCCTGGCATACAGGACAACTCTCATTTGGTAGCAAATCTGTAATCTGAGCATGGAGTGGATGTGGAACTATGTTCTTTGGTCCATTTTGATCACTCTGATGCCGCTTTCTTGGCACTTGTGGAGAAAGAATAGTTACAGACGCTCCAAGCTTCCTCCGGGACCTCGAGGCTGGCCAGTCATTGGCAATATATTTGATCTTGGAGCTTCACCACACAGAAGTCTAGCTGCACTGAAACAAAAATACGGTCCTGTTGTGTGGCTAAATTTAGGACCTGTCAAGACCATGGTGATTCTTTCTGCTGGTGCAGCTGAAGAGTTGTTCAAGAACCATGATCTCTCCTTTATTGACCGGTTTAATAATGATGTGATGAGGGCAAATGACTACTACAAGAGCTCTATGGTATTAGGCAAATGTAGCCCCTACTGGCGCACCTTGAGGCGGATCTGTACAGTTGAGCTCTTCAGTAATAAGAAAATTAATGAAACAGTTTTAGTCAGGCAAAGATGTGTCAATAAGATGTTGTCGTGGATAGAAAAGGAATTAGTAGAAAGTGCAACTGGTGAAATTGAAGTAAAAAGTTTTCTGTTCCCAGCAATATTTAACATGATTGGAAATCTGACACTGTCTCAAGACTTGATGCACCCGAATTCTGAGATGGCCTCTGAATTTTACTCGGCTTTGTCAGGATTCTCAGAATGTTTGTCAAGTCCTAATATCTCCGATCTGTTTCCCTGGCTTAGATGGCTTGACCTTCAAGGATTAAGGAGGAGGACAGATCGAGATCTGAAAAAAGCAATGCAAATTATTTCAGGATTTGTGAGGGAGCGTGTGAAACAACGGCAACATGGGGAAGGAAGGGCAACAGAGCACAAGGACTTCATGGACGTGGTGCTGGATTACGAGGGTAATGGAAAAGATGAACCAGCTAAACTATCAGACCACCAAATAACTATCTTTCTAATGGTAAGTCCAATTAGAAATGTATATGGCAAGTTAAAGAGAGAATGAATGTGTGTGTGTGAGTTTGAGATTATGTTATTGTTTCAGGAAATGTTTATTGCGGGAACAGAAACAACAAGCTCCACAATTGAGTGGGCGATGTGTGAGCTCTTAACAAATCCTGAATCAATGAAGAAGATCAAAGCCGAGCTTGGTAGAGTTGTGGGAGCAAACAAGGAACTGGAAGAGAGTGACATTAATAATCTACCTTACTTGCAAGCAACTGTGGAAGAATCACTACGCTTACATGCTTCAGTTCCACTCATGCTACCAAGAAAGGCGGTCCAAGATACAACCTTCATGGGCTATAACATTCCTAAAAATACACAAGTTTTTGTCAATGCTTGGGGTATTGAGAGAGACGAAGAGAATTGGGAGGATGCTTTGTCTTTCAAACGTGAAAGATTCTTGGAGTCGAGTATCGGCCAGAGTTTCAAGTTTATACCATTTGGTGCTGGGAGAAGAATTTGCCCTGGTCTTCCTTTGGCTCATCGTGTTCTTCCTCTCATTTTAGGCTCATTGCTTCATCATTTCGACTGGAAGCTTTGTGAAAGTGTTGGTGGTGAGATTAGAATGGACATGAGAGAAGCAATGGGGGTATCAGCAAGAAAACTAGTGCCATTAAGAGCAGTTGCGAAACAAATGACTGCATGATCATCTGTACAATCAATTGGTGAAGAAAATTTAGTACCTCTCTGATGGGGTACTTGTTTGACAATAAAATCACCCTTGTCTTAATAAATTTTGTATTATAATATTGTTTAATATTTTCCAGGGATGATGATCCATCCATATTATATAATCAAATTTCAATACCGTTATGTTATTACTAACTTTAATAATTACTAACCAATTTTATTACCAACCAAATTTTAATATTTGAGTTTAATACAATATGATAAGTAGATAGATTTGTATATAAATGTGTGCTAGACAAGAATTATAATAAATTATTTGATTAAAAATATTTAATTATATATATTTTTTTCATTTGTAAACTCATAATCGTATTTCAAAATTATAAATACATTTAATTATAATATTAATATCCATTTATTATAATTCAATATTTATAAGTTTTTACTATATAAATGGGATACAAACCTAGCAAATATTATAGTATGGTAATAAAAGAAAGAAATCCAATGACATAAAAAAAATTTGTTAACCTCCCATAGTATGGTAATACACACATTCACTCATCTTCATTTAATTCTTTCTCATTTTAATTCTCATGTCCACTAACCCTCTCTCCAACTTATTTCTCATTTTCTTATTGTTTCTCACTATTATTTACCTAAATTAATAATATTATATTATTTCTTAAGTTATAATTGTGATATTTATATAATATTTCTTATTTTTACATCAATTTATTTTCAATCATTTACTTACGAAAAATGTTAGGTATCCTGAAAATGAGGATGCAGAAAATTTTAAAAATGTCCTTGATCTTGCATCTTTTATTAGAAAAAGTGAAGAAAGTAGATGATATTAAAATTGTGATTTGTAAAGTGTGAAATGCAACAATAATAAAGAATTTTTTCTTAAATTATTTTTTTACTATTAAGATTGCAAAATAAATGTTTAGCAGAAAATATTATAAGATACTAAGATATATAAAAATTGGGCCTCTTTAAGTTTTGGGCCTTGACTACTGTCCATTTAAATTGCCCTGGCCTGGCCTTCCATTTCTAAAATAAGTGGTGTGCTTAGAATTAATAAATCAAGTAGTGTGTGCTTAATTATGTGGAGCAGGTGAACATTAGTCTAAAGTTTTGACTCTTTGGTTATATTTGTCTTATTGTATGATATTGTTTGAGAATTTTCAAATATAAATTAATTCTCATCTGTGCTGATCTTAATTATATCTGTGAACAAACAGCAGTGCAGCACTCTCCAGACACTTAAAGAAGGTACATTTTTTCATTTGTTATGAAATGTGATATGTGTATGTTTAGAGCCTGTTTGGCAGGACTTAAAGTCCCGGACTTTAAGCCATTTTTGACTTTGACGTAATATGGCTTTCCTGGCATACAGGTCAACTCTCATTTGGTAGCAAATCTGTAATCTGAGCATGGAGTGGATGTGGAACTATGTTCTTTGGTCCATTTTGATCACTCTGATGCCGCTTGCTTGGCATTTGAGGAGGAAGAATAGTTACAGACGATCCAAGCTTCCTCCGGGGCCTCGAGGCTGGCCAGTCATTGGCAATATATTTGATCTTGGAGCTTCACCACACAGAAGTCTAGCTGCGCTGAAACAAAAATATGGTCCTGTTGTGTGGCTAAATCTTGGACCTGTCAAGACCATGGTGATTCTTTCTGCCAGTGCAGCTGAAGAGTTTTTCAAGAACCATGATCTCTCCTTCGTTGACAGGTTCAATAATGATATAACCAGGTCACACGACTACTACAAGAGCTCCATAGCTTTGGGCGCATATAGCCCCTACTGGCGCACCATGAGGCGGATATGTAATAAGGAGGTCTTTAGCAATAAGAGAAGCAACGAAACAGTTTTGGTCAAGAAAAAATGTGTGGATGAGATGTTGAAGTGGATAGAAAAGGAAGTAGAAGAAAGTGCAAGTGGTGAAATTGAAGTGATAGAGTTTGTGTTCCCAGCAATATTTAACATGATTGGAAATCTGACACTATCTCGTGACTTGATGAGTCCGAAATCTGAGATGGCATCTGAATTCTACACCGCCTTGTCAGGATTCTCAGAGTGTGTCACCAGTCCTAATATCTCTGATTTGTTTCCTTGGCTTGGATGGCTTGACCTGCAAGGATTGAGGGCGAGAACCGACAGGGATCTAGGCAAAGCAATTAAAATTATTTCAGGATTCGTGGATGATCGGGTTAAACAGAGGCAACACAGGGAAGGAAAGGCCACAGATCACAAGGACTTCTTGGACGTGGTGCTAGATTTTGAGGGTACCGCGAAGGATGAACCAGAAATACTATCACACCACCAAATCACTATCTTTTTATTGGTAAGTTATAAGGAGAAATGTAGAATAATAATAAATTTTTGATGGTATTGTATTTACACATAATTGTTTCAGGATATATTTGTTGCGGCAACAGACACAATAAGCGCCACAATTGAGTGGGCGATGTGCGAGCTCTTAAGGAATCCTGAATCACTGAAGAAGATCAAAGCGGAGCTTGGTAGAGTTGTGGGAGCAAACAAGGAACTGGAAGAGAGTGACATTAATAATCTGCCTTACTTGCAAGCAAGCGTGGAAGAATCACTACGCTTACATGCTTCAATTCCACTTCTGCTACCAAGAAAGGCGGTCCAAGATACGACCTTCATGGGCTATAACATTCCAAAAAATACACAAGTTTTTGTCAATGCTTGGGCGATTGGGAGAGACGAAGAGAGTTGGGAGGATGCTTTGTCTTTTAAACCTGAAAGATTCTTGGAATCGAGTATTGGGTACAAGGGACAGAGTTTTAAGTTTATACCATTTGGTGCTGGGAGAAGAATTTGCCCTGGTCTTCCTTTGGCTCATCGTGTTCTTCCTCTCATTTTAGGCTCGTTGCTTCATCATTTCGACTGGAAGCTTTGTGATAGTGTCAGTGGTGGGATTAAAATGGACATGAGAGAAGCAATGGGGGTCTCAGCAAGAAAACTAGTGCCCTTAAGAGGAGTTCCCAAACGAATGGATGCATGATCATCATCACAATTAATGGTGGTAATCAGAGATGATGCCAGTGATTGAAGAAAGACTCTGAATAATCACTAGATGTAAGTGATCCGATCACTGGTTTCTGGTTTAACTGAGTTGTTATATATTACTGTATGTTACGGTTTGAACCACGTGTATAATGTTAAACTGCAACTCGCAACGCAAGGTGTAATTTTTCAAAATTTCACCCCACAGTCACAAAAGCTAAAAACCACTTTTGGAGTGTGCTCCGTAGGGCTTCACGAACAGAGCCGAACCGAGCTTTAATTTTTTTTTTCTAACGAGTCGAGCCGTGCCGAGCCGAGTTTTTTATCGAACAAAAATTATGTTCGAGCTCGAGCTCGTTGACTAACGAGTCGAACAGGAGCTTGTTCACGAGCCGAGCCAAACGAGGTCGGATCAATGAAAAATATTTTTAAAAAAATCAAAACATCAATTCAAGACTACACTAGTTAGTGTACATGTCAAACTGATGCTTAACTGATAAAATAGTAAACCAAATAAAAAAAAATTCCGAAACTTTTGTTACATCACTAAAATCTATAAATGTATTATATGTTGAATTATGAGTTCAATAACATGTATATCTTATAAATATATCCCGAAAATATTGCATTTTTTCGAGTTTTAACGAGCCGAACGAGTTCGAGCCGAGCTCGAGCTGAACATACTAAAAGCTCGGCTCGAGCTCGTTTTCTTAACGAACACATTGTGTTCGAGCTCGAGTTCAAATTCTTAACAAAACGAGCCGAACCGAGCTTTTATCGAACCGAGCTCGAGCTTGTTCGCTAACAGCCCGCGGAGCGATTATACGATTTGTGCGGTTTGATGAACACTGTGCCCATACAGTACCGTGTGCATGCTGCCAAAGGCCCAAAGACTTATTCCAGATCCGTGATCTTACTTCTTTGACATGCTGTGCCTTTGTTATAAAGATGATTTCGACATTCACGTTTAATGCAGATGTATTATTGAGGTCTTCAATGTAAAAAATAAATATCAGCTGGATGATATATTGATATGCCAAAAATGTGTGGATGATATCTTTGTATGGACTGAAAACAAGGTTCAATAATACTGGGAGTACTAGTTTGAGCACCCCTCTATTAATATGTTTGAATTTTAGTGACTTGGTGGATCCGCAAACTGAGATCGCCGCAGAATTTTTTTTATAAGATTAAGTATAAGTCGAAACTCAAGTCTCAGTACAGAGTCTGTAGTCTCTGGACATGGAGTTGAAGTGGAACTATGTTATTTGGTCCATTTTGTTCACTTTGATGCCACTGATATGGCACTTGAGACGAAAGAATAGTTACAGACGTTCCAAGCTTCCTCCAGGGCCTCGAGGCTGGCCAGTCATTGGAAATATATTTGATCTTGGAGCTTTACCACACAGAAGTCTAGCTGCACTGAAAGAAAAGTATGGTCCTGTTGTGTGGTTAGATCTTGGAGCTGTCAAGACCATGGTGATTCTTTCTGCTGGTGCAGCCGAAGAGTTGTTCAAGAACCATGATCTCTCCTTTATTGACCGGTTTAATAATGATGTCATGAGGGCAAATGACTACTACAAGAGCTCTATGGTATTAGGCAAATGTAGCCCCTACTGGCGCACCTTGAGGCGGATCTGCACAGTTGAGCTCTTCAGTAATAAGAGAATCAATGAAACAGTTTTAGTCAGGCAAAGATGTGTCAATAAGATGTTGTCGTGGATAGAAAAGGAATTAGTAGAAAGTGCAACTGGTGAAATTGAAGTAAAAAGTTTTCTATTCCCGGCAATATTTAACATGATTGGAAATCTGACACTGTCTAAAGACTTGATGCATCCGAATTCTGAGATGGCCTCTGAATTTTACTCGGCCTTGTCAGGATTCTCAGTATGTTTGACAAGTCCTAATATCTCCGATTTGTTTCCCTGGCTTAGATGGCTTGACCTTCAAGGATTAAGGAGGAGAACAGATCGAGAGCTAAAAAAAGCAATGAAAATTATTTCAGGGTTTATGAGGGAGCGTGTGAAACAACAGCAACACAGGGAAGGAAGGGCAACAGAGCACAAGGACTTCTTGGACGTGGTGCTGGATTATGAGGGTAATGGAAAGGATGAACCAGCTAAACTATCAGACCACCAAATAACGATCTTTCTAATGGTAAGTCCGAGTAGAAATGTGTATGGCAAGTTAAAGGGAAAATGAATTTGTGTCTTGAGTTGAGATTATGTTATTGTTTCAGGAAATGTTTATGGCAGGAACAGAAACAACAAGCGCCACAATTGAGTGGGCGATGTGTGAGCTCTTAAGGAATCCTGAATCAATGAAGAAGATCAAAGCGGAGCTTGGCAGAGTTGTGGGAGCAAACAAGGAACTGGAAGAGAGTGACATTACTAATCTACCTTACTTGCAAGCAACCGTGGAAGAATCACTACGCTTACATGCTTCAGTTCCACTCATGGTACCAAGAAAAGCGGTCCAAGATACGACCTTCATGGGTTATGACATTCCAAAAGATACACAAGTTTTAGTCAATGCTTGGGCGATTGGGAGAGACGAAGAGAGTTGGGAGGATGCTTTGTCTTTCAAACCTGAAAGATTCTTGGAGTCGAGTATTGGGTACAAGGGCCAGAGTTTTGAGTTTGTACCATTTGGTGCTGGGAGAAGAATTTGCCCCGGTCTTCCTTTGGCTCATCGTGTTCTTCCTCTCATTTTAGGCTCATTGCTTCATCATTTCGACTGGAAGCTTTGTGAAAGTGTGAGTGGTAGGATAAAAATGGACATGAGAGAAACAATGGGGATATCAGCAAGAAAACTAGTGCCCTTAAGAGCAGTTCTAAAACGAATGGCTACATGATCATCATAATAATATTTCAGTGAAGAAAACTCAGTATGCTTTTTTATCTGGATACACTTTCCCTTGATAAATATTGTATTCCAAATTGTCATTTTCCCCTAAATAATGAATTTGGTATTTGGATCTGTCGATGATCCAAATTTGAATTCTTGAATATCGTTTGCACTTTAGTTCCATAACATATATGGCAAGCAGAAGATACTCAGTGCTATGATGCCATTCATGTACAGAGGAATCGCGAGAGTTGTACTATAATTTCTGTTGGAAAAGAACAGAAATGCCAGTAGGTTAAAAATTGTTAACGTCCTTATCTATGACATGCTATGCATTATGAATAAAGATGATAGAAATGGCTACAATAAAGAAATGTTAATGTCCTAATCTTGACAATGCAAACCTGCATATATATAATGGAAATGACAACATTTGGCTGACAAAATCAACCATTTTCTCCAGACCTTCAAAGATGGACTTCATTTACACTATCATTACCTTTGTAATAATTCTAGTACTACTTCTTGTTGTAATCTTCTTAGCTCTGATGCTAAAACTCTACGCGGGAAAAGACATCAGAAATCCACAATACTCTCCGGTGGCTGGGACTGTTTTTCATCAGCTGTTTTATTACAACAGGCTCCATGACTATATGACGGATCTTGGGAGAAGACATCGTACGTTTAGGCTCCTTGCTCCAGATCAAAGTGAACTATATACAACTGATGTGCAAAATATTGAACATGTACTTAAAACCAGTTTTAGTAAGTACTCCAAAGGTGAAACGAATGTCAACATAATAACTGACCTGTTTGGGCAAGGTATCTTTGCTGCTGATGGTGTTAAGTGGCGCAAGCAGAGAAAGTTTGCAAGTCATGAGTTCTCAACAGGGGTTCTTCGGGACTTCAGCTGTGCAATTTTCAGAAAGAATGCAGCAAAACTAGTTAAAACTGTGTCTGAATTTTCCTTGGCTGGCATGGCTTTTGATATACAGGTAAGTACTCCCTCATGTAATTTTTCGATGAAAAACTAATCCATATTAATCATCCAAAAATTAAAAAGTTAATCCATACAGCTTCTCGAGAAGAAATTTTAGCCATCTGGCTCTGTAGAATATATCTGACAAAATTTTTTGCAGGACCTGCTAATGAGATGTGCCTTACAATCTATATTTAAAGTTGGATTCGGAGTTGACTTAAATTGCCTGGAAGGATCAGGTGAAAAAGAAAAAACATTCATCAAGGCTTTTGATGATTCAAATGCATTAACATATTGGCGATATGTGGATCCAACTTGGCAGCTGAAGCGGTTTTTTAATGTTGGATCAGAAGCTTCTCTTAAAAAGAACATAAAAATTATGCAAGATTATGTCCAGAATTTGATAAGTGAAAAAAGAGAACAGTCAGAATTGCAACATAATGCAGTAAGTACAATTTCCCTTTGAATTTGATGTGTGAATATGAACTGCATCTTAACCTTAATGAATTTCAGAATGAAAAGGAGGATATGCTGTCAAGATTTCTGTTGGAGAGCAAGAAGGATCCAGAAAATATGAATGATCAATACCTCATGGACTTAATTTTGAATTTCATAATTGCTGGTAAAGATTCAACTGCAAATACACTCTCATGGTTTTTCTATGAGGTTTGCAAGAATCCGATTGTACAGGAGAGAATATTACAGGAGATCAGAGAAGTGCTTGGCAGCAAGTATGATGAAAGTAGCATTGAAGATTTCGTAGAAACTATAAGTGATGAAATACTTGAAAAAATGCACTACCTTCATGCAGCTTTGTCTGAGACCTTGAGGCTATACCCTGCAGTCCCTCTTGTAAGTACCCAAGTCACTGAGAAATAATTATTTTAATATTAAAAAGCCTTCACCTTGTTTAATATTTATGCATATGTTTATTTTTAAAGAATGGAAGGTGTGCTGAAGAAGATGACATTCTTCCTGATGGTTATAAATTGAAAAAAGGAGATGGTGTATATTACTTAGCATATGCAATGGGAAGGATGCCTTATATATGGGGAGATGGTGCAGAGGTTTTCAGACCAGAGAGATGGTTAAACAGTGATGGAATTTTCATGCCTGAATCACCCTTCAAGTTCATCGCGTTTCATGTATGTCATGTGTACCAACTAAAGCAGAACCATTGGCTAAAAAGAGAAAAAAAAATAACTTTTTACCTTGACTTGTTACAGGCTGGACCGCGAATCTGTCTTGGCAAAGATTTTGCTTACCGTCAGATGAAGATATTAACAATTGCTCTTCTACGGTTTCTTCAATTTAAACTAGCTGATGAGAAGGAAAATGTGACTTATAGGACTATGTTTACGCTTCATATAAATGGAGGGCTTCATCTTCGTGCAGTTCAGAGGCCAGCCTAATTTTGTTTCTCACATCATGTATAAGATTGAAATGTTGACACTTCCCTTGTGTTTTTGAAAAAGGTTAAAATTCAAGTAAGAATCTGCAGGATCCTTTCTATTTTGTTTTGTAAGAGAAGCTTATAATGGTAATTGTTGAAAAAATCTGTTTTAATTTTAGTTTTGATTATAAGCTTTTGGTTCAGCAAATAGTTTACACTTATATCTCAAAATTTTACCAGTGCAATTTGATCCTCAGATAAGTACTGTTGGTTTTAAGTTTGTAAAACACTGCTATACTTGAAACATATAGAAGCACAGAAGATAGGCTAAAGATTGATGTATCTTATTGCTCCAGACTTAGGCATTTTAAATAGGCTACAAATCAAAAACTGAAATACAAACTTAAATAAAATAGATAATGCTCAGCATGAAATCAGTGCTGAATTTATTCCTAGAATGATTTATGCCAGAAGATCAGCCTTTGCAATTACTGAGGCAATATTCAAACACTCCTCCTTGCTTCAGTAGGTGCAAATACCAATTCTTTCTCTTAATTCTTCAAATCTACCCTTAGCAAGGGGTTTTGTAAATATGTCTGCCAGCTGATCTTCAGTCCTACAATACTTCAAACGTACTGCACCATCCTTCTGAACATCTCTTACAAAGAACAATTTAATGCTGAAATGCTTGGTTTTTCCATGAAAAACTGGATTGTTTGAGATGGATATTGCAGCCTGATTATCAACCTTAACTTCAGTACTTAGCTTCTGCTCCAGATTTAGATCAAATAAAATTTTTCTGAGCCACAAAGCATGATTAACAGCTGCTGTTGCTGCTATCAATTCTGCTTCAGCTGTTGATTGTGCAACTATCTCTTGTTTCTTAGAACTCCAAGTAAAAATTCCTGATCCAAAGCAGAAACAGAATCCAGAGGTGCTCTTCATGTCATCCAGAGATCCTCCCCAATCACTATCAGCGTAACCTTGTAACTCAAAGTTCTGCGAAGAACAAAATTTGATCCCAAAGCTTAAGGTCCCTTTGATATATCGGAGAACTCGTTTAGCAGCCTTAAAATGAGTCTCGGTAGCACAATTCATGAATCTGGACAGAACATTAACAGCATATAGAACATCTGGCCTTGTTGCCGTAAGATACATTAGACACCCAATCAGGCTCCTGTAATGTGATTCATGTACCTTTTCTCCATCATCTTTAAAGAGCTTCACCTTGGGACACATAGGAGTGCTCACACTTTTACAACCATCCATTTTAAATTTTTTCAAGATCTCCTTGGCATACTTCTGTTGACACATAAAAATTTCACCTTCCTTTTGCTTGATTTCAATTCCAAGAAAATAAGACATCTCTCCAAGGTCCGCCATTTCAAATTCGTGCTCCATGTTTTCCTTGAACTTCTGAACAAGTTCATTGCTGCTGCCAGTTACTAAAAGATCATCAACATACAATGATACAACAATAAGATCATTTTGCTCAACTTTAACATATAACGTGGACTCACTAAGGCTTTTAACAAAGCCTAAACTCAGCAAATATTCATCAATTCTTTTGTACCAGGCCCTTGGCGCCTGTTTTAAACCGTACAACGCCTTCTTCAATCGATACACTTTGTGCTCCTGCCCTTTTACAACGAAGCCTTCAGGCTGATCAACATATATTTCTTCTTCCAGAAAGCCATTTAAGAAGGCTGATTTGACATCAAGTTGATGAATTTTCCACTTATTTTGTGCTGCGATAGCTAGTAACATTCGGGTGGTGTCTTGCCTTGCAACAGGAGCAAACGTATCAAAATAGTCTACTCCAAAAATTTGAGCATACCCTTTAGCTACTAACCTCGCTTTATACTTGTTGATTGTTCCATCTGCATTCTCCTTTTTTCTGAACACCCATTTCACTCCAATCACCTTCCGATTCTTGGGTCTTTCAACTAATTCCCAGGTCTGATTTTTCTCGATCATAGAGAGCTCCTCCTGCATTGCAGCCATCCAATGAGGATCCTTTTCAGCCTGTAGATACCCATCAGGTTCAAGAATAGCAACATTGCATCTTTGATAAATATCAGCAAGTGACCTGGTGCCACGAACAGCGGGATCATCAACCAATTCATCTTGATTTAAATTAATCGGTTGCTGATAATCTGCACCAGAGTTATCTTTTTCGTTTTTCCAGCTCCACTCATCATTCTCCATGAAGCTTACATCCCTGCTTATAATAATTTTTTTAGTATCGGGCTGAAAAACTCTATAAGCTTTGGATATCAAGCTATATCCAATAAATACACCAGCCTCCGCTTTCTTGTCCAACTTGTCTCTCTTGATCTGTGGCACATGAGTAAAACACAAACATCCAAACACCTTAAGATTTTTAATTAAGGGCTTATAACCATACCATGCCTCATAAGGAGTCTTCCCATTTACGGCTTTTGTCGGGAGTCTGTTTAGCAAAAACACAGATGTGTTGGCAGCCTCCGCCCAATATTCTTTAGGCAAATTCTTCTCATGAAGCATGCACCTGGACATCTCCATTATTGTCCTGTTCTTCCTCTCGCTGACTCCATTTTGTTGTGGACTATACGGAGCCGTAAGATGGTGTTCAATGCCTGAATCCTCACAAAATTTGTTGAATTCACTAGAGGTGTACTCTTTGCCATTATCAGACCTTAAAACTTGAATCTTGCAGCCACTTTGATTCTCGATCCATTGCTTGAATTTGAAGAACACACTTGCAACTTCTGACTTGAACCTGAGAAAATAGATCCAACACATTCTCGTGAAATCATCAATAAAAATGATGTAGTATTTACTACCATTAAGAGAAGGAGTTCTTTGAGGTCCGCACAAATCTGTATGAATCAATTGCAACTTTGAGGTGGCTCTCCATGTTGCTTGTTGGAAAGGAGTTCTGGCTTGTTTACCATATTGACATGACCTGCAATTTGGCAATTCAGTCTCTATATGCGGCAAACCAATAGCCAAATCTTTTCTCTGCATATTTAGTAATGCTGCATGATGAAAATGGCCCATCCTTTTGTGCCATAATTCTGCAGTAGTTGTGTTAGCTGAATATACAGCTTGTTCCTCCTCCATTGGATCAAATGAATAGCTTTTTCCTTTCATCTTGATTCTAAAAACATCAACGTTATTTGCATCCTTGATCAAACATTGCTCATTCTCAAATATAACCTTAAATCCCTTGCTAGTCAGTTGTCGAACACTTAAGAGATTTTGATCAATTTCAGGTACAAACAACACATCAGAAATTAGTTTTGTACCTCTACAACTTTCAATGGCGATTGTTCCCTTTCCTTTTACAGCAATATATGCGCCGTTGCCAATTCTGACCTTCGAAACTTGTGATCTGTCCAGCTCTCTGAAAAGTTCTTCATCTCCGGTCATGTGATTGGTACAACCACTATCAATTAGCCAACAATCACTAGAGCTGCTGCTTGTAAAACAAGATGCAACGAACAGCTGCTCCTCCTCCTGCTCGTTTGCCATTTGAGCATTTTCTTTACGGTAATACTCGCTTCTGCATATCTTTTCATCATGCCCCATCTTGTTGCACTTTCCACATTTTACATCAGGCCTTTTCCAACACTTGAAAGGAGAATGACCTTTCTTTCCGCAGTGTTTACATGGAGGGAATTCTTTGAATCTTTCTCCTTTAGTGCTGCTTGCATTTGTAAAAGAATCTCGAGGATGAAAATTCTTTTTTTGAAATTTCTTCTTCTTATCTTTGTCACTGTGATTGACTTGTAACTTGGCTTGAAGAGCTCCTTCCACGGAACCTTCTTCCCTCATCAATCTTCTCTGTTCTTGAGCCTGCAAAGCATTGTTTAGCTCTGCCAATGTGATTTTTGACAGATCTTTGGTACTCTCCAAAGATGAAATAGTAGCATCAAATTTTTCTGGAAGCGTAACAAGAATTTTCTGTACTATTCTGGAATCTGAAAAATCGGAGCCAAGTATCCTTATTTTATTTGCTATGTTAACAAGTTTACCTGTGTACTCCTTTATTGTTTCTGACCCATTCATTTTCTGCATCTCGAATTCTCTGACCAAATTCAAGACTTGCATTCCTTTAACTCTTTCGTCTCCTTCATATTCAGTTTTGAGAAAATTCCAGATCTCAAATGCTGATTTTTTTGTCATAACCCTTGTAAAAATTTCTGCAGAAACCGCTGCAAGTAACGTACCTCTGGCCCTTGACTTCTTTGCTTTTCTCTCTCGTATATACCTAGCCTGAGACATGGTGGAAGCATCTGTTACTTGAGGAACTTCGTAGTCCTCCTCAACAGGTTCCCAGAGATCATTCGCCTCTAGATGTGCCTCCATTCTCGCTGCCCAGAGTTGATAATTCTCACCATTGAACACCGGTGGTGCTAGAGATGTGAATGGTTTTTCGAGATCCATAGAAAAAATAGAAGTAAGGTGTGTGTGTGGCTATTTTGATTTAGTCACAGGTCCCTCAAGAAGAGGCGCTCTGATACCAATTTGTTGGTTTTAAGTTTGTAAAACACTGCTATACTTGAAACATATAGAAGCACAGAAGATAGGCTAAAGATTGATGTATCTTATTGCTCCAGACTTAGGCATTTTAAATAGGCTACAAATCAAAAACTGAAATACAAACTTAAATAAAATAGATAATGCTCAGCATGAAATCAGTGCTGAATTTATTCCTAGAATGATTTATGCCAGAAGATCAGCCTTTGCAATTACTGAGGCAATATTCAAACAAGTACAATTTGATCCCCAAAAATACCAGTTCAATTTGATCCTCAAAATTTACCAGTGCAATTTGACACACTCAACAAGTTTTAATATTTCCAGTTTTCTCAAGGTCTCGCCTAACTGAGTACTAACAAGATACTCATTAATGACGGAGAAGAAAGGGCGTCTAAAAAAATATTTTGTCATTATATTTTCCTTATCGCGAAAATAGAATATTTATTTCAAATATGAATGACAAAACCCCGCCACTTCTATTGGACACCATTTCTATATATGTGTTTGTGAGAATCATTCACCTCTTACTCATATACAATGACAGGTTGACATTGGCTTGCTGAACTGAATTCCTGGACACCATTTTTATGTATTTGTGTTTGAATTTTACACATATTATAAACAGAAGGTCTAGGCTGAAGTTACAATATTAAAGAGTTATCATATATTATATTTATCATTCGAAGAGCCTAAAGAAGTATATCATTCAAAGTTTATTCTGCTACTTGTCCTATGGACTTGGCCTTTTGCTGCAACTCACCATCTTTCCATCGTTATAATATAAGCACATTTTTTTCACGTCAATCTGATTCAATTTTTTCGTGGAAAGAAAGAAGATACTCATTTTTATTCATGTAGATTGATGAATTTGTCGTTTCTTTTTTCCTTCGTTGGAAAGGAAAAGAACTGCAATGAGAAAAATATAGAAAATGGCAATGTCACTGTCTGAGAATTTAAGCATTTGCATAAATTCCAGCACATTTTGCTATGTGATATTCAACCATTTTTCCGACCTCAGAGATGGACTTCTTCTGTGCTATCATTGCATTCTTGGTAATTTCAGCACTGCTTCTTCTAATAATCTTTTCTGCTCTAATGCTGAAAATCTTTACTGGAAAGTCGATCAGAAATCCCCAGTACCCTCCGGTGGCTGGAACTGTATTCGGTCAGCTGTTTTATTTCAACAGGCTCCATGACTACCTGGCAGAACTGGGGAAAAGACATGGTACTTTTAGACTTCTTGCACCAGACCAGAGTGAAATTTACACAACTGATATACAAAACATTGAACATGTACTTAAAACCAGTTTCAATAAGTACTCTAAAGGTCAATACAATGTAGATATAGTAACTGATCTGTTTGGCCAAGGTATCTTTGTTGTTGATGGTGCTAAGTGGCGCCAGCAGAGAAAGCTTGCAAGTCATGAGTTCTCAACAAGAGTTCTTCGCGACTTCAGCTGTACAGTGTTCAGAAACAATGCAATAAAGTTGGTTAAAACTGTTACTGAACTTTCCTTAGCTGGCACAATTTTTGATATACAAGTAAGTAATCTCAATGATAGTATTTATATGTGAATTAGTCCATGTGAAAGTTAGCCTTGTTGCTGTACAGAATATTAAATTTTGCAGGACTTGCTAATGAGATGTACTTTGGACTCCATTTTTAAAGTTGGATTTGGAGTGGATTTGAATTGTCTGGAAGGATCAGATGAAAAAGAAAAGGCGTTTATCAGGGCGTTTGATGATTCAAATGCATTAACATATTGGCGCTATGTGGATCCAACTTGGCAGCTGAAGCGGTTTCTTAATATTGGCTCAGAAGCTTCCCTTAGCAAGAACATAAGAATCATAAATGATTATGTGCAGAATTTAATAATCAAGAAGAGGGAACAATCTGAAATGCTACATCATATCGTAAGTGCCTATTTTTCCTTTTCTTGTTACATTTTTAGTATGACCCGCGGATAATATTATGAACTACGAGTTGGCCTTAATGAGTTTCAGAACGAAAAGGAGGATATACTCTCAAGATTTCTGGTGGAGAGCAAGAAGGATCCAGAAAATATGAATGATCAATACTTGATGGATATAATTCTAAATTTCATAATTGCTGGCAAAGATACAACTGCAAATACGCTTTCATGGTTTTTCTATATGGTCTGCAAGAATCCACTAGTACAGGAGAAAATATCACAAGAAATAAGAGACGTTTTTGGCAGCAAGCGCGATGAAAGTAGCATTGAAGATTTTGTAGGTGCTATAAATGATGAAAAACTTGAAAAAATGCAGTACCTGCACGCGGCTTTGTCAGAGACCTTAAGACTCTACCCTGCGGTCCCTGTGGTAATTATGCAAATAATCTCACAGATATGATGTTATTTTTAGAAAATCTTTACGACTGATAGATTTTTGTGCATGTTGAAGGACGGAAGGTGTGCTGAGGAGGACGACATTCTTCCTGATGGTTATAAGTTGAGAAAAGGCGATGGCGTATATTATTTATCATACGCGATGGGGAGGATGCCTCGTATATGGGGAGATGATGCTGAGGATTTTAGGCCAGAAAGATGGCTCAACAGCGATGGGGTCTTCGTGCCTGAATCACCCTTCAAGTTCGTGGCATTTCATGTAAGTCACATGTTAACGTTTTAGATGGACTGATTCGTCTCAGATCGAGGTTTAGCAGAGGTCTCAAGTTCGACCCCCCGAGCCTTCCTCTACTAACACCTTAAGGACAAAACTAAAACTGTTAATTATATAGCAAGAACATCTAACATTTTGAGCTCTAATTTTTGATGATTTTGCAGGCTGGACCGCGAATTTGTCTTGGCAAGGACTTTGCTTATCGTCAAATGAAGATAGTATCAATTGCTCTGCTTCGATTCATTCGTTTGAAACTAGCTGATGAGGAAAATAAAGTGACTTATAGGACCATGTTCACTCTTCACATTAATGGAGGCCTTCATCTCCGTGCAGTTCAAAGGCCAGCCTAGTTATGTTCAGTTATTATGTGTAACAAGTATTTTCACTCTTCTCTTTGTTGTTTAGATAATTTACATAACACTATATCAGTTCATGGATGTGAATATTAGTGTTTCATTTTGAACGTAATCAGAAGAGAAAATATTACGGATGAAAAAATAAACCAAACCAAGGATTTCTCGTGTATCTGTCTAGAAGTACAATTGATATACGAGAGTACAATTGAGAAACTAAGGATTTCTCCGTATATCTGTGATTTGTGTGACAAGACTATCCTTATTCGAAGTAAAAGCATATTGAGCTGGATAAAATGACAATCGATTCCAATATACTGAGTCCGGACATGTTAAATTTGATTAGGTGTGAAATCTATAGCTGCTAACAAATTCCTAAAATTGGGATTTTTTTTACTTGGGTTTTCTTTTACAAGAATTGTTTGAACTTCTAAACTTGAGAATTCATAAGTTAAATCAATCTTGACCTCTCAGTTCAGTCTTGTTTGTAAATTTAATTGCTTCCATGATTAAAATAGTTAAGTAAAGCGCTTGTGCTTCATTATGGATCATTTAGCAGCCAAATCCAGTTCATGCAATATTGGAAGATTATTTCATGATTTTTATATATAAATTTTTTTTGTCATAATTATATATATAAATTATGCACGTTTCAACTTGGATATAATCGAAACATATCTAGTTGTGGGCGGCTAGTTGAAAGGCAGCTGAATAAAAAAAAATAACAAAAAGGATTGTAATGTCATAGTTGGACAAACAACTTGAGGTCATGAACCTAATTTCTTATTTCGCCAGCTCTTTATAATACAGAAGCATTTATACAGTTTTTTTAAAAACACAAATTGGTTCTAGCAGCGGGAGTAATTTTTAGCGATCAAGCAGACAGTTAAATAGGATTTTAAACGGATTAATAAGCAGGTTAACAATATATATTTAATTATTTAATTATAATTTAATATATTTAAAAATAGAATTATGTAGTGATAAGAATAGTCAAAAACTGTCTATCTAAATTTGTATAATAATTATACAAATCGGATCGGGGAAATGTGAAAAACTGTACCCAACCCGATCCCCGATATTTTTTCGAAATCGTCTCCGTTCTCCGACCCATACCCAAAAAAAATCCCCGAATCCCCGCACCATTCAGTGCGATTTCCCCGTTCCCCGATCTATACCTAAAAAAAGTCTCATAATCCTCGCACTATTCGGTGCGGGGATCGGGCCGGGATCGGGCGGGTCGGGATTAATGCCCATCCCTACTATAATTTCGATGAAAATTCGAATCCAAAATCATACGCCTATCTGTAATCTCAAATCGGTCCTTATCTTTCGAGCACCCTGGTCTGGACAATTTCTTACATCTACATTAAAACTATACTATCACAAAAAGAGGTTCTAGAAGCATACGAGTGATAACGTTAACATGAAAAAATCACAATAGCGGAAAAAACTGGCAAAACCCAAACCAGAAAACTAAGCAACGTCCCTGAGGCATGATTTTTGCAGTTAGTTCCACAATTTAGACTTTTGGAGCTCCCCCACCATGGACTGCATGGTTGCTGATTGCTTTTCAGTTTTTTGTTGGGCCACGTGGACAAACAAACTGGACTTGTCTTATGCCTTTGTTTAATCATGTAGATGACACTTAGGTGTGTGATGGCTTGGTTTGTTCTCTCACTTGGGTTTTTTCACCTCAATTATCCTTACTTTTAAATGTGCTTGGGAAAATATGATGCAATTATCAAGCAATATCCAAGAAGATAATGTAGTTTCTTTGAAAAATTTCATTTTTAACGAGAATGGTTTTAGTAAATATGTTATATGAAGAGCATTGTTTCATTAAAATTCATAAAAATTATAAATGTTGTATAAGTAGATTACCTTTTCCATAGCTTGTAAAATATGTTGTCTCTAAAATTTATACTCTCTCCGCCCCTCTCATTTCTTTACAGGTTTTTTCACTACCTGACACACATTTTAAAACGCATATAAAACATAGTTCCGTAATATACTTTTGAAATTTTCTTTTTCTCTATAAAAGTTTAAACGTCAAAATTTTATTCAAAAAAAAATATTCAGAATAATTTTTGAAACTATATATTCTAGGAGTATTAAAATCAGTGCCAAACCCCCGTCCCCAATGTAAACAATTGAGGGGACGGAGAGAGTAAGATTTTCAAGATATTTATCATTGTCCAGAAGAATCAGATTATTTTCCTCAAAGAAATAAAAGACATCTACAAAATTCATATATAAAGACAATGACTCAAGTGAGAACAAATTATTTTTGAGAACAATAAGAACAATTGTTCTGCACTTTTTTAAACATACATAACAATAATTTAGAAAATTTTCATTTTTTTACATATTATTGCCTACTTCCTAAAATAAAAAATACATTCAAGTTTTATCAAAAATTTAAATAGCACAACAATATAAATGAAATGTGACAAAAAAAAACAATATAAATGAAAGAAACGCATATGAGGGCTACGTCTCATAAAAAAATGATTACCACTTGTCTTTTCTCTCCCACAGGATAGGGACTTGAATGAGTAGGAGAGAGAGAACACAAACTTTGATTAATCACACTCTTTTGTTGCTTTCTCTCTTACCCTCCTCCCTCTGTGTTGCCATTGTTGACCAAATTCCATACTTACCCCAATTCTATACTTACATATATACACACATTATTATTTATATACAGTGAGAACGCAGTCATTACATGGGTCTCATTTTCTTGTAAAAAAGGTCAGACCTTTGTTAACTTTAGTCAATCTTGCAGTTTTGTTTATTTGGTGGCTCTTGGGATCATTTGCTCATTTGGGTTCTTGTTTAAGTAGGGCAACCGACAGTTTGTGTTTGTGTTTTTTAAGATTGTTTTTGTTGTTTTGTTATGTTGCTGAGGAATCAATTTGGAATATCTCAATTGGGTACTCTTGATATGTTGTTTTTTATGTGTGTGTCTGTGTGAAGATTGTTTTTTGAGTGTTTGTGTGATTGGGTTTTTGTGTTATTGGCCTAAAGTTTGGATTTTTTTGATCTGGGGTGGTTCTGAATTTTTGTTTTTGTGGGTTTTTAGGGTTTTTTTTGTTGTTGAGTTGAGGACAATTGAGGGATGAAAGGAAAGATTGGGACTTCGAGTAGTTACTTTGTGTTGAATACTGGGGCTAAGATTCCGGCTATAGGGCTTGGGACTTGGCAGAGTGGTGGTGATCTTTGTGTTGAAGCAGTAAAGACTGCGTTATCTGTCGGTTACCGACATATAGATTGTGCACATCTTTATGGGAATGAGGTTGAAGTCGGTGAAGCGTTGGCTGAAGCTTTTAAAGGTTCATTGAAAAGAGAGGATCTTTTCTTGACCTCTAAGTTGTATTGTACTAATTCGATTAATAAAATTGAGAAAGCTGTCAGAGTTTCGCTGAAGAATCTTGGAGTGTCGTATTTGGATCTTTATTTGATGCATTGGCCTGAGAGCTTTGCGTTTGGGGATGCTACTGACCCTCCCGCTCAAAGTGGTAGTGAATATAGGCAATTTTTGAACCGGCTTAAATCAACATGGAAAGCGATGGAAGATCTGATTCAGTTGGGGCTTGTTCGAGCAATTGGAGTTAGTAATTTCAGTCTGCAGCAGATGAAAGAGTTGCTTAAATTTGCCAAAATTGTTCCAGCAGTTAATCAGGTTGGTAACATGTTCTTTGTATCAATTTCAGTTGCATACATATATGTGAGAAATTGACGCTGGCTCATTGCTTAATACATGTATTAAAGGTCCGGCCTTTAATGTCTTTTAGGCCTATTTAAATAGCAATAATGACAAGAAACTCATATCGAAAATAAGTCTGGTTTTTTCAGAGTTTTTGCTGGTTTATACTACAGTACGGATACCTAAAAGTATTTTTGAATAAAATTGGAGTCTGATGTTCCAACAAGGGGATGAAATTTGGAATCTCTAGTATTGGTTTCATCTTTTATCATTATTTTACCACAGGGATACTGATTTTTTACTTTTCCTATTAATTATCGCACTAAACCTTCCAACTCTTTTCTAGAAAGAAGATATTTACAATAAATTATAATGAATAAACTTCACCGCCAGCACAACCAAGGTGTGGAGTTTGGACTGCAGTTAGCTGGATATATGCTATTCTGAATCAATGGTTCACCTCTTGAAGTGACCAACAACCTTGTAAAGTTGACATAGTAATCATTTAAACAAGCTTTTATTGTCTAGTTGGAACTTTATAAATACTCAGCAACTTCTTTCTTGTTGTCAAGATAAGCGACAACTAAGGTTTAGTCAATTGTTTGCACCAAAGAAAGGCTTATATATTTACCATCCAGAATAACATTGAAAAAACTTCTTTTTGCTAAATAAGAGGGAGGGGAGTATTTCAACCAAATTATATCTAAAAGCAGTATTCAGTGACTTTTGATTTATTGAAGTATGTTTTTGATTCATCTCCGGATCATCCACAAAGATTCTTGTAATTGTCCATATACTGTTTTGGTGGGGTTGCTAGCCTTGTTTAATCTTCCACACAAGCTTCAGATTGGTTACATCTGAATTCGGTAGTCATGGTACGGTGGTTACTTTGGTTGTTGCTTGTGTGCGCACATATACTCAAAAACACACATTCATATATTTGAATAGAGATTATGTTTAGCTTTATCTGACATCTTTGCAAATCGTCAAGAAGATGAAGTGTTATGGACTTGTACTGCACTCTTTGTTTCACTGGTTTAGGGTTTTGGGTTTAGTGTTGGATGTTTCCCCGAACTGAAAATAGGTACTTTCAGATGTCATAACTGGTTTGTGATTTTTTTTATTAGATGGAGTTGCATCCATTCTGGAGGCAAGAAGAACTTGTCAAATTCTGTCAGTCAAAAGGTATTCATGTATCTGCTCACACACCATTAGGAGTACCAGCCACCAGTCCCACTCTCTCTGAAAGTGGATCGGGTGAGGAAGATGAACCTGGAACCCCACGCCTTTGTTTTAGAAGGTCAAGATCAGTTCATGGGCCGATGTTAAAATTGTCAGTTGTCGCTGAGATAGCAGACAAGCATAAAAAGACACCAGAGCAGGTACTGCCAGACTTATTATATCCACTGATCTTGCTGATTTGTTTGCTTTTATCCTGTAAACTTTAATAATAATTTTAAAGCTGTGTGTTAGTTCCAATACAATATTCAGAGACCATTCTAATTCTTGTTGTGCCATCGCTTCCTTTTCCTTCTAATAGCTGACATGTTAGTAATTAATTACGAGCAATACAGAGCATTATTAATTAATTTCCTGTTTTGACATATAAGCAACAAAACTAGGGTTTGCTTCCACAACTTTGAAAGCATATATGGTTGCTTAGTTAGGCCAAAAAAAAAGGTTCTTGCTAAACAATGTATTGCTTACTAATTATTAGGTGGCAGAAGCTTATATTGATTGTTCATGTTCCATTTCTCTGATCTAGACAGTAATTATAAATTATGTTTGGTGTAACCTCTGACAACAGCAAGACGTTTGTTCTTGAAATGTTGCTGCATAGAAACAAATTTTTGAGTGTGGACTGTGGAGTGTTGGTTCAAGGAAACAGGTTTTTTGAGTTTAAATTGAATAGCATGCTTTCCTTGGATTAGATCATAAATTTTCACAATATATGGTATGGAAACTTTTTCATTTGTCTTCTGTCCAACAATGAAAATGATTCAAAGTGCATTCGGAAAAAAGTTAGTTTGTTGAAGTTATGTTACTTTTCTTTTTTCTTTACTAATTTAAAAGTTACATTACTACATTCATAGTGATAGTCAGTCTCAACTCTCCACTAGTTTGGATAAAAAAGGTTCTTAGGTACACACGTTCATGTCTGCCGGAAATTGGTGGACCAGCCTGGTGATTATTTTAGTAGATTAATTTTTTTTTACAATGTGTGACATGATCCACATAACTTATCATGTGGCAAAGAATAGTGGCATACTGCTGGTAGGTATTACGTGATTGTGGAGTTCTGCAGTCTCTTGTATGTTTAGGCTCTCTTTACTTCATCCTGTGTCCCTGTCAGAGCTATGAAAGACAACTCGGTTAATTTTATTTTCAGTGCAATTATTGTCCAACTTGACACTATTGGAGCTTATGCACTTGCAATATTTGTTTATTAAAAGTCTTGTGTATCAAGAAAAGTCAATATAATTAATGCATATAAGGGCTAAGTGTAGTTTCCAATCTAGTTTTTCATTTGGCATAGTCCTACAAGCATCACTTACAGTCAGTTTTTTCTTAAAATATTATTTCAGATTATTCTGCGGTGGGGTCTTCAGAGAGGGACGAGCGTACTGCCTTGTAGTGTAAAGCCTGATCGCATAAGAAAAAACATAGACATTTTCAGTTGGTCGTTATCAGATAGCGAGTGGAACCGCTTGAACCAGATAGAGCCACAGGTATGCTTATTTGGGAATGGCTTTGTGACTAACTTTTCCGACAGTGCGTTTGTTCATGGTAGTGGTCCGCTTCAGGCAGTGAATGAGATGGATGATGATGCTGAGTCCATTCTTGATATTTAGCTCTATGCTTTCAGTTTTATCCATAAGACTTGTTGATGTAATTTTGTGTGATATGCTTGTTTGTTGTCAGCTTTGTTTTCTTTGCTGGATGTTAGTACAAACTACGTAGTCAAAGGGAGACGTCTTTAACAAAAACTGATTTTGTGAAAATGTTTTCTTGTCGTTCATATTTGCATTGCAAGGTTGTCAATCGACATTCTGCTTTCTTTGTATATATTAAGGTGATTTGAAGTATAATTTGTGTTCTTTTAGTATAAGAGGGAATGAGGTCACCCTGAACCGGTTTTGGACTTGAACCCAGCAAAATTAGCAGCCTAAGTTAGCTGCAGTGCAGAAACCCTGTAGTTGAGTTATCACGATAGTGTTTTAAAAAGCGCATTAAACAACTATATAAACGGCCTTATGTGGAATCAGGCTTAAAGTGTTTAGATTTTGTATTGAACCGGTTTGTAAACCGGTTTGTAGATCAGGATACTACAGTTCGATCATAAAAACAAAAAAGGCCTCAGCAGTCAACACTAGCATTAAATTTTGTCCATTTTTCCTATGGGCCTATAGCTGTCACTATGGAATCCGTTAAATACAACCCAGAGTACATATATAGTTTTGGGCCAGCAAACTCGTTTGTATTGCTTGCAGGGCCAAGTTTCCAAACGAATAAAATTCAGTTCGGGCCAGTTAGAGGTTGGACCAGTAGAATCCGCTAATACAAGTGTTTGGTAGTTAGCGGATTGAAATAGAGGTTTGGACCCAAAAAATTAATTTTGAAAAAGCTACTTTGAGGAGTTTTTTGGGTTAGAGGTTTTGGTTTGTGTCAGAAAAAGCTAATCAATCAGCTATTAACCAAACAGTTTTACGAGAAACAGCTAAATTAAATTCGCTAGTCAAAACATCTATTTCAATCCGCTAGTCAAAACAACTAACTTAATCCGCTAACAGCTAATCCCCAAACAGGCCATGGTATCTAAAAAAATTTACATATACAAAGTTCAATTTTTGTTTCATAAACTACAAATAAAACCAAACTATATTTAAAATCTCGACAAAAAAAATATAGATAATATTATATTTAAGTCTTATAAAAATATTAACAGCTTTTTGGTTGATAATTAAAATAGATAAATATATATTCCATTTACTTGAAAGGCTAAAAATTTACCAAATTAGAAATTTATCCTCTATGAGGAAGGAGACAACCATTCACCTGATTACTAAAGGAGTAAAAAGTTTTGAATTAGAATTAAAATTTAGAAAATAATTATATAATAAAAAATAAATAGTAAATTAATTTTATAAAATCTAAATATATTATCATAAATACTAGAAATGATAATCTTTTACTAGATTGTGGTAGTATTCAATAATAATCTGTCAAACTCTACGTATAATATTTTTACTCCTTAAACTGAAATTTGAAGGTACTTGATTAATATTTACTGTGACTATAATAATTGAAATGATACCCCGTTAAAATTAATGAGCAAAATGATATATGACCTTCACTTTGTTATCCATTTTGATATTTAGGGTCTGTTTGTTTAAGGGAAGTTACGTACTTCCTTTTTTCTTGACCCGTTTGTTTAAATAAGTAGAAGCACTTGAGAAAGCTAACTTCTCTCGTAGCTTCTACATCTTTTCCAAACACTTTATTAGCTTAATTACTTCTCACTTCTACTCCACTTCTTTTATTTAAACAAAAAATCATTTATCTTAAACTAAGTCAAATGACCTCTTAATCCATTTGGAAAACATCCATGCATTCTCCTGGGTATTATAATAATGAGGGGCACTACAATACCCGATCAAATACAAATCATATGGTCATGTTCGTGAAAAGCAGTTTGTTGGAATAAATCAACGAAAAGTCTTGTGATCTTTTAAGCAGGACTCCCTCCCTCCCAAATTAGATGAGCTTTTTTCAAAAAAAAATTATTCTAAAATAGTTGAGCTTCTCTTTTTTCAATGCATATGTATCAATCATCTTCCATCCTTACCCTCTCTTATTTATCATTTCAATGTACCACTAGCTAATACTACTACCTTCGTCCCATTTTAAGTGTCTTGTTTGACTTTTGAATGGTCAAATTGACCAAATTTTGACTAAGATTTACACATATAATATAAATTTTAAAAATAAAAAAAATTATGTCATTATAAATTACATACAATATACTATAAAATGTAATTTTTAATTTTTTAAAATAATAACAAATTTGTTCTTTATGCTTGGTCAAAAATTAGTCAATTTGACCGTTGAAGGTCAAAACAAGACACTTAAAATGGGATGGAGGGAGTATACAATAAAAAGTCAACACAATAAATATGGGTAAAAATGTAAAAAGAAACAACCATTTAATACTCGTGTGTGAAATGAGCAAAAGGCTCATCTAAATTGGGATGAAGGGAGTACTATTATAACATATTTTTGGTTCTAAACATGTTCTCATAATTATTGGATTCAAAGGAAAACTTTAAATTTATCCAAGACTCATTCCTATTACACAAAGTAGTAGTGCATCCTGTTTAAGTCTAGTTTGAATGCGTGTGTTTTGTGCCAAGCAAGAGTAGAAGATATGCACACAAACACAAGTTTAGAGTTGACAAGAATGAGTCAGATGAGTTTGGTGTGGTTGAAGGGGTATATACTATGAAACCGTGTTTGTTTTTAGTGGATAAATGATGCTACTTTAACGTCAAGCCGTGTTTTTACTCTACCTTGTGCATGGTTTTTCTTCTTCGTGTCGTGGTTTAGGTTGGACGTTTTCCATTTATTGTACTCCTTCGTGGTCCGGTTAAATCATACTCCCTTCATCCCAAATTAGATGGTTCCGTTGACTTTGGGCACACAATTTAAGGTTCATTGACCACATAGATACGTGACTTATTTTTAAAATTTTATTTTTGCAAATAAAAATTAAAATATGAAATTTTCATTTATAAAAGAAAAAATAAAAAAATAAATTTCGGAAGTAGACGGTCAATACACCTAAAGTTACGTGCCCAAAGTCAACGGGGACATCTAATTTGGGATGGAGGTAGTATATAACTTTTAAGTTATTTGATTTGAAATCCTCTTTTTCTGAATAATAATATCAATCATATATTTTTATTCAAATTTTTTTTTGAAAATAATCATTCTTAGAACGCTGTCAAAAGACTTAAAAATGCGTGCAGAAAAGTCAAGCGACTTATATTTCAAAATAGAGGATGTATTTGAGACTGGAGTTGAACATATATTATAAGATTTTTATAAAATATAGTTCATAATTATTTTCCTCAACAAATGTTTATTATTCAAATTTTTATTTAAAAATAAGTTATTAGACTATATTTATAAAAATTCTAAAATGCATGTCTAAGTAATAAAAAATAGAATGATTGTACTACTCCATGGTCCGGTTGAATTATACTCACACCATCCCAAATTGTATGAGCCACTTTAACTAACATGATTTTTAAGAATGACTAAGGAAAATAATTTTTCTAATATATTTGAACATATTGGATTTTTATAAGTAAATATAGCATGGAGTAGTGTTTTTGTTTTCGATATTAGTTTGATATCATCGCTAATCGTAAATATTTATCACCCTTCTTCGTGACATTATTGAGATGAAGAGAACGGAATTTAAGAAAAACTTTGATTCTCATGAATGACTCTGATTAACGGAAATTGAAATTTCGAAATCATGAATTGCGTTGGTGTTTAGATTAATAATTTTATAATTAGAAATGAAATCTCAATCCTACTTCTAAAATAAATTATTCAACACATTTTTTTAAGATACCCATTTCTATATCCTCATTTTCATATTCTTTATTTACATTCTTTATTCTAATTTCTGCTCCCAATTTAAATACCTCCTAAAGAATCGATGAAGTGAGTGGTTTAACAATAATTTCAAAATCTCGCTATGCACCAATTTTACTAACATCTCATGATTCATGATGGATGCTCCACATTTTTTTATGATCATAAATTCACAAACATCACATGTGTATGTCTAATCTCAGCCAAATCTTAAGGGATTATCAATAAATCTATATAGGTCCCGACAAAACTCTATATAATTATCGCTGCTTAAAAGTCATATAACCACTTTATCTGAGATAATTAGATAAGCTAACATAACTGATTGTTTAACAATTGAGATTATTATCATCTAACGTAATGGTGGAGCCTTCCTAATATTTTTTTCTTTAAACATCTTAACGATATTTTGTATGGCTTCTGTTATATGCAAAATTATGCCACTTACCTGAGTGGGCTGGGCCCATAGAAGAAGGTTTGTTCAGGGCTAGAAGAATCAAGATCCGTCCAATCTCGAGATGACTCTGTCGAAAGATGTGGCGCGCCCTATCTTTAGGCGCGCCCACTTGCCGAGGAAAGATTATTTTGTCATAATTTAGAAGGGCAGTGAGGGGTACTTTGTGTTCAGGGGGACGCCCTTGAGCGCAAGTAAAGCTCATTGTTAAAGTAAGAAGACCCTACCTTGTAGTCTAGGGAGTTGTCCTCCTTGGGAGGTAGAGGATAGAGACGAAGACACCTTGGGAGGTCCTATCTCTGTAGTCTGGCGGGTTGTCCCTGTCGGGGAGTAGGAGAGTGCCCTTGCATTTGGGGTAAGCCTAAGGGCTAGGCCTCATCGTATTGGGCCCCTTCCGGGAGGAAGATTCTAGAAGGGGAGGCCCAGCCCACGTGGGTCTCTTGGGAGAAAGAACTACGTAACGGCTTGATCCCCTATAAATAGGGGTACGTAGGCAAATTGTAGGCATCGACCATTCTTGAGAGCTATTCCAGTTAGCAATCTCGAACCCTTTGCTTACAATTGCAGCCACCTCCATAACAAACAACCAACCATCTCCTACATTCTCGCCAACAGAAATCTTGATCCACGCCGCGAACCTCATCTTTGTTAACCTACCAGTTTTCTCCGTTAACAAATTGGCGCTAGAAGGAGGGGTTTTTTCAAGATTTTCCATCGAGGAGAAAGATGTCGAATCACGGCGAGACAACGCCCGGCGGGAACCAACCCCCCGATCCTAGATCGGGGATAGGCGATAACCCTCCCGTCGACAACACGCCGGTCGGGAACGCCTCCCAGGACAGAGCAATCATCATAACAGACGGAGAGTCGGGCGTAATGAGACGCCCCGTCTCCGGCTCGCCGCCGATGTTCATAAGCAACGAGGAGTTACTCAAGGAGTTGCACTACTTAAGAAACGAAGCGAGAGAACAGCAAGCGCTCAGAGAGCGAGTCGCGCAACTGGAGTCCCTTGTTCCCGGAACACATCGTTCCGGGAAGCAGCCCTTTGAAGAGGAAAGTCAGTCAGGCCATCGTGATGATAGAAGGCCTGTGATTGTTCCACGAAACTTATTCGCGTCAGGCGGCCAAACTACTGCCGGAGGAGAGGGCGCCAGGGACGGAGGAAGACCCCCGCAAGATAGACGTGCGACCGCCCATCTGGAGGAGGCTAGTCGAGATGTTAACGCTCTGGCGGAAAGATACAGAGGAAGAGTTAGTAGGGCGGATCTTTTGGCCCTGATCAAAGATCTTGAAAGCAGACCTGAATATGCGAGCACTGGGTCAAGAACGGCAGGCATAGGTCGAGAAGGACATAGGAAGGAGATTCCGCATGGGTCAGACTCAAGAAGCTATGACAGATCGCAAGAACAAGAACCCCGTGGTTTGGGAGGAAGATCGGAACGAGACCCGATCGTGCTTGAAGGACGGCAGAGTCAGGGAGGAACGCGCGAGCATGCGACGTCTCCGGGCAACGGAAAGACTCATCATCAGACCATTGCCGATCCACACATTCAAGCCTTGTCTCAGGCCAATGCTCATGCCAATCCGCATATTCAAGCCTCATCTCAGGCCAATGCGCCCCCATCTGCTCAGACTCACGCCAATCAATCCAATCCTCTCGCCACGGCAAGTGACCTCATGGCTACTGGAACACTACCATCGATGACTCTGTCACAGCCAAACGTGCAGACCATTCCAGGCATCGGAGCCATTGATGTCAACAGCCTAAGGAAACTTCTAGCACATTTCGATGGAAGCCAAATGTCTCTTTCAAGCCAAGCCCTATCACCATTCTCTGCTGAAGTGATAGAGGCTCCGTTGCCAGCCAATTACAGAAACACCACCTCCGATTTAAAGTTTCATGGCAACTCAGATGCTGTAGAGTTTCTTGGAAGGTTCAATGTTGAGATGGGTGTCTACCAGATACCAGACCCTGTCAGGTGTAGACTTCTTGCAGCAACATTCAGAGACAGCGCCTATCAATGGTTCCGGAAATTGGAACCAGCGTCCATCACTTCTTGGACAAGCATGCAGACTATGTTCCTGACTCAGTTCCAGGCAACCGTCAAGTACGCTCCACCAGTCACCACTCTGGCAAATATCAAACAAAAGGAAGGAGAGACTCTTCATGCCTACTTCAAACGTTTCAATGCAGAGTCATCCAACGTTCGGGGGGCGACTGATGAGACACTGAAAAGCTTCTTGGTGGCTGGGCTTCGAGTGGGGACTGATTTTTGGAAGCACTTGCAAGGCAATGATCCCAAGTCCCTGGCAGATTTATATGCAAGGGCCGAGGCGTACAAAAATGTTGAACAGTCATTGGCTGAGAGTCGAAAGAATGAGAGAAGCCCGGGTAAGGCCCGACAAAAGAGAAGGGACCGGTCCCCAAGTCCAGAACAAATGGGGAGGCGACGAAGCCCCAACCGGGTCAACGCCATGTATAGAAGGAACTATACACCTCCTCGAGATCATGAAGAAAGGGAAGATCGCTGGACACCACTTGCCGCGCCAATCGATCACATCTTTGAAGTTAATCGTGACAAGGGACTCTTCCGCAGGCCAGCTCCACTAAATTCTTGGCAAGCCAAGAATAAGGATAAGTACTGTGAATACCACGAATCAACCGGGCATGATACCCATGAATGTAGACAACTGAAAGAAGAGATTGAGTTGCTAATCAAAGAAGGCCAGCTTAATGAATGGATAGTACGAGAAGCCCGGTCCCGACGAGATACTCGAGCTAAGGACAGACGGGGGCTTGGCTATACTGGCGACCAAGAGAGGGGAAAGCAAGAGGACATCCAGTTCGTTAAGGAAGGAAGCATTCATGTCATCTTCGGAGGACCGCACTTGGCCGGTGAGGGGACCAGGGCTATAGAGAGATATGCAAAGGAAGCAAGAGGTAGGCCCCTTACTAATATACATAATTTGTCATCTAGACCGCCTAAAGTCTTTAGAGGCGAAGCCATTGACATTACCTTTTCAGAAGAAGATGCCAGATGGGTTCACCACCCGCACAATGATGCCCTGGTGATCGCTCTTCGTATTGGTCCGATGAATGTTCATCGTGTGCTTGTTGATAACGGAAGCTCTGTCAACATTCTTTATTATGGCACCTACCAGAAGCTTGGCCTCCCTGATAAGGATATGAAGGTTGAGGATGTCTATATCTATGGATTTGGTGGAGAGGCTGTAAAGGTAAAGGGGACAATCCGGCTCCCGGTAACTCTAGGAGAAGGGACATGCTCAGCCACTCAGGTTATGGATTTTATGATTGTGGATCACGACTCGTCACACAATGCCATTATTGGGCGACCGTTACTGAAAGAAATGAGAGTGGTCACATCAATATATCATTTGTCTATGAAATTCCCAACACCTGGAGGGATTGGAGTTGTGAGGGGGTGCCAATATGACTCCAGAGAGTGTTACCTGCAATCTCTTAAAGGTTTCAAGAAAAATAGATCACTGAAAGAACCCCTTGTTGCCAGCACTGGTGGGGAGGTCAATATGACTTACTTTGTCCAATTTCCTGATGAAGGAGATAATCTCGGGCAATCAAAAGGGAAAGAACCAATGGAAGTAGATTCAGATGCCGAGCTTAAGCCTTGCTCTATATGGGAAAAAGGGGAGACATCTGGAACCAAAGAGGAGTCTGATCTAGATCCAAGGCTGCCCCTAGAGTCAACCAAGACCGGTCCAGCTGAAGATACCGTTGAAATCCAGGTTGGGGAGGCCGACGAGGCCAAAACATTGAAGATAGGGTCTAAGCTGAAAGGAGAGTTGAAGGCAAGCCTTATCCGTTTCTTAAGAAGCAACTTGGATGTTTTCGCTTGGTGTCATGCTGATATGGTAGGAATCGACCCAGAAGTAATGAGCCACCATTTAAACATCGACCCTACCAAGAAAGGGATGAGACAGAAGAGAAGGCCTGTTAGTGGAGAAAGGGCCCAAGCACTAAAGGACGAGGTTGACCGGTTGTTAGGTGCTAAGCTGATCAAGGAGTCGTTCTATCCTACATGGCTGGCTAACCCGGTCCTTGTCAAGAAACCAAATGGGAAGTGGAGAACCTGTGTTGACTTCACAGATCTAAACAAAGCATGCCCAAAGGATAGTTTCCCACTCCCAAGGATAGACCAGTTGGTGGATGCCACGGCTGGACATGCCTTGCTGAGTTTCATGGATGCCTATTCAGGATACAATCAGATCCCCATGCATGAGCCAGATCAGGAACATACCTCATTTATAACAGACAGGGGGTTGTATTGCTATATAGGAATGCCATTCGGGCTAATCAATGCTGGCGCAACTTACCAACGCCTTGTGAACATGATGTTTAAAGACCAGATTGGTAAGACTATGGAGGTTTATGTAGATGACATGCTGGTCAAGTCCAAGGAAGCGCAAGATCACATTCGGCACTTGTCTGAAATGTTTGACATACTTAGGAAGTATCGAATGAAGTTGAATCCCCAGAAGTGTGTATTTGGGGTTGAGTCTGGTAAATTCTTGGGGTTCATGGTAAATCATCGAGGGATCGAAGCTAATCCTGCAAAAATCAAGGCATTACTTGATATGAAGTCTCCTCAGAATGTGAGGCAGGTTCAGAGCCTTACGGGAAGGATAGCGGCATTAAATAGATTTGTGTCTAAGTCCTCAGACAGATGCAAGGTGTTCTTTAAGGCTATCAAGGAGGCTGGGAAAACGTTTGTATGGACGGATGAATGTGAAGAGGCCTTCCAAAAGATAAAGGAACAATTGGGAAAGCCACCTCTCCTGGCCAAGCCCGTAGAAGGGGAAACATTGATCTTATACTTGGCTGTGTCAAGATACTCGGTCAGCGCCGTTCTTGTAAAGGAGGGGAAGGATGTCCAATTCCCGGTGTATTATGTTAGCAAAAGGCTATTGGATGCTGAGACAAGATATACTAACATGGAAAAGTTGGTATACTCTTTGATCTTAGCAGCAAGGAAACTTCGTCCATACTTTCAGGCACATAAGATTGAGGTAAGGACTTCGTACCCTCTCCGTCAGATTATGCATAAGCCAGAGGCAACGGGAAGGTTGATGAAGTGGGCAGTAGAGCTAGGACAATTTGATTTGGAGTATAGGCCTAGGGCTACTGTCAAGGGTCAAGCTCTGGCTGATTTCTTGCTAGAATTTGAAGATGATCGCCAAGAATGGGCAATAGTGCCATATAGTCCCAACGTTGAGCCTATTAACGGACTTTTGATAGAGGATGATGCATGGTGGAATTTGCATGTCGATGGAGCTGTCAACTCGGATGGAGCTGGTGTAGGGATAGTTTTGGTTAGTCCCGGGGGGTGTCGATTGTTAAGTGCCATCCACCTAGGGTTCCCTGCAACCAATAATGATGCAGAATATGAAGCTTTGATCAATGGTTTAGCCCTAGCAGTGGAAATGAAGGCTAGGAACCTTATTGTGTACAGTGATTCGATGTTGGTGGTCCACCAGGTAAATGGGGGGTTCTTGGCTCGGGGTTGGAGAACGAACTTATACATGACCCATACGCAAGAACTGATGAAGAAGTTCAGGGAGGTACATTTGGAAAAGGTTCCTCGCGAGAAAAATGAAGGTGCTGATGCCCTGGCCAAGGCCAGTTCTAGAAGGGACACGAAGTTATTAGGAACTATCCAATTCTGTGTTCAAGAGAAGCCAAGTGTGTCAGAAGCACAGAAAGTCACTCGGTTCAGAGGAGATCTGATGGAAGTAGAGAAGGAAGTCGTGGATACTTGGATGACTCCTATACTTAAGTTCATCCAGGAGGGTCAACTCCCAGAAAGTATAAAGGAAGCCAGAAGTCTCAGATACAAAGCAGCGAGATTTGTGATATATGATGGTGTCTTGTACAAGAGAGGGTTCAACCAGCCGTTGCTGAAGTGTATTGCAGGGGAAGAGTGCAATTATATCTTAAGGGAAGTACATGAAGGAATATGCGGCAATCACTCGGGGGGTAGTTCACTTGCACTGAAGATCCTTAGGCAAGGATACTACTGGCCAACTATGAGGAGTGAAGCAAGCAAATTCGTGCAAGCATGTGATAAGTGCCAGCGATTTGCCACATATTCATCTCGTCCTGCAGCAAGTCTGACTCCGTTACTCAGCCCATGGCCATTCGCTTTGTGGGGGATAGATCTCATTGGAGAGCTTCCAAAAGCCAAAGAAGGAGTCAGGTATGCAGTAGTGGCAGTTGATTACTTTACAAAATGGGCCGAGGCCGCGCCTTTAGCAACCATTACTGCTAAGAAGATAACAAGTTTTGTATTCAATTCAATCGTATGTAGATTTGGTATCCCATACAAATTGATATCTGATAATGGGAAACAATTTGATAGCAGAGAATTGAAGAAGTTATGTGATGACTTGAATATAAGGAGGAACTTTGCAGCTGTGTATCATCCACAGAGCAATGGACAGACTGAAGCAATCAACAAGATCATCAAACACACGTTGAAGGCCAAGTTGGAAGAGAAGAAAGGTGATTGGCCGGAGGAGCTTCCAATGGTACTATGGTCATACAACACCACGCCAAGGACAACCACTGGGGAGTCGCCGTTCATGTTGACCTATGGTTGTGAAGCAATGGTTCCGGTAGAGGTCGGAGCAGGTTCCTTCAGGAGAGACCACTTCCAGGAAGAGGACAATGTTGTTAACCAGAGGCTACATCTAGATATGTTGGAGGAAGTCAGGAGGGAGGCGCAAGTTAGGTTGGCAGCATACCAACAAAGGACAGCCCGATTCTACAACAGTCGAGTCAAGCCTAGACCGTTCAAAGTGGGAGACTTAGTGTTGCGCAAGATGATGCCAGGGATGAAGGTGCCAGGTCACGGAGTGTTCGGGGCAAATTGGGAAGGACCCTACCGCATTCGGGCTGAGATCTTTGGAGGAGCATACTACTTGGAAGACATGCAGGGGGAGCCCATCTCTAAGGCATGGAATGCTGAGCACTTAAAGAAATACTATCAATAGAAGCAACCTGTAATTGCTGAGAACAATAGAAGATGGAATGTATCTGTTGATCCACTAATGAAATAATAATACTAGTGTAGTTTGCTTGATTCTGCCATTTGCTCACATACGGCGCGCCTCATCTTAGGGCGCGCCCCCCTGTTATCAACCTAGTTCCGTACAAAAAGATTTAACAAAACGAGTCCACAGGAAAATTGAAGCACCAAACAAAACGTATGGCGCGCCATATCCTAATAAAGTAAAGGGAAGCGATCATCATCTATCAAACTACAGTGTAAAAGTATAAACTCAAAATTTGGCGCGCCAAGTTATACGGCGCGCCACGTCGTCACCAATTGATACCTTACAGGATGAAAGTAAGAAGCACTTTTTCAAATACAAGAAAACAGGTAAAGTAATGAGAGGAGACATTTGATAAAGAACAGTTAAAGTTAAAGCCTACATAAAGGGCGCGCCCCAAATATCAGAAAAGACAAGTCACCAAAATTATAAGTTAAAACAACTTGCAGGGTTACAGGGTCCCGCGCCCGAATAAAATCCAGAATAATAAAAGTGGATGAGATCATGCTTGATCCTGAGAAGAATCAAGATTACCCTGTTGGGAAAGGACGGTTTCAGAAGCTGGGTTGTCTTGACTAACATTCTCGCCCGTAACTGGCTCTATCTGAAGGATCTGATTGTCCGCTTCAGCATCTGGGCGCGTCCCATCTTGAGGAGAAGGTTGTTGCAGAAATCTTCCAGCAGATTCTGATGCAGCTTCAAGCTCGATCTCCATCCTTTTCTCTTCAATGGCCTTGGCTTGTTCTACCTTAAACTCCTCAACCCAAGTTCTAGTAGACGGAACAAACTTCCCCCAGTCATAATCTGGGTCCACCGCCAGAAATCCCGTTACATAGCTTCTGAACCCTTCAGCAAAAGATGCTTCATGGGTTACGGCAAGTTGTTTCTTCACGTCCTTAACTTCATTTTCAAGAGAAAGGACGCGCCCACTAGCTGTGGTAAGTTCCTGAGCCGTTGTGTTTAATTCTGCCCTAAGATTATCCGCGTCCAGCTTCAATCGGGGAATATCCTTTTCAGCCCGAGATTTGAATCTCTCCAGTTCAGCTTTGTCTTTTTCCACATCAGATAACCGCTTCTTTAGATTAGCATTCTCCTCATCGGCAGCATCAAGGCGCGCCTGAAGCTTTTCTGCGTCAGAAGGGGTGCAGGTCAGGTGGAAGAACAGCTCACCTGCGGCGCGCCTACATGCTTCCGCTGCTTGTTCTCCAGTTCGTTGCTGCCAGTTGTGAAATCTGCCTGGGCCTAAGTAAGTATCAGCCATCCGACCAAACCAGTCACCTGCAGCTGTGACCGGGGCTTCATATGAAGGTTCTGGAGTAAGGTTCGCCACTTTGGGTCTCTTGGAAGGCTCGAGGTTAATAACATTAGGCTTTCTCTTCTCAAGATCCTTCTTTTTTGGAGGGGATTTTTGAAAAGCAGACTGGCCCACAGATACTTTGTTGATAGCCTTGGAACCAGACGCGCCCCCAGACTGGGCGCGCCCGGTCTTCAAACCAAACCCACCTGGGAGAGACATGTCTGAAAATACATGAGAGAAAAATTAGTATGTGTATGTAAGCATATCTAAGAAAATTAGACAAGGCAGTAATGAAAGCAATTAGATAGGCAGGATGGCAGTAGAAATACAAAAGCACAGACAGATACAGAAGTTAGAAGAAAGTATGTGACCATAATCAGGCGCGCCCTGATCTGTAACATCATCAGAATAGTCTTCCTCTTCCTCAACCTCGACTTCCTCGACCTTTTTGGCTTTCCTCTTGATTGGACGACCTCCATAAAAGTCATAATAAGGACAGATTGATCCTACCGCTTCGCTCAAAAAGCCGTATTCTTTCAAGCGCTCAGTAGTAACAAGATGATTAATAATCTTAGCCTCGTACGGAAGGTTAATAATATTTTCTGCTCTTCTTTTGGCGCGCCCAGAAAGAACAGATTGTTTTCTCTCGACTAAAAGAAGGAAGATTGTCTAAGTATATCATAAAAGAAGCAACAACAAACGGAAGTAAAAGAACAAAAAAGAAGGCGCGCCCAGTGAAACTTACTAGGAGAAGTGTTAAACTGAGTTCTAACTCTCTCGTCTGGCCAGGTATAGAAGAATGGTTCCTTCCATTTCTTCTCGTTGCTAGTCTTCCCCTCAGACCAGCCTGTGGAATTATGGGTCTTCCAAACCACCAGATAATAGTAGCCCAGACTAGACGCGCCTAGTCTAAAGAAGTAGCTTAGATCCTCCATAGTCGGGGCGCGGTTGTTATGATCACGATAGAGCATATACAGGGCAATGGCTAACTTCCATCCATTAGGAGATAGCTGGACAGGAGCAATGTCATACCATTCGATAATAGATCTAAAATAAGGATGAAGCGGAGGCCCAACACCAAGCTTTACCAATTTAGGGGTAAGGACCATTCTGGGGATACGTAATCTAGGATTATAATCAAAGATATGGGGCCTCATCCAAGGGTGAGGGCGCGCCCAGATGCAGCCTTTGTCATAGTACTTTAAGCACCACCTAATCTCAGCATTTGAAGCAGTAGAAGAAAGCCCAACACAGGCAAGTTTGCCAGCTTTCTTGCGAGCCTTAGCCTTGAATGTCTCTCGAATTTCCCTGTCTTCATCCCACTCGAAATCTAGTTCCTGGTCTAAGATAGAAGGATGAGCATATGGGTTAGGAGAAGGTAGAGGAGAAGGAGGGCGCGCCTCGTCTAAAGAATCTTCTTCATCTAAATTGTGATAGAAGGTTCTGGCCTCTTCTTCAGCTGCATTTTCTTCAGAATCATCGTCAGTCTCATTAGCCTCACCTCCCACTTCTTCTTCTATGTCATCATCCGACTGGTTTTCATCCAAGCTAGCAGCATGATTCTTCTTTGAAGAGTCACGAAGTTCCCGTTCGTCTTGATCTAACAGCTCATCTATATCAATTTGGTGAGTTTCTGGCAATTCAGGGGAAGAAGCCCCGCTTTCAGTCGTGCCCATGGTAGGTCGAGGGGGTAATGAGCGTAAAGGGGTAGGTGAGAGAGGACCTGGCGCGCCCAGTATAGCCAGCTGCAAAAGAAAAGGAAGGTTGTGACAACTGGGCGCGCCAAGATAAAGAAAATAGAAGAAGAAAACATCTGTCGAATGAATGTATTAAAGAAGAGAAGCATAAGGAAAAAGAAGAAGAAAGGATGAAAAGCAAATACACGAAAGCTTTAACCTTTAAGCCACAACAATACAAACAGAGACTATGCATAAGCACAAAACAGAGGAATGGAAAGTAGCTAAAGATAATGGGCGCGCCTAGAGATAGGGCGCGCCAGGAGGAGAAAAGGGGGAACTCGTCAAAGCAAAAAGATCTAATCCTATGACATGCATCTATATAATAAGGAGCTAACGGGTGCATACTACCACTACAGGGCGCGCCTAGCCTACATCAAGTAATCAGGGTATCACAAACAGATATTCAAAATCAAAAAGTGTTGAAACAGGATCAAATGTATATACATACATATATATACAGTAGAAATATGAAGAACAGTAAGGAAGATAAATGGTCACATGCTTGAATCTGCTAAGTTACTCGGTGAAATAGGAAAATAAAGGTATGAGAAGGTACCTTATGCAGAGAGGGACACTGGGCTGGTCTCGAAATTTGAAATGGAGCGCGGATGCGGCCTGAAAAGCACGATGAAGGTCGACGGCGGCGGGATACAGTTATAGAGTAAAAGAAAATGGGATGAAAATGAAGAGATAAAAAAGAAACCCCGTATTTATACTAGGGTAAAAAATTAAAGAATTAAAATAAATCAAAAATAACGGAGAATAGTGGAGTACAGCTGTTCATGTTAGGGCTTCAACGGTCGACAACATCGGGCGCGCCCAATCTTGTCACACCCAAATTTGTTAGAAGACATACAAAAGTAAATTGAAGGAGAGTTAAATAGAAAGAGGAAAGATGTTCACAGAAAACAGGAAGATCTCGCCAACATTTTCAATGTTACCAAGATCTGGGGGGTAGTTGTTATATGCAAAATTATGCCACTTACCTGAGTGGGCTGGGCCCATAGAAGAAGGTTTGTTCAGGGCTAGAAGAATCAAGATCCGTCCAATCTCGAGATGACTCTGTCGAAAGATGTGGCGCGCCCTATCTTTAGGCGCGCCCACTTGCCGAGGAAAGATTATTTTGTCATAATTTAGAAGGGCAGTGAGGGGTACTTTGTGTTCAGGGGGACGCCCTTGAGCGCAAGTAAAGCTCATTGTTAAAGTAAGAAGACCCTACCTTGTAGTCTAGGGAGTTGTCCTCCTTGGGAGGTAGAGGATAGAGACGAAGACACCTTGGGAGGTCCTATCTCTGTAGTCTGGCGGGTTGTCCCTGTCGGGGAGTAGGAGAGTGCCCTTGCATTTGGGGTAAGCCTAAGGGCTAGGCCTCATCGTATTGGGCCCCTTCCGGGAGGAAGATTCTAGAAGGGGAGGCCCAGCCCACGTGGGTCTCTTGGGAGAAAGAACTACGTAACGGCTTGATCCCCTATAAATAGGGGTACGTAGGCAAATTGTAGGCATCGACCATTCTTGAGAGCTATTCCAGTTAGCAATCTCGAACCCTTTGCTTACAATTGCAGCCACCTCCATAACAAACAACCAACCATCTCCTACATTCTCGCCAACAGAAATCTTGATCCACGCCGCGAACCTCATCTTTGTTAACCTACCAGTTTTCTCCGTTAACAGCTTCCATATTTTAGACAGATCGATAAAAATAAAATAATATTGGAGCTCGAATTTGAAGGTATAGTCCCTCCATCTCATTCATTAAACTTAGAGGGCAAACCGTGTTTGCCTGGGCTTAAAACCCGGGCTTTAAGCTATCTCTGATTTTAAATTGAAAAATGTCTGTTTGTGTAATAAGTCAGAAGTCAGTTTAAAGTCAGAAATAAGCCAGAAACTAGTTTGAAGCTAGAAGTTAGTTTGAGGTACTTTTTTCGGCGGCTAAATTTTTTTAAATTTTTTTTTTGATAAAAATTACTCCTAAATCATAAGTTACTCATAAATCACTTTAATTTTTATTATTATATTTTTAATAACTCATAAGTCAAAATTACCCAAACAGACATATTAAACTGCCAGCTTATTTGATAAGTCACGTTAAGTCATAAGGCACGTTAAATCATAAGCCATAAGCTCAGTCAAACGAGCTCTACGTCTCTCAATTCTATCAATCCAGGTTTTCTAAATTTAATTAAATCATTTCCTTCGATATAAATATAATCATTTTTATGAGAATAAATTGAAAAGTTAAATGAAAATTTTGTATTAGTTTTTAATTTAAAATAGTATAGAAAAAGAAAGGGATTTTCTCATAAATACCTAAGATCAAAATTGTTTTGACAGAATACTACATTTTTTTAAATATTTGACAAAAATATCAAAATTTCAAAATTATTTAAAAAAAACTGCAATCATATCCAACTATGCTTGCAACTAGATGCAATCATAAAAACAATTAATTAAAGGGACCAATCAACTGAAATTGCACGTTTCTGCGTATAGTTGCAGAACATATTTTTGCAAACATCTTCTGAAAAATTAGTATTTCTAGACAAAATTCAAAAAGAATGAAATCGCAAAAAACCTTTGAAGAATATGATATTTTTGATAAATTTCTAAAAAGTAAAAAATCCGTCCTAAACTGCATACGATAAAAAATGCTGTATCAAAAGTTGTTGGGTGCAATAAGCCAACAGGAACACCAACAACATCAGTTGCGGCGATTATTACTACATTTCTAATGTAATCACTTTGTTACTGTCGCATCATAATCATATCATCACTTCATCACTAATTGATGGACAGAACTGGGATTAAAAAATTCAAAATGACGTGAACCAGTTATAAACTACAGTGGTTTGAGACTGTTTCAACGGTAACTTCGCAAAAGCATTGACGACCCTCGGTGAAATCCGAAAAATGGGCTCTTAGATTTAATATAAGATTGCGGGGAGAACATGTATTTTATTTTAAATTTAAATTTTAAATATTATGTTTTAAATGTGATGGTTAAATTTGTCGAAACTTTATAGGCCTGTAAGAATTCTGTAGGAAGATTGCACATCATTTATTATCATATTAAACTGATATATTCCATTTTAACGATCTAAAATATTAATAACATACTATTTTTAAATTATAATTAATCAACATAGCCAATACCATTGAAGTAAAATGTCTTACCGGTTGAGCAAATTTTACATAATGTTTTACGGATCCCATTTACAGCGATTATAATCGAGGTTGGAGATGCTCTAAACAGTTAAACGAAAGAAAAGCATGTAACTAAATCTCCATCAAATCACATATATAATTATAAATCCGGGATCCTGTGCCATCGCTCACTCTTGTGTTTCAGTATTGAAAAATGAAGCAATTAGTAAATTCTTATAAAAACAGAAGAGAGTAGAAATGGAGGATAACATGGATCAGGCAATTGGCAATTTCATCTGGGAAACTAGAACTAACACATTAAAAGCTTAAACAACGAGAGATTAACAAGTCACGCAGAGGGAAAAAAAACAGAGGTTAACAAGTCAACATTTGCATGCTTCTCGACGAGAGAAAAAAGTGGTCTTGTACTTGGTCAAAATACATATTGGATATTCACCACATTTTTATAGTAGCTTCAATAAACATTTAATTAAGTACCATTTTTTAAAAGAGTTCAGCATATCATGATCATCTTTTTCTAGATTTTAAATCGCTGATCTAAAAGCTAAATTACATTTTCGAGATTTTCTAATTTCTACCAACACAAAAAATTGACAAGAAAGAATTTGGTTCACCGTAAAAAAATTATTATATTTCTCAATATCATTTTATGTTATCAACCACGAAATAAAATATTTTTTTAAACAAATTATTAAGAATATTAATAAATAATAAAAATAATTTTAAAAATTGATGACCAATCATAATTAATTATCAATTGATAGGGTCAGGTTCGAGATAGAACCAAGTTATTGTTAGAACTTAGAACTCGCTAAGGACCATTAGATCTAAGTATATTATATGGTTGAGATTGAAATTACATTTAATTACGAAGTATTATATGCATTAAATATGTACATATTTATGACCATTAACTAATCACTTTAAATAAAATGAATTACTTACCATAATTAGTTTTAGTTTTAATTATAATTATTATATATTGCTGCAGTATACTCTATTTTGTAAATAGATTATACTGCAGCAATATATAATTAATATATATATTGCTGCAGTATACTCTATTTTTATGTCATATATTCATTAAAACAAAAAATACTATTGCAGTATATCATAAATTATACTCTTACACTATTGTCTAACTAATACAAAAATAACATAATCATAGTATATACCATTGCAGTATATATAAGTAATAGATAAAATAATAGATTCAATTCAGAAACACGATATAAGCCAAAATGAAATAATTAGTGAATTCATTATTTTATCTGTAACTTAAATATACGGCAATGATATACCATAATATATTTATGAATTGATTTGATTTTTTTATCTATTACTTAGATATGCTGCAATGGTATACTATAATTATATCATGTGTGATATATTTCCTGAAATAGTGAGATATGATATATAATTTATTACCTAATATAATGTAAAATATAATGTGTGCTTTAATGAGGGAAGATATTAAATGATTTAATATAAATGCCCTTTAGATCACAGCCATAGATTTTAAATAAATCTGACGGATGTCTACGGTCCTAAGTTCTAATTCTAGTATAGGTTCTGATTTGAACTTCACCCTCAATTGATATATGTTAGCTCACCGACTAGATTAAGGGGCTGCTTGGGTGAACTTAAAATAAGTGTTTTTTGCTTAAAATAAATAAGTGGAGTAGAAGTTAGAAGCAAGAGACTTATAAGTAATTAAAATGTTTGGAAAATAAGTGGAAACCCTGAAACAAAAACTGGCATTCTTAACTTTTTATAAGTGCTTCTTGACTTATTACACAAACAGCACGAATAAGTGCTCCTGACTTATAATTCAGAAGCTAGACTTATAAATCTAAAACAAACCCCCACTAAATCTTTAATTATTTAAATAATCATCCGATTAATTTTTTATCATGTTATTTCTTAGCCAGTAGTCCAATTTCCGTTTTTTATAACATCGTAAATGTGTTACGATGCTGAGAGTGGGCCTATGCCGGCAAAAACGGTAGACTGAGTAAGCCTGGCCGGTTCATTTCGAATACATAACAATAAATCTCATTTCGCCAACTTAGTCCATTTGTCTCTCTTCATCTACATCTACACACATATATCATCATCATCATATATATATACTACACTCCAATTAGCTTCGTTTTCTAATTATCTCTGATTTTACTCACCTATACATACACATATACATACACACAGAGATTTGAGTAGCGATGACTGAGATGGAATTGCTCAACGGAGAAGACGATGCTGCTGTCACTACTCCTCACGCTGTTCCGATCGCCGGGAAGTACAAGATTGTGCCGCTGGACGACGACGTTTCGGAGCTCTCGGAGCTGAAACTGGACGATAAGGACGGCGGCGAGAAAATCGGCGATTTTTTCGGGGAGGTGAAGAGCGGGGGAGTGGAGGTGGATGAGAGTGAGGGGGAGAGGTCGCCGGCGGCGGGAGGAGGCGACGGGGGATTTGAAAAACTAGCCGTTGGCGAGAAAATCGGGGCGGAGGAGACGGAGTCGGTGATTTCGCCGAACTCGAGGCTTCCGAAGCCTGAGGCGCCGGCGGGTGTTGTGTTTAGTCGGTCGCAATCGGCGCCGGAGAGCGGCGGCGGAGTGAGTATGCCGGCGATCGGGAGGTTTTTTCGGGAGAAGAGTAGTAGCTTGTCGAGTTCGATTACGAAAGGCTTATCGACGTTGAAAGATGAGTCGGAGAAGTTTAGGCTGAATAAGGTGACGGAATTTAGTTTATCGGGAGTTAAAGTGATTGTCCAGACGAAAAATGAGGATGATGAAGTGGATATAGTTGAGTTTAAGGGACAAATTAGCTTTTTTTCGAGGTCAAATTGTCGAGATTGTAGTGCTGTTCGACATTTCCTCCGCGAAAGGAAATTGAGGTAATCAGAATTGTTATGTGTATCTTTGACTTTTTGTACGTATTTGATTGAATAACAGCGTAATTAGATATTTTGTTTAATGACATTGTTGATATGTATGTGATATTATTGTTTTTGATTAGGTATGTTGAAATTAACATTGATGTGTTTCCGGGGAGGGAGAAGGAATTGAAAGAGAGAACGGGGAGTGTATCAGTTCCGCAGATATTTTTTAATGAGAAGTTAGTTGGGGGATTAGTGGTGTTGAATTCACTGAGGAACAGTGGGATGCTGGAACAAAAATTGAAGGATTTGTTATCGAAGAAATGTCCGGCGAGTGCGCCTGCACCACCGGTTTATGGATTTGATGATCAATCGGAGGAGGATGAGAAGATGGATGAAATGGTGGGGATTGTTAGGGTTTTAAGGCAGAAGTTACCGATTCAGGATCGGATGATGAAGATGAAAATTGTGAAGAATTGTTTTTCGGGGACTGAGATGGTGGATGCCATTATGAAACACTACGAGGTCTCAGACAGGATCAAGGTACTTTCTTATTTCTTTTAATAGTGAAGATTATTGTATAAGTCTCATTAATGTCTGCTTGCTATATGTCTGACCAGTATTTGTTTCGTGCTCGAATAACTATAAACAGTTTCTTCATGAAAGTTACGACTTTTTCAGAGAAATTATTTGGATAGATATTGTTTAACAAGTCTGCACTATATATGATGCAAGGATCCTAAGACTCGGTATATGTTTGATTCCGATATGATTCTGTTTTAGTTAGTTAGATATTTAAACCTAACGTATGGCAGGCAATGTCACACTAATGCACTATTTTAATCATTTAAATAAGTTTTTTCTTTTGTTATTTGAATATGGCTTTGCAGACTTTAAGGCTCCTGTATCTTTATGTATGCAAAGAATTTTGATAGGTAGGTCCGTAGTGAAGGACTATTTTAAGAATTTAAGCCAGTTGCTTATAAATTACGTAGGCTGTGGGGACTAACTATAACCAACCAAGATTTAAAATGAGTAACATGCATGCTGTTGTGATGACTTGGGTTATTTTATAAACTTCTAGTTGAGAGAAAGCAACAGTATGGCGATATGTTATGGTTTGTCTCGATTTGACTTCGAGATAGGAGCTCAAAAAATTAATGCAGAAAGTATTTTACTTGGAAACAGGTTCTTCTCCTTATTTCCGTGTAATTACTTATTAATACTCATTATTGTACCTGACAAAAAAAACACTTAATATTGTATACAGACCTTTTTTAAATCATGGACTCATGGAGTCCGTGGATTAAATTGGATATTCTGAATTTTCATGATTCTTTGTACTAAAACTTCATTAAATTTCTAGCTTCAGCACCCACTTCATAGAAAGCTTTAATGCCATTAACATTTGAGATGCTTTGTATTTATTTTTCATGGCCGTTGGTGGCAAATGTTTTGGCTTTAAATCGAAAATGCACTACTTTGCTATCATATGTGGATAGACTACGTGTATATATATCCATATGGAATCTGATATTCTGATCTCTACTTGCGACCTTCTTGTTCTAATCTAGGGTAAATTATCCGGGTGCGGACCTCATCAAGTCTTGTTGTTTTCTGGGATACTTTCAAATATAGATTATATTTACTAGAATAAACTCGATTTCTAGGCGGTGTACACTTTATAACAGCATTTCTGTTAGATACCTTTAGATCTGTTTATTAATTTAAGAGTTGTGCCAAATTATTGCTTCAGAATCTAGAACTGAAATTTAGACCGTTGTATTTCTTTCTGTAAAATCAGATACGTCCACGCCGGTTTGGATAAGTGTGCAAAACAGATAGCCGTACATGTCACATATCATTTTCAGTTAATAGATTTTTCCTACCTCCCCTTGCGTCAATATGGTTGTGATGCCATAAGATTTGAATTAATCTACTTCTATACTAATAATAGTTGGTTTGACCCTTCTGAGGACTTCCTCATACTTGTTTAAATCTGGGCTTTGAGTGCATATCGTACTTTGTAGCATTTTCTTAATATTAAAAGAAAGCACTGTGTGCTCCTCACCGTACTATTGCTATTTTTATTCTTGTTGTTTAATATTATAAATGATGTAAACTGTACTCTTCCCAGTCACATGCTGTTCTACTAGCATAGTGACATTTTCACTTAAAAAAAATTACTACCTAAATTATTAGGACCTGATTTACTCTGAGATCTGTGATGCTGTTCCCAGTATTAGTAATTTATCGATGTAATAAAACAATTTTGTCATATGTCTCGACACTTATACACTATTATAGTCAACTCTTTTTTAAATCCGCATATGCATGTAAATTGTGCATAAACTCAATAATAACCTGGTGCAATGTTTAAACATCAGTGTGAGCACATACACATTATAAGGTTATTTAAAGTTTGAAAGGTATCCTGTAGTGTGTACTTTTATACATTCAATGAAATGAGTTTGGTGCGTGTCAAGTAGGTCTTAAGGTATGTAGGCAGCTGTTTAATTTATCTCATATAAGGTGCGATGCCAGATTTTGATCATTACAAATTCACTTGTGGTTCTCTCTGTACTACATGCTTCTAACTGATTTTCTATTCTTTTTTGGAACACATATAGGCAGTTGAAATTGGAAAGAAGCTGGTAGAGAAACACTTCATACATAACGTCTTTGGGTAAGAAGACTAGTAAGCAAAAGAGGGCCACTTTTGCCAAATTGTAGAATTTCTTGCAGTCATTTAATATTCTTAATTTCTTTTCTCTTTACAGAGAAATCGAATTCGAGGATGGAAATCACTACTATCGGTTCCTTGAGCATGAGACCTTCATTCCTAGATGCTTCAATTTCCGAGGATCCACTAATGACATTGAGCCAAAGGCAGCTGCCACAGTTAGCCAAAGGCTTTCCAAGTTGATGTCTGCAATTCTTGAATCCTATGCTTCTGATGATCGACAGCATCTTGATTATGTTGCAATAAGCAATAGTGAAGAATTCCGGAGGTATGTTCAGCAGTGTACTTGATAAATTCATTGCCACATATCGCTTTTTATCTACTCATATATATTAAAAATGAGCCATGTCATTGAAACACAACAAAATACAGCTACTTTTATTGTGATGCTTAACCTAACATATGAAGCCCCAACCCCCCTGGACATGGATGGTTCTCTAGTCTCCACTTCATCTTTGATTCTATCAATGTATTTACCTTGTGATTACCTTTCTCTTTCAAGTTAAACCACCCCTTGGTCCTTTGAATCTAATACCGAGAATCTAAATACGGACTACATAAGTAAACTATAAGTAAAATTTCTGTAACTGTAGATAATGATGACTTGGTGTTACAGCGGAGCCCTATTTGTTTGAACACTGATTAGCATCACAGATTTAGCACTTGTGCCATAACTCATGGCATATAAGTAAGCAACAATACGTGTTTTAAACTCTAAAATTTCTAAATTACTATGGTCTTCTTAAATTTCTGAACTCTGTTAAGGGTTGGACTGCTGGTATATTGCTAGATTTATATGTATTATAGTTATAAAGTTTAACATTTTCTTTAATATTTCTTCTCGTTTACAACTGCAGATATGTAAATCTGGTACAAGATCTTCAAAGGCTGGACATCACGTCTCTATCCCCAGATGAGAAGTTGGCCTTTTTTCTAAACCTGTTCAATGCGATGGTCATTCATGCTGCCATTAGGATTGGACATCCTGGGGGAGTTGTCGATCGGAGATCCTTTAATTCTGATTTTCTTTACATAATTGGAGGCCACCGTTACTCGCTAAATGATATAAGAAATGGTGTCCTGAGAGGTAACCGAAGAGCACCTTACTCACTGGTCAAACCCTTTGGTGGTGGAGACAGGCGCTCAGAGGTGAGCAATAAATTTTTTCCTAATATTATCTCCAACTTTTAACAATATAATTGAAGAGCAAAAATCACACTTGGAAGTTAAAACGTGCCGTAGCTTGTCTTCACTCAGTTCATCCTCTATTATTCTTTTGAACTTTCAATTTGCATGCTAATATTAATATTGTTCTGCCGTCCTATTTTCTTCTTTATTGTGTGTGATCATAATTTTTCTTTCCACAGATGGCACTCCCAAAGATGAATCCATTGATTCATTTTGGACTCTGTAATGGCACCAGATCAAGCCCAACTGTGAGATTCTATACTCCAAAAGCAATAGAATCTGAGTTAAGACATGCTGCTAGGGAGTTTTTCCAAAAGGATGGTATCGAGGTGAATCTGGCAAAAAGGACAGTCTATCTCACTCGTATCATGAAATGGTATGCTTGACATTAACAAATCACTATCTACATGTACATAATTAGGATCAAAGTCTGCATGAAATGCAACATTGCAGACTACATTTTCTCATTTTCTTATATTCTTATCTTTATATTTCTCCAGGTTCGATATGGATTTTGGACAGGAAAAGGAGATGCTGAAGTGGATGATGAAATACTTGGATGCAACCCAGGCAGGTCTTTTGACACATCTCTTATCGGACGGAGGTTCTGTTAATGTTGTTTACCAGAAATATGATTGGTCCGCAAATTTTTGAGAAACTTGGATTTGATGAAAGGCGATAGAATCCAACCTATAAATAGGTGATGAGATTTGTGTAGATAAAACTATAGACTTAGAAATGCCTGTATGGATTTAAAGTTCTAGAGAGGAGTTCTTATCTGTTTAAACTGTAAGGGTTCGTGGTTGGTTTTTTTCTTTTTTCATCTATATGCAAATCTGAGAGATAAAAGTTGATGTAATGACCTTCCAGACCAGTATGGTTCTAGCGAAACAGCAGATCGTCTTCTGGAAAGGTGTATTTATTTGATATTTTGATTGTATGAGAGTTACCTTTATACATGGTATATCCTTATCGATTATTAGTCCCTTGTCATAGTTTTGATAGAAACTTTGTTTGAGGTAATCGTGGGATCTGAGTCGTATACTACAGCGTAGAGCTGAATGTGAGATCGATTTGAAACCGAGGTAAATTTTAACAGAACACAAGTGTCAGTGACAGCGTCTTACAGGTTAAGCATAGTACATATACTCCCACCATGTGTCGATGTTCAGTTCGATTCTTGAATGACAATTTTAATGCTCGTATCGTACTAGTAGGGTTATGGTAATAACGTATGTTCATAGGACTCTCTTCCTTGATTGCTCTGCGAAGAAAGTTCCACAAAAGATGAGCTCTCTCGACGGCATGCTAGATTCAGATAATCATACGTTACGGGTTCTGTTCAAAGATCTCCGATTTATTGAAAAATCCACGATCAATTCTTAGAATATATTTTTTCACTTTATCGGAGTACATTCCAATTTAACAAAAAATCCCCAATTTTTTTGAAAAACACTCTTGATAGGTCCTGAATCGGTAGGTTAATCAATTAATTCCGATTTCTAATTTTACAATCATGATTACAAGGATTTAATCATGTTCGACGAACTCGGATTTAATAACGAACGTTAACCCGACCCCTTGAGTTTCCTCATCCATGACCCATCTCTGTTTCATTAACAGCAATGCTGCCCTGCCCTGTTCTGCTCTGCTCTGTTCTTAATTTCTCTTCCCTCTCTCTTGAATTATTTCACATTCACCACACAAAAATGGGCATTCTTATTATTGTCCAGAAGAGCATTTATTACATTAATATTCAAATTTTATTACATTATTAGAACTTGGAAAAACCCAAAAACTCATGTCCAGTCCTGAGTTTCTGTGGGGTTTTGGTATGGGTTCCAAGCTGTTCACCATCTTCAAGAAATTTTTAACTTGGTTTTACAGAGGATTCTGCTCCAATATTTCGAGACTCCGTTTGACTCGTAACTCAACGATAAACAAGCTCCTAACTCAAAATTCTCGGACATCCCATCAAATGTCGAATGAGATTTTGTTTTTCATTTTTCATCATTATTTTAAAATATCCATTTTTTGAGAAAACGTAATTAATTTTTTGAAAATATTTTGTCAAATTATTAAATATATTCAAATTTGATCAGAAATTTCTGATTTTCATAAAAATCTTGGAGAAATCTAAAATCAATAAATCAACCGATTAATTCGATTATCAATTTGTATCAAATAGTGCTTGCAGACGAAATCTACAACCGATATAATTAGAGAAAGAGGGGTGCAGTGCAGTGACACAATAAAGGTTGTTTATTATTCAAGAATCTGAAAGTTTCACGTGAAAGAGAAGCCATGTGCCCGTGAGTTTTGTGATCAAACAAGTTCAAGAAACGAAGACGTCTCGCTTTCCAATAAATCCCAACAACCATTTGCAGTTACACCATCTAATTCTGTTTTTTGGACATGATTTTAGCTTCTCGTCTAGATAAAAAAATTTAATTATTCACGCACACATGTCACAAACAGGACAATCGTGTTAAATAATAGGTCAAGTCATTTGCTATATCTTACTAGAAATGTAGTTTCGAAGTTCAGAAATAAAATTGAAATGCTGCATACAAATTACTCAGCACGATTTTATACACAGTCGTAATTAATCGAGGTGCGTAAAAATTGGCCCGACCCCGTTATAACTAAAAAAAAAAGTAGTAGTATGAGGAATAATGCATTAGCTGTCATTTCTTAATATCAGACAGTGTAAATCACACTTGTCCCCATTTTCTGTGTAATTTGACTGAGAAGCTTTATTTCTGCACATATATTTCAGCTTGTCCAAATATTTTTAGTTTAATTCTGTCACGTTTGTATGCTTGTGAGTGAGTAAAGTGATAATGACCACTTAATTGGCACCTATATTTTATTAAGATTAGTACAAATAAAGCCCTTTATGATCCATATTTAAGGTGCAAAGATCTTGAAATCTGTCATTTTTGTACCCTTTTCATCTCTTGATTGCAAAGTGAAAGAAAACAAAATGATGGCTTTGTTAGCTTACTCATATTCAAGAAGCTTCAAGATTCTTGACATGCAATGATAAAGTTTGAAGCTTTAATCAAGATGGTGGACAAAAGGTACAATTTTTACTCAGTTGTTTTCTTGATTGCATCTTTTATTGTTGTTGGATTAAGTGTTAATGATGATATTGAAGCCCTTTTAGCATTGAAATCATCAATTGATCCTTTGAATTCACTTAAATGGAGTGGTGGGAATGTTTGTAATTGGGATGGTGTTAAAGAATGTTTAAGAGGGAGAGTTACTAAGCTTGTTTTAGAACACTTGAGTTTAAGTGGAACATTAGATGAAAGGAGTTTGAATAGGTTAGATCAGCTTAGAGTTCTTAGCTTTAAGAACAACTCACTTTCTGGCCAAATCCCAAATCTTTCCGGGCTTGCTAATCTTAAGGCCATCTTTCTGAATGAGAACAATTTTTCGGGGGAGTTTCCGGGGTCTATTGCAGTTCTTCACAGGCTGAAAGTTGTGGTCTTTTCGCAAAATCAGATTTCTGGGGAGATTCCGGGGTCGGTTGTCAATGTTAGGAGATTGTATGTTTTGTATGTGCAGGACAATCTTTTGACAGGTCCAATTCCGGGGTTTAATCAAACAGGGCTTAGATTTTTTAATGTTTCGAATAACCAGCTTTCTGGGGAGATTCCGGTGACTCCTGCATTGGTTAGATTTAATTTGTCATCATTTTCCGGGAATGTTAACTTGTGTGGTGACCAAATTGGTACCCCGTGTAATGGAAGTTTGATTGGGGCTCCGAGGAGCATCAATGTGAGTTCTGGACATGAGCCAAAGCGTGGGAAAAACAAGAAGATTGTATGGGTGGTTGTGGGTAGTGTTGGTGGGGTTCTTTTATTGGGTATTTTAATTGGGCTGTTAGTATTTTGTATGAAAAAGAGGGGCAAAAATGAGCCTAGAGAAGATCGGAGTAAGGCGATTGGCCAAGCGGTTGCAGTGGCACCGGTAGTGGAGGAAAACGAGGGAGGTGGGAAAGGTGGTGGGTTCAGCTGGGAAGGAGATGGGGGAATGGGGAGTTTGGTGTTTTGTGGGCCTGGAGATCAAGAAATGAATTATAGTTTGGAGGATTTATTGAAGGCATCAGCAGAGACATTAGGAAGAGGAACAATGGGGAGTACTTATAAGGCTGTTATGGAGTCTGGTTATATTGTCACGGTGAAGAGGTTAAAGGATGCACGATACCCGAGGGTGGAGGAATTCCAAAGACAAATGGCGGTGGTGGGAAAACTCCGGCATCCAAATTTGGTGCCTATCCGAGCTTATTTCCAGGCAAAAGAAGAAAGACTTCTTGTTTTTGATTACTTCCCCAATGGCAGTCTCTTTTCTCTCATTCACGGTATGTTTTTCCTTATTTATCACTTGCCGAGTAATATTTACCTTTTCGCACATTCATCTACCCCGATTAAGATTTGAAACCTTAATTGGGATTTTAAACACAGCCACTGTGCAGCAAAGCACTGAACTGTTTACAATGGTTTCCCAGAAACAACCTTCAGTTGTTAGAATTATACTGGAGTATTCTTAAATTAGGTCATCTGCTAACATCATAAATGCGTATTTAAGCCAAATATATCTACATAGAGATTTTAGAATATGGTATAGAGCAACAAATCTGTATCTTTTAGTAATGTGTCTAATTGTAGTAGCATTCATTTCTGGTATTAATTTTGTACTAGGCACTTCAATAACAAATGAATAACGATAACAGAATGTTATTAGCTTTGCAGTCCAGCTACATAGTTGAATATACTTTAATATATCTTGGTATCTGCATTAATATACTTTAGTATTGCATAATTAAAGCGGAGTAACTTTTATGTAATAATATGAAGTTAGACTTGGAGGTGGTTATGATGTGCTCAATAATTCGCTATCAGCTTTCCTTGTCAAGCCATCATCTCAGCAAAATCTTGGTAAAACTGTGGAAGATACCAGTGGTTTCCTGTTCCATGAACTTTATTCTCCAAAAGCTCTGCCACTTTAAACTTTTTAATAGTAGAGTTGTATTCATTGGCTAGTCACAACTCATCTTCTTTGTTCTTATTGTATATTGCACTGTTTATTTACCCAATATGGCCACTCAATTCAGATTGCCATATCTCTGTCCATACAAAATAACACAGCAAATGTTTTATGTAACTGTACTCTTTGAGTCTTGACTGAACACTTCGATCTGTATACTCTATGTGACATACTCTTAATATGGAATAAAATTTTTATGGGGTTTAATTTGTATAATTGAAAAGAACAATATTCAAGATTTTCCTTTGTGAATTTATGTTTTATGATCTATCGTTACATGCCAGTAACTTTAGCATTTAAAATGTTGTTGCAGGATCAAGAACATCATCTGGTGGAAAGCCTCTTCACTGGACATCCTGTCTGAAAATAGCCGAAGATTTAGCAACTGGACTTAACTACATCCACCAAAACCCTGGTCTAACACATGGCAACCTTAAATCCTCCAATGTGCTGTTAGGATCGGACTTTGAATCTTGCCTCACAGACTACTGTCTTACCACATTCCGAAACCCTGATTCAACTGAAGAATCCAGCGCCTCTGCCCTTTTTTACCGAGCACCAGAATGTCGTGACACACGTCGTCTCCTCACTCAACAAGCTGATGTCTACAGCTTTGGGATCGTCCTCCTGGAGCTCCTCACAGGTAAGACTGCATTCCAGGACATTGTCCAAGAACATGGCTCCGATATTCCAAGTTGGGTTCGATCAGTCCGAGAAGAAGAGACTGAGTCCGGTGATGATCCTGCCTCTGGCAATGAAGGATCAGAGGAGAAACTTGCAGCTCTTTTGAACATTGCAATGGCTTGTGTTGCACTTGCACCGGATAACAGGCCCGGAATGAGGGAGGTCTTGAAGATGATCAAAGATGCGAGAGCAGAAGCACAAGGGTCTTCTAACAGCAGTGATCATTCTCCTGGGAGATGGTCAGATACTGTTCAGAGCTTGCCTAGGGATGACCATTTGAGTATATGAGAATCAGAATAATCTTGGACATTCAAGTCTAGGGATGGTTCATTTCTTGTTTTTGTAGCTTATTTTTTAATTAGGCATGGTATGGTCTTTTTGTTTTCTGAGTGCATTTTGTTGAGCAAGCTTCAAGTTAATTTGTGAAAAGGTTTTTTATCAAATTATGCACAATAATATTACTCTCTAAAGCTTATAACAGTCTCATGCTGAGTTTTGCAGAACAGCCAGAGTAGACCAAGTAGTCGTACATTCTGATCAAGTAGATCATGTTATCTTTATAAAGATCGTGTCGCTACTACAATCAAGTGTTCTAGTTTTTTCGCTGTTGTCCCCATCGTCTCCATCATGTCGATGGCCACCACCTCACTGTGGACATTTTTACAGGCCTCCCAGTCAAAATGATGAAGTAATGAGCCTAGAATCAGAGGCAGCAGTCGATGAGCCAGCGGAATCCCTGGGCAAATCCTTCTCCCGGCACCAAATGGTATAAACTCAAAATTTTGACCCTTGTATCCAACATCTGAGCCTAAGAACCTTTCAGGTTTGAAAGACAGAGCATCTTCCCACCTTTCTTCATCTCTTCCAATTGCCCATGCATTGACAAGAACTTGTGTATTTTTCGGTATACTATAGCCCATGAAGGTGGTTTCACGAATGGCCTTTCTCGGGATCAGAAGTGGAAGTGGAGGATGCAAGCGTAGCGTCTCCTCCACCGTTGCTTGTAAGTAAGGCAGATCATCAATGTCACTATCTTCCAACTTCTTATGATTTCCGAGAACTCTGGAAAGCTCAGATTTGATCTTGATCATTGCTTCAGGGTTTTGCAGGAGCTCAGACATTGCCCACTCTATTGTGGCACTAAATGTTTCTGTTCCACCAAAAAACATTTCCTGCAACAAAGTTTCACATTTCATTTTAGCTACATCAAATAACATCATTCCCGAGTCTCTCGTGAGTCTGAGCTCTAATATCATGTTAAGTGACCAATCCTCCCAAAATCTCAAGATATTGGGAGGAGGGCTGACCGGGATCATATTATATTCTAATACTTACTAGTAGAAAAATGGTGATTTGGTGGTCAGAGAGCTTCACTCGTTCATCCGATTCAGTGTCCTTTGAGTTCAGCAAGACATCTAAGAAGTCCTTGCTCTCTGACAAGTCCCCTTCTTTCTTTCTCCGCTGTCTGACACGATCCTCCACGAATCCAGAAGTAATTTCTATTGTTTTCCCCAGATCGCGATCCATTCTCTTCCTTAATCCTTGCAGATCAAGCCATCTCAGCCACGGGAATATATCTGACACATTAGGCCGACCCATGCATTCCAAAAATCCTGCCATCGCGATGTAAAACTCAGAGGCAATCTTCGAATGTGGATCCACCAAGTCGCGTGATATCAGAATATTTCCCATCATATTATACAACGCTGGGAACACATAGTCTGTCAGCTCAAATCCTGCACTTCCGCGTTCTTTGATCTCTTTTTCAATCCACAGCACCATTTTATCCACCCATTTCTGTCTGATCACCTTAGTTTCATTCAGCTTCTTAGCCGTGAAGAGCTCAACAGCACATATCCGCCTCAAAGTCCGCCAGTAGTCACCATAAGGAACTGAACCCGTAGAGCACTTGCCAAAGTCATGTGACCTCATTGTCTCGACAATAGTCCTGTTAATGAAGGAGAGATCATGGTTCTTGAACAGCTCTTCTGCAGCAGCTGCAGACAGAACTGTCATGGTCTTGACAGAACCGAGGTTTGTCCACACAACAGGACCATATTGCGGTTTCAGTGCTGCTAGGCTCCTATGCGGCAAGTTTCCCAAGTCGAATACGTTGCCAAAAATTGGCCAGCCCCTGGGACCTGGAGGGAGTTTAGCATTGTGACCAGAACTTCTCAGATGCCAAAGAATCGCGGCCAAACTCATCAGTATAGACCAGAAAATGTAAGTCCAGATCGACTCCATGCTCGTATAACAAACAACAGATTATCACTTGATCTGGTTTTTGTTTGATTCAGACTTCTAAGGCTAAAATTGTTTGTACTTAAGATACAGCTCTTCATATACTGTACTCTCTGCTTAAGACATATAACTTCTTTTACGACATTATCGAAAAATACAAAGATAGCACGGACTTCACAATATAAAGTGGAATGAAATTCTTTCTGCATCATCCTCACTTTTATCTCTTTCCTGTTTGCATTAGGTGGAGTGGAGAGATTTCATTGGCATGACTTGCGTGTTTTGCATATAAGTTTGAGTTCTTTGTTCATGTTACTTTGTGCTTTCATGACACAAGGTGACTAGGTGAGTGTTGGAATCCATCGAATTATCCAAAACTCATGACCGGACAATAAAATGTTATGATATAATATGATCCTGACAGACCTCCTCCCAACACTTTAAAGCTTTGGGAAAATTGGTCACAGGCTTAGTCTCACGGGAGACTCGGGTTTTGGGAGCTCTGTTTACCAGAGGCCTAACTGTTTGAAAGGACAATAAGTGTGTTCATAGAAAATAAAATGTGCATACTGGACAGGACAACATTAGAGCACAGTAACATCCTTTCTGATCATGCTGTCTTTCGTTTCGGAATTGCTTGCAAGGCTTCCAGTTTCTTTGCTGTTACCCCCATTGTCTCCCTCATATCTATTACTCCACCATCTTCACAAAGCTCCCACTCAAAATGGTGAAGCAAGGAGCCTAGAATTAAATGCACCATTCGATGAGCCAACGGGACAGCAGGGCACATCCTTCTGCCAGCGCCAAATGGTATAAACTCGAAGCTCTGGCCCTTGTAATTAGTATCCGAGTCCAAGAACCTCTCCGGCTTAAAACACAAAGCATCCTCCCAGCTCTCCTCATCTCTTCCTATTGCCCAGCAATTGATCATAACTTGCGTATTTCTTAAAATACTATAGCCCATGAAATTAGTATCTTGAACCGCCTTCCTTGGAATTAATAACGGTGCTGGAGGATGTAAACGTAGTGTTTCCTCCACAATGGCGCGCAAATAAGGCAGATTTTCAATGTCAGTCTCTTGCAATTTTCTGTTTGCTCCAACAACACTAGCAAGCTCAGCTCGTATCTTCTTCAGTCGATCAGGATTTGTTAAGAGCTCGCTCATTGCCCACTCAATTGTGGCGCTTGATGTGTCTGTTCCAGCAAAAAACATTTCCTGCAGACATGTTAAGCACTTAATTATGTATTATAGTTCTTACAAATCAGATGTTCAAACACGGTTACTTAAGCGTAAACTCACCATTAGGAAAACAGTGACTTGGGACTCTGACAATTCAGCTGGTTCGTCCTTTCCAGTTCCTCTATAATCTAACAGCACATCCAAGAAGTCCTTCTGCTCTGATGATGGTTCGTGTTTTATTTCCCTCTCTATCACACGTTCCTTCACAAACGCGGAGATAATTTCTTTTGCTTTTGCTAAACTGTAATCTGAAGCCTTCCTTATTCCCTGGAGGTCAAGCCTTCTCAGCCAGGGTAATAAATCTGAAATATTGGGACGGCCTACAGACTCGTGGAAGCCTGCCAAAGCGGTGCAAAATTCAGAGGACATTTCTGACTGGGGATCGACCAAGTTGTGAGACAGAGTGAGATTCCCAATCATGTTAAATAATGCTGGGAACACAAAGTCTCTAACCACAATGCTACTACTAGTACTCTTTTTTACTTCATTTTCAATCCACAACAACATTTCATCTACGCACTTTTGCCTAATCAACACTGTGTTGTTGATCCTCTTGTTAGCAAACAGCTCAGAGGCACATATTCGCCTTAAGGTGCGCCAGTAGGCGTTGTATGAGCCAAAGGCTATAGAGACCGTGTAGTGGTCATGTGACCTCATGGAGTCATTAGTGAACCGGTCAACAAAGGAGAGATCATGGTTCTTGAAAAGTTCTTCAGCTGCACCAGCTGAAAGAATCACCATGGTCTTGACAAAACCAAGATTTAACCACACAACGGGACCATATTCTTGCCTTAGTGCTTCTAGACTCCTGTGTGGCTAGCTTCCAAGATCGAAAAGATTCCCAAAAATTGGCCATCCCTTAGGACCAGGAGGGAGCTTGGAACGTCGTCTGTAACTGTTCTTCCTCCTCAAGTGCCAAACAAGTGAAACTAAACTTATCAATGCAAGCCAAACGACATAGCTCCCACTCCACTCCATGCCTAAAGTATAAATCTGATGTTCAAAGTCTAATCAGATTTTTTTTTTTTTTTTGCTAAATAGTCTAATCAGATTGCTTATATTGAACAGACAGCTATATGAGTGACTTTTAAAGGGAAACAAAGAAATATAATTTGTGCAGTGAATGTTGTCAGTAGCATACCTGAGAGTACCGAGCCGGGTTTAGTATACTCAAGATTTTCTAGTACTCAAGCTCTAGTGATCACACTTAATTTCTCTGCATATAAGCATAGTGTCTCAGAGCCAGCATAGTGTCCTCAGAGCCAGCCATGAGTCCACTTAAATTATGATTTTTCTGGATTTTTTTGCTTCTTTTTGTATTCTTCTTTGGTGTACCAACTATTCTACCTACTCAAAACAAAAAATTTGTTGAAAGGAGTTAATATAATGTTTATTATGTTTTCAAAGTCTTTTTTGCACAGCACAGGTAATTTTAACTTTCAGGCTTAGCAACTTTCTAAATCTTCGGCCTGGTCTCATCTCCCATTATTTACACGTTTAAGGTTTTCTTCTTCAGTTTACATTATTGTGAGCCATTGTAAAAAAAACTGTGATGTTTGAGAAGCAGAGTTACAAACATGACACTTTATCAAGCAAAAAAGTACAGCAAAGTAAACGTCTCTTATCAACACGAAGAGCCTTTCTTTATGATCACAGTGTCTTTGGTTTCAGAAATGCTTGCAGGGGTTCAAGTTTCTGTGATGCTGACCCCAGGGTCTCTCTCATGTCTATTACCTTCCCATCATCACAAAGCTCCCACTCGAAATGGTGAATTAAGGACCCTAGAATTAAGGGTATCATACGATCAGCCAACGGAAGACCTGGACACATCCTCCTCCCAGCCCCAAATGGTAGCAACTCATAGTTCTGACCCTTATAATTAATACCAGAGTCCAGAAACCTTTCAGGCTTGAACGACAAGGCGTTCTCCCAGATATCTTCGTCTCTTCCAATTGCCCAGTTATTGATCAACACTTGTGTATTCTTAGGAATGTTATAGCCCATAAAAGTAGTATCTTGGACCGCCTTTCTGGGGAGCAACATTGTAGCTGGAGGATGTAAGCGCAGTGTTTCCTTCACCACTGCTTGCAAATAATGAAGATCATCAATGTTACTCTCTTGCAGTTTTTTGTCTGCTCCAACGACTCTAGCTAGCTCGGCCTTAATCTTCTTCATTTGTTCAGGATTTTGTAAAAGCTCAGTCATCGCCCACTCAGTTGTGCTTGTTGTCGTATATGTTCCAGCAATAAACATTTCCTGCACAAGATGAACGCGTTTAGTTATAAAAGCAAGCGTTATGTTAATGTCATTAGATAACTTTATAGGGAAAATCTACACTTGCCATTAGGAAAATTGTGACTTGAAAGTCTGATAGTTCAGCTGGTTCATCTTTTCCATTGCCACGATAATCTAACAAGACATCCAAGAAGTCCTTCTGCTCTGATGAAAATTCCAGCTTTCGTTGCCTCTGTTCCACCCGCTCTTTCACAAATACTGAAATTATTCCTATGGCTTTTCCTAGATCAGAATCCATGTTTCGTCTTATTCCCTGGAGATCAAGCCTTCTAAGCCAGGGTAGAAGATCGGATATATTGGGACGACCCAAACACTTGTGGAAACCACCTAAAGCAGCGCAAAATTCAGAGAAAATTGTGGACTCTGGATCTACTAAGTTTTGAGACATTGTGATGTTCCCAATCATGTTAAACAAGGCTGGGAACACAAAGTCTCTGATGACAATGCCACTGCTTGAACCTTTTGCAGCTTCCTTTTCGATCCACAACAACATCTCATCCACGCTATCTTGCCTAATCAACATTGTTTCCTTGATCCTTTTATTTGCAAAGAGCTCAGAGGTGCATATCCGCTTCAAGGTGCGCCAGTAGCTGCTATACTGACCAAAAGCTATAGAAATCTTGTAGTAGTCATGTGACCTCATAGCGTCATTAGTGATCCGATCAACGAAGGAGAGATCATGGTTCTTGAACAACTCTTCAACTGGAGCAGCAGAATTAAGCACCAGGGTCTTGACAGAACCAAGATTTAGCCACACAACAGGACCATAATCTTGCTTAAAGGCTTCTAAACTCCTGTGTGGCAAGCTTCCAAGATCGAAAAGATTGCCAAAAACCGGCCATCCCCTAGGACCAGGTGGCAGCTTGGAAGGTCTGTAACTATTTCTCCTTCTTAAGTGCCCAACAAGTGAAATCAGGCTCATCAACGCGACAGACCAATAAACATAGTTCCAGTTCCACTCCATGCCAAAATTATGATTTCTGTTCGAAAGACAAATCATAATTGCTTAAAAAGAAGTAACAGTATGTCTTTACTCATTAATTTGTTAGCTGTTCTGTTCTAAACAACAACTGTTTTTTTTTCTGCTAAAGATTCCTTTAAGATCTACAGAAACTGTTTGAAGGATTTTTGTGTATTGACCTCGTCTTTAACATAGCATTTACGCTCTCTTCCTATAGGACTTTAAACTTGTTTTTGCCCTCAGAAGGATCAAATCAAGAAAAGAAACACAATGATCAAAGCTGTTTGAGATAGAGACGGAAGAAGATACCAGGTTGTAAGAAGCTGAGCAAGAAGACCCCCGGTCGAATCAGAAGCTGTGAGTTCGAGTCAATGAACTAGTACTGTTTCGATGAATGGTTGATGAATGAACAAATGATTACTGCTGACAGAGATACTAAATTATTCATTTTCACCTTTTGTATTATTGGTTCTCATATTAACAAACAAAGTCAGACCGTTAGCCGACAAATCAAATACTAATTAGCCCCTGTGAAAGAAAATGATACTGTGAATTAGAGATAGTAAAAAGGTGAATAACAATGTTGTAAAGCTCATAGATAATACATAGACATAACACATCATTTATCGATCACATAATCTTTCGTTTTGGAATTGCTTGTAAGGGGTGAAGCATTTTCACCCCTGCCCCCATGGTCTCTGCCATATTTATGATCTTCTCACCGCCACTCAGCTCCCACATAAAATGGTGAAGCAAGGAGCCCAGGACCAATGGTACTATCCGATGAGCCAATGGAAGACCCGGGCACATCCTTCTGCCAGCTCCAAATGGTAAAAACTGATAGCTCTGACCCTTGTAATTAACATTCGAGTCCAAAAACCTCTCAGGCTTAAACGACGAAGCATCCTCCCAGCTATCTCCATCTCTTCCAATAGCCCAGCAATTGACCATAACTTGTGTGTTTTTAGGAATACTATAGCCCATGAAATTGGTTTCGCGAACAGCCTTCCTTGGAATCAGAAGTGGACCGGGAGGATGTAGGCGTAGTGTCTCGGCTACAATTGCTTGCAAGTAAGGAAGATTATCAATGTCACTCTCTAGCAGCTTTTTGTTTGCTCCAACAACTCTAGCAAGTTCAGCTTTAACCTTCTTCATTTGATCAGGATTTTGTAGGAGCTCACACATCGCCCACTCAGTTGTAGTGCTCGTCGACTCTGTTCCAGCAAAAAACATCTCCTGCACAAATGACATCCACTTCTAAATACATGTATTGTAGTTTTCAATGATGCCACAGCCTAGGAGCCTGTTTGTCTGGGCTTTAAGGCAGAACTTATAGCTGTTTCTGACTTTAAGCTGAAAAACGTCTGTTTGTGTAATAAGTCAAAATTACCCAAACAGATATTTTAAGCTCCCGGCTTATCACATTATTAAGTCATAAATCACAATTTTAAGCCCAGCCTAACGGCCTCTAGATAAGCATAATGTAATGTTCATGTTGTCTGCAAAACAATAGCCTGTGCCTAAACTTACCATTAGAAAAACTGTGACTTGGTACTCTGATAGTGTGGCTGGTTCATCCTTTCCAGTGCCCCTGAAATCTAACAACACATCCAAGAAGTCCATTTTGTGCTCTGACGATGATTTCTGCTCTTGTCTCCTTCGTTCCACACGCTCCTTGACAAATTCTGAAATTATATCAATGGCTTTTCCAAGATTACAGTCCATCTTCCTCCTTATTCCTTGTAGATCAAGCCTTCTAAGCCAGGGTAATAAATCAGAAATATTAGGACGGCCAACACACTCATGAACACCATCCATAGCCATGAAGAACTCAGAGGAAATCTCCGAGTGTGGATCCACCAAGTCCCGCGACAGAGTCAGATTCCCAATCATGTTAAACAATGCTGGAAACACAAAGTGTCTCACAACAATTCCACAGCTTTCACCTTTTTCTACCTCATTTTCAATCCATGACAAGAGTTCATCCACACTTCTTTGCCTGATCAACATTGTGTCATTAATCCGCTTGTTAGCGAACAGCTCAGAAGTACATATTCGCCTCAAGGTGCGCGAGTAAGGGGTGTATGAGCCAAAAGCTATAGAGATCTTATCATAGTTATGTGACCTCATGGAATCATTAATGAAGCGATCAACAAAGGAGAGATCATGGTTCTTAAAAAACTCCTCGGCTGCACCAGCTGAAAGAAGCACCATGGTCTTGACAAAACCAAGATTTAACCACACAACAGGACCATGTTCTTGTCTCAGAGCTCCAAGACTCCTGTGTGGCAAGCTTCCAAGATCGAAAAGGTTTCCGAAAATTGGCCATCCCTTAGGACCAGGAGGGAGCTTGGAACCTTTGTAACTATTCTTACTCCTCAAGTGCCAAACAACTGAGATCAAACTTATCAATGCAGACCAGATAACATAGTTCTGGTTCCACTCCATTACAGTTGCAGAGTTGCTGTTTAAAGGTAGACAGAATTGACTATGAATGATCGACAACTGAATGATATTTGCAATTATATGTATGAAAGATACTTGATAAAGAATCCTTCAAGATTTGAGAAAAGGCCCATATGCCATAATTTCCACAAGTAACGCCCAAAGTAACAAAGTTGGGAAAATGACCCTAAATATCTTTTGGTAACGCCAGAGGCCAGATGATCCGGCGTTTTAATTTTTGAAGTAAACGCTAGATCGTGTTGCGTTTGAGCCTGAAAATCACTACAAAACGTAAAAAAAAATTAACGTTTTAGAGTAAAATGCTACTTGAAATAGCGTTTAGGGTTTCCAAACGTTAGATTATGTAGTGTTAATAAGGAAAATATGATAAACGCAGCACGATTTAATATTTTGGATTGCAATTTGCAAAGTAGTAGGTCGGAAGCCATCTTATCAAACAGTAATATTTATGGAATTTTTCTTGAAAATTAGGACAGCCACACCCTCAAGATTTAGGTGCACAGTTCAAAATATTCTGTTGGGCTCACCAAGTTGAAATTTTCTTCGCATCATTTTATCCTTTAATGTGTGTTTATCACAGCTTCGGAAGTTTAACTATTCTGATACAACATTATTTTTTCCTTTTCGGTTTTCTTTTATCATTCATAAACAGTAGGGTTTAAGTTGATAAAAATATAAGTTCGGTGACTCGTGAAATAAAGATTGAATAAGTTTGTGTTCGGACCCTCGGGCTCGCACAAAGCAAGCAAGGGAGATATCACCTGATCAAGAGGTCATTCAAAATTTTATTTACATTTGGTTTACGATTCATGAAAAGGACGTACCAGTTGACATCTAAAGAAGTAGAGTATATATCAGTTGACAATTTGTTTCTCTCTTGTCTGCAATCAGATGATCTGTTAATTTAGGTCAATGGTTATTTGTGACAAAAAAAATTAGATTTTTTCAGTTAGGTTACAAAGTTGAAAATTTCATAATTTTTTTTAGCCCAAAATAAGTTTCGTAGTGTCCATACCCAGGTGGAAGTGTCGAGTGTCCGACACGAACATAATACTCAATCATCAAACAAGATAGTACAACAATCACAAATCCAGTACCTCAACTGTCTTTATTTTTGCTTGTTTCCAAACTACCTTACCTGACTTTATTTCATCTGGCCTGTTCCAAAAAACCAGCTTATAAGCTTTAGTAACTACTATTAAGTCATCTTTCGTTTTGGAACTGCTCGTAAGAGTTCTAGTTTTTTCGATGCTGACCCCAGAGTCTCCCTCATGTCAATAGTCTTCACACCATCACAAAGCTCCCACTCAAAGTGGTGAAGTAGGGAGCCTAGAACTAAGGGTACCATGCGATGAGCCAATGGAAGGCCCGGGCAAATTCTTCTCCCTGCTCCGAATGGTAAAAACTCGTAATTCTGACCCTTGTAGTTGATCTTCGAGTCCAAGAACCTCTCAGGCTTAAATGACAAAGGATCCTCCCATAAATCTTTGTCTCTCCCTATTGCCCAGTTATTGATTAAGACTTGTGTGTCCTTGGGAATAGTATAGCCCATGAAGTTGGTCTCTCGGACCGCCTTTCTGGGAAGTAAAATTGGAGCAGGAGGGTGCAGGCGTAGTGTCTCGTCCACAATGGCCTGCAGATAATGTAGCTTATCAGTGTCGCTCTCTTTCAGTTGTTTGTTTGCTCCAACGACACTGGAAATCTCAGCTTTAACTCTCTTCATTTGCTCAGGATTTTGTAAGAGCTCACTCAGCGCCCACTCAGTCGTGCTGCTTGTTGTATCCGTTCCAGCAATAAACATTTCCTGCACAAATCTTACCCGCTTAGTGTTAGGAGCTGTCTCACATCGGTTGTGGAAGGAGCATATAGCTAGAATATAAGCAGTCAGATAACTCTACTATTGTAGTTCACAAACAACAAAAGTATAGATACCATACCATACATACTCAGTATATCCCGCTTAGAGCAGGGTCTGAGGAGGGTAAAATGTACGCAGTCTTGCCCCTATCCTTAAAGTAGAGAGACTGTTATCAAATTCTGTTCTTGGACTTACCATTAGAAAAATTGTGACTTGGAATTCTGATAGTTTAGCTGGTTCGTCATTTCCACTGCCCCTGTAATCTAACAACACATCCAAAAAGTCCTGTTGTGATGATTCTTGTAGTTGCCTCTGTTGTGATGATTCTTGTAGTTGCCTCTGCTTCACACGCTCCTTGACGAATACTGAAATAATTTCTAGGCATTTTCCTAAATCTTGATCCATTTTCCTCCTTATTCCTTGGAGGTCGAACCTTCTTAGCCAGGGTAACAGATCAGATATATTGGGACGGCCTAGACATTGATGGAAACCATCCAACGCGATGCCAAAATCAGAGGAGGTCTTCGACTGTGGATCCACTAGGTCCTGAGACAGCGTGACATTCCCAATCATGTTGAACAATGCTGGAAACACATAATGTCGAACTATGATTCCACTAGTACCTCTTTCTGCTTCCTTCTGGATCCATAGCAACATTTCATCCACGCTTTTTTGCCTATTCATCATCGTTTCATTGAGCCTCTTATTTGCAAAGAGCTCAGAGGTACATATCCGCCTCAAGGTGCGCCAGTAGACACTATATGGACCAAATGCTATAGAGCTCTGGTAGTAATCATGTGACCTCATTGCATCATTAGTGATCCGGTTGATGAAGGAGAGATCATGACTCTTGAATAACTCTTCGACAGGGGCAGCAGAAAGAAGCACCATGGTCTTGACGCTGCCAAGATCTAACCACACAACAGGACCATAGTCCTGTTTTAGTGCTTCCAAACTCCTGTGAGGCAAGCTTCCAAGATCAAAAAGATTTCCGAACAATGGCCAGCCCTTAGGGCCAGGAGGGAGCTTTGAACGTCTGTAACTATTCTTCCTCAAGCTCCAAACAAGTGAAATCAAACATATCAATGCGGACCATATGACATAGTTCCAGTTCCACTCCATGACACAATTTCAGATCTGCTGTTCAGAGTCAAAATAAAATTTCTTATAAATTGAACAGTTATACCTGTAATGTCTACATGCATGAATCAATTCCTCAAAGTGAAAAATTCCCCAAAAATTCTGTGAAATTATTTTTGAGATTCTGCAAAAATTCTGCATACCTGAGAAGCTGAGACTTGTGAACTTCTTAGCAACTGAACCTGTGAACACACTACGTCGGCTAGCATGTTGAAGTTATGAGCACAGTTTATAGCCAGAGCCAGCCATGAGTCGACGTAAATCATTAACGCCCTTCATTTTCCAAATTGTCAGCCCCATCATATTCTATATTATCAGCTAGTGACAACTGACAGGGTGATATTTTTTTCTCCATTCGCGTTCTAACTGATTTCTTACTTTATACTATAAGTGACACTCCGCTGATTTCCAAAGTTGTGTTTCATGTTCTGTGCCATGTTTGGGCACATTTTAGCGAAGCAGCACGCTCCTTCAATTATTGAGCACGCCAAGTTCACGGACCTAAAAGACAGTACAATCCACCAAGAAGGAATCCAACTGCCACGTCTCGGCCTCTATAACGTGCTACTCATTACTATACTAATTACGTCTGTTCCCAAGTTCAATTTTCAGGAAACTGATAACACAATCGAATCTTTTGTTATTTAATAAAGTTCAAAAAAGAGAAATAAAACACTAAACATGTGCCTTGGAACTAACATTCTGCAGAGCATCTGGCAATCCTCTTCGACCAACTTAAAACCTCTCTGCATGCCAAGGCCTCAGCGAAAGGGGCTTGTGACACCACGATAAAGGGCCACTACTTGCTTAAACAAAATAAAGTTTCAGTTGCATCATTACACACACAGCAGAATGGTTCCAGAACTGCTCATTTAGCCAGAAGAACTAATATGCATGGCAAACTATTAGTACAAGTTCTCTGCAGAAAGTGTTTGTATCCGATTTTCACTCGATTGATCACACCCAAAAGTAGTTGTACATGTTGAGTGGGTGTCAACCGTAGTCCGACATCATAAAGAAGGAAAAGATTTGTTTTGAATATAAGCAGCCAAAACAACCCCATTAGTATGAGGTCTTTCGGGAGGAGTCCAAAAATAAATCCATGCGAGTTTGGTCACGGCCCAGGCGGACAATGTGGAGTTAATGTGTGTTGCGCGGCTCGACTAGTTGTATATTTGAAATTGGCAGTGTTCAGTTAAGTCGAATGCATAGATTTTCAAACTTTACAAGGTTGTTTAACAACTAGTGTTCTAAAACTCTGGTATTACGATGAATGATGATTTTCATTTTTTACAACACTGCTTGAAAAATGCATGTTTTTCCTTCTTTACATACATTTACAGATATCTGATAATTTTCCGATTGATCGCCCAATGAGTCACATATCAAAATGATCAGCAAGAGTATCAAGGTGATAATAAAGCCATAACGGTATCTAATGATACATAATCTGAACTCGTAAGAAGTACTGACAGTTCAGAAAAATTTTAAAGGACAGAATTTGCAGACTTGAGGCCCTCAAAACCTGACATATTCACCGTGTGACAAATGATTATTGGCAACAATCTTTTAACGCGTTGAAATGGTTAAACATAATAAAAGTAAACACACTTGACATTATTTCGATCACACAAACTCTGTATTTATATTGTCTTGAGCTTTGGGATTGCACGCAAGAGTTCTCGTTTAGTTGCAGTTGCCCCCAACGTCTCCGTCATGTCTATCTTCTTCAGACCATCACAAAGCTCCCACTCAAAATGGTGAAGCAGGGAGCCGAGGACTAAGGGCACCATGCGATGAGCTAATGGAATGCCCGGACAAATCCTCCTCCCAGCGCCAAATGGTAAAAGCTCGTAGTTCTGACCCTTGGAATTAATATTCGAGTTGAGAAACCTTTCAGGCCTAAATGACAAAGCATCCTTCCAATTCTCCTCATCTCTTCCAATTGCCCAGCTATTGACTAGAACTTGTGTATTTTTCGGGATGTTATAGCCCATGAAAGTGGTATCTTGAGCCGCCTTTCTTGGAAGTAAAATTGGAGCTGGAGGATGGAGGCGTAGCGTTTCCTCCATAATTGCTTGCAAGTAAGGGAGATTATCAATGTCACTCTCTTGTAGTCTAGTCTTGGCTCCAACGACTCTAGCAAGCTCGGCTTTAACCTTCTTCATTTGATCAGGATTCTGCAAGAGCTCACTCAGCGCCCACTCAGTCGTGGTGCTTGACGTGTGTGTTCCAGCAATGAACATTTCCTGCATGTTATGCACTTGTAAAATTAGTGTTTTCACCAAATACTAATCCGCAAAATATACAATTAGAAGTACTTACCATTAGGAAAATTGTGACTTGGTGCTCTGATAGTGAATCTAGTTCATCCCTTCCGGTTCCCCTATAATCTAACAGCACATCCAAGAAGTCCTTCTTTTGCTCTGATGATAATTTCTGCGTTTTTTGTCTCTCTTTCACACGCTCCTTCACAAATCCGGAGATTATTTCTATGGCTTTGCCTAAATATCCGTCCATTCTCCTCCTTATTCCTTGCAGGTCAAACCTACTTAGCCAGGGAAACAAATCAGAAATATTAGGATGGAGCAGACACTGATGGAATCCTGACAAAGTGTCGCAAAATTCAGAGGATATCGTCGAATATGGATCCACCAAATCCCGAGACAGCGTGAGATTCCCCACCATATTAAACAATGCTGCAAACACAAAGCTGATAACTTCAATTCCATCACTTGCACCTTTGTCTGCTTCCTTTTCTATCCACACCAGCAGCTCATCCACGGATCTTCTCCTAACTAAAACCGTTTCATTGATTCTCTTATTAGTGAAGAGCTCGACAGTACATATTTTCCTCAAAGTGCGCCAGTAGCTGGTATATGCACCTACAGCCATAGAGCTCATGTAGTAATCATGTGATCTCATTGAGTCGTTTCCAAACCGGTCAGCAAAGTTGATGTCGTGATTCTTGAACAACTCTTCGGCTGCACCAGCAGAGAGAATCACCATGGTCTTGATAGGACCTATATTCAACCACACAACAGGACCATAGTCCTTTTTAAGAGCTTCCAGTCTCCTATGTGGCAAGCTTCCAAGTTCAAGAAGATTGCCGATAAGTGGCCAGCCCTTAGGACCAGGGGGGAGTTTAGAACGTCCGCGTCTATTCTTCAAGTGCCAAACAAGTGAAACCAAACTTATCAACGCCAGCCAAATAACATGATTCCAGTTCCACTCCATGCCCTTTTCTTATCTGCTGTACACAATCAAATTAAAGTTGCTTATAAGTTATAAAGTAGCAAAGATCATATGTGTATTAAATGACAGTAACTGAACTATAGAAAATCACACAATGGGAAAAACATAGATTCATGGCCTTAATCGGATCATAAATTGGATTCAAACAAGACATAACTGAATGAATCAGCAAGGCTCAAGCTAATCTGTTAAAGCATGCGTCGACAAAGACATCTATTGTTTAACATTTAGAGTTATATATCAAAAACAAAAACCGCTAAGATGCAAACATAGAAGAATAGTTATGAGTAGCATACCTGAGAGGCTGAGACTTATGAGTTTCTTAGCATGTTCAACTTGTGAACGCACTTTATAGCCGTTTATGTAAGAATATTGTCTTCACTCATTAAACAAAGTGCCCTTGCTCAGAGCCAGCCGATAGCTTTTCTCCTTTTGTGTTCTTCATCTCAATTTTGAACTACATTGAGCATGTTTTTTATGTCTGATTTTGTTTTATTCAGTTAACATTTTAAGTAACATTAATATGACATATTTTCACCTAAATGATGGTATATAAGATTTGTTCAAGTACAAATCAAGAGTGTTTGGCTTATTTTAGTTACACTAAACTCAGTTACCACCCATTTTGAGATATGGTTGTACTTAAAATTATTATAACTGGTTTCACAACATTGTAAAATCCATGAACTTACACCACACATATCGGCAATCAATAATACCTGTAAAATCCACTAACTTACACACACACTACACCAGAGTCTTACAAAATTCGGACACATGTGGATTCATCAAAGTCAGACACCAGAGCCAGCCACGAGTCGACACAAATCATTAACGCCCTTCATTTTCCAAATTGTCAGCCCCTGTCATATTCTCAGCTAGTTACAGAGTGATAACTTTTCTTAATTCGCGTTCTAACTGATTTCTTAGTTTATACTAAGTGACACACTCCGCTGGTTTCCAAAGTTGAGTTTTGTGTTCTATAACATGTCTGGGCACATTTTAAGGAATTGGCACGTTCCATCAATTAGTTAGCACGCCAAGTTTAACTGTTTAAGGACAAACCTAGGAGACATACAACCCACCAACAAGGAATCCAACTCTCAGGCCTATGAGCGGAACATATTTTGTACCTTGCAAAACATGTTTTACAGAACAATACGTTTTGCAATATTTTGCTAGTAAAACTTGCATAACATTTTACTTGCAAAACTTACATAAATTTCTCGGAACAATTGATCTGTGATTCCACAGAGTATCATAGAGTAGGATATCTTACAACTCACAGAATCATAGTTCTCTGCTTAGTAGTCCATATTTTCTATAAAAACAGAGAATCTTCTTGGCCAGCCATATTAGAATTATGTTCCTCAAGATTTTCCAAGATTGTCAATCCTACTTATTCTTTTTATATAAAGAGTCTTGCATCTTCCAGTTTTTAAACAGACTTTCCTTCTTTAGTGTGTCAAGTACTGATTTGTTGGGCTGTCTTTTTGGTTCTTTCTATGATGAATTTTGTAACATGGTCTTTTTTTCCAAAACTTACAATGACAGCGTATCCTCCACATTTTTTTTCTCCCAATCGACATTGTCACGTTTTTTCCTTATGAGAGCATCATTTTTTACCTTTTAATCAGCCAAAAAGAGGGTTTGGTTGGTTCGGTTTGGGCGGTTGGCTTGAACACCTAAAATGATCCGGTTATGTTGAAATATTTAATTGCGAATAAGAATCAATCTTTTGTATTTAAGGTCCGGATCCAAATCAAATATAAATCAGTACTGTATTTTCTATTTTAAAACCGGATAGTTTATGATCCGAGTCGAACATAATTCACTAACGTCAAGCATCATATTTATTTTAACTATTCAAATCACCATATAGTCTAAACTAAACATAATACTATAAAAATATAAATAATATGAACTAAGAGATGTATACATATATCATGATTTATTAAATATATATGTGATAATAATTAATGTATTTATCACGGCAAAAATTATAATTTATGAAAAATATTAAATTTATATTAGATATTAACATTTTATAAAAGGATGATTACCTACAAATATAACAGGTCAAAAATACAATCTATATACGAGTCGAGTCGAGTCGAGTCGAATCGAATCGAATACAAACCATAAACGTCAATAAACATATGTTCGTATCAAGGGAGGTGTGTCTTAAAAATTAAGGGAGAAGTTCAAAGAGCATGCTAGTTTTATTTAACATATCAACAGGAGAAAGCATACCGGATCGTATTAATTTTCGTCTCACTGAGGACATTTTCAAAATCCGTGGCCTGTTTGAAAATTTAGATATCATTTAAAATTCTAGATTTAATCAAATAACTTGTTGGGAATTTGGATTAAGATTTAATTTGAAATCCACGCATTCAAATATGGGTTTAAATTTGAGAATTTGAAATGACAACTCAAATTCTGTCATTTGAAAGTGATGACGATGAGCCAGAGCGCGAGTGCAGAACCTTGTCGGACCTGTGTCTTAAAATTCCAGTTAGGAATTGACACGGTATGGAGTAACTTCTACGCTTTTAACTTTGTTTTAAAATTTTAATTGATGACACGCCATGGAAGAAATCATGGCCCAAATTATCTGATTTTACGCTTTTAACTTTGTTTTAAAATTTTAATTGATGACACGCCATGGAAGAAATCATGGCCCAAATTATCTGATTTTACATTGGTGAGTTATAAATGATTAAAATGAAATGATAAAATTTGATTAATAGGTTATTCATTTGAATAATGAGAATGATTTTTATTGAAGAAAATTATATAATTAAAATCATTCGTTCTCAATAAGACATGATAGCAACTTCTTTAATTTTAAATAAGTTTTTAATACTAATTATGCAAATAAATATTTTTAAATTAAAATCAAAAATGATTTAATAAGAAATTTTGAATCTTTCCAACACGTTATGGAACATAGTTCCGCAATATCATGAGATCTTAGTGTTACCCCACACCACAAGTAATGTCGACGACGTCGTCTCCTCCGGTAGCGAAGAAAGTGCCGCACCAGATGGAGATGATCGGCGACGTGCGCGTCGACAATTACTACTGGCTTCGCGACGATTCTCGCTCCGATCCCGATGTTCTCGCGTATCTCGACCAGGAGAATGCGTATATTGAATCGATTATGTCTGGTATATACCTCGTTTACATTGTTTGAAGTTCCGATGAATTGAGTCGCAAGAGATCTGGAAAGGGACTTCAAAATCTCTATCTCCTTTGTAGGTATGTACAAAACCTCAATTAAATAATATATCTTTGTTCAACTCCAATTGAGAGGTGTGATTATGCTTAATTGAAATCTTCTGATATATATTGCATAAGGTTAGCTATAACTCTCTGGTCTAAGCATATGATTTTGTTGTACTGTTTCGTTATTGCTACACCTTCCACAGGTAGTGTTTTGTTTTAGTGCTTTTTGCTTGTTTGGGGAGCAATGTTTAGTTTTATAGTTTTCTTTGTTAGTTTATTTACCAAAATGTTTATGAAGAGGTGAGAGAGTCTCTCAGTCAAGAGAGATGGATTGAATATTTTATTAGATGTAGAATGTCTAGCTCCTAGTTTTGATCCAAGGTGGGGTTTTTACATGTTCGATGATATGCCTCAGAGACTGTTTTCCTTTTTCCAAAATTAGGTTGGTGTTGTTTGTTTTGTGGTTTTATAAAGCGTTCTCTAGATTGTTACTTGCCAGGTTTCCTTCACCATACTTACTCGTAATTATAGATAACTAATTTAGTGATTGTTGATGTTTAGAATTTGCCTCTGTGTCTTAACCATGATAGTGTTAATCTAGTAATCAATCTTGAATTAGTTTTGTACCAGGAATTGGTGAAATTCCTTGGGGGCCATAGAAGATGGCATTGAGGTACCTTTAAGAGGTTATTTTGACCCAAAGTTGGGGATGGTGTATACCATATTTTTGTAATGTCGGTGGACATTGGTTTTGTTCAAAATTCATAAAACTCTTAATTGAAAGATATAGTTTTGTAAGATAAAGGCTTAGTACATAATTTCATATCTTACAAGTCCCAACAATCAAGCTAAAATCAGTGAAATACTCTCTTTATTCAGCACAAGGAAATTCAGGGATATCTCTCTAGGATGAATAAAACTTTCATGAAGTTGTGAGAATTGATTTAGCTACCAATAATAAACCATAATGATAATGGTAGTAGTTAACAGAGATTTTGAATGTGACAAGCACAAATTGACAAGGAGCTAGTATCTTAATATTGTATTAATAGGAGCTATATTAGAGGTCCTTTTAAATGATATCATAGAAATCACTAAATAGCCATAATCAAGGTTCTGGTTCAAATTTGGAGGAAAAGACACAAGGAAATGGATGTGACTAAGGACTAGTCTATACAAAAATACTCCCAAGAAACCTTACCCAAACATGATATTGACAAAACAATTTAGTTAAGAATAACTTGACTATAAGTTTTTTATGAAAGCCCAAGAAACCTTGAAACTCTCGAATAGGAAGGGTTGGAGTCTTAAGAATCCTTATTACAGAGTTATAAGTTATTTATTATTATGTAAAAGGTAATTAACACCACAGCTGTCCACAGACCACAGCTCAGCCAGAAAGACTATATTCAAAGCCCATTTTGGGAAATTATTAATGGCATTAATGTGCTTAACATTTTGGGAAATTATTAATGGCATTAATATGCTTAAGAGGTCCTAGTATAATATAGGTAATAGATTTTTGAAAATTATAATGAGCTCTAATCAAGGATACGGGATGGGATAGAATATTTTTGGTGTCAACAAATTTGCTAAAATAAAGGCTTTGATTGCACGACAAACAAATCAGGTTAAAAGCTATCAATTAATTACACCGGCGTAATTAAAACGAGAATAACCGACTCTATTTGATATAAAATGAAAACAAACGATATATTCTTTTATAGAATATTTTGTGGGGATTTAATTTTTATTAGGTATCTAACCAAAGAGATTTCACTATCTCTTTGGTGTAGATTTTTTTATGATTTGTTTCACATTAATTTTTGTTTTACTTTCCTTATTCTTTTATATTCATATCTTTAGAATGAGTTTGTTGGCTTTCCTCTCTCGTTTTTCGATAGTTTTATTATTATTTTATTGTCTGTGTGAACTTATTATGTTCTTTTATTTGTATTTTATTTTTTCAGGATACGCGAGTGGAAGAAAGAATGATAGCGGGACCTTCTATAGGTGTTTTCTTATCGAACATTAAAGCTTTATTGTCTAAGTGTCCCCGGTCATCTCTGCATGTCCGAGGGTTAGATGGTAAACTTTCTTGAACGAAAGGAACTCCTGGCAGCTGCTATTGTATTCTGATACAATTCATTATACGTGAAAGTATCTTGTGACAAAAAAAAAAAAAAAGTGTTACCCCACACCGGATATGGAAGGGATAACATGAAGATAAATAAATTAGTAAATATATTTGAAATGTGTTCAAAAATAATTTTTTGCAACTAGAAACAAATAGTTAATATAATAGAAATAATTGAAATAAGAATTATTGTGACCAATGGGGTGTAATTGATATGAGCAAGGACACATATTTTACGTAATAATAATAGCACGATCCAGAGACATGGATGAGTATAAAATCGAATTATAAATCAAAATGTAACCGAAAACTCTAAAAATCATGACACAAAAGTTGTCATTGATATGAACACGGACACACATTTTACCTGACAATAATAATAAAATTATCTGTGACATGCATTTAGATATGGAATACATAAAACCGAATTATAATTCAAAATTGAACCGGAAACTCTAAAAAACGTCGCATAGAAATAGCATCATAATTGATTGGTTTAGTTATGTTCTTAAATTTTAGACCCCGAATCAAATAAAACCAAACTGAACAAATTTTGATAATATATATATAATAATAAACTGAGCGATCATATATGTATAAAAATTTATATATTTGTATACATATTTATTAAGTTGCTTTATGTAAATGTAATATAATATTAAAAATAATACATTACTTTTATATAGATGATTTAGGTAGACAAATGCTGACATGCATGGGCTTTCTTGGAAGCTGCTGTAGCATTCACGATTCAGTAACATAGCAGGCTTATGGGCTGGCCCATATTTAATACATAGGCCGGAGTTGGAGAATGAGAATCTCGGACTCGAGTGCAAATAAAGCCGTACAATCCAGAAAGTAAAATGGCATTCACTACTTTTTTTTTTCTTTTTTTTTATCATCAAACTATTTTATAGTCATAGTATCTGTTCTATACCTAAATCATCAATATACTTTTATAAAGGAGAAGCGAGGGGCGTGTAGGTGGCGCCTCTCACATCGCTTCGTTCTATTTTTCTAATTTTCTGGAATTTTCGGATGAAAAATATCAGAAATTAGAACTACCTTTTTTAGTTTCGGATATATAAAAAGCAAGTTTCAGAATCTGATTTTGTTTCAGATTATTTATGGAATCGTTTTAGATTATTTATGAAATATAGCAGCTTGAAAGTTTGAATCTGATTTTGTTTCAGATTATTTAATTATGGGAAATAGTAGCACACAAGTCTATCTACGCCTATAAATACCCCTATAGGTTGAGGGGATTTGGATCATCTAAACACAACGTACTCTCTCTCTCTCTCAATACCATAACCCTACCTCTCTCTGGTGATAGTTCTCTTGCTCGATTTCTAACTCGGTGGTGTCGTTCTTCTGCTGCAACGATAAGTGACGGTTGTTTATATAGTATTAAAAAAAACAAAAGTTGTTGCAAGCAAAGGTAGTTATAGACCGCTATGTGTGAGTCGACAAATCCAAACACGAGAGAAGAATATAGTCTTGACATGATTTTGATGGATGATATCAATAAATTAACTATTGGTGATGTATGTTTGTTGGTTATTCTTTTATAATATTTGTTTTGTTCATCGGACCTGTTTGTTGTTAATTTTTATATGATTTACTTTGTATATAGGAAATTATCATTCATGCATTATGTGTGTGCTCCTTTCAAGCAAGTTTTAAGTGAAGGCTGTTTATACAGTATTAAAAATAAAGGTTGTTACAAGCAAGTGTAGTTATAGACCATTATCTAACGGATTTAAGTTAGAATCAATCCAAAAAAATTGAAGGAAAGTGACAATGTAAGATCATGATTGCTTTTAAAAAAACACAAATAAAATTATGATTCGCCGTGCTTTAAATTGTTAATTACGTGTAGAAATTTATTTTCATTTTTTCACCATGAATTATAGTCCAATTTTGCAATTTTATATATTAGTATTGGTATTACATCAAGATTTTTATAATATAAAATTTATTTTATCGTGTAGGTGGCGCCTCTCACATCGCTTCGTTCTATTTTTCTAATTTTCTGGAATTTTCGGATGAAAAATATCAGAAATTAGAACTACCTTTTTTAGTTTCGGATATATAAAAAGCAAGTTTCAGAATCTGATTTTGTTTCAGATTATTTATGGAATCGTTTTAGATTATTTATGGAATATAGCAGCTTGAAAGTTTGAATCTGATTTTGTTTCAGATTATTTAATTATGAGAAATAGTAGCACACAAGTCTATCTACTCCTATAAATACCCCTATAGGTTGAGGGGATTTGGATCATCTAAACACAACGTACTCTCTCTCTCTCTCAATACCACAACCCTACCTCTCTCTGTTGATAGTTCTCTTGCTCGATTTCTAACTCGGTGGTGTCGTTCTTCTGCTGCAACGATATGTGACGGTTGTTTATATAGTATTAAAAAAAACAAAAGTTGTTGCAAGCAAAGGTAGTTATAGACCGCTATGTGTGAGTTCGACAAATCCAAACCCGAGAGAAGAATATAGTCTTGACATGATTTTGATGGATGATATCAATAAATTAACTATTGGTGATGTATGTTTGTTGGTTATTCTTTTATAATATTTGTTTTGTTCATCGGACATGTTTGTTTTTAATTTTTATATGATTTACTTTGTATATAGGAAATTATCATTCATGCATTATGTGTGTGCTCCTTTCAAGCAACTTTTAAGTGAAGGCTGTTTATACAGTATTAAAAATAAAGGTTGTTACAAGCAAGTGTAGTTATAGACCATTATCTAATGGATTTAAGTTAGAATCAATCCAAAAAAATTGAAGGAAGGTGACAATGTAAGATCATGATTGCTTTTAAAAAACACAAATAAAATTATGATTCGCCGTGCTTTAAATTGTTAATTACGTGTAGAAATTTATTTTCATTTTTTCACCATGAATTATAGTCCAATTTTGCAATTTTATATATTAGTATTGGTATTACATCAAGATTTTTATAATATAAAATTTATTTTATCCTACAAATATTAATTTTTAATCATTAATATACTTTTTATAGACATCCACAAAATTATTGCATTCTACAAATATTAATATTGAATCATTAATATAATTTTTATAGGTCGCCGCAACGCGCGGTTTCTCAACTAGTTTTGATATATGTGAGAATCGAATCCGGGATCTCGGGGACGACTGAAAATAAGATGGCATTCACTTGAAAATACATTTGACTACATATTAGTCGTTAATTCATTATTAATTTATATATGTTTTATAATTCATTATTAGTCGTTAATACCTTTTCATATCGGGTTTCTTTTATATTACTAACATTATTAACTTGTTAATACCATATATAACAAAGTAAATCATAAATTGAGTGATATATGGAATATGTTTATATTAAAAGGATAATTTATATTAAAAAATATAAAAAAATATATTATCATATAAAATATATGTAAATACCGCAGTCTATAAGATAAAAGCATCTTATGTAAATATGGGTAAAGAATTGTTCTTTTTATGAATTTAACTCACAAACCAATGAATAATTATTATATTATTTAAAAACATTCAAAAAGTTTCTAATAATCATTATTGATACTAACTTAAAGAAATTTATATCTAGAGCAATCTTTTAATATCCAGAGCAATTTACAAAAATTTATAATGAAAGTATATGATTTGTGTAGATGCAAAAGGCTGAGAATTGAATATGCTCTGGATATTAAAAGATTGCTCTGGATATAATATTTCCCCACCTTAAACTCAAATATTCTCTAATTGTGAATCCTTCCAAATATTCTCTAATCGTGAATCCTTTGACCCTGATTCACACTTTTGTTACTTACCCATCTTTTTGCCAAATAACATTTGTAGAATTTATCTTCACAAAAAATGTAGAATTTATCTTCACAAAAAATACAAAATAATAATAATTTTTCCAAAATTATAATGCAAGAAAAAGCCCCAAAAGCACCCAATTCGAAGATGAGAGTATCATAAATCCAACGGTGCAGAAAAAGTATGATTCTAGGTTTGGTAGTTGTTATAAAGTGAATCAGAACAAAATAACAAAAGGGAGGTAAAATAAATTCAAGCTTGCATCTTTCAAATTTTTTATATCTTTGTTACATCATTTTTATTATACTATTTCACAAACAAATCATTTCAAGGTTAAACATCACTACTCTCATTCAATCATTTCTTGACAAGGGGTCTTTTTAATTCACAATCCCATCTCGAATTCACTCATTTTTCTTCAAATTCACTGTTTTTCATCGACACCCATCTCGAAATCTTGGGTTCTTGAGTGTAAAGATTGGATTTTTATTTGATTTTTGAATTGGGTCTGCGAGATCTGAAGTTATGAAGAAGAATCTTGGTCTGGGTTTGCTTTAGTTTGGTGATTCTTGGGGCTTGTTTGGTGGGTTTTGATAATTGCAGCTTAATCATGTCCACTGCTAAACGTGCTTACAAGCTGCGTATCCTCTTTACTTGTGTGTGTGAGATAATGTTGTTAGTGATAATGCAATTTTTATGTACTTTCTGCTGATTTTGTGCTGTTGTTTATGTTTCGTGTCTATAGTTTTATGTATGTGGAACTATGGTTTTGATGTTGTAGATCTCTTTTTGGTTATGTGGATAAGATTTGTTGAATTAGATTTGGGAGAGTTATGTGAGATGAAGTTAAAAAGGGTTTTAATTTGCGGTTCTTGATATATTTTAAAAGAAAGTGAAATTATTAGGAAGGGGAGAGTAATGCGCAATGTCGGTAAAATATTAGTTTTTAGATGAGAAGTGTTTATTCTTAACTTTGAATTATATAATAGAGGAATTTGTAGCTCACTCTTCGAGCGTAAATTGTCTCAAGATTGGGAGGAAGACATCGAGGGTTTTAGTAACAGGAGGAGAGGATCACAAGGTTAATCTTTGGGCGATTGGCAAACCAAATGCCATTTTGGTAAGTTTCTATATATGTTCTTGTTCGTTTTGATGTGTTGTTATTCAGTAATTACTTTAGTTCCTCTTAGAAATAAATAGTTTAGTTACAAAATTTAGTTTAGTAACTAGTTAATCACTTATTTGCACGGGCAAATTTAAAATATGGGCTGTCAAAACTTATATAGATTTGTAATGTTGAAACATATAAGTGACTTTCTGAGATGCATAAAGCATTTCTAAAAATAGTTTTTGATTTTTTTAAAGTTCCTTTAACCTTTTTAGCAATATTTATCGAATCTTTCTGCAGAGCTTGTCAGGTCATTCTAGCGGTATTGATTCTGTTAGTTTTGATTCTACTGAAGTGTTGGTAGCTGCCGGGGCAGCGAGTGGTACAATTAAGCTATGGGATCTTGAAGAGGCAAAAAGTATGTTATTATGATTTAGTACCTATGCTGATTACATTGTGTCTTTTGTTATCACATTTATTTTATAAGCACATTAGACTTAATGACTATTAATTCTTCCTCTAGTTGTTCGCACCCTTACTGGTCATCGATCGAACTGTATATCCTTGGACTTCCACCCATTTGGTGAATTTTTTGCTTCCGGATCACTGGACACTAATCTAAAGATATGGGATATTAGGCGGAAGGGGTGTATTCACACCTACAAGGGCCACACAAGAGGGGTAAATGCAATCAGATTTACCCCAGATGGTCGTTGGGTCGTATCTGGTGGAGAGGACAATACAGTGAAGGTTCTAAGTTATTCTTATTTGTTCCCATTGCATCAAGGATAATTGTGGTCATGCATACGTATTAAAGTATATAATGCTGTCACAGTTTTTGCATACATGCATTTTTAATAGTTCAGTCCAAATGATGCCTTGACTATGAACTTTATTTGCAAATCGCCGTCTTCGATAGGAACTTAGGGAAATAAACATAGCTATTTCTGACAACTTTTTGTTCTTAGAGGTCGGCTGTTGTTAGCTCAAGTTATGTAGCTTCAGTTGTGTAGCTCACGTTATGTAGCTTCTGTTAGTAAACAAAGCTTCACTCAGATTTGCTCATTTACTGCCTTTTCTACAAGAAGGCTCATTTTTAGAAGGTTCTAAAAATCGCCCTAGGAGGCCAATTAATCGGCGCCTTGGTGGTAGGCGGCAGCTTCTCGATCCGATTATGGCAAAAGCGGGGTTCTGGGCGTTTGATCAGCAGAATTGGCCAATTCGGTCAAAAAACAGCCAACTCACCTATAAACCGGAACCACATAAACACTGCTTTGATTGCTTTTCCTCATTCATCGCATCGGCATTGTAATATCGTTAAGTTTGATATCGGAAGGAGTTCTAAAAGAGATGAAAGAGAAGAATGGAGATAGAAATTAAATCTGATAAAAAGAAGGACGAGGTTTGGATGAGATTTACACGTAAAACGAGATAAAGCAGTGTTATTGTAGCAGTATGTGAAATAGGGTCATATGTGTGTTTTGCTGTATTGTTGTGCGCCTGCAACTTTTCCTGGCTTGATACTGCTTCCAGATTGGGCTTCTTTTTTTTGCCAGACTTTATTATTTATGAGTACTTTTATTTGGTGAACTTTGTTTTTTTGGATATTTTAAATTGTAATATGTATTTAAAAATAATTCACCCAAATAATCATTCCTATTAATCCCTGTCTAGCTGATAATGCGCTAGAAGGTACCTGTAGCGCCTAGACCCGCCTAGTGATTTCTAGAACATTGTGCACCAGAACTGCTAATCTAGATGTTTGTATACTTATGGCATAGGCTCCTTTGTACCTACATGTTTGCACCAGGTCATCATTATAGCATTAGTGACAACATGATACTGTCAGAGACTATTAAGTTTAAAAAGTGTATTTTAGCTGTTCAGTAATTGAGTTCTTAGCTTTCTCTGAATGCATTTTCATGACTCATAAGTCATAAGCATCACACATTTCATTTTGTTGTATATACATTTATATTAAGTGGAATAATAATCCAAAACAAATTATTGTTGTTGCAGCTCTGGGACCTAACTGCCGGAAAGCTCTTACATGAATTCAAGAGTCATGAAGGCCAGATTCAATGCATAGATTTTCATCCTCATGAGTTCTTACTTGCGACAGGTATAATAAAATATTGTTATATGCAGAATTGTTATTCCTATATAAGTAGTATACTTCATCTTAATCATCTTAATCATAAGTAGTATACAATGTTACGTATATCATTCTGGTTGATATTAGTTCATCAGTCACCAGGGCATTCCCTATCCCACTCACTTTCTGTTAGGTCTACGTGCATTGCACATTTTTGAAAGTAATGCTTGCCAGTAAGTCTTAATATATATGTTTATATACATAACCTGATAGAAAGTGGAGATATATTTATGTATTTTCTCACGAACTTCCAAATTTCACGCAAACTCAAATATGAAAGGGGGAAATTTATATGGAAGAATTACTCAGCACATAGAAAAGGATGGACCCAAATTTATCAGGTGTTAATTATTCAATTAAGAGTCCTACTGTCTTCTGGTTGTACTTCTGATGGATAATATGAAAGATGATCAAGGTTGTGAGCTTCTATCTGGATATTAGATTTAGACATAGTTATGCTTGGTGATCAGGCTTGATCTGAATCTCTTGGTGGATACTTAAGGTTATTACACAAATGTTTCGAAACTAAAATAAAAACTGGTAGCTCAACAGACCAAAACTTGTTTTTTTTAATTGCCTGAATTGTGAACTCCCCACATTCATCAAGAATACATGCTAAATCACAACCTTAAATGTAGCCAACTTGGCCCCAGAAGCACCATGTTAGAACCATTTACATGATACTGGTATGTATGATGGTGTCATAGGGTTATAATTCCCAGTTAAATAATTGTTAAAAGCATATAGGTCAATTGCAGGAATAAGGAATCCTTGACCAACTATAGGTATAAGTCTACCAAAGAATTCAGCATTCCTACTACCAGTACTCGGCTATATGCTAACAATCATCAGTATACTAATTGATAAATGTTTCTTTCAATATATACTAACGATGAGAACTATTGGCTTAGACAACACAGAGCCTCAAACTGAACTACATGACAAGCATCTCTCTCTTTCTCCCCCAGTTATACTGCATATGTTGAATTCTCCCGCTCAAACTTTATAGAGTAATTACATCATAAAGACGGTTAAATCCATCATAATTCACCACTGATACTAAACATTGTTTCACAGGTTCAGCTGACAGAACTGTTAAATTTTGGGACCTTGAAACCTTTGAGCTAATAGGATCAGCTGGTCCGGAGGTGAACTATATATGTTTATCTGTGTGTGTGTGTGTGTGTGGCCTGGCTGTGTATTTGAATAATTTTAAAGTTGTGTGTTTGTTTATTTACACGCACTCACCATTTTGTGAATCTGTTTCAAGCCCAGACCTCTGGAGTACGCTCTATGACTTTCAATCCTGATGGAAGAACCCTTCTTTGCGGTTTGCATGAAAGTTTGAAGGTAGCCTTTTCCGTTGACATTAATGTTGCAATAATGATTCTATCAACTGATTTATCATGTTTTTACCCAGTTATATATTGATGCTTTGTTATAGGTTTTTTCATGGGAACCAATTAGAAGTCATGATAGTGTGGATGTTGGATGGTCCAGATTATCTGATCTGAATATTCACGAGGGGAAGCTACTTGGTTGTTCTTACAATCAAAGTTGTGTTGGAGTATGGGTTGTGGACATATCGGTAATATTTTTCCCAGTAAAAGCAACTCCATGTTGTCTGACTAAAAAGCTGATTTTAAACTGATATAAATGTTGGTGACCTTTAACAACTTTCAGCGCGTTGAACCATATGCAATTGTTACTCCTCGATCAAACAGTATCCAAGGGACAAAAGCTAATGTTAGTGGGAGCATATCAGTTCTGACAGAGAATACTGCAAAGACTGGCACTGCGAGGCTGTCTGTTTCACAAAACTCTGATTCTGTAATGAAGGAAACAAAAGCTTTTGCTAGGCTTTCAGTGTCACAGAACTCCGAGCCCGTCCAAAAGGAGTCGAAATCTTTTACATGTATGTCCACGTTCTTCTCTGTATTTGTGAATTTGTATTGACTTTGTAATTAATGTTCACATTTTTGTGTTTTGTATTTGTATATTCATACTATATTCTCTGCTTTTTGACTAAATTATGTTCTCTTTTCTTTCGATATATTTGATTAACATAGCCACGGGAACTACACCCAGTACACCTCAACGAGTGATTCCAAATGCTGGACCAAAGCCAAGTACAGTTGGTTCGATGGGCATTCCTGCCGCAACAGCACCAAATGTTGGGTCAAAAACATCTTCAGTTAGTTCATTGAGCATTCCTGCTGTAACAGCTCCAAGGAAAAATTTGCCAAAGATCCATGCAACACCCAACACTTCATTTTTTAACAAGTCGGATGGCGTATCGGTAGTAGTTCCTAGAAACAGTGCAAGATTGGACCAGGCAGCTGAATTAAGGCGCGAAGGAATTTCTGGAAAACCGTCCCTTACCATGCAGTCAAGACCATCAGCTTTTCGGAAATATGCAACTACTAAAGATGATCCAGAAAGGGCCAGTGTTTCAGGACAGTCTGAAACTGAAATGTTCACAACCAATGGGTTTAGTGGGCATGATAAAAGTACTTATCCTTCTGTTCAGACATCATCAATGGGAACTTCTGCAAGTACTTTAAAAGATAATAGATCTTCTATACATTCTAAATTTCAGATGAATCCGGTGACAGAGCCACCTAGCAGCTATCCGCATGAAAGCTGTATGTGGTGAATTAGCATATTTAAAAAATTTGCATCTTACAGTTCAAATTACTGGTCTCTACCCTGACTAGTTATTCTTTATATGTTGTAGTGGTTATTTCTGGTGATTTGAAAATGTTTTCTAGTCCAAGGCTTTCCCTCCCTTGTTCCACAAAGTAATATAATAACGATAAAATAGTTTTAAGAGACTAAAAAGGACACTATCTGCCTTTTCTTTAAGACTTAAGGAGTTTCAAAAGAATAACCCATTGAAACTGCATGCACGTCTTCTATGTGTGGATACATCATATCTTTTATTCCTTTTAGGAAATTCTGTTAGTCATACAAGAACATGGTAAACTTACACTATTGTCATTGTTCATCTCGCACCAGCAGAAGTTTAAGCATGAATGTGATACCAACTTCATATAAACTATGTATTTACTATTGATTTTGGCTTTGTTATGACACAGATGAGACTCGAACGCATAGAATAGATCGAGATGCTTCTTCTATGGAAAATCAACGAGGAGGTAGGTTCTATTCTTGTCAAGTTTATAGTCTGGGACATCTACTGGGCTTGCTAATGATACTTACAATTTCACAGTACGGACACGTTCTCTTGTTGCAAACTGGGAGAAGAAAGATAAAGCTCCCGGTCCTGAGAGCAATCCATCTGGTGCCGTTTCTTCTGTTAACACACTCCCAATTAATGTGGTACGGTGAATTAAAATGTGCCTGATGTTTCATAAATCATACTGTGTATCATATCGCTTGTATACTTGTTAACATAATATAAAATGTTGAATATAACATATGATCCAATTAAGTTCTCTCGACATCTTGAGGTTTAATGAGAGCTGGTAACTTAACATATAAGGAATCCTATGAAGCTCAGACTCTTTTGGAAGGATCTGACACGGACACAAATCAGAGTATCAGATTCTTCGAACACCAAAATCAAAGACTAGGGGACACGTCTTATAAGGATCCGACATTTGATTTCGACAGGGCAATTGTTATTTTCAATATAATATGAATATATGATACCTTTTATAAACAGATACCTATCATTTTGCATAAAAAATATACTCCCTCTGTTCCGGGTTTTCTAGTCCCGTTTCCTTGTTTCTTTGTCCCAAGATGGTTGTCCACATTAAATTAATATGGTAAATTACATGTTAAATTTGTTAATTTTTCTGAAAAATAATAAAAATCTTTTGTAACATATAGCTTATTATAATTGAATAAAAGGTGGGTTTTAACGGGGGGACAAGAAAAACAAGACGGAGGGAGATTAAACTTTTGAAGAAAAAGGTTGAAATAATATTTATTACATATATAAATTTATAACAGGTAGAATGTAAAAAGTTAAAGGGTTAAATTATATTTGTATAACAAATAATTAGAGATAAGTTATCATGTGTTGTTTGAGATGAAGTTTTCATTTTCTCTCGGATCAAGATCCAAGTGTCCATGTCGGGTTGTGTAGACACGATTACGGCTGGGTTCTCCGGAGAGTCCGAGCATCACAGAAGGAATCTGTTAGATACCTTATTACCTTAGTGCCTTCCTTTCCTGTTATACTAGCCAGAGCCAGTAAGTCCGTGAAAAAAATGATTTTACTCTTAAATTTATTCAATGACATATGACCATGTGGACTTAATAAAGAAAATGATAAATAGAGGACACACAGCTTGGATGTTAGTCTATCCTTATATGACATAAAACATATGTTTTGTATTAAAGTTGTTAATTAGTATGTAACACTCTGAAGCGCCATTTACAGTGTCCAATAGGTGAAGACGTGATTATCTACAAAATCTTAGACTCGCATGGTTTTTTATAATATTACCCACTGTGGAAATTACCACGTAACATAATTTCCATCCCTGTGAATAGAAAATCATTTAAGATAGAAATAAAATATTATGTAAAGAGTTAGCTCATGACACTTTCTTAAATTGGTCAATTTTTTTGTTACTTTTTACATTTGCACGTGATACTGGGGAGGGGGGAACTTAACAATGTTTGGCGTTAGTTTTCTTGTCTTCGTTGGTATAACTACAGTTTAACTGATGAGGAGCATTTTATTCTGCTTCAAGGAAATGGAGCCTGGCAACGAGGAAGATACTATTTCAGCTTTGATGGAACCACATAATAAATTTGTTGGCTCATTGCAGTCTCGTCTAGCAAAATTGGAGGTAATTATTCCTTTCCATTACAATTACTAGATCATACAGAACTTAAGTGTCAGGGTGTATGTGTTGGAGACTAGGTTTCCTTAGTTCAATTCTTACTGTCTTTAGATGTGCTTCCTCTTTCTATTTCAATATAAGATAGCAAACCTGTCTTTTTGTTCATTGCTGTATCTAAGCGAATGTTCCTCCCAGCCATTTATCAGTGTCACCTCAAGCTTCTTTAATAAATTTTTGTAAATACTCCCTCCGTTCCTTAATATTAGACATTTTAGAGTTTTTGTTAGATTCCATAATAATAGTCGTTTTCAACTTTCCATGCATAATATTGGCTTCTTTTCCATAAAATTTGTTTACTCTTTTTTTTTTTTGTCTTTCCCGGTACTTGTAGCACGGCTAAAACTGGAAAAGGATACTCAACAAATTATAAGCTCAATGTAGTTAATGCTTCTATTGGTCTATCATCTATGTGCAAATTGCTAAAACGTCTAATATTAAGGAATGGAGGGATTACTAAATGGAGTCCATTCTTTTATATCCTCATATCCACCTTAAATTTCTTACTCACTTTACCGACCCCACTTTTAGTTTCCTGTGCCAAAGTTGTTTTGTGAATTTTACGATAACCTGGTCTGTGCCATTTTCATTGATCTTAATTTTACCATGGCTTACCTGCCGTTCAACAATTTCTCTACGATATGTATAGTATTAATACCTGTTTCAAATTTAAGATTAGCAACTCACTTGCAAAGCATCTAATTAATTTTGAAAATAATAACTTGGAATGTTCACCAAAATAAAACCTCAAACAAACCCATAATGGTAAAAATTTGTTGTGCTTTGCAAACCTGTAACTTGGAATTTGTTGTAGCCATTTTTATCATATTTTGTATAATTTTTCTGGCAGATGGTCCACAAATACTGGGAAAGAAATGATATTAAAGGGGCCATTGGAATGACGCAGAAGATGTCTGATAATGCTGTAAGTATCATTTAAAGCTTATTTGTAAACTTTGCATATGTTGTGAGACACCTTTTAAGTCTTTCTGGTTTTACATGAGAAATCTTGCTCACTCTCCTTTTTTATCATGATATGTACTAAACTGCTAATGTTTCCATATATGCCCACTTATCTAATCCCGATTGTGGTATAATGCAGGTCCTTGCTGATGTTGTTAGTATATTGACGGAAAAACCTGACATTGTTACACTGGACATATGCACCTGTGTTTTGCCACTCCTTGCAAGCCTTCTTGAAAGTGAAATGGATTGGTATGGTTGACTCTATCTATGCTTTGTTATCTCTCCTTCCAACTATATAGTTATCTGATCAGAGTCGAGCTAGTATGCAAACCTTTTACAATCTGCTCTGGGAAGAAATGGTAGGACTGCGTAAATTTTGATATAAATTTGCTTTTTGTCAGAAGGCGAGGGAAAGGAAATGAAGAGCATAATTCCTTTATATTCTGATGTACTTTCTCTGCCAAAGTTTAACAAAAGAGAAGCCTATTTTCGAATTAAATATTTTGTCCAACATAAAAAAGGTGTTAACTTCACAGAGTTAGAATATGATCAATGTGGCATATTTCTATGAAAATAAAAATCAAGCTAATTTTGTTATAGATCTTTTAAGAAAAAATTTCTATGCTTTTCTCTTATTAATCTTCCTTTAATTCAAACTTCAAAGGGTCCCTCATTAGCTTTTAAACTTGCAACTATATTCTACTCCCACCGTCCCTCCCATTTCTTATCAAATGGGTTGGGCACGGAGGTTAAGAAATATGTATAAAGTAGTGGAAAAGAGGGTAAAGTGGTGGGACCCATTGATTTTTAATGTATAAAAAGAAGATAGTGAAGTAAAAGTAGTATGAAAAGGAAAGAAAAGTGGATAAGTGATGGGACTTATTGACAATTTTTGGTAAGTTTTGAAATGTAAAGAATTGAATGGGACACCCCAAAAAGGAAAGTGTAAAGAAATGGGAGGGACGGAGGGAGTATATTTTTTTAGATCCCATTTGTCTGCTTTAATCTCCTCATGTTTTTATATTTGAGTTTTTTTGGTAGTCACTAGCTTGGTAGATAACTTATAATCCAACACTTAATATTATTTAAGGTAAAAATTTGGTGCTCAAACACTTCATGATATTTGACCCCCACATTTGTGAACATCCTGGCTTTGGGTATTCAGTTATATACTTTGGTAAATTCTCTGTTGATGATCTCACCCAACCAATTAGATCATGATCGATATGTAATAGTCCAACTCAACCTGAAAACGGTTCTTTAGTTCTTCTGCTTAGAACAATATGTTTCTGGAAAATTTTGCTAATCATTGGACCGTTTGTATCTTTATGCATCCTTTAGAATGATTCTAAAGATCCTAGCATTAATAGACTATGTTGTATATAGGCATCAAGGAGTTTCACTGGAATTGCTGATAAAGCTTGTCAGGGTCTTTGGTTCAGTGATCTATTCTTCTTTATCTGCATCATCATCCGTTGGTGTTGATATTGAGGCAGAACAAAGGTGCGCCTTAATTCTTGTCATTCTTGTTAAACTGTTTTCCTTTTGCAACTATTCTAATCTGGGCTTTTATTTCTTAATTGGAGCAAAGGCTTGAACGTTGCAATTTATGCTATGTCGAGCTTGAAAGGGTCAAGCACTGTCTACCTGTCCTAACCAGGTCTGTTATCGTACTTTAGCTCTGCTTTTGCATTGTGTATATACAACCCGAGACTGAATTGACTTCCTTGTTTCATTTGTCAACAGAAAAGGGGGAACCATAGCCAAATCTGCCCATGAATTGAGTCTTGCACTTCAAGAAGTCTCATAAGTGAAATAGTGATTGATATACAGACTACATAAGGCGTGATTGTTTGGAACTAACTTCTAATCTGCTGAACTGATCATTTGAATTGTTCAATGCTTCCGTCTTGTCTGGATATGCACAGTTCCGGGCCTTTGTAAATTCAATGTAAGCTGAAGCATTAACTACTGATTCTTCTAATTGACTCAAACTTGAAGCCAAGAGATGACCTTAAATTGACCTGATGCCGGTTGATTGATTGGTTTTCGGCATCAATCATCAACAGGCCTTTGATGGAAGAGAATCCATTCGGAACTCTTCACTATCTAACCCGATATCTAGCGCGTTGCTTGTAACTGTAGCTCCTTTGTTTCAGATGTTGTATCGATTTTTTTTTATATAGTAATACAAGCTGTTCTCGGTTGAAAGACCTTTGTTGAGTGTGGTTTCCAAGCATACACTGCATGCTGGGCCTTGCTCTTGTAAGTATTAGAAATTTTTAGTGCGTTTCGTTGAACTTAAAAGTGTGACTTAATGCGATAAACAGTTAAACTGTCTGTTCGGGTAAAGTTGACTAAACAATGACTTGTGTTATTAAAAATACAATGACAAATATAAAAGTGATTATGGGTAACTCATGATTTATGAGTAAATTTTATTAAAATAATCTTAAAAAAATAAGTCACTAAAAAGAATATCTCAAACTAACTTTTGGAGTTATTTCTAACTTATTTCTGCACTTACATATAGTGGGTGTTTGGATGCATGGCTTATGGGCTTAAAAGTCCAAAAGTCCACTTCCACTTATTATCTGTGCGTTTGGCAAACGCGAGGAAGTGCTTAATTAAACGAAAAGAAGCCCACAAAATAAGTTAGGTTTCCTAGCTTTTTTTTAGTCTCAACTTCTGCTTCTTTCTATTTCTAACAGAAAATGACTTCGAAATTGCCAAACTAATACCAACTTATAAATTAAGTTATCCAAACACTTAAAAAACTTAAAGTCACAGTATCCAAACACTTCTGGTAGCTTATAAGTTCAAACCAACTTCTCACTTCTAATCCACTTCTTTACTTTAAGCAATAAATCAAATATACCGGACTTAAAGCTGGCAACCCGGCTCCTGCCCATGAAATGCTTAATCTTTCTGAAATCTTTAGATTGAACTCAAAATTTAAGCTTAATATAAATGTCTTCATCCAGGCTTTGAATTCATATGAACACCTTCATACAAATGAACTTTTTTTTATTACAACTGCAATTCATGGAGGCCTAAAATCTCCAAGTTGAACACAATAACAAACATAAAGCAGAATCAAGGCCGCGGCAGCCGGAATCTGGTTTAGTTCACCACACATATCTTAATGACAGAAGCAGACCCGATACGATGAAGAGCCACAATAGCATCACCAAGCTTGCACAAGCCTTTCTTTGTTGCAGACTTTAAAGCAGCTTGCAGTATCACATCAGTCGACTCTGTATCAGTAGCTTTCGAAGATCCTTCTGCGAGGAGGGGAATCAAGCCCCGGTGAACCAGACTCTGCCTTGCCGGAGTTTCTGCACTGCAGCTCCATTCAAATGAGTCTGTTGTCAGCTCCGGGACAACAACTGATATGATAGGGACTGCGGGTCTGTACTTGGCAACTAGTTTCGCTGTAGAACCACCACGAGTCAGCACAACGATGAGTTTTGCGTGTGATTTGTTTGCTGTACGAACAGCTGAAGATGCGAGACTCTCCAGGGGGCTCATTGGCAGAGGAGTTGCTCTTATCATTTCTTTGAATATAGTCCTGTAGTCCAACGATGACTCTGCTTCGATACAAATTCGGGCCATAATTTTTACAGCAGTCTCAGGGTAGGCTCCGGCTGCACTCTCACCGCTAAGCATAACACAGTCAGTGCCGTCTAGGACTGCATTGGCAACGTCAGTAGCCTCAGCACGGGTTGGACGTGGAGACTTGATCATTGATTCAAGCATTTGAGTTGCAGTTACTACAGGCTTTCCAGCGAGATTGCACTTGTAAATCATCATTTTCTGCGCCAAGAAGATTTTTTCAACTGGGATTTCCATGCCAAGATCACCACGGGCAACCATGAATGAGTCAGTCTCCCGTAAGATCTCATCAAAGTTGACAACTCCCTCTTGATTCTCAACCTTCACAATTTGAAAAGGATTAGACCAAAGACATCAACTGGAACTCAACACAATTTTCGCAATAGAATAAACTCTACTGATAGAAATGACATACCTTTGACATCAACTGTATATGCTTGGCATGAGGTCCAAGTAACTTACGGACATTAACAAGGTCTGAACCCTTGCGGACAAATGAGAGAGCAATCATATCGATATTGTTGGGAACACCCCAATCCATGATATCTTCCTTGTCTTTCTCTGTCAGTGTGGGGAGATCCACCACAACTCCAGGAAGATTAACATTCTTCCTCTCACCTAGCATAGCAGTATTTTCACAACGGCATTTAACTGTCCCGGCAGCTGGATCACATGACAACACAGTAAAGGTGATGGTGCCATCTGCACACAAGATAGTGTTTCCAGGCTTGAGATCCACCGGCAATTTTTTGTAGCTCATGGAGATAGTTTTCTCATCACCCTTTATGCTGTAATCAGTGCTTATTGTGATTTCTTGTCCCTCCTTCAGTTGAATAGGTTTTTCATCACGCAGAAAACCAGTTCGAATCTCAGGTCCCTACACAAGAAATCATCAGAAAACTCAAGCAAACAAGGCTTTTGACAATCAAAACACTCTCCTGAAAAAATATCAACTTGCGGGTAAAACTAATTAAAGGGATGAGTATTGAGTAGTGCTTAAAACACGATTCAAACCTTAAAGTCACTAAGATATGCTGCAGAATAGTGTGTTTACACCTTGATTCCCTATGACTCTTTTTTAAGCATCGATGTGCAAAAATAAACGGAAATGCAATTGATTGCTCCTACAATCGGGAAAACAAAAACTAACCTTTGTGTCGAGCATCACAGCACACATGATCTCAGTATTATGCATAGCAATCTTGAGATTGTTCAAGGTCTCCTGGTGATACTCATGTGTCCCATGAGAGAAATTAAATCTCGCAACATTCATCCCTGCCCTCAAAAGCTTCTCAAGCATCGGTACAGATCGCGAGGCCGGGCCAAGGGTGCACACAATTTTCGTCTTTGGAACATGACCATCATTGGGAAGATCCTTCAAGATCCCTACAATATCTATGTTTGACATTTCTCCAAAACCTCAAGTGGGCAAGCCTTCTTGCAGAGTTGCAGCACAATGATCACACCTAATTGTAAACAACCCAAATATATCAAAAGGGCTCCAATCATATATTTCAACCAAAAATCCCAACTTCATAAATTTATTTTCTTGATACAAGAAAGTCATTCATCATATATCCGTCCCAGGTTCTGAGTTCGACTCCCCGACTCGAGAATTATCTTACTATATGGAATCATAAGCTTTTTACCTTAAAAAATAAAGATTGAATCCAAAAATCCCAACTTCATAAATTTATTTTCTTGAAACAAGAAAGTCATTCATCATTTATCCGTCGTCCTAGGTTCTAAGTTCGACTCCCCGACTCGAGAATTACCTCTTACTACATGAAATCATAACTTTTTTACCTTAAAAAATCAAGATTGAATCTGGGTTTTTCCAACAACTACTCAAGCAAAGTACTAAAGCACAGATCTTACAACCAACAAATGCAAACAAGAATTGAAGATCACATGAATAAATGAAAACAAGAACTCAAGTGAAGCAATGATGAGAAGATTGAAGAATACTAACCAGCACTGAGATGGGAAAGCAAGAAGCACTGTTGTGAGTCAGACTTGAGAGCTTGGAGAAATGTTTGTACTTAAAAATAAAGAAGTAAATGAGTTGAAGCTGCTGTTGAAGGTGCTGCTAGCTCTGTTTCTTAAAATAAATGTTTACTTGCACAAGCGGTTTTCTACTTGCTTCTCTTTATTTTACATGCTACTTGCCCCCTTCAATTTTTTTTATATAATTGTTAATTGTTTTGGATGAATAAGATATTTTTAATCAAATTAAAATATAATCGATAAAGAAAAATTAAAAATAATTGATTTTTTTAGAATACGGAATTATTATTGGACAAACTCGAAATTTTTATCAACTCATAGATGAAGTAAAATTTAATGAGAAATTTTGGTTTCCGTAAATATTTAAAATATCCTTCAATTAATATTGGTGATGGAATTCTGAGACTGAAATTAGCTACGATAAAAAATTATTTATTTAATTTTGGAAACTTTGGTTGAGAAGGGAGATTGTGCCGTAGCAGCCAGCAGGAGGATGTGAGAAAAACGGTTTTCAAATATTTATACACGTGGAACATATCGCTTGCTAAGAAAAGTGTTGTGTCGGCGTGTCACAGTGCTAGTTTGCAGGGTCCCACCAAAACTACGTAATTATTTGTAAACAAAAAAATTTAATATTTAAATTTTATTAAATAAAGTAAGATTTATTTGGCAAAATATATTTATATTTTGTAAATAATTAATCTGTATTTCCAAGATATATAATCTACGGGGTCAAAAGGTATGATAAAAATATTCATGAGTCGTCCCCAATATACAACACATCAATTATTTTATAGAGTTTTTTCACAAATATCTAAATCTATATTATTATTTTAAGTAGAATTATAAATACTATTTTTCAAATAAAAATTACATAAGTTACATTTGCAATCATTTTGCAAAGGCCAGCAAACACACATGCAATCATCCGAATGGTTACTCTCAATTATGTAACCATTTTGCAATGGTTACTCTCAATATCATTTTTTGCTATTTGACTATCATGAAAAGAACTACCCGAAAAACTGTGAATATCAAATTAAAATTTATTTCCTCTTTCAAGAGGATAAATTATTTTCCAGAGATAAAGAGATATTCTATTTCAAGATTCCAAACAAACACATGAGAATATCTCCCTGGAGTCATTGGTTAAAGGCAAAGCAACCTAACTGGCCAACTGTGTCCACTGTTAATTTGTCTAGATAATAGCATATGCTGGTTAAAAGCAAGGTATATTCCATATCCGGTTCACAAAATGCCCCCCCTAAAGAAAATGTCTAGCCATTGCTACAAAGGTCATATAGATCTTCAAAGCAAGCACTGAATTGCTTCAGCTGCGAGGCAACTACCCAAAGGAACAACAAAATGCATGCAACAGGACAGGACAGACATCGAAAAATTAGTACTAGCAACGCGGTGAATGATTAAAATTGTTCTACGCAATACAGGAGGCCATATACTTGATCATCAATGTGCTTTTTGCTCATTATAAATGTCAATTAGAGAAACCAACAAGAAATTTACTTTTTGTACAAATGAGATGACAGGTAGAGATTTTGAATGAGAGAAACTAAACAACTTGTAAAGAAATATTTCATGTTCTTCCATTAGGTTGATGATGAACTTTTCCATTGGACTGAGTGGTACCTTTGCACTTTGGCTTATCGAGACCCCATATTCGGATTGTACAGTCATCACTCGCAGAAGCCAGTATGTGAGGATTCATAGGATGCCAACTGACACAGTTAACTGTTCCAGAATGCCCCGGAAGCTTTGCGAGGAGTTCTCCTGTGCCTCTGTGCCAGATATATACCTAAACAGGAAGTCATTTAAAATCTTATTTGATTAAAACATCACTCGAATTCTTCTGTCTTATAAATCAAAAGCATAAAATGAAAAAAGAAAAGAAATTCTAATATTCAGTTAAATGAATTAAACTTACTTGGGAATCTTCACTCCCACTCGCAATAAATGCTTGCTCAAACCCTCCGAAACAAGATCTTACAAGAAATCGGGTACGCTTATGACCTTTAAACTTGGATACAATCTTAGGATCTCCAGTAATGCGCCAGAGATGGATTTCTTGATTTACAATATTGACGAGCAAAAACTTATTGTCCTTCGATAGCGAGAATGAAGTAATTCTATCCTCCTCTTCTATTATTCTCTCACATCTTGATTCTCTGTTAAACAAGAGCAATGTGCTGCCTCTACAAATACTTATGATTATCTTTCCATCACTTGTAACTGCCATGTCTGATATATTCTCTGTGCGGTGTCCTTTCCAGCACTCCACTATGTTTCCTTCTAAATTCCACAAGCAGATGCTCTTGTCTGACATGCCGGAGGCAATACCATCACCATCAGCCAGCCAACCGCAGGATATTAGACCGGCACCAGGTTTCTCATAGACATGGAGACATTTACCAGAACCAACATCCCATCGTCTTACAGTCTCATCAGTTCCACATGTTAAGAGTTGAGAGTCATCATGTCTCCAAGAAATTATAGAAACAGCCCCTTGATGGCCAGATAAAGTGTGCTTCAGAATCAGTTGACCATCTTCTTGGACCTGAATAGTTCTAGTTTGTTATTATGGTGCAAAATATAGAAGTGAAATAACAGAAGATCAATGCATTTGGAAGGTTCTACAGAAAAAGAGCAATACCGAGTCAACATGATGGAAAAACAGGTGTTCAATTGTGTAATGACAACATTTTTTGACAAAAATCCATGCTCATAAATTGTCTTAAGCAACTTCATACAAGTATTTGCTATCACTTATAAGTACTTGACTATATCTTTAAATAAAAGTTTTCATAGCAAGGAAATGCAATAATTATTGAAGAGAAAGAGGGCAACCCTCGTCACATGCATATTCATGCTTACAGGAGGAGGTTTGAGGACTGCATATATGTAGGTTTACATCATGCATTCTCCAAAAGTTAGTAAAAATTCGTTGGGATTTATTGTGGTCATAAATTTAGTCACCAGTCGTCCGCAAACAGTGTCCCTAAATAAGTTAAAACGACTAAAGATGACTACAACTTTTCACTCTTCTCGGAAGCAAATGATTCATTCTCCTAGATTCATTAAGTTACTCCATTTTAGCTTTAATTGATCCTACAATTTCTTCACTGTGGAACACGGATCATCCAACTTCCAGATTTGATAGATCCTACTTGGCCAAGTCCTCAAAAGACATCCATTCTAATCCTAAAATAATCAAGGAATATTAAGAACTAGAATGTAGCTAGTAGCTACCATACATGACATGACAACATAGTTGTCTTAAGAGTACCGACCTGCATTCTGAATATGCAATCATGCATGCATAGATAGCATCAAATAGATCCCTTTTATCATCCAACCTCCCAAAGAATTATTAATGTAATAAGGAACATGGTAAGTACCTCCCATAGAAGAGCAGTCTGATCTTTGGAGGAAGATGCCAAATATTTGCCATTATGAGAAAATTGCAGAAACCAAACTTCATCCTTGTGTTCTTGTAATGTCTGATCCAATAAATTAAACTCCTCAAACTGGTAACTTCATCAATACAAAAACAATATACTAAAAGATAGAGGGTTCTGTGACAGTATACAGAGTTATAGATTGTCATGACAAATTTAAATTGGTAAAACAATTAGTGAATGTAAAACTTGAAATATGTATTTTAGTAATAGAGAGTGCCTTCAAACCAATTTGTTATGATAGTGCAGCCCATTTGAAAGTAAACATCACTCGGAGATTATAATAGTGTTATTCACTAGCGCATAATAGAAGATGGCTAATATGTTACTCTAATCAGATAAAATAATACAGACCAGGCATCACTCTGAAGTAAAATAACACACTAGAATAAAATCACATTTCCAACCTGTAATGTCTTCGAAGGAATCTGATCTCTTCCACACTGATGGTCTGTATACAATGACAGTTCACTGTTCAGAGTATTGTGAAACACACAAGCATCTCTTTGCACATCAAGAGCTTGTTCGACTAAATGCTCTAGCCTGCTTTCAGGAATCATGATGGCAGCAGGAAGCAGCTTCTGCAATCTCTCTAAGCATTTTGCCCTTGAGAGCGCAATATCAGTGTCCTGATCAGAAAGTCCAAGGGCCAAAAACTGGGAAGGGTATATAATATAGGCTGATAGCTCATGAACACGGGCACTGTTGATAGAAAGGGGCACAATTTCAGTCCTTAAAGTAAGCAGAGCTGCCATGTGTTTTCCTTTCCTTAAGAGTTCTAAAAATTTCTGTTCCAATAACAGAAAAGATGCGGATTTAATAAGAGCTTCATCCGTAAGACCAATATTATGCAATGTGTTCAGACATTCATCCCATTTTCCATCCAACACTTGCTGCATAAACAAGGTTACTGCTGACGAGTGCAAAGGTATGCCTGACTCTTCCTCTAGAATGGTTGCAGTCTTACTATAACCAAGAGAATACAGTGCCCTATTAATAATCTTCACAAATTCATGTTTCTTAATTATTCCTTTTAGACCTATTGTTTCATCGTCTCTTTGCAAGGAAAGTGGCCTTGCCATAGAGTCTTCCAAAGAGGTTGATGCTATCTGATTATGAAGCGTGTCCTCCTTCGAAACACCCGGGGGACCTTTCAAACGCTTCGAGGGTGGTTCATTATCGTCTACAACTCCCATGAAATGTAAAGCTTAGCCCATGTATGTTCAGCCAACAAGCCTATAAAGGGTACAATTGTTACAAACAAAAAATATGGCACCAATAATGCAAAAAAAACCAGTATGCTTGGATGATAAAAAGCACATATGAACAAATTGGACAGTACGACCAACTAAATGCATAAATATGAAATCCCACATAGAGATAGTACCCAGAACTAGTTTACTGAACCAAAGCCTCAACTAGAAAAACTAATACCAACACTCTCTACACATACAAAATTGTCATTAGTTCTAATCCAAACATCAGCATTCTGCAATGACAATAAAACTAATCCCATCTTCTATAACATACACCGCTTAACATGTATCTACAATAGTTCAGATTTTAAGCATAAGAGTTGTCATCAATAATTCAAATCCCAAGACCCTTGTCATTCGGGCAATCGAACACCCTTAACCACTTCGATGTCCTTAAATCCTAAACTACTTCCCAATCCTCCCAACAAATGTCATTCACAATCATCCATTTCCGCTCAAAATCATCACTACATACACCAAAAACCAACACAACACAAACACAAACAAAAAAGACAATCCAATCCAATCCCACCAAACCCCCAACAAATTACCCAACTTAACTAAACTTTAACCACTTTAAACTCCAAACAGATCCAAACCCAGATCAAGAAACAAGCCCAAACCACCAAACAGCATCAACAAGCCACAATCAAAGCAACAGAAAATCAAACAAACCCCATTTCATACAAGACCAAAACACACAAAATCAGTGCACAGAAACAAAAATAAGCCAAGAAATCAATAACCCATGTGGGGAAAATCAAGAAAGAGAGGAAATACCAGAAATCATGAGCGATGAATCGGAAAGATTGAAGATTTATGTGTGAAAGAGAGGGCAAGAAAGCAGAGATAAAGGGACCGACTTATAAGAGAGAAGAAAGCACCAACAAAACCAGAAAAGTGCCAAATTATATACTACTCTGCCTCTATAATAATATACATACACACATTTTATCATAATTTGTTGTATATCTCTTGGAATTTTTTAATGCAAGTGAAGAGTTGTGATCCATTTTATGTAACTTTTGGTGGGTTTTTTTTAAAAAAAAAGAGTTATATATTTATTTGAACGAGATGTAATTAATTTAATAATATATATATAATTTAGTGTTTGAATTTTAATGTATTTTCTGAAAATAAAATTCAAAAATATTTGTATAAATAGTATAAATCTAAATGTACTCAGTTTATCACGCTTACAAGCTAAAATGTATACCAATCATACGGCTAATCTGAAAATATAGGAAGCTGTATTTAGTTTTTAACACCGACTAAAATTATTTAGATATTAATTATATAAAATTTGTTTAAACAACGAGTCATTGTGTTCTAACGATACTGTTTATAATGGTTAACTCCGATGATATCGATTATATGTTATTATTATTTTAAGTTGTTATATATTAAACATCATGGTTCGCTAAATTTTCAGATTAAAGATATGCGTGATTGGAATGAAGAAGTTTTAACATTTCTCTAATTTTTATTATGATATTATTTATTTAATTTTAGTTAAAAATTTCAAAGAGTTGTAGATGTTTTTATGATTTTGTATTATTTAATTGTGTTTATGAATGAAATGATTCTTTTATATATTATATATTATATATGTAAAAGATAATATTTTTAGGATTTGAATTCGACCGAGAAGGTTTTTTTATATATAAGAGAGAAATGTTAATCTTTGCGTGCAGGTAACCAACTGAGAGGGCATACATTTAGAAACACTATTTCCGCACAGATTGGAATGTTCTTGTTGATGACTATTTCCTTGTTCAATTTGCCGAACTTTTCTTAAGTACTCGATCAACAAAATTTTGTTTACGCATGTATGGATTCATATCTCCTCCGACGCGAAGAATGAGCTAGAATCGAATCCAAAACCGAGCAATAAAAGAGACACAGCACACCGACTTGCCGTGGGATTCTAATTTTGTGTCATATAAACTACATACATGTGTCAATTTTAATTTGGTCGTGTCGACATATGTGCACACCAAAGTCTTGTCTTTTAATTATTTCATCTTGCTTCTCTCCCTAACCTTCCTTTTTTGTTTTGTGCTTGTCTCTAATTAAACCTATTAAACTCTGATTAGGCTCTTTAAGCATGATTATGAATGTTGTAAATACAGATGGGCTTCAAGGCCTGTGACTTGGCTACGTGGGAAGCCTATGTCCAAGGACACTTACAAAATTTTGTCATGTTTCGTTTGTTCTTTTTGCCAGATATTGTTTTCCAGATTGTCTAAGTCTGACAGAAAAATATAACAGGTCGGGTTCGGGATGAAATTTATAATATACATAGTTACTCTTACGGTAAAATTCGGACGATCTGGACCGTAAATTCGATACATTGCTGTCAAATAGACAACACAGGGGAGTAATGGATAAAACAGCAGCCAAATATGATACTACATGTCAATACTGTGATATTCTGCAAGGGCCACTGCAATATAGTACATGATATACAATTGCATAGACCACTGATTGAAGCACATTCAAGTAGTGTGCCACAAGGGTGTGTATATTAAACAATGGCAGATTTGAAAAAAAAAAGATGAATCATGAATAAACAGCAATCTGCAAACTTTTCATCGAAAATTTTGATTAAAATAGAGAGCACAAGTGCTCAAGTTCACCGATGGCAACGATTGTGCTCCCAAGCTGTAGTAGCATTTCGCGGGCATCGGATTTGGTAATAGTCATTATGTGATATACATTGTAAACCTATATCATTGGTTAAGACTACTGAGTTGAGGTTCTTCTAATACTCTCTTTCACCATCGTTTTAACGAAAAGCTCCCCTGCTCTGTATGAGGATCGGACCTGAAGGATGCATGTGTTAGTAACGCTATACTTGGTCAAGTTAATATAATGTAATTAGCCATAAAAAAACCTTTTACTGCAAAGAAATCAGAAGGTTCTTTTTCATTTGGCCACCGTAACTTTACTTCAGCTGAGCAAATTGATGCAGACTTGTATCTAAAGTCCACTTATCTTTGGAAACATTTTAACATTGAATATAATGTGTTTTACTAAAATTAGGCTCCATGTTAAGTTCACTACATAACGGAATCAATTGAGCAAAGTAAAAATATTTTCAGGAAGTAGGTTTCAGTTTTAAATAAATCTAGGAAAAATTATTTTGCTCAATCATGCATAACTAAGTTAAATATGGATTCCTAGAGAACAGTAACAAGTGGAAAATTATGTAAATAAATAATAAAAGGACATACCAGGGGTCCGCTGGCTACATAACGGAAACCGATGGACTCTCCATATTCTTTCCAGAAGGAAAATTTCTCTGGTGATACATATTCTTTAACAGTGAGATGCAATGGAGTTGGCTGCAACAAGAGGACAGCAATAAGTTAGTATGAAACACTAATAGATCCCATACCGGCAGGGGCTCCTTTTTAGATGACCAAGCACTGCACACACTTATTTTACTGGAATTCATCTAGAACAGTTACTTTAACCCCAAGAGTGTCTCTCTTTTGCCTATATCTACATAGCTCTAGTTCGTAACTAGTTTAACATGAATATGCTAAACTCTAGTTTCTAATAACCCTTGATGTACTAACTCCTGTCCCAAATAAATCATAATTGATATTTACTGTTTCATCGTTTAATTCAGAATATAATATTAACAAAACTTTGAAATATTGTAAGTAGTGTTAAGAGATCAACGTGATGAAATGTTTTTTTTTTTGACATGTAAGATCAACAACAGGCAATAATAACTGCATTTTGTAAGGAAAATAGTGATATTATGGCCATATCACTGCCTACTAGGTGATCGAGTTAGGAGTAAATTTTTTAATGTTATGCCTTAGAGACATACGTGACTAGACGGCTTAGAAACTCTGGCAAGCAAGGGCAAGATGTCAAACAGATTGCAGATTAACTCACTTGTAAATACTGTCCCAGCGTCAATATATCAACGTCAATAGCCCTTAAATCAGCCATAGCTTCCTTCAGCTCGTCATCAGATTCTCCAAGCCCCAACATTAAAGAGGTTTTTGTTATCATACCCTCCTTGTCGGCCTTTGCATGTTTTAGGACTGACAAGCTCTGCTCATACCTAGCATTGAACAGAACAACCAATCAGGAAAAGAAATCTACTTTTCTGTGAAGCAGGACTATAGTGCTGAAATATATTTCTCATAATCTTAAGTTGTCCGTTTCTACAATTACAAACAACACAGAGATAACTTTTTAAGCAACTCACCCTGCCCGAGGATCTCTAACAATTCGCTGGAGCCGTTTAACAGTTTCGACATTATGCGCAAAAACATCTAAACCTGAGTGTACTAAAGTAGATACAGCATTCAAGTCACCTCGGAAATCAGAAGTTAAACATTCAATCATAATATCAGGTTTCAGCGTCTGCCAAAAGATTATAAAAAGGCACATTAGAATTTCTGCTCATAATGTAAATCTTTTCAATATAAATAAACTACACAGGATCCAGTAAAATTACCAGTAGGAGAAAAGATGTACCTTTAGAGCTTTAACAGTTTCTGCAAAATGTCCACTTCCACCATCAGGTATGTCATCTCGATCAACACTTGTAAGAACAATATAATCCACACTGCATAATAGAAAAAGAGGTTATTTACAACAAAGTTAGTCTGAATTTATAAATACTTTAACTGCATAGTCAAAATAGTTCAATTTTTAGCTATCCAAAATTGAATTAGGATTGGTGGGCGCAATATAGTTGCCAAGTCCTCTATTGCTTAATTTTCCCCACCACATGTTCTAGCTTTGTTTAATGTGTGTAACATGCAGTTTCTAAATCTGTTCACGGAGATCCCAAAAGTCTACTTTTTGACTGCAATAGTTTACCACATCTAACTGGAAAAAAATAGGAGATGCCAAAATGCTTCCCACAAAAGTACGCCCCGTAAGGGGCTTGAAAATATACAATTTGACATCTGGAACAAGGTGCAACAATTAATGTTTTCTAATGCAGTTTGCCAAGAACCATTCTTTGTTCTTACTTAGTTACTAACAAAAAAATTTATGCAGTTTCAAGTCTCATATTCTAGATGATAGTGTAGCCTTTTAGTATAATGCGGGCATGCCCCTTTGTTTTATCATGGTGAAGTAGTTGGATGTTGTTCCAATCTTTTGGGTCACACTAGGGTATAGCCTACTATCTTGTATTTTATTTGTTGGCACAACTACTACTTAGCGACAACAAGATAATGAGTTTGAACCTGTTTACATAAATATGAATTAAATAATCAGTTATCAGTCTTATGACTGCATACCCCCAACTAGCAACAGCCTGTGCAGTGTTTTGTGGTTCTGCAGGATCCGGTGGTGCAGGGTTTCTACTAGTTTTCACAGCACAAAATCTGCAGCCACGGGTACAAGTATCCCCGAGAAGCATGATTGTAGCTGTTGAGATACCATCTCCGCCTCCATTCCAGCACTGCTCAAAAATAATTTGTTTACCAACTGAAGTTTCTTATTGTTTATCATTTAAATACCAAAATCAAGATAGCAGCATACTATAATTAATCATGAATAAAATTTTCAACTTATGTCTTTGCTCAAATTTAAACATTTTTGCACTTTCTTGTGCATAAAGTTGATAGCATCAAAGCTATTGCTTTTCGGCCTTTTTTTTTATTATTACTAACTTTTGCTTGAAAGTATTTAATAGAAGTGGAACTTCACCAAGAACCAGGTAAAAGAATGTAGAGATAAGAATATGACTAGTTGATAATTCAGAAAGAAAATTGACCACAAGGAGTTAAAATCCAGAAAGGACATGTGTTTTAGTAAACAATTAACACACTCATACTCCACATACATATACATTATTTCTACAAAGAAATTAAACTCTAATCTTTTGATCGAATGATGCAAATTTATGGATGAGATAGTGTATGAATTCTATATTCATGACACCAATCTTTCTTGGACAAACATGTAGACTATCCTGCTTACTGGCTTTATCTATCTTTCATACTAATGTAGCACAAATAGCTCACTTTCCTTCTATTACCCATATTCATCTTCTTTGTAATAGGCAAACCTATAGGACTATAGGTCATTAGTAGCAATGTAAATAAGTCGAACTATTATTATGCAGGTTCAGCTTGATTTGAAAAATATTTGAATCCGACTTTATAATAATCAAGCCAAACTCAATCTTTTCGAGCACCTTATCGAGATTGCCTTCATTTTAAACTGCTCGGCTCATGACACTCAAAAGCCCAACCGAATCACACTTTTCCAATATTATAGATTGTATCACATATTATATAGAATTAATAGTTGTTTCGCATATCAAATCAAGGCGAACACGAGTAGAACTTATCATATTCGAGTTTTTGTTGATATTAAGTACATTAGATTCGAGCTTTTGAGCTTAACATTTATGGCTTGGTCAAGGACAGACGATTAAAAGACATTGAATCCTGAACATATATCTTTCTATCCTAGCATCATAGCATCATTATAGTATAGGCCAGCTTAACAACACTATTTCACCTGTACAATTCACCACTTAAAGTCGGCAAATAAAAATCACCAACAGTTGATTAGTTAGACAACTCATCGTTGGCAGCTAAACAATTCAACACCACTAACAGTCAGACACTTTGAAAATCACCACCGGCATGTAAACAATTCACCACCACTAAAGTACCACCAAGATTATCTGAACTAATGGGTGACAATTAATGCGCAATGGTAACTAATTTATATTCATAATCAGATGACTTTGCATTCGAAACTAACAATTTTAGCATACATCCCTATGTAGCATAAAAAACACATGTATACCTCTCCAATATTTGGGCATTGAGCTTCCTGGCAAACAGTGTTAAGCTTAAGCCTAGACAAAGTCTCCTTAACCTCCTCATACTTAAAACCTTGTGGCGCCTTTTGTCGAAGCCATTCGGGTTTCTTAACACTCAAATCCCTCCCAGTAAAAGGTCCAATCCCACCCGGATAAGGCGATGAATTCGAAGATGATGACAACAAGGAATCAGCAGCAAAATTATCATTTTCACCAAATGGGGTCTTCAATTCTTCACCATCAATCTCATTCTTCGAACCAGAAGCTGAAAAAGATGAGGAATTACACCTAATTCTTGAATTTCTCAGAAAGGGTATTTGAAAGTTATGATCTTGAGCAAATGGGGTCTTAAATTCTGCACCATTGATCCCATTCTTGGAGCTTGAAGTTGAAAAAGATGAAAACTTGCAGCTGATTCTTGAAATTCTTGAAGATGGGGTGTGATTATGTAACATTGTGTTTAATGATTGAGATAAAGATGGGGGGCTTGTGGGTTTTTGAATGAAATGATGTTGAATCATCATTGTTATTGTTTTGTGATGAGGGGATTGAGTGATGATTTGATAAAATTTGAGATTTTGATGGCGGAGTTTGTAAAGAAGTGAAGTGTTTAGGTTTCTCCGCCTGTGTCAAGTGTGCTTGTTCTTGGTTTGGCAGATGCAACTGTAAAATAACTAACCAGAGGAGTGGGGTCTTGATCAATATTTTATATTTTTATATATTTTATATTTCTTCATTTATAAAAAAAATATTATTTATCTTGTGTAGTGTTTATCAAGAGGTAGATGCCATTATAATTTGGAAGAGTTACATGATTCGTGTTTCTATATGAGTAAAATACATTTAAGTTATAATTAATAAGAATTATGTGATGATTTGTGTTTGTTTTGAACTTGATATCTTACTATAATTAAGAAAATAATAATTATTATTATACTCATTTGTTAAAACATAGTATGGATAGATAAGTATTTCTATTTACATAAATAACACAAATTAAGACATCTCATTTCAATTATCACGCAATATTACACAAAATTTAATATTTAATTTTATGTATGTAATTTTGTAACACCGCTCTCTGAAAAAGTCCAATTTCAATCTTGTTGGAAAAAAATAATAATCTCATTCTCATCCAACTTTGTCAAAGTGAGGATGAATTTCAAAATAAATTATTATAAAATTAAAGCTCGAATATTCTGAAAAAAGAAACAATCCCATTCTCATCGAGTGATGATAAATTCGAAATAAATTATTTTAAAATCCAAGCCCGAATATTCCAAAAAAAGAAAATCGAAAAAGAGATGTATAGATGTATCCGGCAAAGTCGGTACACCACTGCCGTCCTCCTCACTCTCCCCTTAAAACCCAAATTCCCCCTCACACTTCCCCTTACAAAACACTCCTCTTATCTCTCTCCCCGAAAAATCTCGTCTCTCTCGTTTCTCTCTTGTTCGCCTGCTGCAATGTCGACGACGTCGTCTCCTCCGGTAGCGAAGAAAGTGCCGCACCAGATGGAGATGTTCGGCGATGTGCGCGTCGACAATTACTACTGGCTTCGCGACGATTCTCGCTCCGATCCCGATGTTCTCGCGTATCTCGACCAGGAGAATGCGTATACGGAGTCGATTATGTCTGGTATATACTTACGTATCTTGTTTGAAGTTCCGATGAATTGATACTCGATAAAGTTGTGAACTTGATTGATTAATGTGTGTTTTCAGGCTCCGTGAGTTTTTAATCTTGATAAAGTTGTAAACTTATGCGTGATCTCGATAAAAGTTGTAAACTTATGCGTGTTTTTAGGCTCCGTGAGTTTATAATCTCGATGAAGTTGTAAACTTGATGATTAGTAGGCAGTTTTAACTTTTAAGCTTTGTGAGGTTTATGATCTTGATGAGTTTTGTTAATTTGTCGGTCTCGAGCTTACTTAAAGAGGTTTCTGTAATGTGTATTAGTTATCATGATGAGTTAAAGAAGTGTTGGATATGTACTGTTGAGTAGAATTGGGTCAACTTGTAATTAGAGCTGACATAAGTTGGATAGTTTCGTAGTGATTGCATTAGTGAATTGATATCTGTTGCTGCATTTGTAATATGTGATATATTTCGGTTTGAAGTGTTCTTATTGGGTGAAGCACTTTAATACCTTTTTTTATAAATAAGAACCCATATAAATATGAATTTGAAGTGTTCTTATCGGGTGAAGGACTTTAATACCTTTTTTTATAAATAAGAACCCATATAAATATGAACAAGTTGCGCATTTTTAAATGGCGTATTTGAAAGCCCATATCATCAGCCCATTATGGTATATGCATTGCTCACATGCGCGGTCTGAATTTCATTTGCACATTCAGCCAACTACACATTTAATTGGTGATTCTAGTAAAAATTGAATGCTGCCACGGGGTTGAACCCCTGCCATTTCATTGAAAAAACAGAGAAAACTGATACGCAAACATAATATGCGTATTTGGTAGGTAAATATGGTAGCTTGTTTCAGGTTAGGTATTTTGGGGGAAAGTTTTGAAAAATAGCTATTTTGGTTGATTATTTAATATTATTATTTATGGTCACTGGTTCAGCTTTGCTTTAGTTTAGTTTTCAGATCTGATCAAAATCACATATGAAATGTTTGTGTGCAATTCTTTTCTTTTTTTTAGAGTTATCTATGACATTGGAATAGTACACTTTAAACGTTCCCATTTTGCCCAGAAGAAGAGGCTAGAACTTGCTCCAAAGTGGTGCTGTTTATAAAAGCTTTTGGATGACGTTATTTTGTTTTATTGTGTACTCATTGTTTGTTGGGCAGAAGAATGCAGTTACAAAGGCAAGTATCTGGTGACAAGTTACTCAAGCAATTAAATGCAAAGTTTTGTCTCACTAAACTTTCCGTCTTTTTTTCTTTTACTGTTCTACCAAATTCAACAAAAAATCAAGTACAGATCCTTTTTTAATGATAAATATGAAGTATGCAGTACAATGCTGATTATATGTTTCGAAGCTATCTAACATTCATAATGGTGTCATCGATATTCTGTTCTACGAGATATTAAATCTATAAAGGTCAAATGTGTGTTCTTGTAATACAAGGTATTATAGCTCTTGATAAATGTTAGTAAATTTGGTTGATTGTGAAGCTTGGAAAGACTCTCACTTTGATATTATAGGTACCAAACACTTGGAAAAGCAAATTTATGCGGAGATAAGAGGACGAATTAAGGAGGATGACATATCTGCACCAATAAGGAGAGGACCTTATTACTACTATAAAAAGACCATGGAGGGGAAGGAATATGTCCAGCATTGTCGACGTTCTGCACCTAAAGAAAGTGTATCTGTTCATGATGTTATGCCAACTGGACCTGACGCTCCTCCAGAACATATTATCCTGGATGAGAATTTGAAAGCCAAAGAGCATACTTTTTATAAAATTGGGGAATTGAGAGTAAGAACAACTGGTCTTGTATTTTGACCATATTGGTTTTTTTCATGAACTTTTCCCTTTCCCCTGATTACTTTTCAATATTTTTTTTTGTCTCTTCTTTTTTACTCTTCCTCAGGTCAGTCCAAATCATAAGCTAGTTGCATATTCAGAAGACACTAAAGGAGATGAAATATTTACTGTTCATGTCATTGATGCCGAGACTGGTGAACCTGTTGGAAAACCCATAGTAGGAGTGACGTATGGACTGGAATGGGCTGGTGATGAAGCTTTGATGTACATAACAATGGATAGCACACTCCGACCAGACAAAGTACGTTTCGAAGTTCCCAGCGATTCAATGCTTACAAATTATATTAACTAGCATTCCGACCAGTCAAAGTATATTTCCAAGTTCCAAGTGTGTCAATTGCTTTAAAATTATATGAATTACCAGTTTTCACGGTCGTTTAAACTTTAAATATAAATTTGTGTTTACATTTCTCCTCGAACCAAGAGCCTTAAAGTCATATTGTTGATAGAAATCGTTTTATTTTTCTTTTTGTTGGATTGTCAAAGCCTTATGACTTATTTATGCACTTTAGCACATAGGAAAATAATATTATAGTCTTAAGAAGACAGCTCAAGGATGTGTCTATTAACTACACAGGATTACCATTTTGCAGTCTTTTTCTTTGCCTTCTTTCCTTCTGCTTTTCCTTTTACTGTGTCTATTTACTAAGATGGTCCCTCAACTTGCTATATTTCGATAAGTAATTGCGAAGCACAAGGGAAGAAAAAATTCCATATTTGATTATTCTACATCCATACACAACTGTAAATGAGAAATTTTAATAATTTTCCTGGGCTCGATTATCCATAACTAATCTTCTGTTGCTGGAAAAAAAATAATCTACATCTAACATACCCAAGGTGCACACATGGGTCTCATATATTAGAATCTTATTGATTATTTGTAATGTTTATGTTTACTTTGATAGGTATGGTTACATAAATTGCAAACAGAGCAAGATACCGACTCTTGCCTTTATCATGAGAAGGATGATATGTTTAGTTTGGATCTTGGGGCTTCTGAAAGCAAGAAATATATATTTGTTTCATCCAACAGTAAAATTACTGGGTTCGTCTTCTACCTTGATATTGCTAGACCGGAGTTGGGGCTTGTGACTTTGACACCTCGTTTAGATGGTATTGATACATCAGCGAGCCATAGGGGCAACCACTTTATCATTACTCGGAGGAGTGATGAGGTTTTTAATTCTGAAGTGCTAGCCTGTCCTGTGGATGATACATCAGCAACGACGATACTTGTTCCTCATCGAGAAAGGTATTTGCAGATTTACTCTTTATTTTGTACCCGGGGACGGAGGGGGGGGGGGGGGGGGGGGTTTAAGGGTTCAGGGGTTATATAACCCTTAGAAAACATCATCTGTATGGCTCTTTTCAATATTTTATGTATCAGAACAACTACTATGCACAATAGAAGTGCACTGACAGACAAGCTCTCTGACCTGCACTTTGCTTTTTCATTTAAAGTAGAAGCCATGTGTATCTTGAGTATCCTTTTTCTTTTCGTTGTCCAGTGTTAAAATTCAGGATGTACATCTTTTTGCCGATCACCTTGTTTTATATGAGCGTGAAAAAGCTCTTCAAAGAATTATTGTATATCAGCTACCAGCCATAGGCGAACCACTTGAAGGACTTAAAGGTGGCCGTGCTGTTAATTTTGTCGATCCCGTATATTCTGTAGATCCAGCAGAATCACAGTTTTCTTCAAGTGTTTTACGATATGTTTACAGCTCGTTGAGAACACCTCTTTCTGTGTTTGACTATGATATGAACACAGGAACATCTGTCCTGAAGAAAACTGAAACTGTAAGTCACCAAAAATTACCACCTTAAATATAATCTCTTTTGGTTATACGTTTGTGGTGAATTATTGTTGCTTTATTATTTTTTGATTACTCAGTCTGGTTTTTTCCCTTGTTTAAAAAGAAGTAAAATTCTTGTTATTATATTTTATATCTGATAAACTTTTTCTATCGTATAAGAAATGTGATAAAATCTGTTCTCTGGTCTGTTTTGTATCTATGTCAAGTTATTAGACAAATATATGTGTATATATATATATATATATATATGAATAACTTTATTTAATGCAAAATTACTTTGATAAGTGAATAAGATTACAATTTGGAGTTTTTAACATCAGCATTAGTTTTAACTTTTCATTGAGAGGAGAGAAAATGTTGGACATGATGATGGAGAGGGAGGGAGAGTGAGTGAGAGAGAGATGACTTGCATTCAGAGTTGTGAACATGAAGTAATCCAACATGAGAAAGATAGAAGAGAGAGATTCATTATAATCATGACCTGCATGTTTTTCTAGTGTTGATCATAGTAGCTATGCTTTTGAACTTTGTACACAATTTTGCATAATTTTTTAATGCTCATCGTTTACAGAATGTGATTAAATCTGTTGTACTACAAATTTAGATGTGAAGTGTATATTTTCTTCTTACAATTGGTTTGCTCTTGCACCTAGGTACTGGGAGGTTTTGATTCATCAAATTATGTTACTGAGAGGAAATGGGCAACCGCTGAAGATGGCACTCAAATACCTATATCACTCGTGTATTACAAGAATCTTGTGAAGCTTGATGGATCTGAACCACTCTACCTGTATGGTTATGGTTCTTATGAGGTAATACGAGAGTTCTTCAGGTAGTTATTTCTGAAGAGAACATACTTCTTAACAGAACATGGTTATTTGTTATCTGTTAAAGCTTCACCTCTCTCGTAAACGTGAGCCCTTTTTATACCTCAGTTTAGTTTTGCATATTTTGCTACATGTCTCATTTCTCAAAGGGCTACCAGAGAATTGGTAGTTTTATTCTAACATGTTAGGGATCCTGATGCATATAACTTACAATTTTGACCATTAAGACTTTTACGCGGACAAGCTACTTCTGCTATATAGATGCGGGCAATTGTATATATCTATATAATCTTTTTGTAGCTTATTACATTCTACCCTGAATCTAGTTACTTTACTGAGGGAAATGGTTGTGCTCTTGTTTGCTTAACATAGGAATATTACTTAATGAATGTCGAGTCCTTGTCCTTCAGTGATTTAATAGATATATGCTTCCATTACTTTGTTAATGTTGGTTTGTTTTGTTATATTTTATGGGTATTTATGAACATGTAGTTTCCCTTTTGACCATTTTTGGTTTTCTATAAAATGTAAGATGGAATTTAGATGCAATACTTCCTGAAGATTACTCGATGTGCTAGATATAATATTCATGTTTTGTACAGGTTTCAATAGATCCCTCATTTAACGGATCAAGGTTGTCATTATTGGATCGAGGATTTGTTTTTGCCATTGCTCACATACGTGGAGGTGGTGAAATGGGCAGGCAGTGGTATGAAAATGGAAAACTTTTGAAGAAAAAAAATACGTTCACAGATTTCATTTCTTGTGCGGAGTATCTGATCGAGAATAAGTATGGATCAAAGGAAAAACTATGTATTGATGGAAGAAGTGCTGGGGGATTGCTTATTGGTGCTGTCCTTAATATGCGACCTGATCTATTTAAGGCTGCTGTAGCTGGTGTACCTTTTGTAGATGTTCTGACTACAATGCTTGATCCCACTATTCCTCTTACGACTAGTGAATGGGAGGTAATATTTCACTTTAAACTCTTGCATTGAACATTGGCCAGTAATTGGTTTCCCAACAGTCCAATAGTTCCTTAAGTTATTATGTGTATTTATTGAACTGGATTTAATGATGAAACTATTATCTCTAATCTTTAATACAGTAATCTCTTTATACACTGAAGGTGGGGGAAATCACAGCCTTGAGATTATTGGTTCTAATATCTATACTTAAACGGTTAAACCAAAATCCAAACATATGTATGTTATATATACATGATTAGAACAGTACTGAATTCCTTTGCAAGACAAATGAACGGAGTACTTTCTTGTAACTGGACTGGACATAGAACTTCTTATGCGCTTGCAAATTAGAATGTTCCAACCTTAGCAAGTGATTCATACTATTTTACCAAGAACCTTTTCTCAATGCATCTCAACAGCAGTCCTTCACCATAATGCAATCTTCTTGTAAAAGCTGATTAAAGTATTATTTGGTTGAAGTGAAAGATTATTTGGTCATATTATGCAGTTAAAACAAGTCTAACTAACTTAGTTTGGTTGTTACAGGAATGGGGAGATCCTCGGAAAGAAGAATTTTATTACTACATGAAATCTTACTCCCCTGTTGATAATGTGAGTATTAAATGATTCATATCCTTTATTTATGTTTCGTTGTTTTCTTATCTTAAAGTTATCTTCAGTCTAGAAAACCAGTGGTGCCCAGTACATTGCACCATTGGAATTGTAGGAGCTACATGTTCTGTGCCTGAAATGGTCCAAGTTGATTGCTTCAATTATTGATTGTTGGGGTTTTTTTGGTACAGGTCAAGGCGCAAAATTATCCAGAGATTCTTATAACAGCTGGTTTAAACGGTGAGTTGAAGAGCTTAGTTTCATTAGAGTGACTTGCACTTCTGAATCCTACAAACAGACACGAAAATTGTTGGAATTAGATTAGGCAATTACAGCAAAACTGTAACTCCAGCTGCATGTCCAGCATATATCAGAGAATTATCTTTCGCCTGATATCTTATTAGTTATTCCACAATAAACATTAACTTTATTAATGTTTAGCTAGTATCTAGGTCCATTGTATGTACTTCTCCATGGCCTTGCCTTGAGGTTGTGAAGTTCTATGTATGTCACCCTTGAACACGCCAAATTTATAGTCTGACATCCTAGCCTCCTAGGCTCGTAGGAGCTTGGTTAGATTGAATTGATGAATTGCCTTGTACTAGTCAATTTCGTATGTGTGCAACTGTATCATCTTTAAATATAAATTTAATTGTGGTATATTATGTCAGATCCACGTGTTATGTATTCTGAACCTGCAAAATTCGTGGCAAAGTTAAGAGATTTGAAGACCAGTGATAATTTATTGTTGTTCAAATGTGAACTTGGAGCAGGGCACTTCTCAAAATCTGGAAGGTAAATTTCTCATTTCTTATTATAAGTATCTTCTAGCTTTACACGGTTAAAATATAGCTAATATCTATTGGTTTATCCAACGTTATTAGAAACTTGGTCATTATTTTTTTTTGTCAATTATACAAATTCAAGTCTGTTAACTAATACAGTAGCTTTTAAATTAGTCATATATTTGACTATTTTCATAGGGCATCCTAATCAGAATAAAATTGTAAAGAAGGGAGAAGTAATTCAAATTTTATCTCTTTGTGATTTTCATCGACCAAAATGAGGATTAAGCAGAACAAGAACAGCTTTTTACTTGTTTAGATCTTGCATCGAGTGGGTAGTCGTATGAAGCTTATGCTAGCACAGACATATTCTCAATTTTCCTTTCTCGACTAAGCCTGTTCTATTCTATACGTGCAGATTCGAGAGGCTTGAGTTAGACTCCTTCATGTACACTTTCATCTTGAAGACGTTAAACATGGTTCCTGATGTTGGTGCGGAGAAGAACAGCTGTTTATAAGCCTTGTAATGATCAGGAAGAATTGATTGTTTACAAGCCTTGTTGTACTGTTCAATCCTCATCCTGAGCAAAGAAGTCCTCAACTATTAAATTCAGCCACTGTGCTTTTTTTTTTTATTGTTTTTTTTATCATTATATACTTTAAAATACAAAAATGTTCAGCATCTTGACTTTATTTCCAATTATTGTTAGCATAAATTTTTCCTTTTTAATATTCGAACCAAATTTGCCTTTTTTTCAGAAGAATGCTTAGCTGCTTAAAACATTTTTATTCCATTGTTTTACTCTTTGTGATATATTATTTGAATGAATGTCTGTTAAAATTGTTTCTAGTGTGGTCTGGGGCCCACTAAAACCTTAACAATACTACTCTGAGTGAATCACTGTGACTTATCTCTATCAACTAATTTTGTCTTCACACGTTTGACTCTTTCTTTCCACCAGTAGTTGGGACTCTTTATATTCATCTTCCTTGTATTATCATCCTTTATCTTCTTCACATCTTGGTTTTCCTTGTATTATCATCCTTTATCTTCTTCACATCTTAGTTTAAACCTCTAGTTACCAATATCAACCATGCCAACTTCTTCAATCTCTTCATCCCAGCCTTCTCAGGACCAGTATCTCAAGACCCTGTTAGAATCAGCCCGGCCCTTTCTCCGCGGTGAGCTTGAGTTTGTTGATCCTAAGCTGCCTTCTCTGGTTGCTGTTCTTCGATCTGTTGGTGCTGGGGAATGCTGGCACAAGCACGGAAGCTTCCTCGATCACCTGGTTGATATATACAAGATCCTCAAGCTCTGGAAAGCCCAGGATTCTGTTTGTCTTTGTGGTCTTTTTCATTCTGCTTATTCCAATTCTTATGTCAATCTTGCAATCTTTGATCCCTCGACGGGTCGTGACACGGTGAGGGATCATGTTGGTGAGGCTGCAGAGCGGTTGATTCACTTGTTCTGCATAGTCCCTAGGCAGCCCCTCATTCATGATGATCTTTTGTTCAAGTACTCTGATTCGGAGCTTGTTGAACACCTTAAGGTTTCAGAGGTTTCGTTGAGGAATGCGAAAGAGAAGGGGGTGTTTGATGGGGATGAATCTTGGAGGAAGAAGGTACAAGCACTTGTTCCTGCAAGTGGGATTACTATAAAGCATATCAAGACTGGCGAAGATGTTCTTGTTTCCAGAAGGGTGGTTGCAGTTTTCCTGATGATGACAATGGCTGATTTCAGTGACCAGTTATTTGGTTTCCAGGATGCCTTGTTTGATAACTCAAACGGGCGCCTCGAGTTTTCTGGGAACAGTTTTACCGCCTTATGGCCTGGCGATGGGAAGCCGGGGCTCTGGCTGAATTCCATATCAAGAATGGGTGCTATATACAGTCTTCTAGTCAGGGAAGAAGAGATTTTCATTGAAGAAAGGAAAAGGGGCAATGACAATGGTTTGGATCGCGACAGGGACGAGGACTTAGAGCTTGTGATCCCCCCAGTTTTCGCGAAATGCACAAAGGTACTGGATGCAGGGGATCAGAAAGCTGCCAGGGAGCTGTATTGGGAAGGTGTTTGTGACATGTCTAAAGGGGAACTAGGCCTGGATGGAGTTGAGAAGGTGCTGAGAATGAGTGTGGAGAAGAACCCTTATGTTGGGGAGCCTTATGTGGTGCTGGCTCAGATATGTTTGAGCCAGGGGAGGTATGAAGAGGCTGAGAAAGAGGCTGAGAGAGGGCTGACACTTTTGCTGGAGTGGGGGAGTCCCTGGGACAAAAGAATGTCATGGGAAGGATGGGTTGCTTGGGCCAGAGTTCTGGTGATGAAGGCCAGGGAGAAATCTTGGCCCCAGACTTCTTGGGGGATTCTCAATCTGGGCCTGGTCAGGTAAAAGCTTGTGGTGGTTGTTAATTGTTACTCACTCTGGTACATAATACAGACCGTTTGACTTTTTAGATGTAACTTTAGGTGCTTTGACCATATAGCAAATATTAATATTTTTTGTAATTTTTTTTTTACTGAATAAAAATATAAATGTTAAATTTTTATTCAGAAGAAGAAAATTACAAAAAATATTAATATTTGCTATGTGGTCAAAGCACCTAAAATTAGGTTTAAAAAGTCAAACGACCGTGATATAGACCAAAGGGAGTATTGAATTGATGTAATAATTTAAGTGATGCTATTGCTAGCTTTGAGGTAAGCTAGAGTAAAAGAATATGCAAGAACTATTATGAGCTTACTGTGTTTGCATATTTGATTATGATTTGAATCTGCTAAATTAATTATGAATTTAGAATAATATTGTCAATTTCAAACTAAATTTACATAAATTTTTTTTAGGAGTCTACCAAAAGTATAAGAATATTTGCCTGTGAGGACCATTACCCTTACGTATCTCAGGTCATTATGTGACTGGCATGCTTAAAAAGATACAAATCATACATGAAAAATATGACATGTCTTTATCATCCTTGACAATTTCCTTCCAAGTAGAGAAATAATGATTAAATCCTATTTTAAATCTTTTTTTATAGTATCATATTAGTTTTTATTCTTTTTCGAAAAATTACCCCGGCGAGATGCAAACTATATTTAAAACAAAGATCCATCACATGTTTTTATAAAAGTAGTGTTTACGACCCCAAATTTTGTCCATTTTTTTTTCTCAAAATTTCATGACAGGTATATGACAAATTTAAATTTGAGAAAAAAGAAATTAGGAACAATTTTGAATTACCTAAATTTTTTTCAAAAAAAAAAAAGTTTTTTGTACATAGTTACCGATCACCAGCCCTTCATCACAAAACAAATTAATAAATAACTAGATTATTACCAACTTAATTAAGCCATTCTTTCCGTTAAACTTACAAGCACAATTCAAACATATAGTATAATTAACACAACCTAATCATATGAACACAGCCTAATCATCAAAAACACCACCTTTACAAAAATGTCATTTGTCAAGATTGTAAAAGTTGTATTTGAACTTTACTTTTTGCATGTTTTCAGATGTTGGTCTAACGGCGAGCACAAATAGCTGTAGAAACAACAAATCAAATTTATATTTGCTGCTAATACATAATTATATGTATATTATCGAATCTAATTTATCCATAATCATAAGAAAAGAATATCTTGAGGAAGAACCTTCCCATGCCATCATTGCAGCCATTGCTACTTGATCCTCCAGCTAAATACACTTAGATATTTTGCACAAACAATTATTAGCATATCTTATTTTTATCCGTCATCATAGAAGTCGAGGATCAGAACTGATTGTGCAATCTACCGATTCAAGATTTATATGAAATTTATCGGAGTTTTTTCGTGATAAATCAGGAATTTTTAGTTAAATCGAATTATAATCGTTAAGTTCTTTCTTAAAATTAAAGCTGAATTTTTTAAATAAATCATGAATTTTTAGAGCAGTGTTTTTATCATATTAGGAATATTCAGACATAAAAGAAAATTATAATTTTACAATCCGAACCGAAAACGTCAACGTGTTAAAATATGTAAAATAACGTTTGCTCGTATACACATAACAAAGACAATAATATATTACATAAAAGAATTATGATTCGAATTTCGTCATGGACACATAACAAAAACTATGATCATGATTATAATATCAACAAAAAATTATAATTTTAAACCTAAATTTAACTTATCTGTGAGCGTGTTTAATTATAAAAAAAATATACGACAACCGAGTAGCGATGGTTGTGAGCTGAAATAACATGACTGATGGACTGTAATATACAAATGCAGAAATACTTCATTTCAAGAACCATAATTTCAAAGAAAATGTAATGGTTAAAGACTTTAAGAACTAGAGGGTATGGTAAATTTGAAAAATTGTGCGCTCCAACGTTACATACGAATTTAGAGTCCCCGTGATTACATCAAACGGTCACAATTCTCCATGTGATTCCATTAAAATTGACCTCTTCAGCCTTTTCCTTTACGGCTTTACAACACTGAGACAAATTTTACTCTTGGTTTATCTATAAATAACAAAGCTTCAAACTTGAAAACACATCTCATTATTCTTCACTGCCACACCTTTTCATCATTATACCTTATTGTCTAAGTGAAGAAAAAATATATTTCTGCTTTATTTTGTTATTTTTTATTTGCCCTTTTTTACACCATGACATATGCTGTACCATACTATTAAATATATTTATTATATTCTTGTTCTTGTCTGAATTCTTGTTGTTTTTGTAGTTTTGATTGCAACCCACATCCCAAAATGCAATCTTTTTTGTGGGTTTTGAGTTTCTTGATCATCTTTTCATTTTCGAATTTTTCGATACAAGCTGCTGTGGCACCAGCTTGTTCAAGTGCAGACAGAGCTGCACTTCTGGGATTTAAAGCTAGGATCTTGAGAGACACTACTGGGATTCTTGCATCATGGAGTACTAGAGATTGTTGTGATGGGAATTGGGTTGGGATTCAATGTGATCCTGCTACTGGGAGAGTTACAGAGATGCAACTACAAGGGCCAGCAGATAAAGACAGTGGCTTGTACATGAAGGGCACCTTGTCTCCTACTCTAGGCAATTTGCAGTTCTTGGAAGTTATGGTCATCACTGGAATGAAGAGAATTTCAGGAAGTATTCCTGAGAGTTTCGCGAATTTGAGGCGTCTCACGCAGCTTGCTCTGGAAGATAATGAGATTCATGGGACCATTCCTGCAGGTTTAGGCCACCTGGCTTTGCTCAAAGCACTCTCATTGAATGGCAATCATTTGACAGGACAGATTCCTGGTTCTTTGGGGAGTATCAGAAGCCTTGCTCAGCTTACATTAGCCAGAAACACACTGTCAGGTCCTGTTCCATCCACTTTCAGAAATTTACATAGTTTACAGTATCTTGATCTTGGCTACAATTCCTTATCAGGGTCCATCCCTGAACTTGTAGGCCAATTCCAGAACCTCACATTTCTTGACCTCTCCAATAACCGTTTTACGGGTCAAATTTCTAGTTCTTTAGGCAGTCTAAACAATCTATTGGACTTGTCCTTGAGCCATAATCAACTCTCTGGAACTATCCCAGTTCAAATTGGCCGCATGAAGTCACTTACTAGTTTGTCTTTGAGCGCGAACCTACTCACAGGTCAGATTCCAGAATCTATTTCACAGTTACAGAGTCTCTGGTATCTTAACTTATCTAGAAATGCACTTTCAAATCCTTTGCCTAGTGCCTTCTCCAAGGGCATCCCTTCTTTGTTATCTATAGACCTGTCCTACAACAAGCTTAGTTTAGGTAAAGTTCCCGGATGGATAACAGGCAGGGAACTTTCCGATGTCCATTTAGCTGGCTGCAATCTTGTTGGAACCCTCCCTAGCTTCAAAAATCCAAACTCCCTGACCTCCATTGATCTCTCTGACAACCATTTCAGTAATGGAATTTCAACTTTCTTCGCAAAAATGTCTAGCTTGCAAAAGGCCAAGATTTCAAACAACCAATTGAAATCAGACGTGTCAGTGATCACATTGCCAAGAGGCCTTTCTTCCCTTGACCTTCACTCAAATCTTTTATCCGGGCATCTCTCAAAAATCCTAAACAACAGCACAACCAGATTTCTTCAATCTCTCGACCTGTCCAACAACCAGATTTCAGGCAACATTCCTGAATTACCCCAGAATTCAAACCTAATCCTGCTCAACATCGCGAGGAACAAGATCACAGGCCACATTCCCACCTCAATCTCAAACCTGATCAAGCTACAAAGGCTAGACATTTCAAGAAACCAAGTGACAGGCACAATCCCAACCAGCCTAGGATCACTGCTGAAGTTACAATGGCTAGACTTGTCTATCAACAGACTAATCGGGCGAATCCCAGAGAGCTTGCTGAACATAGAAATACTAAGGCATGCAAACTTCAAGGCCAACAGATTATGTGGATTGATTCCTCAAGGCAGACCATTTAACATCTTCCCTGCAGTTGCTTATGGACATAACCTCTGCTTATGTGGCAAGCCCTTGCCACCTTGCAAGGGAAAAAACAAGGAATCGAGTCAATGAAATGCTGACTCAATTCAATATGAGATGCAAGTTATTGTACACATAGACATAATGCACGATAAGCTCACCACTTAAGCTGTGAGCAACATGTTTTATTTATCAAATTCTAGTTTTTCAGTTCATTCATAACTTATTTACTACTCCCTCTGTTTTTTTTTATATGTCACTTTTGACTTGGGCACGTACCTTTAGGTGCGTTGACCGGCTAGCAAAAATCATTATTTTTAATTGATTTTTTTTGTGAATTAAAATTTCGGTTTTATATTTTTATTCAGAAAAAGAAAATTTCAAAAACAATACTTTTAACTACCCGGTCAAAGCATTTAAAAATATGTGCCAAAAAGTCAAACGTCATATATTAAAAAACAGAAGGAGTAATGAAGATTTCTTTTTTCTTTTAAGTTTCGACTAGCTTATGACCTTGCCAAACACGGAATTTTATAAATTTTAGCAGCACCGCCCCATTGTTCGAGCCAAGCATCAATATATGCATAAAATATATTTGAAATGATACCGATGAAATATACTCAACTCGTAATTATGCATAAAATTTTATCATATTAAGCATATTTTCGTCAAAATAGATGCATATAGTCAACATTTCGACCCCACTAAAATAAAATCAATATACTATATATATTTCAAATTTATCGATAATTTTCAAATTTTGACCCCGCTAACTTGAACACCTCTACCACCCATGAGTTCAGACCAAGCATCAATAACATAGCCATTTTCGAGTTCCAGCTCGTTAGGAGTCTGGCAACCGCGAACCCTGTCGCCGTCTACATGGAACCTGAGAGTCTTGTAGTCTCCGAGTTGTCGACGTTGACAGAAAGCAACCATGAGCTCTTGTAACGGCTGGTCACGTCTCATGGTGTAATAGAAATCTTGTGTTCCTTCCTTCTGCACTTTCAGTGTGATCATCACACCATCTTCTTTTTTTACTGTTGTGAACGCCATCAAATTATAATTTACACCAATGCTGGTGTTTGAAAAAGCAGAGGAGAGGGTCTGTTTATATAGAGAGAGATTTTTTTGGATCGAATTTGAGGAGGGCCTGATTTTAATGAGCGGAACTTGTTGAGTTCCGGGTTAAATACACTCATTATGATCATGTATTATGAATTATTGAATTTTATGATCATGTATTCCTGCTCAAATACATGCATCTGATCTAAGCTTACTCACCACTGTGAGGAAAAAAAACAGATAAATTTATATTTTAAAAAAATGTTAAATGGACAAATTCGTTACAAAATTATTCATTATTCAACTTCCTACATATGAAGACATACTTATTATTTTTAAATTTTCTTTTTCTGAATTAAAAATTTATATTTTGTGTTTTTATTCGTAATTTTTTTAAAAAAATAATGAATAGAAATATGTATTTTAATCACCTTAAATTCGTGCAAAAAGTCAAAGTGAAAACTAAAAAAGGACAAATAGAGCATTTACCGAAAATTTCAAACTTCCTGCATATGCGATTGTTAAATAAACAACCACTAAAACTAGTTACAGATGCATGTACATGAGCTTTCGAAAAATAAATCATGATATTTTGGGAGCATGTGGTGGGTTTGTGGATTACCCAAAAGTTGTTGCAGTTGGGCCAGTTTATTTAGACTTATTTTCGGATTCGGAGTTCGGGACTTGACCCGATTTCCCGAAAAGACTCGGGATTTTACTCGGGTTGTTTCATATATATTTTCATAATCTAATAAAATTTTAAATTTGTAAAAAAAATATGGAGAAAATATTTAGAAAACGTGTCTCTGCCTCTTGATCAGAGTACGAATGTGCAACGTCGTCTAATACACAATCATTACATTAAATTAAAGTTAAGAATACGTTCAGGAAGTCGAGGAGTTTGAGTTCATCAGAGCAGCAGTATATATACTCACATACAACTAACTTGACCAAGTACTTGATTGAGCAATGGAAGCTACAAACATAAAGAAAGAAGACAATGAGACCATAACACTCAAAGTACAAAACGAAGGCACGCGAGATTTCTACTACACTATGAAACGTGATGAGCCCTTGAAGAACTTGATGATCGCCTATTGTGAACGTCGACAACTAGGCGATTACACGGCTCTTCGGTTCCATGCAGATGGTGACAGAGTTGTTGGTTACCATACCCCGAAGGAGCTTCAACTCGACGATGGCTATGTCATCGATGCTTGGTCTGAAGACAAGGGTTTAGATGACAAGTCTGGAGTTAAAAAGGAAGATGGTCGTGACAGTGTAACAGTCAAGGTGGAGAAACAAGGTTGCCAGGATTATTATTTCAGTCTGAAGCGCGATGAGCCGTTTGAGAAGCTGATGATTAGTTTCTGCCAGCGTTTTGATCTCGGAGATTACAAGACTATTCAGTTCACTAAAGACGGAAGGAGAATTCAAGGGCACCAAACTCCGGAACAAGCTGAATTGGAGAATGGGGATGTTATTGATGCCTGGGAACTGTCAATTGGGGCAGGGAGGGGGGGTCTTGGCAATGCTATTGCAACTGTTTAGAAATAGCTTTATCTACAATTATGCATGAAAATGGATATGAAAGTTAAGTTCTAATATAAATACATTCGTTTGTCATGGACCGGACCCTAACGCTAGTATAACTTATGACTTTCTACTTATAAATCTTTGCAAGCTAGAAAGTACAAGGTAACATGACGCAAATTTATGTACAACTATCCGTCATCAAGGAAGTAACAGCACTAATAGGAGTATGTAATTTTATACAAAGACACAATGATGGTCGGGAACTAAGGAGTCCTCCATACTATGAAAATCCTACAGGAAAAAATTTCAACAGATTAACAGCGTTAAATTCTATAAATGTAATGTAAACAAATGGTAATTTGCCCCTTTCATCTTCGAGAAGTAGAGTCAATTAAAGTAGTGCAAAAATTTGGGCTTAATCATCTTAATACTGACTCCTTCACAAAGGATCGACCACCTGATCTGAAATAGGAAAAGTAGAGAATATATTAGATGACTTGAAAGATGAATTCTAGTGCAAAGGTTGTAGAATGATCCTGTTTCCACTCACGTGTATTCAAGATGGATGTTCATAAATCTGCAATTTTCTCTGCTCTGCGACAATTTTACAGAGCCTTCAATATGTTGATCTTGCTCCACTTCAATTGGTTCATAGAAGTATATTATCGTCTGCAAAGCATATAGCCAGACAAAGCACAAGCATTAATGACAACAAGTTTTGCTTCAAAAATTAAAGGCGGCTGGTTGAAATATCCATAGTAAACTACTAAACTGATAGATGGCATGCCAAGACAAGAGAGGAAGACAACGAAGGAGATGAAGCTACACCAATCTCAAAATAGTATATGGAGTATGGACCAAATTAACTCCCTGGTTCTGTTGACTATAGAGTGTAGTCAACAGTAAGCATTAATCCTCTTATAAACTAATTGTAGTAGAGTAACTACATAAAAATCTATCAAAGACTTCGCAAAAGATCATTAGAATTTTTCATTTGTTTGCATATGGGACAAGTGATTACCAGACAACTCAATTTTGAGAATCTGGATACATCACAACTAAAAGAACTACTTCCGGAAACTATCATTATTGCCTCCAACCCACTACTGGACTTGGAAGAGAAACTAACCCAGCGGCCCGCGATATCAATGGCCAAGTTTAACTGTGATCAACTAGTCATCAGATAATACTGAAATCCCACAAGTCAGGAATTGTGCCTTCAGACTACTACCCAAGTAAACCAACTGAAATTTTGCTATTCTTATTTATGTAAGGGGAGAGAGAATGGTAATACATGCGTCTCTGATTGCAATTTTGCAATGGAAACACAAAAAACAAAAATATAGAGAAATATCATACTTGACGCCAGTGTGTTGGAGGTTCCTCAGGTGCAGTTGAAAGAACAAGTGCTTCACTTGGATTGGCACGCTTTCTCCGTTGACTACCTTCAATAGGGTGGTTGTCATTTTGTAACAGCGAAGAACTATTGGCAGTGGATGTCCCTCGGGCACTAAATTCCACATCGAACCAGAAAGCAAACCCATTAAATGTAGCTGGAAACCAGAAGAAAAACGTGAATTATACATCATTGACAGAAAAATTTTATGAGAATAAGGCGTAAGCATTGGGCGGTTTGGAGGACAAAACCATCTACACTTTTCAGTTTTGTAATTCGGCCAACCGTTACTGTTACCATAGACGTTAGTACTGAAGCCAAACAGCCCAAATTATAATGGTTTGGTATGGGTGATTTCTGTTTTGAAATGCGAAAACAACTATATATCTGCAAATAATTATCAAAAAAAAATCTTAAGATAAGTGCTTGCATTACATAATGTTTATTCATAAAAATGCTTAATCTTAACAAGAGTACAATATATTACTATAAAACAAGTTTATAATTACTTCCAAAATATTTAATTTTGACTTAAGAGAGTTACAAGAGCAACCAATCGGCAAGCAAAATTAAATGAAATCTTCAATCACAGTATTATACTAGAAAAACTATTATACTGATGGATTTGCTTTCGCTAATCTTGCATGTCTCTATCAGAATAACTAAAATGAATTAAATACCAATATCATTATTTTTCTCAATGCACTAACAATCAAATCCGCTTGTTGACAATATCAGACATACAAACACCTGCAACTAATAGTAGTTTTATCTATAGGTTGTCCACCTTTTTAGAACAAGGGATAGTGGAAAAGGTATTAAATTAAAGGGCAACAATAAGCTGGTCTCTGTAATAACAGCAAACAACCGCAATATTCAATAAAGAAGAACATGTTAATGCACACAACACCATTCATATTAACATAAAAACTTCAATTATTAATTTAAAATAGGGGTCCTCGATAGTAAAAAGATAGTATATTATAACACAATTGGGTGGTTCGGGTGTATAACAGCAGTTTGGTTATCGATTTGGTAACTTTGGTTCTAAAGGGCAGTAAAAAAGACAAGACTGAACCAAACCATTGTTTTTCGGATTTTAGAAGAATGAAACCATAACCATTCCAAACCATTACAAAACTGTAAATTTTGGTTTGGAAGGGGCAGTTGGGTGATTTCGGACACTTTTTATCACCCCAAGAGTTCTATATACTGTGGGGGTATTTTTAAAGTCTGCATAATCATGTGTCATCTTAAAAGATGTCAAGAAAATGATTATTGCATGTTCATTAGCCTTCAGACTTTTAAACAATTTCCCGGTACTTAATATAGATGTTTATAAAATATGCAGGTAGTTTGTTTCTGTACTTCAAAACTAAAACAAAAAGAAACAATATGTGCCCGTGTTTAAGTGCATGTGATATTACTTGTTATTTTAAAACATTATTGGAAATCATTGAAATCTCACTTCTACTAATTGTCCATTACAGTATATATTTGTCACCACAGCTGAATGATGGAACTTTTTGCATACTAAGAAACAAATTGCAGTTATCAAGATTGCACTGCCATTGAGGTGGCATAAGTTTAGATTGGCTTGAAAAACAGTTGACAGTACTTATTTACTGGCATTTGACTGTCTTAACGTGAATTGCGCCTAGTTGATCATCAACCTTAAACTCAGGTTGACAAAAATGTGGCTTGTCACAGCACTTGACTAACCTGCCCGATTGTGAACCTTAGTATGTCCATTCACATCCAAGTAAGGGTAATATTTTACCTCGCATCATTGACTGAAAATCGAATTTTGTTGTAACAGATTCCAGCTCTTGACTAGTAACTGTATAGCAATCAACATACTTTACCTGTAATTTAGCCAAAAAATCTTATTTAAATAGCTAACATGTTTATTCGCATATTGTGCAAGTAAGACTTTTAAGAAACATCGCATGTCCTGCTAAGCCAGTAAATATGAGAGGACTAACCACATGTGGCCATGTTAAAACATTTTCCCCATTAATTATCTCCACTGATGGCTCTTCAAATGCACATTGTTTTGCTAATTGCAGCATAGGAGACACTGCATTCCAAGGAAGACATGATATCTAAAATTCTGACTGAAACTATAACAGAAATGAAACAAAGGATACATGATGATGATACATCATACATGCATTATTGTTTCATATTAAAAACTAGAGCACCAAGGTTAAAGTGCTCAGAGCTAAAAAAGGAAGCATAAAAAAGTATATGCCCTTAAAATATATAAGTAAAAAGTAACAACATAAAGGAACATTGAATAGTGTACTACAAGTCTACCTAAATAAAAGAGAATCACTAACATAATTAAGAACAAAAGCAATAACCAGAGACCAAGACATAAAGCAAATTTACCACAAAATCTGCGAACACACCTTGCCTGGTTTTAGAGCACCTGCCTCATTTAAAACAAATATAATGTGTAGGCTACAGACTCAAGGAGTGGCTTATACTAGTTTCTATTTTGAAATGAACTGAAAATTTGTCAGTATAATAATGGCTCGAGGCTTAGTTATATATGACTACTACATAAGCAGAACCAGTTTCATTAGGCTCAAGCTTTTAGAACTTTGTACATTTTTTCCTGCGGTCACAGTAGAACTTAACATACATCAAACTGCATATTTTTTAATTTCATTTCTTCCTTGACATACAGTTATATGTGGATGCCAGACTGCCAGTATGGGATGTCCTCAGTATCTCTTAATCCTTCTAACAATGGCTAGTTAAAAAAAGTTTATTTCCAATAATTCTAGAGAGTGCACAGGGTTTATCAGAAAAGAGAACTTCAGTCATCATAATATATTATTTTAAAAACCTTTTATATACGGCTAATATTGATGGCAATGGAACTGTAAAGACTATTTTACAGCATGTCAGCCCAAGTATTTCAAAGTCAAAGACCACGTAGGAGAGCCTGAAGCATTGCTATATTACATATGTAACTGAACAACTGTATATATACCCCACAAAATGATAAAGCACTATGAAAATGATGGATACAAATCAAAAAAATTGAAAAGTGATGGATACAATTTATTTTGAGATGAAACGTGTGTTTGACATTTTGAGCAAATAGATATATGCTATTGCCAAAATCATTATATTCCATCTTTATTTTAATTTATTTTTACACATGAGAGCTTTTTCATACACGTCAATGTCTATATAGATATTTATATTATGGAAAAATAATCAATTCATAAAAACATGTGCTCAGCACATACATAAATGCTATATCAAAATCACTGTACGCCCAAAATAAATGTTTAAGAAGTCCATAATCAACTCACTATCAATTCCATAGACATTGCGCCAAAAATCAATGGTGTCGCTGTATCTCTCAGGGCGCGTGATAGGTGCAATGTACAACTGCAGGGAAAACATGGTTAAAAAGTGAGACTGATGAAGCATTTGGTTTGCATAACTTTGTGATCAATTTAACATATCTGATGGATATAAAATCACATATATCATGAATTTAGTGACAAGTATACACAGCTACATATGATTGACTACAGGCATCGCTAAAAATTGGAGCAGGAGTATTGCAATCAATCACTAATCATAAATTGAAGTCTCATTATGCATATGGATTGCTTTCAGTATCATGCCAATATAAAAACAAAACTCAAACCATCTTGCAACATGACAAATATGACAAGGAAAAAGAACTTATACCGAAGCATTTGAAGGAAGTATAAGACCTCCAGGCTTCAGCCAGCGGTCTCTAGCTGTGATAACACTCCCCAGCATGCTCTGCATGGTGGTGTAACTGTGTAAGAGTCCCGCATATATAAAATACATAAATTATGAACTTGAAAACTTAAGGTTAATTGCTGAGCTGTAAAATCATACAAGGTATATTACCTCGTACAGAAGCATATAACCCATCCACTCAGAAATTATTACATCAACTTCTTCATTTATTTCAACATCCTGCAGTAACAGGGTTATGCGACCATCTATATTGTAAGATTATTTATTAAAAAAAACTTGGAACTTCTTTAAGGATAACAAACAAATCTCTTGCTCTGAAAAGACTACCTCCACGCGTCCATGTAAAACAATGACAATTTCAGATAGATTATTTGCCTTCACAACTTCACTTGCCTAATAGAACATATGTAAATGATTAAATCAGTTCAAATGTCCACTAAGAGTAATATAGAAAAAAGAGGACTTCTGAACAGAAGGAAAAGTTTCATATCTGTAATGCAGTACCAGAGGGTTGAGATTCACTGATATACAATCAAACTCAAATGGATTTTAATATATAAACAGCTCTTTCAGAAATAAATATAAATTTTTAAGCCAGAATACCAGTGGCCAGTGATACTCTGCACTTCACAATTGATTATTTATATTTAGAGAGGACACTTATGGTCCTTCATTTGTGCTTGTCCTAAATATGATTTCCTTGGGGCAAAGGACCAGAAAAATCAAAAAAATAAGACGATACTACAGACTTAAAATGACAATCCATGCTGTTCTCTTATTGAAACTCAAGGAGACTGCATCTGATTAACATTTTATTGTTAGAAATTATGTGTATAATACCTATTGGTTCAATCCTTCTGTAAATTACATATAATGAGTGACAATAATATATAACAATCCAAGTCAGTGATATTGATGGAACACCAGAGACCACTGTCCAAAGAGATTACACTGTACTAGTTTGTCTAATTCTTTTGGCCGATAAAGACGGAAAGCAAATTACCTGGGTCGCAATGTCACTGGCATCAACAGCATAAACCTGATAACAAAAATTCATTGAGAGAAAAATAGGTCAAATAGTTACAAACCAAAACTTGAAACTTGTAGATTATGTAAATTACCCTATAATGCACATTCTAGACTCCCGCTTAATTCACAAAAATAAAGCAGCCATAAAAAGTATGAATGATACTGATATGGTTGTTCCCCACATGCGGCATGACTAATATCTATCTGACGAGTGAGGAATAAGCCAAGGTCCTGTCTTCCTCTATTAGACTATGACTCTGTAACTTCTGTTTAGCAGGCTTGGTTGTATCGCATATTTATTTAGTTTTTCAACCTAAGAAAGTATGAACCTACGGATGCTAATCAATAAACAGATTTAATGGCTCAACTTCTCTAGAATCCGCAAAATCAAACAGGAGTGATGGGAAATTGCAAAACTAGACCCAGAATAAGCAACCCTTATGAAGACTGATGTTACTATATCCCCACAAATGATGAAAAGAATTAATTAAACCCTAACTATAAATATAAATTCATGTGATAAAGACACCCAAGCCTATATATGTGTAGGATTATACGGACTCATATAAACTTCCCACCCTAGTAAAATAAAATACTGGATTTTGACCAATACACACTAGGATTATCACAGAGTATCTAAATACACTTGAAAGCAAATATTTACTTAAAACTAACCTTCTAATTTATTACAAAATATTTTGGACATGTAAAGCTGAATTGAACTATCATAGGATGAATAGGCATAAATGATCCAAACAGAAAAGATGGAAAGGAACATGGCCAGAGGCTACCAGTTACTTATCACGTCATAGATTTTAGAGTCCACATTGACATTGAAAACTTAACTCTTTTCATAATCTTTTAAGAACTAAAAGGTCAACAGAATAGGCAATTCTCTATGCATACCTAAATACAATACTACAAAAACAAAAATTACAAAACATCATACCCGCCTCGCTCCAGCTTGCGCACAAAATATAGACAGAATCCCCGTGCCACAGCCAACATCCACAACAACCTGAAACATAAACTTCCAATACATCACAATATGCACACTTATTTCACATTAAACAAACACATTACAATATGCACACTCATGACATAAATTACACGATTTATGCTGATATTACTCCCGGTGGTCAGTGCACCAAAAGATCAATTAAATCGACTACAACTATAAAAATGAAAAACCGGAATGTAGACCTATACCTTGTCTTTGATATAATCCTGATGCTGCAAAATTGCATTCCTATAGGTTTCCGTACGAACACGATCCTGCATCAAACATATCACTAATTAGGCACATTGCTGACTACCGAAAAAATTCCGTATCAATTATACCACTAATCAGGCACATTGCTCACAATCGAACAATCGAACATCACAATTAAACATAATTAACAAGCAATTTAAGCACATTACAAACACCAATTATATAAACCTTGATCATTTCTTCGTGAATGCCGAGATGATTGTAAGATTGAAAATACGCCAAATCAAAATCAGTACAAGCACTCTGCTGATTATTGTTATTGTTATTATTTTGTGTATCTATGGGCTCCGACGAAACCCTAGGGCTGTTGAATTGAGGTCTGCTGATTCGACCTGGTTTTCGAAGGCGGTGATTGGTGGCGCCGGGCTGGTGGTAGTGGTGGTGACCGTTGGTGTGATTTCCGGTGGCCGGAGCTCCGTTGAGTTGTTCCATTCCGGTGAGTGTGTGTGTGTGAAGTTTGTGAATATGGAGACCTAAAACCACTGGGGTTTAATGTGATTCAGTTTTAGAAATCTAGCTTGAGTAACGTTCCCCTGATCCTTTTCGTATATATATATATATTAAAATTAAAAATTATTTACGTTTTATATATGCTTCATCTGTCCCTCTCATTTCTTTACGGTTACTATTTTGAGATGTCCCTCTCATTTCTTTACGTTACTATAAATAGTAAGTTTTTCCCATCATTACACCCACTATCTTCCCCCACTATCTCATATTTAACAATAAAAACTATTATTACACCCACTACTTTCCTCCACTATCTCAAATTTATTATTAAATATTGATGGGTCCCACCACTTTACCCACTTTTCATCTAACTTTACTCATTTTTCATATATTGTCTTGGTCTCCGTGTCCCCCTCCAATGTAAACAATTGAGGGGGACGGAGGGAGTAATATTAGGAAAATAATACTTGCCCAAAAATTATTTTCAGGTTTCCTTTCCAAATTTTTGATGATAATATGTTATTGGTCAGACACACACTAATATAAGTTATTTAATTAAATCCCTTGATCTATCACATCATCTTAAAAAAATACTAGTATTTGATATAAGAAATAAAATTTGAGACAAATAATATTATTCATGATTTTAATATATTATTAATGTTCGACATCTCAAATTTATGATGTGTTTAGTTTATCATTAATGAATCCACGAAGAAGAACCTGATCTCAAATTATGTCGGTGATGTGATGTTTTTATTAATAATTTTGTACAGTGATATCGAATTATAATCTCTATAAATATGTAAAGTAGATATTTTTGAAACCGGGAAAATTTACCATTTTAGAGATGGTTTTAATTTTTGATAAATTTAATTTAGAGAATTTATTAGTTCACAAGATAATAATAATATTTTGTTCTAAGATAGTTTCAATAATTTTTGTGAGAAGGATTATATAATTTTTGGAAAATTTATAATACTCACCTCGACTTTGAGATGATAGAAGATATCGTAAGAGTTTGCCTTTCACAATAAAAAATTGTCTATATTTTAGGAACATTTGTTACCCCATATATCAAGTAATAATTCCAAATATTAGGTTATAAATGATACTTATATGAAGCTCAACTGTGATACTAGTCGAAGATGTAGTTTGATTGATAGAGATGTCATTATAATATTTTTAGATTAAAAATAAAAATATTCTACATGTTAAGCAATCCGAAAACAAAATGAGTAATTACTCTTTATTACATTGTCATCCAACCAATCATTCAACCACGCTATAATTGACAATTCAAGACTCATTCTTTATTTCACAATTAAGTTATATTTGACAATTTGTTGATTTGTCCTAATACCCGTATTTGACAATTTGTTGATTTGTCCTAATACCCGTGAACCAAACGACCCCTTAACGTTTTGAAATTCTATCGACCTCAAAAAAAAAAAAATTAAACAAATACGACATAATCAAATAATAACCACTTTTGCTTAAGAATAACTAGATGAGAGAGGCTGTTTAATTTTTTTGGCAAATCAATTTAGGAAGAAAAAGAATTCCGATCACTCCCCACCAGGTCACAATTTTCTACCATAAAATAGCAAGTCGTAAGCAAGATACCATCAAAGTTGATCAAAAGTAGTTGAATATCATTCGAACAAAACTCTCACAGAGAAATGAGGTCGATATTTAATACTGTTGACAATATATAATGTTCTATTACACAGAGTATGATTATAGTTCATGCGAGGCAAAAAAAAAAATTAAAATTGTAACTTTAAGATAGAAAATGAGGTACAACTAGAACCTGCAAAAAGGAAATCAGGGAAGTATGCCCTAAGTGGAAATTAAGAATAGTATAAGTTGCATTCCCAATTTAAAAGAAAGTGAAATGAAGCCCTGAAACTAAATGCTTCATTTCACCTCTAGATATCATTTGACCATCATTCTTCTGAAATTCGCCAAGTCCCCTATATATGCAGTGCCTCTTCCCGTATGTTACAAAGTAAACTTTTGACTAATTAAGTTCTTCAGATCCTGCCGAGCTGCCACCACAAGCACAATGTTCAATACCATAAAGACTGGAAACAAATGGATCACAAGCACATGCAACACCGCGTTTGTTTTTAAGCTTGAAAAGGAATGGACAAGTGAAGGCAAGTTTGTCACTGACCTAATGTTTCCAAACTAACGGAACTCATCGTGGTCTTCGTACTCATCTTCTTCATCTTCATTAAATATAGCGCTGTAGAATACATAGGGGCTTTCAATCATCTCGGACAAAGTTAAACGTCCATCTTTATCAGCATCAGCCTGCAGACATTATAACCGCTATGCTTAAAATGGAAATCAAATACTAGAATTGCTATTCCAAGCATAATTGTTAGTCCCAACTCTACAAAGAAAGGACTAATAAGGACAATCTTGCCTTCCAGGTCAAGTTCTTCCAACTAAGCAGCCTATTTGTACTACCGATAGGTACTGGACTAGGGAGCATAATATGACAATATGATATGCATGACTGATCCACTAAAAAGATAGTGTGTAATTGTGTATACATAAGAAACTAGAAACTAGAACTGGGCACAAATATCCTGAACCATCAGAAATGTTTCAAGGGACCCATAGAAATTGCCAACAGGGCATGATAGAATCAAGTGTCTATCACTTGCTCAAATGAAATGGATTCCTAAAGTTTAATACTGCCTATGAAATTGGCAATTTCAAGATATTTTTAAAAAGCCTGGGCAATGTATCCATACACAACCAGGTAACAATTACTCTGACCAAAAACTGAACCTTATAAAGTTCTGCTGTTTATTTAAAGCAAGTCACTGCAAAAGATACAGAATGCGCTAGCATCAACTAACTAAAGAGATTTTCAAACAAGCCGAAGCAACTAATCCCAAAGTTGGATTTTTATCATTAGATTGTCCCAGATATATCACTTGTAACCAATTCATACTAATAATGGTCACTTTTTAGCAGTTTCCTATACATGTCTAAAGTCTTCAATGACCACAGAGGAGAATGATATCCAGTTTGGCTTATTATTGACAAAATGTGCTTGTCTATACAACCGGAGTGTATTGCTTCAAGTCATATATGGAGAAAATTTGCAATTTGTAATATATTATAAAAGCTGTATAAATCTACTTCAATTTTGTATTGCTTTCACACAGTGTTTACTCGGTCAAATGAGTACCTGTTGTATAACATAGTCTGCCTGTTGTTTCGCATAATAATGCTCAGTTGGATGAAGTTTCTCAATTATAGGTAGCAGTTCCGTGCCCGACAAATATCTGTGAAAATGGAATTGGCTAATAGGTAAGATTATACTAATCTAAATGCAAAACAGGATATCAAGATCGTCACACTCCCAAAATTAGATGACAATATGAAATATTGTTTTGTACCCATCATTGTCTTTGTCAAGTTCTGCAAACACCTTTTTCGCAGGAGCGTCCAAAGAGTCATCCAACTCATGTGAAGAATTATGACTCTCGTCCTCGTAGTTTCGGACAAGATCAAATAGCCCATGAAAAAATTCTTTAAAGTTAAGCTTCCCGTCTTTGTCAGTATCTCTCTCTCTGTGAAAAGGGGGATAACAAATAGCTCATAGCCTCATACTGTAAAACTTGTATATTCATTATGATATTAAGAAACTTGCACAAGGGTAGCTAGATTGAATTAGTGAATATGTGCATCATATAAGGATTATTGTAGGTGATACATGGAAATTAAAGGAATCTGGACTTCATCCATTTAATCACAGTGTAATTCAAGCTCCATTTGGTTTATTATCACTTAAAACACCTGCGATTATTTTATATAAGCAATGTTACACAGCTCAAATATGAATATGTAGTACTTATATATCCTACATTATCTGTACCCAACAAATACATGTGAATGCAGGTAAATCAGTCGAACGGAAAAAAAGTGTAACATTGATACCTTACTTCTTCATTGCACAACCATTGAAGTAGCTTGGGACTCCCACTGTCAGCTGGATGCAAAAAGCTATAATACCACCCCAAAAAAATCATTATGGAAACTTGTAGCTATTAAAAGAGGCATGTAAGTGAACAGGGGCTACCCTATACTGTTTAATTATGTAAAATTTTACCCAACTATACTTACTTGTTGAATTCTGTTAAGTTTAAGAGTCCATCCCCATCTCCATCAGATGCATTGAAATGCTCCTCTTTCCACCAACCCATGTTATATCCAAACGAATCATTATCTGGACCAAAAAAGTAAAAATGTCTTATGTCAATATCTTTTATGGTATACACCTTGTTTGTTTCAACAGTTTTCAAGTTCCAATAGGGAACTATCACTACCTTGGAACTTAGTTGCAGTTGGTACTTCCTTCGGAAAAGCATATATAGGTATTTGGTTTACTATTATACATTTAGTTGCACAGCTATTTAAAGTAAATTGAATCATTTATTGCTAAAGTGGACTAGGTAACCTCAAAAGACCATGGGAACCTAGATAATTAAGTGTGTTTTGAAGTAGCTATAACAACATGGGAACTTAGAGTTACATTAATAATGAAGGAAAGATTCAGATTTGTCATTTCTTTCATTGAAACAAAAGAAGTGGCATAAGCCACATTTATTGCCATATCTTCAGCTGCAAAAATAAAACATAATACCAAACTCTTTCTAGAGAACATATTGAGTTCTACATTTTTGTGCAGTCCATATATATATATTTTTTAGCTGAGGGAAATTATGGGCTTCACAACACAATGAAAGTCAGTGTAGAAAGTCAATAAGCTATCGATCTTTTATCATTGTTATGTGCTCTTATTATCAGCCAAAATTCAGCCACAAACTAACTTATCTCTGACAGATAAGAATCCATTTTTCCATATTCAAAGTGTATGTATTAGTACTTCAACATTTTTACATACAAGCTAAATCTTACACTTTTAAAGTATATGATGGTATAAAATAATCGATATAATAGGAAAAAACCACAAACAGAACATAGCTGAACTAGAAGAAACAAATTAAACATGTTAAAAGATTAACACTGGGGTACATGCAGGTCTATTTTGCTGCAACTATCAATATTCTGCAACTATTATTGCAACAAGATACTAGGCTGCTACGAGTATTTGACACCATTGTAGTTCAGCCACAAGAATATGTAACAATCACCTACAACTTAGTTGGCATAGATACAATCCTAAAACCTTCATGCATTAGTAAAGTGACATAGGGCACATATATCTAAAATAATCTTGTCCCTCTGACTCAAAATCCCATGTTACTGCAACTAAGAAGTGGATCATTAGGGAGCCCATCTTTTGACAATATACAATTTTAGTGTCCAAATAATTTTTTTCAGAGTATTAGGGGCATAACATTTTGAACATAAAACCATGGCCTAAATTCATATCTTTAAACATAAAACCATGACACTACCTAAGTTCATTTTCTTTTAAAGATCAGGGTACCACAGTCTGAACTTAAAACCATGGCATTACCTAAGTTCTGCTGCTCTCCTAAAACCTTAACATCCGCGTAGATTGACTTAACACAATCATCTGTAATTCAATTACTGTCGCGGCTTCGGTTTAATGCAATCTAATTACGCCACAAATTCATTAAATTTAAGCACGAATTAAATCTAAATACGCAAAAAGATCACCAATTGAAGCACACTTTAACCTTTCTCAACATCACCTACATCTTACCAAACACAAACACAAAACAATCCAAACTTAATAGCCCACAAACAAAAATTCACCTGAATGCCTCGTCCAACTAGGCGGATCATACTCAGCATACGAAACGAACCCATCATGATTCTTATCATGAATCTCCATATCCCTCTGAGTCCTATGCAAAGTTTCCCTCTCACTCTGCTTCAAATTCCAGTCAGTAAGTTCAGCTTCACTCACAAACCCATCTCTCGGATTCACATCAATTTTCGGAAATAACAACACAATCCTATTAGTCACATTAAACTTCTCCTCATCATTCAAATAATCCTCAGCATCCATGAAATCCTCCCATTCGGGCTGCGACTCATCGCCTTTAGCCGCCCCTTCATCCAACTTAAACTGTGATTTTTCCCATAACTTATCCTCTCGCTTTCGCTCAATATCCGCCACAATTGGATCAAACGGGATATGGGTCGGCTTAGAATGGTCGGAAAATGAGAAATTTGACCGGAGTTTGAGCCGGCGGTGACGGTGGTGAGCGGGTTTAGTGGTGGTGGGGGAGTGAGAAATCAAGAAAAGAATCAAAATAGCTATAGTTATGTATATAATTACTGATGCTTGACCCATTTCATCACAAGGGTTTAAGCCCAAATTTCAAGATTTCAAGATCTGATTATAAAGTTTCAATCTTCAGGCCTTTGGGCTGCTTTTGTGAGTGTTTTTGCAAAAGAGGTTGTGTGTATTGCGTGTGTATAGGTAGAAAAGGGATGAAAATGAGGCGAGTGATTTGAAAGTAGATTTACAGATTTGAAGAGAATCGATGAGGACTCTTGAGTCTTGAAGAAGAAACGTGTAGAAAGCTATTTATAGAACTTGATTTTTTTGGGCAATTATTTATGAAAGTAGTCTGTATTTTAGATCTTTTTAATTAATAAGAAGAATAATGAAAGAATATGAAATTGGCATGGAAATCCGAAGCAGAGATGGGACGAAAATGTAGGGGTGAAAACGAGTCGAATAGGTACGAACAACAGTATGATCGGATTCGGCTCGAATGTATAATTACTCGTTCGAATTCGGTCCGGATTCGAACTAAGGGGCTGGTATTGTATCATGACTTTTAATGAAAAATTTTAGGAGGATGACTTTAATGGATTTTATAAATTTTTAATGACTCTCGTTGACTTCTTAAGATTTTAAAAACAATTCATGACTCCCGAAACAATGACTTTTAAAAACTTTAACAAACTTTTTTTTTTTACAAATTCATGATTTTGAAATACTTTAATAGACTTTTATTAAAATCATAAATAGCCTCTCTGAAACCCTCTAGATCTTTTGCTATACCCTCTCGATCTTCTGCTATACGCCTATACCCAAGTTGGGTGTATGTTCACAAATCTGACGACTACAAAATCGAGTACAAGGTATTATTGCTGTATTATATATACTATAATACTGTTTATTGAATCATATTTATAAACATAATATAATTGTGACATTGTATCATATTTTTGTATTCACTTTTAATAAATAAACAACCTTAAAATACTCCTCCCAAACTTCATTTGGAGCAGTAAATTTTTTTGTTATAGGATCCCATCCAAATCCAGAATTAAACAGCATCAATTTTGAATAGTTATTGGGGATGAGTTTTTTGACAACTAAACTTTTCATTCAGAATAGGAAGAATCTTTTTCTCCACGGTAACCTTCGTGAATAAACCATTACTATCTCGCCAACCACGTTTTGCGGCATCAACCATGAGATTCAATAACTCATTCCTTTCCTCAATTGTCCAAGTCTTATACCCAGGAGTTTTTCCTTTCGAATTGTCATTCTCTTGACATGCATCGCCCATTTTTCTGTGCATATTGATACATATATGTGTATATGCAGAAAAAATAAAAAACAAGTAACGTATACATATTACTATTAGCTGAAGCAAGTAGATCTATATATATGTAAAAGCATAGAATGATAATAGAGAATCATAATAGTGAAGAAAAGGAACCTTTTTCACAGAGGATGAATTGGAGAGACATTTCGCAGAGGATGAACCCTAAGTTGGAGCGACCGGTTAATTGAGGGAAGATAAAGTCATGTCAAATCTTTTCAAGAATGGCCTGACGATTTTCTGGAAAAAATATATGCAATTTTCCATAGAAAGTCATTAAAAGTCTATCAATTATATTTTTCCACCAAAGTCATTGATATATTGAATAACAACTGATTTTTAATAACTCTTTAAAAGTTGTAATTCAATATACACCTAGATTTTAAAAGTCAATAAAAGTCATTAAAAATCATGATACAATACCAGGCCCTAAAATTATTTAAGTTTGTTCAGATTCGACTCGAGTTAGAATATCAATATTCGTATATGATCCGGCTCGGCTCGAACGGATACCAAATTACTCATTTTTTATATTCGTATTCGAATTCGTAGATGATATTAAAAAAAATTATGAATACTCAAATAATTATATACTATAATTAAAGTGAAATCATTTGTAGAGTATCATATTAATATAAATATTATTTATATATGTATATTATACATAATAAATATACATAATTTACAAATTCGATTCGAGTATCTTTATTGAATATATATATTCGAGTACTCTTAATTTAGTCGAACTACTCTAAATAAATATGTCCGAGTACCAGAATGGTAGGATCCGGCTCGATATTCGCTCGAAATATAAAACCGGATTCGAATTCGCTCATTTTTCAAACGAATATGAATTATATTCGTTTTTAACGAGTCAAATCCGAGTTCGAACCCGGATTACTCGTATTCGTTTTCAACCATACGAAAATGAGGTGAATCTATCTAATCTTATGGGCAAAGATACTATGGAATACATATAAAATAAAGGAAAAAAAAATACCTGACAAAAAAATTTTATAAACTACATCTCAATTTTAATGTGACATTTGTTTTATCAGTAATTTTGATATGCTCTCTCCGTTTCAAAATGTTAATCTTATTTGTCGAAAAGAAATTTCCCATGACATGTGTCTTACTCTTTTTTTAATATAATTTTCAAAACTTAATTTTGAACTTATCTTTTCAAAATTGACTAGTTATAGCATTTAATACTCTTTTGAAATTTTATATTGTCCGGTGAAAGTTGAAAAATGTGTGCACTTAGTTGTTTTCAAGATTTACAATTAATAAAAATATGAAAAATAAAAAAATAAAACACATTTAAGATCATCTTGATATATGCGAAAATGACAAATAAGACTAACATTTTGAAACAAAAAATTTGTTATTTTGCCAAATTTCAAAAAATGTGTAAGAAATTTACACCGCCGGCAATCATATCAAGATAACATGGATTATATGGATTATGACTTCACGTGACATGTTACTTAAGGTGAGTGCAACAAGTCGTGAGTTTAAAATATCTTTTTGAATAAATTTAAAATTATTAATTACTCACTGCTTATTAAGAATATACTTCCTCCGTCCTGTCAGATTGTTTGCACACATTTTGAGACTCTTGTAGAATACAGTTGTATAACGTATTCTTAGTTTTTTCTTTTTTTGAATAAAAATTTATACGTCAAAATGTTTTTCTAAAAAAATATATTATGTAAGTATATTTTATAAGAACCTCAAAAGCGTGTCAAAAAGTAACGTAAAACACCTGGTGAGACGGGGTGAGTAATAATAAAAACAAAGATGAGTAATAAGTAACTTATGATTTATGAGTAATTTTTATAAAAAAAGATTCAAAAAAAAAATTAAGTCACTCAAAAAAATAACTCAAACTAACTTTGGGTTTTAAATTAGATCTGACTTTAAGTCGACTCGTGACTTATTATGTAATCAGACATTTTTTTAGCTTAAAGTCAAAAATGACTTAATATCCGGAATTTAACCGGGGACAAACATTCTCTGAGTTAAAAATAAGAATAAAATCAGCATGGTGCAGGACCCTTGCCACAAAACATTTCACTCGAGACCGGAGCATTCAAGCGGCTCCTCGTCCCTCCTTTCTATCGAGTCCGTGAAATCGTGATTATGAATGCACAATTTTATCTAAACGTATCGTTTTTGTGATTCTGATTAATTTGATTTTTAATGTTGGTTTGGTGCAGGCATTTGATTAAGAGATGGACTCTGCAGCAAGGACTCTCTGCAGCAATCCTGTTTACACATCTATTCCGGTAACTCCCTACATTCACATGTATGTGTCTGTGAGAGAGAGAGGGAGAGAGGGGGGGAGAGAGAGGGGGGGGGGGGAAGGAGATAAGGAGGGAGGTTGAGAGAGATGGAGAGGGAAGGAGATAAGGAGAGAGGTTGAGAGAGAGATGAAGGGAGGGAGAATTGAGAGAGAGAGAGAGAGAGAGATCAGGGTGTGTGTAACAGAGAGATGTTATTAGCTGTATGTATGTTTGTGAAAAGAAATAGTGAATAGAGAGGGTGAGGGTGAGGGAGAGAGATGTTGAGGGAAGGAGATAAGGAGAGAGGTTGAGAAAGATGGAGGGAGGGAGAATTGAGAGAGAGAGAGAGTTCAGGGTGTGTGTAACAGAGAGAGATGTTATTAGTTGTTTGAATTATGTTTGTGAAAAGAAATAGTATAAGTGATTTTTATTGCTCAAGAGCTAGAAAGCTTTGACTAGATTATATAGTTAGACTTTGGTAAATGAATCCCCTGACTCGAGAATTTGATTCACGTCTCAAGACTATTCATTGTATTTAAATTAAAAGTACACTGCCTTTATTACATCGGGACTAAGAACTAGTGCCAATTTATTGAGGTTCTGTTGTAGAGTATAATGCATATAGTTGTAAGCAAATTAGGTAGCTGAGTTTACGTATTTCAATTTGAACAAGTAAATCAACTTAGTTTGATGTATGAATTATGTGTGGATATATTACTTGATGATTTTGTGTATTCTGACTAGGTCAGCATGAGTTTAAGATTTTTTTTACTCAAAATTGCAGAGATTACTTCGTGCCTGCTCTTCTGAAATCATAAGCTGGAGATGCAGTTTCATTGTGGGAATAAAGTGAACTTTCCTGGGCAAAGAGTCTGGTCTTCTCGATTTACTCAAAAATCAGACAAGAGTGGGGAAGCTCTTAGTGTCAGTTGTAAGAATTATAAAATTTTAATAGCAAACGGAAGAGAGATTGATGTTCGAGTTACTCGTACTGCTCATGAGATGGGGATACCTTGTGTTGCTGTCTACTCGACCATTGATGAAGACGCATTTAATGTTAAAGCTGGCTGAGTTTGTATTGGTGAAGCACCAGGTAACCAAGTGTATGTTTTCACAGAGATTCTCATGTGCCTATGTATTGTACGATTTTTATTTCGTAGCAGGGTGTTTGTTAAACGTAGTTTATACGATATTGTCTATTTTTATTTCTTGTTGCAGGTATCTAGTTGTTCAGAATGTTCTATCTGCTGCTGTAATTTGTGGATGTACGATTCTGCATTCAGGATATGGATGAATGCATTGTTTGTCGAAATGTGCAGAGAGCATGGAATCAATTTTATTGGACCAAACGTAAGTTTTTTGGTTATTAATAGCAGCTCTATCCTCAATCTCCTAATTAGTAATAGCATGGAATAAATTTCTGTAATATTCTTGTAGGTAGTAGGTAATGTCAGAACAAATTTGTTCATTACCTAAATTTTTTAAAAGAATTGAGAAATGGTGGCCTACTTGTGATGATGTAGCTATTATTCCTTGTTAAGTCACCGTTTCCAATGAAAGGAGTAAAGATGTACATATATTTTAGAACATTGTGTTGTTAAAGTTTTGTATATCATGGTAAAACCACATCTTTTATCGTATAGGAAAATTTAATTTTGTAATCTTCCATGTTTAAGATAGATTATTTTGCTAAGTTTAAGATCGATTTTGCCTCGTGAGGAAATGAATCTGGGTTTTTGCTGCCTGACAGGATATGTGTCATGGATGACAAATCAACTGCCGGGGACACAATGAAGAATTCTGGTGTTCCAACTGTACCAGGGAGTAATGGTTTGTACTTTGTTAAAGGTATAAGGTCTGATCTATATATCACAAATAGTGTCCTTGAAGAGTTCTTGGTGACTAACATTAATTCTGTTATTAATTTGTCTTAATAGAGCACTAAAGAAGCAATCAGGCTTGCTAAGGAGATTGGCTACCCTGTGATGATTAAGGTAGACATTCTTGTATATGTATACCATTTCTAAGATGTCTATACTATATTGGCTTGTTTTGATGTATAAAGTAGCATCTTTTTTGGATTATTCGTTATCAGATATCCTGCACGAGAGTGTGAAAGTATATATAGCATTTTAACCTGCAAGGTTTTAGATGATAAATAATCTGGTAAAAGATACCAATTTGACCTTGGTGGATGTTATTATGTTGATTTTGTCAAGAAGCTTAATATGCATGAGCGATGTGCTTGCCGCTTTTGCTTGATTGACCAATGCTCCTTGGTGCACCGAATAGATATTCTATAATACAACCTACAAGTAAATTCATTAAGCATGGAGTGTCTTATTAGATCACTAGATGTTTGTGACTAACTGACTAATCAAGCAGTATATAGTGCTTTAAGTATACTGCAGTCAAATTCTGTTTTCATGCTTTTCAATCTCTGTTTGGAGGTATATTTAGATTTGTTCTATGTGGTGATGCCATAATGGGCTTTAGACAAAAATGAAATTTTGTGGTGTGTTTGTTTGGATAGAATGAATAATTTTCTTTGCTATTTCATTGACCCAATATTCATTTCTAACCATATTCTATCCCTCATAGATTAGGCTAGGATTCATGCCTTCCATCGACATAGGTTATATTTTCTCACACCATATGGTTTCTGAGCTTTTTGTCATCACCTCCCACTTATATCTCCCTATCTCTATAATCATTCTCTTTCAAACTCTAATCTCCTTCACAACCCCATCTACTTCAACCAAACAACATCGTAATTCAATAAAATCTCCATTATTCTTTGTCATTTCTTGATCTGACAACATGGTCTGTCAGGAGCTATTATGTCATAAGCATCTTCTATTTCATTTCGACATATGATTATGCTACCCACTTTGCATGAAGAAATGCATGTGGAGAGGCCCATACTGATGTATTGTCATGCACTTCAAAGAAATATAATACGTTGGAGTTGGTCAGGAAGCCCTTTTTCTTCTCTTCTTTTATCAGAATCTAAGTTGGTTCTGACTGTGAATTAGGAAATATATATATTTGATTGCATTAAACAGCCTCACAGCGTCTTTTGCCTTGATGATATCTTTTAAAAAGGATCAGATGTCCTTAACCATGTTTGGTTGAGTCAGAGTGTTCCTAACGATCTGATTTTAGTCGCTTGTTTTGACAGGCTGCTAAAAGTGAGGCTACAGCTGCATTCAGTAATGATGGTGTTTACCTTGAAAAATACATCCAGAATCCTAGGCACGTTGAATTCCAGGTAAGTCTGGATATTTTATACCTAGTCATTCAGTGACTTGCTTTAGATGTTGTTCAGGAAAAGACATTTTGCAGGAGTCAGGTAGGTATTATGTTACAGTAAGCCGGAATCCATGCTCTTTCTTCATCAATAACATTCATGTTCTCATTCAATGTTTTGGGCATCCACAAACTTATTCTTGAAGTTGAGGTAGAAGAATTTTTTACTCGATTTCAATTTGTTAGTGTGAAGAGGTATTCTGACTTCTAAACATACTTTTCGTCTGTCTCAGGACTTCAAAAATGGAAAAGTTGACACTGATTTTATTCCAGAGCATGAACATGAGTCGGCATAGGTAAGGAACTGCCTGGATCAACACTGATTTCCAGGGTTTTTAGTCTTGAAAAAGGTCAAATAAAGATATACTTGATTGAAAATACTTGTCTGTCTGTTTGGGACATAAACACTATTTCTGGCTTCTTATAACGTATCAAAATGATAGTAGCATATAATCCGAGTGTTCTACTCATACTGCAAGTGGTGAAGGCATTTCAAACTTATCTGCGAAACTTTAAATCTATGACCACCGTATATTTTCACATATTATAGACGACAACTTCCAGTCTACCACCACCTTGAGTGACCCTTGAAATTTACTGCTAGTTGGTAAGTTATATTAGTAGGTTGATTTTAAATGCCAAGATAAAAATCTTTAATAGTTAGAAGAACCAATGTCGAGACTTCTGTTAAATATTATCCCTCGTCACACATGAGAAAATTTCATTAATAGCTGTCCCACAACATAAATGAAATATATTTAGAAAAAGGAGATGACTATGATTTTGTTTCGATGCCTGCAGCCCAAGAAGATAGTACCAGCTACTCCTGCCAAAGAGTTTGCCAACATTGCTCAATAGAGAAGAAATCCTAAAGGTTGAACATACTGATCCGTAATTTTCATGATGCACTACTCTCTTCTCCACATTCCTTTTCTTCTGGTGGTCTTGAAATAAAATTCCTCTTTTTTTTTGTTTGCTGCCAATGAAGCTGTGATTACTCGGACTTTTGATCCAGATTTGCTCAAGGAAGCCTAATCGTAGAAATTAATATAATAATTTAGCCATAGTGTCATTTATGTAATTTTGTAAAACATGCATGGTTTACAACTCCAGTTGCAGGCATAATTTACTGAGTTTGTGAACTGCATAGATGTTCTTTCATTACTCATGAATAAAGTTCAGTGATATCAGGATATAATCAATGCAGCTGAAATGTTCTGCCTTAGCTATGTCTGGGCTACTAAAAATTGTTGTACCGTTATAAAAAGAAGTGCCGGTACAGAAATTTGAAAATTGTTTGGTAATTTTTTTGATATTTACATATTTTAATCTCGATACTGAATAAACGTCTTCGATTTCAAAGATATCTGATATCTATCCTCAATGAATAATAGTATTCAGTTTCATTGTACCGACGGGAGGACCACAATACACACTGACACACATACACTATACATTAATACATGTTCGTACCCGTATATATGATTCATGCACATGTCCAGAAAAGGGAACATGCCAAATACGATAATGCCAAATTCGAACTGAGCGGAAAAATCTTTCACTCAATAATTACACAGAAAAGGATTAATCCAAAATGATTTCGAATTTTTTTTTTCTCACTCATCACATTCTCGATTACCATTTTCATCAGCGATGAACATGCAACAACGATTTTAAGACTACTAGCTACTGGTTTAGATTTGTAACGACGTATTCTTGATTTGCTCTGGCTCATTTCTCTTTACTAAAAAATCAGAAAAAAATCTTGAAAAAGATAACATAGAATCAGTCTTTAGGAAGATGCAATTTTTTAAGAACATATACTTCTGGATAAGAATTTAAAGAAAAGAAAGTGCAATCATGACAATAAGATATTATTGTATAATTAGTCGGTCCCCGCCCCCCGGTTCAAAAATGTTTAATTAAAATTTATCGATCTAAACAGTTTCGAATACTAATTAATTACTAATTAATTAAAAGTCGTTTCTCCTGTCCAGTATTTTAATATCTTTTGACTTATTAAAAGAAATTCGATTAATTACTAATTAATCTCTGAAATTTATTTTACCGAGCAATCAATTATATTATGATTTGGTTAAAATAATTGATTTGTTATAGAAATTCCTGATAAATTTCGATAAATCATGAATCATTTTGTTAATCAATAATTTAAATTCTCGATCAGGTCCCGATTATCAATTATATAAAACAAGAATATATTATTCAAGATGCTGACTATCAATTATAATTTATATATAACAAGAACATATTATTCAAAGATACTGGATAAAAGTATAAACCTTTCTATTGAGCACATCACTTTATTCTCCTTTTCACGTTTGCCAATACATATTTTTGATCGTTAATATCTTTCATTTCGTAGTAAGATTAAATATAAAAAACTTCACCGTATTAAAGTACTCGTGAATACGAATCTAATAAAATCACTAATGACTATATTTAGTTTTATAGATTAGATGTAAATTAGTAATTTGTAGGGTTAATTATCAAGTTGGTCACTCAAGTGGATTTAATGTATCAAGTTGGTCACTGAATTCAAAACGGTATCAATATGGTCACAAAAGTCACCAAAAATATCAAACAAGTATCTTGAAATATGAGTTCAAGTAGTAAAAATATTATTTATAAAGTTTTACACATTATTTTTAAATGTTACCACAACCAACTAAAAGGTTATGACTTCTAGTATTTAAAATAATATATTTATATTTTATCAAGTTTATTTACTATTTATATTTTATTATATAGTTATTTTTTTATTTTAATTAAATATAAATAATAAATAAATTTGATAAAATCTAAATAAATTATCATAAATATTAGAAGTCATAACATTTTACTTGGTTTTGGTAACATTCAAAAATAATGTGTAAAATTTTATAAATAATATTTTTTCTGCTTGAACTTATATTTCAAGGTACTTGTTTGATATTTATGGCCACTTTAGTGACCATCTTGATACTGTTTTGAGTTCAGTGACCAATTTGATACATTAAACCCACTTCAGTGACCAACTAGATTATTAACCCGTAATTTGTATCACAAACAGGAAAAGAAAAAAGAAACGGAAGGAGTATCTTATAATTTGGCCAAGAATTTTCAAGACCTGCAACTTCTGACCTTGTTATCTCAATATCATGATCCTGACATGTTTTTGGAGCTTTCTCAATCATCCCCACTAAATTGGGCATATAAGAGGCCAGTCAAAATCTATTCTTTCTCTCTTTTTTGTATATTTACATAAAGTGTGTGGATTTAAGTAAATTGTGTAGTATGTACTAATGTGTGATGTATTTTAGTGTCAGATATTAATGGGGTTTATGCTGCAGGTTCCAGATTTGATTAGCAACTTGAAGGTGGGCCTGTTTTTCAATCATGCTTTTGCCTTTGGTTTCTGTCTAACTTCACTCATTGCTGCTGCTCTTTGGCTACTTGCCCTGTTTCTGGGTCCCCCATCTCTCTCTCTCTCTCTCTCTCTCTCTCTCTCTCTCTCTCTCTCTCTCTCTCTCTCTCTCTCTCTCTCTCTCTCTCTCTCTCTCTCTCTCTCTCTCTCTCTCTCTCTCTCTCTCTCCCTCCCCGTCTCTCTCCCTCTCTCTCTCTCTCCCACACACAGCTGACAGCACTTGATTTTGGTGGGCAGTTCAATTCCAGGATTTAACCCATCAACATCACCTTAATTGTATAGTCTAATCTTGTAATTTTACCAATTCTCAAGTTATTTTGGTCATTTGATTATATTCTCCCATAATTCACATTGCAATATTAATGTTTAGTTTGGTCAAAAATTATTGAATTGGGTAATTTATATAAACTTTGAAAAATGTTGAAAGTTGCGTACCTTTTCCTACTAAGCTGATTTTGGGCTTTTCATGGAGTTCTACAGATTACATAGGGGAAAATAATTCAAGAAAGTTGTTGCCAGAACAAAGGTGTGTTTTTTACTTATCTGCTAATGCAATTTTCATTGCTTAAGGGCATTCCAAAGCTGTAATTATGTTTTCAGAAGTGGGTAAACTGTCAGAATCTTGGTAGTTGTTACATTAGTACTAGGTAATTTTTCATTGTTAAGGTCTTTTGTATGGTTAATGCGATCAATCATAATTACTATATAGTGCTAGTAGAATGAATCAATGATTTAATATCTTGCAATTAAGTCTTGTGACCCGAAAGTTTCCGTATATCACTTAAAAAGGGCATGTTCTAGTTAATGCATATTGAACCCCCAAGGAGTTGGTCCAAGTGATTGTCAAAGTGTATAATAGCTTGTTGAAGAGTTTGATGGGGTTACTTCAAAAAATTTGCCACTAAAAAGATGATGGAAATTGAACCGAACTGAGCCAAACCAAACAATTCCCAGTGTATACCGCTTGTAGAGCATTGTGGGAGGCCAAAGTAAATTGTGAATGCCCCCTGACAGAAATAAATAACATCCCAACTGTTGGTTCTAAATTTAATGCATTTCTCTGTCTGACTCTGTAATTTATCAAGTGCTTCACAAGTTTCAAATTTTAGGCCAGGTTACTACTTAGTAGACTGATTGATACTTGTATTTTTGCTTTATGAGCTGAATTGAGGAACACACTATAGGCCACAGTATCAATTATAATCCGTAAAGGGTAGGGTTGAAACTGTAAAATTGTAGTGGGCCTTTGCGGTGAAAACTGTTGTTATCAATAAGGACTTTTGGATATTAGTGTTTTGTTGGGATCAGTGGAAGAATGAATATCTTTAACAAAAAATCGTTTTATAGCTCTGAGTTTACTTCTTTGTTTGGTTGCATTTTGGCCTCTTCCAAATCTCACAATTCAAAGCCCTAATTACCATTGTATAGGACTTACCATCATCGATAGTATTACATGGTCTCTCTACCTTCCTCTTTAAGATGTTTATATATATATTCTGTTCTTGTCACACTACTTTAAATCACGTTGATATTTTATGAATTTCAGATTTTACTAGTGCTCCGAGTAAACTGCATCTCTTCAGCAATAACTCAACAATTCACAGATGTTCTGGGTTTTTAATTGCGCAAGACATTGCAGTTGAGTTTATCAGCTCTTTATTTTTCTGTGGCTCTATATTGTATTAATTAGAGGTGGCCTCTCAGTTCGGACCAGTTGCCTATTATTGGGTCCGTTTGTTTACCTGTGTGTTCTGACACGTCTACTTACCATTCTATTACAATACTTCAAGTTGTCTCATACGTTTTTATGAATTCAGATCTCATTTCTATTTTAGTCAGAGTTCCATAGTTAAGATATATTACTAGGAAAAAAGTATATATATAGTACTTCTATATATCTCTTTTGCTTTTCTCAAGGTCAGAGAAATACAAATTCAGAATAGATAGATGAGTAGCGATGAATCAGGCGATAGCTCCACATGGAGCAGGGAGCAGGATGTAAAGTTTGAGAATGCTTTGGCCACTTATTCTGAAGATTTATCAGATCGATGGCAGAAAATTGCAGCCGATGTTCCCGGGAAAACAATAGAAGAGGTGAGACACCACTATGAGCTCCTTGTTGAAGATGTTAATCAGATTGAATCTGGCTGTGTGCCACTGCCTCGTTACAATTCTTCTTCAATTGGCTCAGTGGGCCAATCTGGAAATGAAGGAACAGGTAAGAAAGGTGGCAATTTTGGGCACTTAAACAGCGACTCAAATCACAATGGTAAAGCTTCAAAGTCTGAACAGGAGCGTCGCAAAGGGATTGCCTGGACAGAGGAAGAACACAGGTAAATTATCGTTATTTAGTTTATGAAAATTTTGGCGTGATCTAATCTTACTTACTGTTGTCTCATTCAGAAATATGTGAGTCTTATTGTTGTCCTAACATAGAGAATAATGCCTCTGTTGGTTGTGGTTAATCACATTACACGAGCTTTTGTGCAGCATAGTTCCATCTTAGTTACTGTTGTCTCATTTAGAATATATGCGCGGCTTACTGTGTTTGTCTGCCTAACATAGAGTATATGCCTCTGTTGGTTGTTGTTGATTACATTACATGAGCTTTTGTGCAGCATAGTTTAGTCTTAAAAAAAATCTAAAACTTGGCACATATGCATCACTGCAAGTAATTATGTTTGATGGGACATCCAAAAAAAGAAAAAGAATTATGTTTGATGTGTCCAGACCCTGTGGTCTGACTACTGTGGCTGGAAATTGGCTTTGAAAAGAGTGTTCTGAACTTGTAAATAATTAGCACTGTTTTATAACTTGGTTTTTTATGTATCAAGTTCTGAAAAACTGTGATGTTTTTTTTTTCAATTGGTCTGTACTATAATATGAGAAAATAGCCTGGAATCTTGGGTTCATACATTTTAATATATCTATGCAGTTACTTGAATATTTTTGTGATGCTACTCAGATTATTTACTTCCTGCAATGCTACTCTAATATAGAAATTGGCCTTTATATTTTGACATGCTTTGCTTCAAGCGTTCATGATCACTCTGCAGTCATACAGAACTATGCTTGCATGTAATTTACTAGGTTGCTTTCTCTTTGAAATGAGTAGAAGATTATTTTTCCTGTTCCGTAATCCGTATCCATGTATGTTTTAGTTCTCACATTGCATTCTATTAAATCTATTTGACCCGCACCGTATTTAATTATCTTCCTTGCGCTAGAATTGCTGATTTCACTTGTATCTTACTGGGGACATTGTACTAGAGACTGGGAACTAGACACTTCATTGTATAATAATGCTTTTGAGTGTGGTCAACTATGCACCTTTTTGTTCTAAGCTGCTCAACTGACTTCCATACATCTTGGTGACCGCATTTGCAAATCAGTGCTTGTTAATACGTATAGATTGTAATAATTTTGAAGTCATCTTTTCTAGTATAAGATACTGTATTCAGAATTGGTAGACGGAAAATTTGAAAAATGAGGCTAGAATTACGAATCCCATTTCTGATTGTCATACCTACCAATAACAAGCTGCTCTAATAAAAACATATATTAAGCTTTGAAAAGACACCCACTCCTTCCCTTCGACTTTAAGCAAGGCTATTAGCCTATGAAATGTATGGAGAATGCTAGGTCTCTATTGCCTTCCGATAAATTATTAGTATACAAGAACCCAACATGCTTGTGATTATAGATAAAATCAAAGTTCTGCATATCAAGTGGCTTGACCTGACCTTCATAATTTTTATTCTCTCAAGGGAAGAAGAAAAAAAGGTTGCTGCTTATAGTTTAGGTTAATTCGAGCCAGGAAGTTTTGAATCAACTCTAAAATCAGGACTTGGAGGAATGTGAAAATATTACTTAAGGCAATACAAATATACTGTAGACAACAGGCAGAAGCCTTTTTTTGATGAATTTGTGGAGTGTAAATTTTGCTTTTTGAAGTACTTGGGCTATTATAATGAAGGGACTTCAGATTGAAATGTGAAAGATTCTAAAATTTTTGAAGCATTAATGTATTTACTGACAATAGGCACAGCCTTTCCGTTTTGCAAGAAAAGGAACATTTAATTTTCACTTTCAGGCCATAAGATTTCTTAAAAGTTACCCAAATGTCAGTGTGCTCGTGTTACTTTTACTATTGGTTTCAGCTAACAAAATGTAACTGATAGAATAGATTATAATTTAATTATTATTTTAAGAAGGCTAGACTCTAGAGTGCTTTACAAACACTTGTTGATGTTCAAAATTCTTTTATGTTTCACAGAATGGCCAATCCATTTTTGTCTCTCCTTTTGGTAACTAAGAAGGGTATGTCTTTGAGTTTTAGCCCCAGCTGATTCAAGTGCCCAAATGCTTGCAACACTTGAGGCTCCTGTCTCTCGATCTCAAGTAGTAGTTTACATCTAATTAAATATCGGCAGTATATGCATCCAGTCTCTATCTGTGCTATTATATTGGACCTATAAGAAATTTTCGCAGTCTTTAAGAATGTAATCTTTCTGTAGTTTATTGCTGTCATAGCGCATAAGAGTTATAAGAATTATATAAGCTATATTTCTCTCCTTTGGAAAAGTGAAGCACTAACACAACTTAAATTCTTTTTTTTTTCCCCTGCTTATTGCCAAACAGATTATTTCTTCTGGGTTTGGAGAAATATGGTAAAGGTGACTGGAGAAGTATATCCCGGAACTTTGTGGTAACAAGAACGCCTACACAAGTTGCGAGCCATGCTCAGAAGTACTTTATTCGTTTAAGCTCTATTAACAAAGATAGGAGACGATCAAGCATTCATGATATTACTAATGTGAATAACGGTGAAGTGTCACCCCTAGCACCGATCACTGGTCAAACAAATGGTTCTTCTGCAGGAGGTTCGTCTGGAAAGCCAAGCAAACAAACTCCTCAATCTCCATTAGTTGCCTCTGGAGTTGGCATGTATGGTGGAACTACTATAGGGCAGCCAGTAGGAGGATCTCTCGTCTCAGGGATGCCAGTAAATCTTCCCCAGCCAGCACACATGGCATACGGTATGAGGGCCCCAACAGGACAAGTAGTTGGTGCCCCAGTGAACATGGGTACCATGGCATATTCTATGCCACAAACTTCCGCTCAGAGGTGATTGAACTGTTCTAGACAGAAAATGTACAGTCGATAGACCATACAGCTCGGTGCTATTTTTGTGGTAATTGGGTTTCTCTAAACTTGGGCAAAGTCATATGATGCTTATTTTCGATACAGATGTGTGTTTACCATGTCTGATCTTCAGTTGCATCAAATTTAGTTAGCCCTAGACTGCTAAACTGCATGTTGAACTGCAGCCTGCTGGTATTGTGACATACAGCATTTAGGGCAGTACTCTCAATTCTAGTCTATCAGTTCTAAAAACTCTGCAATGGTCATTTGTAGTTGTATTGGTTGGCGAGAAAGCGTCAATGAAAGGCGAACACCGTAAAAGTTACCATTTCTACCCTTTTTCTTGCCTTGTCTTTGTTAACCGTAAAAGATTACCATTTCTACTCTCTTTTTTTTTTTGGCTTATCTTTGTTAATGTGCATTATAATACTGAGTTCATTTACATCTGCTGTTTGATGTCTGTCAGATAAATTTAGAAAATGAGCAGCCTTCCTTTACATCTGCTGTCTGATGTCTCTCCGATAGATTTAGAATGTGAGCCGCCCAGAAATACCTTAGAGCATGTGGTTTTAAGTTGGGGTTTAAAGTTGTTTCTGACTTTAGATTGAAAAATGTTTGTCGACTTAAAAGCATAAATAAGTCATAAACTGACTTAAAATCAGAAATTAGTTTGAAATATTTGTTTCGGTGACTTAATTTTTTTGCTTTTATTTTTTATTTTATTTATAATAGCCCATAAGCCATAAGTCATTAATAAATTAAAATTAATTAAATTTATATTTTAAACTCTCAATTTATTTTCAAACTTAGCCAAACGGGTACAAACACGATTTTAGGAACTTGGACATGCTTAAGTCATTTTAAGTTATAAAAGTCACAATTTCAAATTCAATCAAAAGGCACAAGCACGGTTTTAGGAGCTTGGGTATGAAGAAAATATCATGCAAGGCAGGTCATAAACAATATACTACTACCAGAAAACAGAGGTAGTGATGATAATAAACATCTTTTTGCCATTATTCATACATATATATATATGCGTTTCAGTTCAACTATGTGTTGATACACACTGCCTTGAAATCGTCCAATTTGACAACAGATTTGTGAAGACATGCAATCTAGATGCTACATTCCGGTTGCTTGTTCGCAAGAGTCTTGCGAAATTACGAGCATCTAAGCGTTGGCACTGACAAAACTCAGAATTGTAACTTAGTTGATCTTTGAGCTGTTCAGTCTTCCCCACCATTTCTTCTTCATCTTGTCACCTGATCCTTCGTCGTTTCCTAGCTTGTTTAAAATTAGTTTTGTTTCTCGCAATCTTTCCCCGTAGTCCTTTTTCCAACCTTCAAAAATTTGTTTCAATCTTCTGAGTTCTCGATCAGGATCCAGAGTTGCATCCACCTGACCTGATTTCACCTCGACTAAAAATTTTGCATCATCACCGAAAACCTGGCACCTCTGATCAAACTCCTCGGCCAATTTACTTATTACACTAAGACCGGTATTCATAGACCTCACTCCATTGCTATCGCGACTCCTGAAATTACTGCCTGTATCCCAGCTGGAGTCTCTGTCATCATTGACCGATGCATCCGAATTTCTCGCCGACTCATCAAGGGCCAGACTCTTCTTTGCAATGGAAAGACTAGACTGTAATGATCTCATTTGTTTCTGCCAAACTTCTTCCATTGACTTCATTTTTCCTTCATATTCAGACCAACGGTTCTCATATTGTTGCAAGCGTTGGTGGAGAATGTCATTTTCTTCATCCTTCACTCTTAAAGCAGACTCGGCTTTAAGTACACGCCGTTGTAGCTCTGCAAGGAATGAAGACTTTACCAGCACCTCCTCTGGCTCATGGCTCTGTTCAGAAAAATCACAGTTCTCGCTGTAAGTGCAAAGAAAATAGAAGACATGGAGAGAACACCAAAGATAGGCTAAGTTCTATTCTATAAGTCCAAAAACTATGTTGCGCGAAAACTAGCAGTCGAAGTCTTCTGCCATTTACTAGGAATAAAAAGATAGATGTTTATGACCAAACTTTCCCACTGCAACCATATATATGTTCATCAGTTAACTTGCTTTGTATATTAACTTGTACTTTGAACAGAATATCATCATCCTCAATTTTATAGGAGTTAAGTTACTCTTGACATTAAAAGTCAATAAAAAAATACCATATTTCTAAAACTTTATAAGCAACAAACATGATAATTAGGTAGAAGTTTTACTAATACACAGAAATTTACAGATATTCGTATTAATACAATGATATTCTACTTTTATTTTGAGTGTGATCTACCATTTTATGATGGGAAGAGTCATCAGCAGAGGTAAGTAACAGAGTACCTTTTTAGCATCAAATTGTAGCAATCCTATGTTCCCTGAGCATCTTCTGACCAACCAGCCACGAATTCCTGGGGAAAAAACCCAGTTTATCTCACAAACAATAGCAAGTTGCAATTAATAATTGACATAGATTATTACTTCCTGTCATCTTCTCTTATATATACTAGTAGACATTCTTAGAAACCTGAAAGTTTGGGATGTCCAAGAAGAGCCTGACGGAATCAGAAGAGTTTCTTTTTACAAGGAATTGCAAGCTACAGTAACTAGCTCACATCAACAGTAGTTCATGCTAAAGATCATTTAGGTATTAGTGGTGTATTTTCATATCAAATGATAATTACTATATCTAATACTGAATCCAAGAAGGCTGCTAAGTAATATTTTAATCTCCTAACCAGTTGTGATGAATGATATTGATTTCTAAATCTGAATTCTAAGGGATTCCTGTAAAGTAGGTTGCAGGGTACAAGTCACTCGCAGTTCAATTTACGTTGATGTAGCTTTCGCTGCAACTCACATAAAACCAACTAACAAGCACAGGATACATTGTTTTATGTGATTTTACACTCCCATCCGAATGAAATAAAGACATAATGATATAAGATTAGTTTTATACTAAAAAAATGGTAATAACTAATAACCAGAGGCCAGTCTAATCAAGGACACTGCAGTGCAAGAAGGATGTCGATAATAAACTTTTAAGCACAATCTATTATCTTTTTAGAAAGAAACAGAAAATAACTGTGATAGATAACATGGGTTTTCAGCCTTTTCCATGTAATTTGGGGTGCGGAATAGTATCACTTATGATCTCATTGATTGAAGTCAAATCTCTGTAGTGAAGCAGATGAAAAGTCCACTGGATTGTCATGTAGTGTGTTACAGAGCTGTGCAGTGATTATTCAGATGCAACTTAGTGAAATAGGTGGAAAATGAGTACTCAGTCTCTGACGCATCGAAATGTGATCAGAAATTATTTTCTAAAACTCTGCTGTCATAATTTGACCTGTACAGCAAATTTCCGCAAACAGAAGAGGGAAACAAAATCACCTTAACAAGATTACAGATAATCAATAAATAATGCTAAGTACCTGATTGTAACAAAATGGATGCATCATAGATGTCTTTATAGTATTTTTTGCCAGTCCTGCCTTTGAACTGCTTTTGAATAATCACCGCTGCTCGATGTTGTCTTAATAAGCTAGAAAAGTTCTTTCTTGTTCTCTCACCCATAACAACTGCAGTAACCATAATTTTTCCAGTATCTCATCAATTCAGCATGGAACCAGTGAAATAAACAATTAAAAATAAAATTTTGAAAAAACATACATGACTGCAGATTGGTTACTACTCTCCTCATCTCCCTAAATTCACGACGAGCTTGATAACCTTTAAACCAGCTTTGAACATGTAAAATACCACGGAGAGTACGATTTCTTGTGTCCTCAAGCACCCCAATCTGAATGGATAAAGATATATGTTTGTTTGACTTTCACCATCCGTAAGCTCGACATAAATATTAATTGAACAAGATTCAATATAACTGCATTAAGTACCAGTGTACCACACAATACTTATTTTACCTGTCCAGTTCTGAAAAACAATTTTGTATAGCCAACTTGGTACATTTCAGGCGGAATACTAAATTGATGGAGAATAGAAACTGAAACACCAAGTGGATCTTGTGATGCCATGCTGTCTAGTAGGAGGAAACCATATCTGAAGTAAAGCTCAGATTAGAAGTGAGGAAGAACATCAACGACATAAATATCTGTTCAGAAAGCAAACTGGGAATGCAACTAGAGTTAATTAAATGTATTCCTATACCTTCGAGCAAATTTCTGATGAGTAATTCTAGTAGGAAATCCAGATCTCGATATCCGAACAACTTCTAGGACTCCACAACATCTTAATTGTTGCAATACAAGTCCCTGCTCATATAATCCAGGAGACTGAAAGTTGTTGGGCTTAATACAACGTATAAAATGTGGTGTTGTATTCTCCAAACGTTGCATTAGTTGAAACAGTTGGCCCTAATACCCAGAAGAATGTAAAAGTCAGGTATAGACAAAGGCAACGAAAATTTTGCTTCGCCCATACAGTTTCAACCTTGTAAAAAATATCTAACAATTATTGAGATATATGCATATAGCACATCTGGTAGAAATAACAATTTGACTTAAAAACCACATATGCCCTTCATTGATGCATACACCCAACTGAGATTCTGGGAGTCCCAATAATTCATCTTGCAATGCTTATTAAGTGTTTTTGGAAAAAGTACAATCAAGACAAAAGCCTTTATCATTAACAACTGCTACCACATATATCATATTCCTAATATTGCATTAATTCAAAATTTCAAGTACCTTAAATTTTGATACAACACTCAGCTTTTGAAAATCTGCTCCACCTGATTTATGCAATGCACCAACTACAGGTTTCTCAGATTGAGTGCACAAATTGGAAGCAAATGACTTAGGTAGATGGCATGCACAAGAGGACAGAAGTTGGATTGAGTCCAAGTGCAGTAGATCTCTATTCTTCTCTAGGAACCCTGTTGTATCGTACATGACCTAGAGAGCGAAGCAGAGATAGTGAACCGTCAGGATAAAGAACACTAAGGGATTGTGGCTTTATCTACCAATTTCCAGTTGAGAGAATTCTATGATATTTGACTGGAGACAACGTAATCTACTATGTGAACAACTGGTACATGAGGATTAATGAATGGGCCACAGTACTAAAGTTTTTCAACTCAAATCTTTAGATTGTAGGATTACTTGGATATATTACATGAATTAAAAACTCAAAATACATATCAATGTGGGCACTATTTTCCGGTGCAGCTTTATTGAATATATATTCTACAAGACAGTTGGCATTGTGTACGTGCAAATATGAATCCCTGCAAACGAACATTATCTTTTCAAAATATGGACCAGGTTACTTGGCAACTATTGTGTTCTCCAATAAAAGCTGTAGAAAGAGAAGTCAGAAAAGATAAGGTTATATCAGTATTTAAGTACATACTTCGCCTGCATAGTGGCCGACAGTAAAAGCATTTTCTCGTTCTCCCTTAAAACAAGAATTAGGATTCAGGTGCTGCTTAAGCTTATTGGCAAATGACAAATCTGTACCATTCGGAAATGTGGACTCCTCATCTAATAGAGATAATAACCCCAGTGGTTTCTGCAGCAAGTCGAGAAAATATTGCAAAACTTAGTTACAATTAGTCTGTAGAAAGAAGCAGGTGAAAGACATAGTATTTGAAATAAATTATCCATTTATTGAAGTGGACGTGAGTAGGACAGAACAGATTTATAGTGTAAATAGTAAAAATAAGTATGTAGGCACAGCAGTAAGATATAGCTTCAACTTTCACAAAATACTAAGAAACCTAAGTTGTAATGTTAGAGAAGTTCTTATCAATCCATGACACAGTTTTACGAATCATCCAAGAGCATATGAGCTGATTTCGACAGAGTACAAATTAGCTTTGGAAAATCATGAACATTAACTGGTTTCTAGACTAGTTATTTTGAATTACATTATAGAACTAACTCAGTCATTTCAAACTCATGGCGATATTTACAACTAAGAACATGGATGTGTAACAGTAGAAAGATTGTCGGTAAGCACCTTCTCGAAAAGATTGAGACAATCTTGGTTGTCTTCAAAATCCACTTTGGCCCAGTCGATACCGTCTTGGATATACTCCTGAAACATAACATATTTTCAACTCGATATAACACAACCTCATGCAATGTAAAGATCTGATGAGTAGAATGACAGTGATGCACCAGTGTGATCCATGACATAAAGTGCCCATTTAGCAAAAAAATATTAAGCACTGCCAAAATGTGATAGACTGAACGTAACATATCATGCATCAATTATCGAACTTGATTCTCAGTAAAATAGAATGAGAAAGTTGCTGCACTATTAAAAGGGTAATAATAAAATTATAAGCTAATAATTTTAAACATAAAATGTTTATGCGATTAAAGAGAAGAAATTCACCTCCTGCTCTAACTTAAATAAATGACGGTTGAAGTGTTGCTGCAGTCTCTCATTAGCATAATTAATGCAGAACTGTTCAAAACTATTTTTCTGCGTAAAAAACAACACAATTTGCCGTGAAATAATCAACATAAAATATGATAAGAAACATGAAGATAACAAAATAAACTACAAGCGTACCTCAAAAGATTCAAAGCCATAGATATCAAGAATGCTAATAGATCTTCCAGTCCGTTGCTTGCCTACTGCGAGTGACTTGTTTATTTGTTCTACTAGCCAATCAAACAAACAAGAATACATCGATTTTGCCAGTGCATCTCTTGTATCAATGGCCTGTAATATGTGTAAAGGATTTACCACACAGATTAGTACCTTGTCAGATATGTATTTAAGTTAAGAGAGATGATCACTAATTATCATAGCCTACAAGGAGCAACTTCCGTACAGTCAATCTTCCATTCTTACCTGAGAAAGAGTTAACTTCTGAACAATATTATCATTTCGTACTTTCATATGTCGAGTCGATAAAGCTAGCTTGAGGTCCGCAATATCACACTCCATCAGTTTAGCAACATTCACTAGACCTATAAATTCAAATATTCAATACACGACCATTGATAGACATTCAAGAGACCAGAAAGTCAATATACAACCTTGAATAACATCGAAAGAAGTTCAAATAGAATGTTAACTGATATGTCAGAAGTATATCTAAAGTAAATATAATCCCAGGCAACAAAAGGAATGGACAACCTAAGTGGTCGCACTAGCTAAACATGTTACCATGTCACTTTTCTGTAAAATGACAATTAAGGACATTCTTTCCTAACTATCAAATAGCTTGGGTAAGCATCCTTTGCCCTTTGCTGCCAGACATCAAAAAACTTAGATTTAGTAATATAGTCACTAACAGAACTGATGCATTAAGCTAACTACCTGTAGTATATAATATATATAAGTGTGAAACAAAAAAGTAGTAATAATGTGGGTAACTTTCCTGGGTGCTAATTTAGACTTACTGGAACTCCCAAAAAAAAAAAAAAAAAACTTGCGTCAGTGTTAAAATTGCTTAGTTTTAGTTATTTGCCTTGAAGATTTATGTTCATGGGCTCAAAAGGCTTTACCTAGTCTGCAATAGAAACAACTCTGAGTACATAATGCTGCACCAAAATTACTCTTTAGGAATTATAGTACACTCCAATCACTATTATAGCCTAAATCTTTGAAGCTGGTAGATATAATCTAGAGTTGTCAAATTGACTTGCATAATGTCATAAGTTGTCAAAATGAATCTAGAGTACATAATGTCATATAGTTCTTTCAGATTATTGTTACCTTCATCAGCTACAGGTTCAACATGGTTTTCATTATCAATGGGAGTAAAGGACACATTCCCTAGCCACAGCACCGCAGCAAGCATCGCAAAGACTCTCTCTTGGTCCTCCTTGCTGACATGAACAACATCAAGAGCTTCCTGGAAAATCAAAACATCTCTATAATGCTCACACAACAATATTTGAATATGATAAACTCACTTCTTCTTTAATCAACTAACAGCTGCTCGTGGAGCTCTTACAACCACTTGCAACCCTTTTCCAAATAAAATGTTTAATATCATAGTTCTTAAAGTGTTTAATTATAAAACAAGAATAAATTTGCAGTACCACTACAGTACGAAATTCTTCAGCATCGTCCACCCCAGAGATCGAATAGCAGTTGCTTTGGCTCAGATATTTATATTCGTATGCACTCTTGAGATTCAACTTTTCTGGAATAGAAAACAATAGGCAAGATTATATTGAAAATATTGCATACAGAGATGAATATAACACACATGAAACTATTCAAATTTCTGAATGAAAACTGCATTAAAACTTCTAAGGCTATCAGATATTTTTGGTACCTTCATTTCTACACACTACACTTATCATGACAACATTTCCCATAACAAACATACCTGAAACAGTTTCCATAACTGTTGACCCCTAAAAAAACAACTTTGCTCTTACAATATAAATGACCACAGTTACAATGACGAAGCCATTCGGTAGTTGAAACTATTAATCTATCACTAATTCCAGGAAATGCAAAAAAATGTTTATGCTTATGGTATAATAACCATTAAATAAAGCTGTGATGAGTATAATGGGTCGGCTCTGATCCTTCAATTAATTGTTTAGTAACAATTCCAGAGAAATACATTATAGTCATTCGGTGGAAGAAGCTATGGATTAATCTTTACAATTAAATGGAGACTAGGCATGTCTATGGGGATTCTCTTGGATGAGTAACTGATTTTTTTTATTGTAACCACCTTTTTATTTTGGTTTACAAGTTCCTTCAACCACTTGCAAATGGCTTTCATCAACAGCGAAATATTAAAGACTACATCTCGTGCATATTATACATAGAAGCTAGCAACTGGCCCAGCTTCTGAATTGCAAGAATTTATTATAGCACAAACTTTCTAAGATATTATTTGGGGACATTAAGTATTGAAATTTAATGTTGGATATGAAGTTATTAACTAACCTAAATTTCAGAGACAGGGCACATTCTTATCACTACATGAATAATACAAATGAGTAACTATGAGGGGTGCTCATTCTTATCACTCGATTAGGTACATGAGTAATACAAGAGAGTGATTATGAACAATCATTTTTAAAAGTAAAGTTAAGCGGAGCACAGGATACAATAATATATCTACTACAAAGTTTGGGTCAAAAGTATTAAATAAGAGGTGAGTGCCCCAGTTGATAATGTCTACAAGCTTTTATACTTAGCTCTTTAATTTTTTTGTGTCTTGAAGCATCACTGTGCACTATTCATCACTCTCAAATCTCAGTTCCTATTTTTGCAAAATACATCACATCAACTAGGTTTTGATCCACATCAACAAGTTTCATTTTTCCAGTAAAAAAAATTCTATATTATGTAAACCCTTTAAATTACTTTCACATTTTTAAGAAATTATCTTTATAGTATGAAGTAATAATATGCTGTATTGTGTAGAGTACATTTGGCAAATGAGTAATAGAGCGCCATGTTTGAGGGTGACTTCCTGACTTTCATTTTTGTATAGTTTAGAATTTACTATAATATACCTCTAGAGATAGCCATTTTGATTATAGAAAAGCCAAATACAGCAACCCTTTGGTACAAACTAGCAGAAGCAAAGGTAAATAGAGGGTAACAATATAAATGCAAAGATCATCGACCTGAAAGGCTAGCACACTATAATAGGTAACAGAGAGATCAAAACACTGAACTTGTGGCAAGATATACCTCTAAGAGCAGGTGGGGCCCCGGCACAGAGCTGATAAAATGAGTGATATGACCTTTCTCCCTCCGTGCATTGAACCACCCTCGACTGTTCAGTAAACAATTATGGAGTAAATATTTCTGTAAGGAAAAATGCCGGAACAAAATAAATGCATGAGGTATATGAAATACCTTCTCAAGTAAAACTGTTACCAGTCATAATCCACGATTGAAAAAAGACAGAATAAGATATTTGGTCAGCCTCAGAATAGTAATAACAGGTAGAACGATAAGGAAAAAAAAATCATTGTAGAATATCATGAATATGCAAGCTTACAGGTCTGAATCTTGGCACCCGATATTTTTCCGGTTCCACTGAAGTGAATTTCAATTAGTTTTCCCTGTGACAAATTTACTTGAAATAATTACTCGGAAGACATAAATCCGCTTTGGATGTCCACTGGGCATGCTCAATCTCAGATGCCCAACATCACATCCAAAACCAATCATTTTATCAGTGTAAGAAATATTTTACTCACAAAACGACTTGAATTATCATTCCTTAATGTCTTCGCGTTACCAAAGGACTCCAAAATAGGATTAGTTTTCAATATCTCATATTCTATTCCACTACCACCTCCAAGTGCAGCTAAATATTGCATTGCTATCTTTGCTGTTTCAGTTTTTCCTGCTCCGCTTTCACCACTGAACACAAAGAATTAACAAAGAGATGTCCATATCCAATTTAGAAAATCTTAGTTTGAATGGTATCCTGAACGTGTGGTATTTCTATAGATGGAAAATTATGAAGCATGTCAGTGAATTCTATTTAGTTCAGTATTAATGAGTTATCACCTATTACATGTGAAGATGACATGTCTACGGAACATTACAAGCAATTTAATGAAAAATAAATTGTATATATATGCTCAAGATCATTTTAAAATCAGTACACAAAATATAATGCTCGAGAAAAACGGCAATAAAAAACGAAATAATGTTTTAACAGAAACGTTAAGTTATAAGACAATTCCGTACATGCATGAACTTAAATTTTGACAAATGAAGATTTGTGCAACTGACCTTATAACAATAGATTGATTGACTTCATCTGGAGGATACATAAACAGAGTTAGTATTTTAATTAGGGTTTTAGGAATAATTTCGATTTTATAATGTATATAATGAAGCAGCACCCAAAATAAACGTACCTCTTATCATTTCACGTATAGCAGTATCTGTTATGGCATAGACATGTGGGCTATCATTGGATTTAGACCTGTATGCTTCAATGTAATCACTTCCATACAAAGGGACCTTCTTAAAGGGATTAATGGCAACCAGCACTGGACCTGCTTTCGTCTAGAACAGAGAGGTACAGAACCACAGATTTTTAAGATAAACGACAAGATCTCAGGAATAAATAGTACGCTTAGTGAGCATAAAATTATCAATATAGAGCTTACATAAATCATATCTCGACCATATCGATATTGAAGATTATATAATACAGCTGGTTCATTCAAATAACTTAGTTGCAATAGATCATCTACGCCATCAAGGATATCAGGATTTGCAGGAGTCAGACTATCAGAATTCACCTTTAAGACCTATATGATTAAAAATGAAAATTAACTTCACGAAAGTAGAAGTATTTTTTCAAGAGCATCAGAAGTGTGCTTACTTTTTCACCTGACAGTGATATGACTGATTCCCTCCCTGATGTTGAGAGGATCGTTGCCAGTTCCCACTTCTCATTGGGAAGTTGAAACCATGCCTGAAGCTTCTGGAAGAATGAATTACCATTCATTAGATGATGAATGTAAAATTATCCTTAGTATAGACAATAATAAAATTTCATCAAATTTAGCCTATATATATTGCGTATTGTTTTGGTATAATTTGACAATATATACATTATACTCTTTTAACAATGAGACGAAGATTGACAACTCAAACTAGAGCATAGTTGCATGGGAGAGGAAAAATATTCCCGAGCTAAACAGTTATGAACGAATCATCTTCAATTAAAGGAACAATAGATGGCCGGCACTAATTGTTTTTTACATGCTCATTATTTTTTTTCTAATCTTTCTTGACCTAATATCCCCGAATTATTTACCTGCACTTCTTTTGGAATTTTTTTAGAATGTAAAGAGTGTTTACATTGCAACAATGACAAACAAAGAGAAACTATATGAAGAGAAAATTAGATGGAAAACAATACTTTTCAGCGTGCAAACCTTAACGCTGGTAACAACTCTTTACTTTCTAGAAGTTAGCGCTTCATATCATATACTTCGATGTTACACGGATCTAAAATAGCCTGATAATGATATGATTTTTCGAAAACTTGCACCAGAGAAATTATGTCTTCGTCCAGTCAATATCAGATGATTCTTACTTTGAATTTGGAAAGAAATATAATAGAACAGATTGAAACTATGTTTGGCATATAAAAGTTATGAAAGCAGGAGTTACATATTGAATATTGAAAGAAAACTACATAAAGTTACTACTTACCTTCTTTGCGACATAATAGGTAGTGTCATTCCATTTTGATTCATTACGGAATGGTATCAATGAACGTAAAGGAGCTGCTGCAGAATTTGAAGTTCCATCACTAGCAAAAGCCTCTTCTTCTACAAGTGTCATGTCCACACTACTATAAGGTGATTCATCATCATTCCTGGCAATCTTCTCACCAATCTCACTGCCAGCTAACTCACCATTCTCAAGAACATGGTCAGGGATCATTTCTGTTCTGCTAGTATTTGCACCTTCAATCTCCCCCAAAGAATAAGCTCCAGGTGAATCCACTAACTTAAATTCAACAGGCAGAGATTTGATCGATTGAAAATATGGCAAAACTTGAGGTTTCAGTGACATTCTCTCGAAAGGGTTCCTCAATCTTGTGTCTAGCAACAAAACAAGATACCTTTAGCAATTTCAAAAAGCTAACTTTGTGTCACCAAAAAAGCAAATACCAAACTTTAACAAGGCCCATGACTAAACTGCCAACTTTAATAAAGGGGACCATAACACACTAATAATCTAACTTAGTGCTGGTCACTGATATATCAACATTGTCGCAACAATGTCTATGACTACAAGCAATGTACCCAACTTAACAACCCAGAAACCAACAATTACACCTAAACACACACTAATCCTTCCTTATCCAACACTAATCTTCATCAACATCTCGAAAAGGAAAAAACTTTATACCAAACAGATCACATTTTCACATAAATTCAAGAACCTCCACTCTCTAGTCTAAAACTCAAACTCACAATGTAGATTCACCGAAAAGATACTAACTTTCAAAACAACATCTTAAACCAATCTCCAAAATCAAATCATCAACACAAAACATAAAATACTACCTCATTCAGCATTCAACTTGTATTTTCTTCAAACAGCAATTGCTCGAGCTAGCAGATCTCAATCTCAATTCTAACACAAACCCATGAATCATATACACATATAATGATATGTTATTGATTTTTAACACAATGCAAGTTGAAAAAGAGAGTGAAGAGGAGCTGAGCAAACTGAAACCCTAGAAAGAAAAAAAGGAAAGTACAGTGAAAGATTAGTTGAGTTGAATGATGAAACTGAAGTAGCTTTAGGTTTGGTTTTAAGTCTGTCTGTGTCTGAATCACAAAAGCAAATGCTCTTCTGTCACACTCTTTTGTGCAATCTAGTACAGTGCTTCAAATCTATTGTATTTTCTTTTTTGACAAAATCCTTATTTACTTACCTGGTATTATATACATAATTTTAAAATAGAAATAGGGACCAATTCGTTGAATTTATCAGGAATTCTTTAAATACTTTTTTGATAGATTGGACATTTTTTATCAGATGGGAGTGTAATTAATCGGTAATTAGGAGGGATATTCTTAAAGATTAATCGGAAACTTTGTCAATATATATATTTTTGTAATGCTAGACGTATATTTTAGTGGGAAGTTTTCTTATTACTATTATATTTGATTTGAAATTTTTGATTTTGAACGATATATTTGGATATTTGGAAGAATTTGGTTTTGAAATATATAATTGAAGATATTTCAATATTAATATAAATATAAATATTTGAGATAACGCTCTTATTTCGTGTCATTTCACATTTATTTTAGTTATTTTGAGACAAAAACTTAAATAAAATACTTTCAAACAAAATAAATTTCTCTTTACAATGATTATGGTATGTATTCGATCCAAACAAAAAAGAGGAAATTGAGCCAAAATTTAAGTAAACCAATCGAAATCACAAATGCTAGAATCTCATATTATACGACTCGAATAATAAAATATGTATATAATTTTTTATGATAAAATCATGTCACCCGTGTTTTGAGTCATGATATTCTAGTATCAAAAAAGAAAATATGTATATAATTATTCCTACAGTCTTTTGAGTCATGAAATTTATGTTTGTGTCGTACCGTTTGAGTCATGAAATTTTAATAACAAATACGTTCCTAACCAATGGTCGCAAATAAAAGCATGCTGAACAGAGAAGGGATGAGTTGAAACTCATCCACACTGAATAGAATGGGATGCATGTGAGCTTACTTGAACCTCACTTGTGTTGATAAACAGATAATGTTAAGTCATGAGAGCATGCATGTGATGTGATCTTTTCAGAAAGAATGTTGCCTTCAAAAATCAAATCTTAAACTAGGCTCCATTTGGATTGTAATGTACATCTACATCATTTCATCATCACAGATGCAATCTTCTTGGTTCCCTCAATAATTCACTACAAATTCATAGCTTTGTTTGCATAGTAAATGTAGATTATACTTTAAAAACACTGTTCTAAAAATCCCCGAGTAATTTAAAGAAGAATTCACCGAGTTGGCGATTACAATCTGATTTGATTAAAAATTCCCGATTTATCTAAAAAGATCTTCAATAAATCTTATATAAATCCTAAATCGGTAGGTTAACTGATTAGTTCCGATGCTCGATTTCTAAAATGATGTTTAGAAGTCATATTAGTGTTCTAAATATCTAAAAAAAGCTATGAGAAAGTAGGATGGGTTGTGGGTCTGCTGCACAAACCAGCACATGCAGAGTAAAGCTTATTATCCAGAGCCCCTTATGTTATGACCTGGAGATGGCTGATGTGCAAAAAAGACTACGGGTCTGTTTGGGAGTGCTGTTAAAAATTGCTGTGCTGTCAGAAAAAGTGCTGGTAAAATAAAAGTGCTGTTGTAGAAATCAGATAACTGTTTGGTAATTTTTTGATATTTACTTATTTTGAGTTATAATATAAAAAAAATAATGTTTTTTGGTGAGGTTTTATAATGAAATTTGTAACAGCATTCTGCAAAAGCTGAAAAGCAGCTTTTTCCAAAAGCATGGGAGGACCTGCTTTTTCTAACCGCAGCTTTTCAGCTAAAAGCTGCTGTTCAGAAAAGCTGCTTTTCGATTTACCAAACAGTTTTTCACCTGCTTTTCAGCAAAAAGCTGCTGTTGCTGTCTGCAACAGCAACCCCAAACAGTACCTACAATTATGGGATAGAATTCGACTTAGACCACACCCATCGCCCCATAATGCCCTATTGCGATCTAAATTGTAACTTCGAAAAGTTGATGTCAACATCTCATCATGTTTTTCAGAAGACGTCTAGAATTTGATCGAATACACAAGGAAGTATCTTCCTCACAAAAAGCAAGATCATCAAGCTGCATCAACATGCTTTCTTACAAGTGATTATAGAACACCAAAAGTGAAAATTTTCCATTAAAACTTGTATCATTAATGGTTACGAGTTACATTAACTTCTCATCACGAAATTGTCTGCAAATGAGAGAAGGAAAAACAAGAACCATGTATAATATTGCAAGAGAAGCTAAGTAGCATCCCCACCTAGTACCTATTCTAGTTTCTTTTGGTAAAAACTTATCTTTTAGAGTACATTCTAACGCAACCTTCCAGAGCGGAAAACCACATCGATTGAGCAAAGATCAACGTATAAGTTATCATGGGGCAGCGTACGTGGCCGTTCCCTTGTGTTTGAACTTGTACAAATACCAAAACTGTAATCTGCAACTATCTGCAATCTGCTCCTACTGCTTCATAAATAGACTTGAAGCCGTCCTTTTCTAAGCACTCCGCAAGTTCTGCCTGAAAAATATTAAATTTTACTAAAATGAGCATTTCAACGAACAAGTTTCATAACACAAAATGCACCTATCCTAGAGGACCTCTTAATCAAGAATAAAGAGGCCTGTAGGTCCAACTTCCAGGGTCTGACGTGCAACATGAATTGAATCTCAGTCATGTCTTACTGCAATAATTCGATGCATGTATGATACTGTAGGTGACTCGTAAAACATTATACAATAAAGCCGGACAATAAAACCTAAAGTTTGCTTATACAAAGACTAGGCCGCGTAACAACAAAACTTTGCACAAAAATCCAGTGCTAATTACGGGTGTAGTTAACCTTCTCGTAAATAAAAGCATTATTATTTTCTCAAGTAGAACGTGGACATGGCAGGGATTGTTTTCAAAATTTCTGAAGCAGCAGAGTGACAAATGAATTCCAAAAAAAAACAGAAGCAAACAAGGAGAGATCATGTCGCCCAATTTTCGATGTCATTATTTGGTAATACCTTTATCTGAGGTATAAGAGCAGGTCCTCCATATGCAAATGCTGTATAAAGCTGAACAAGACTTGCACCTGCTCTTATCTTTTTGTACGCATCCACACCACTGGACAGTGCAAAAATTCAAATTAAAATCCAGTTCTTAATTGAATTTATTAAATTTAAACTTAAATTCGAATTAATTTTACCTGCTAATTCCGCCACAACCTATCAAAGGAACCCTTCCCTGAGAGAACAAAGACACACTTTTAGGCTTCATATGGTATTAGATTATACAGATCATTTGATAGAATAAAATGGCTATAATATTAGAAACAATTATAAGATCTTTGGTTGAAACTGCTTAATTAAAAATTTTAATATCCTTAGTCTTACATGTCATCACTCATCACTGTACAACTGAAAAACCTATGAGCCATAGATCTACTACTAGTAGATGGTCCACATGCCCATAGGTTAAAACCTTACTCCCTCTATCCCAACCGACTCAAAAGAGAAAACCATTAAGGCAATAATCACATGGACTTCATTTTGGGAGTATACTCATGAGACCCATGAATTCTGTTGTCAAAATTACAGACTAGACATTCACATAAACAATTGCGGGCAGGTCTTTGAAAGAGTCCCAGAGGCTAACTTTATTAATTGAGCTTGCAGGACGATGGAAAAATTATGGTCATGCATGGAACAAATTTATGCGGTGGGCTGTGTTCAATAGGCTTCCCCTTTGAATCTGGTTAAATAAATGTTGCATCTTTATGTAATGATGGTTGGTGGTCTTAGGAATTGGGGTAGTAGTTGAAGTACAGCAATGAAGATATCCTCTTTGTAGTTGTTCGTCATGTACGAGCTAGATGACCTTCCCTTATGCCGAAGAGGCACGGCCGTCTATGGGTTACAGAAGGGTAGGGATATAGTTATTTAATAAGATGATCACGTAATCAGAGAGTAATGAGACCCACAAATTCTGTCGTCAAAATTACACACTAAACATAACTATAAACAATTGTGGGCAATATATTTAAAAAGTCCAAGAAACTAATTTTATTGATCAAATTCAAAGGATGGTTGAAGATTATGGTTCATACGTGGAACTAATTCATGTAGCGGGCTGTTCTCAACATCACAATAGTTCAATTCAAGTGGCTTCTCCTTTGAGTATGGTGACAGAGATGTGGACGCATCTTTATGTAAAGATGAGTGGGTTGGTCTTGGGATGGTATTCAAAGTAAAGCAACGGAGACATGCACTTTGCAGGTGTTCATAGTGTACGAGATACTCCCTTCTGCCAAAGTCAAACGGCCCTCTATGGTTTAAACTTTAAAGAAGGCTAAGGATCAGGGATTCGATATGGTGATCAATTCTTAGAAAGAAAAGAGTACAGGTGATTTTATGCTTGCAAATGTTAATTCTGAAGATATTACTGTTAGCTAGCGTGATTTTCTGTTTTACTTTGGAGCTATGTTAAGAGATGGGAATAGTGTAGCCGACGACTTTGCTACATTACTGTCATGTGTACTATAAGAAAGTTAAGAGGATTATTGATGGAACAATATGCACTAACCCTTCTCATATACTACTCCAGCTAGTAAGAATTTACTAAGCGTCTAAACTCTAAAAAAATAAGATAATACAATGTATATAGCAGACGTACAGATAAGCAACATACCTTTGTTAGAATATATGTTTCCTTCAGGATATCAGTGGAAAGATTAAAGAGTGGCTTCCCACTTAAGCCACCAGATTCACTGGCTAAAGGGTCTTTACTTACAGAATCTGGTCTTGATATAGTTGTATTTGATATTATCTATAACCACCCAAAATACAACAGGGTCAAAAAAACAGTGAAGTAACATTATAGTGAGAATGGAGAAACTTATCTACCAAATTTTGTATACAGGTCAGTTGGTGGCGTTAATAATGAATCATATTTATAAGAATTTTGATATCCAGCATAAAACTGCGTTTTAAAGCTGAAGCAACAGTCAACTTCCTTCCCTACCATCACAAAAACTTGCCCAAGGTAATCTTTTCCCGTAACATAAAAATAGGATCTGTAAACATCCCTGAATACAGATTATCATTTTTTTTCATTCTATATATATAATGTTTACCCAAGATTGAGTTCTCCAAAATCTTTTTTCAAATATTGACAATCCTTGAGAACACAAAGGACAAGTCTTTCCGCAAAAAAGGTTCATATTAAAAATATAAGTTCATAACTGCAACAATGTCAATAAAGTAAATATGTGAAGAGTAGAATGAGAATCTATGTCATGTTATTACAACTGCTGATAAACTGGCTACCACAAACAATAATTTGTGGAACATGGTGATTTAAACTTAATTCAGTATGACAAGAATGTAGATGCTTTAAGTACAGCAATGAATACTAAAAAACACAGTTTTATTCTCAAAGTTTGAGTTAGTTAGCTAACCAATCCATCCAAGCGAAGAGCCAGAGCAACCTACAACAAAGAAGAAGAGACATAAGAATATCACATGGGAAAGGGAGAAGATATTGCAAACAAGATAAATCTGTAGTTCCATACAGCTGCAATATCTTCCAAGTCCTGCTTAGACAAGTCTGGGGCAATTTTTACAAGAAGTGGTGGTGGCCCCTCCTCACCCCATTGCATTTCATCACGAGCTGCTTGAACCTTCACAAGAAGTAAAAATAAGGACTTACTAGCACATTGTCATTCAAAATCTACAAAACCTATAACTATCTGCAAATGTAAATTTTAGAACCTTTTTCACCAGGTCCTTTAGCTGCTTTCTTCCTTGAAGCTGCCGCAATCCAGGAGTATTTGGTGATGAAACATTAATTACCTAAAAAAGTTATGTATACAAAGCAACATTAACGAACTTTTTAGACTTGAAAAAGAACTACATGGACAGATTTCACATTATGTAGCAAGTGGTTCAATTAATAAGCAGTCGACCTCATTCTTGCTTACATGCACAACACTATTCAATAAGGGGGTCTAAGATAATAATTAATTAACATTTACTGCCATCTACCAAGGCTTTAAAAGGCACTTTGGACAAAACCAGCAAGGAAAAAAAATCTATGCATAAATGGGAAGCTACCAAGTAGTCAGCATACTGCGACAATGTATGAACGCCTTGAACATAATCTGCGTCTGGATCTTCGCTGGTTTTGTTCTTCCCAAGATTTACTCCAAGAATTCCAGGTCCAGCTTTCCCTCCCTGTTTGACTTCATCGCTAGAGGAAGATGAGGTATTTGAAGTTTCGTCTAACTTCCTCTTACCATGCTGAGCACCTAATCGTTTTGCTACAGCAACAATTCCTTCACTGTTGAAACCACACCTGTTTATAATAGCACTGTACATTGAAAGCAGACTTACATGTCAGATTTTAAGACAGAACTCTCCACAGGCCTAACCAACTTGGGAAAAGAGTAGAGCACAAAATAAAATTCCAGAAAATACTTATGCTATTGTCAAAGAAAACAATTTCAAACGCAAAAGGCAAGAGAAAGCTTTTCTTTTACTCAAGTTGGCTATTCAAACATGTGCTATATTATATTTACGATCAATATCAGGATCAAGTAACCATTCCCATTTGAAAACAACAAAATATCTACGGAAATGCATGATATACGAACTTTCACATCGCAAAATCATAAGAATGTGTAATTATCAGAGTTATAGAGACAGAATTAGAACCATTTGTCTTGCATACCATAATTATAACATCACAGAAAGGGCAAACTTAGGAGTTGCTTAAATTATTATTATTATTATCATAATAATTATTATTAGTATTAGTATTATTATTATTATTATGATAATTATTATTATTGTTATTATTTTTGCGAAATAGTGCATTCTAGCTCTTTCTGGTAATGCCAATAGCACCGTGACATCCCATTTAGACAGAGGAATTTAGCACAGCATGAATGTAAGTAAAGATAATTAGGCAAAAGAAACATACTTACCCTTCACTCTTTAATCTGAAGATACGGGGTTTGGGATTACCGTCCTGTGGCACAGGGGTTACTGACCCAACCTCGACAAAGCCAAAACCTATCCCAAGCAAGCCGTCAACAGCCTCTGCATTTTTATCAAAGCCAGCAGAAAGACCTATAGGGTTGGAGAACCTCCTTCCCCAAACTTCTAGTCCTAATATTGATGGATCTGGTCTCTTTTCCCTTGGAACCCAACCACGAGATGCAGCTGCCACAGCTAATCGATGAGCAACTTCTGGATCCAGCAACGCAAAGAATGGATTGACAACTTTTGTTGCCGAGAATAGCCATCCACTGCCAGGAAGATGCTACATAAATCTTTCCACCAAATTTAATGATGCAATCTATAAATTATCATTTTTGATGAAGTTTAATTTCATTCACCTTCTGTAGATATAGCACCTAAGATGTATTTATTTACAATTAACTTGAGACATCGATAATCTGGTAGAAAATCTACTTCTGTTTCTCATTTTTATAAGTACTTTCTACTTCTGTTTCTCATTTTTATAAGTAATGGAATACGACATCACCATTGAGTTTTAGCAAGACTTATAGACTTGTATAAGTTATATAGAGTACATAAATTTTTATTTGTTTGCTAAATATATGGAGAATAGATATATGTGCAATCAATTTAACTTTTTGCCAAATTCATTTTATAAATGCTTCAGGAAGGAATACCAAAATGTAGCTTCATCCACCGTACTTGCATAAGCTCCCCCACCTATAAGCAAGCCAATAGTAGCTCCTGTCAACAATCTTCCCTGCAATTGAGTATTACAGCTACTTCAAGTCATGAAACAATTAGACATCTAACAGACCCTCTTAACCAAAAGTTTTTTGACTTCTTTCAGTAAACCAGATTTTGAATCACATAAACTCTACATTTTTTTTCCTTTGTTTTAAACATCTGGATATATGTTATACAGAGTGTTAGAGCCAATTCTCAGTTCCTCACATAAGGTGTAAGAGTACAAAGATAAAAACAGGTATGCCAGAAAAACTTGGACACCATGCATGTTCATCAGGACAAGGAGTTCACCTCGTTGAGGCCCAATTGAGGATAACAACCAACGAGTTTCGGGCGAGGGCTAATAGCCGGCCGGCCCGTGTAAATATCATCGCTGGCTGATAACATGAGTTTAATAGCTAATCTGGTGCAGGGGTACACACATTATTACTTTTCACTCATTTGCATATATTTTTCTCGATGCCTATTATGCAACCAATCACTCTTAAGTCGATCACTTATTTCCTCAATATTCTCAAGATTTCTGTTCTTACAAAATTCTGCCATCAACATAGTACTAAAATAAAAAACGAAAATTTATCATCCTGACCAAAGTCAATTTTTTTCAACATGCCAAACAAAATAAAGGGTTCTTTTCGATTTCAGCACAAACATTAAAGACCCTTAAAATCAACAACATTGGCACAAAGCTTTAATCTTTCTCATAATACCCTTAAAATTCCCAAAGGCTAGACAAAATCAACAACATTAAAGACCAAAAGGGCACATGTATACATACAAAGCATACACATTTATCACAATAACAAGAGCTAGTCATAGATAAAAATGGAACCTTTCTGGAAGACTGAGGAAGCTTAGGCCTGGCAGCAGCAGAATAAAATCTTGAACCTAAATTTAGCTTCTGACCCAAATTCTGTCTCATAAATTTGACCCCAACTCTTGCCCACATCTTCTCTAACTTCAAAATTTTCACCCTCAAAAACCCAAATCAAATAAATTAAGAAGGCTTAAAAATCAAAACACAACAATACCCAGTTTCAAGAAATAGAGAACAATCTAAAATTATAGATACAGCACATATGTATGTAGGGGAAGAGTTGGGGGAATTGGGTATGGCGGTAAAGGGTATGAAAGAATCAAGAAAAAGAGAGGCTGGTTAAATTGAAAGGTTTATGAAGAGAGGATGGGAGGGGTTTTAGCAATTTTTTTCTTGTGTTTGTTTTCTATATTAAATTTTTATTATGGGATTTAACAAAATAATTAGAGGTTCTAGTTATTTCCTATTCTCCAAGTTTTGGTATGTTTTAAAAAATTGCTTTTTACTGTATCTCTTCATTACAAATTTCGGCTCGCTTTCACATCTTCTTAACCCTCATGTTGTTGAAAAAATTATCAAACGCATCACCAAGTAATTAAAAACTTTCAAAATCATCATTCTTTGTCAGTTCTGTTAAGTAATTAACGGAAAGTTCAAAAAAAATGGAAAAAAATCGTGAAAATTCTGAAAAAATTCAACAAAATCTGATTATTTTTTTTGAAAAATGTGAATAAAATAAAAGAAAATCAAAAAATTAAAAAAATAGAAAACAAAACGTTTCAAACCTTTTTTTTATTCTTTTCATTTTTTCTAAAATTCGAAAAAAAAAACTTGCCACCTAATTTTTTTTCAAATTTTTTCATACTCTTTTAAGATTTTTGAATTTTTTCAGAATATACTTGAACTTTAGAATTTTTTTCAGAATTTTTTGAATTTATTATGAATTTTTTGTTTTTTCTCCAGATTTTTCTGAATTTTTTAAGAGTTTTTCAGATTTTTTTCATTTTAAAAAAAAATGTTTTTGAACTTTCCGTTAATTACTTAACGGAACTGATGGGGAATGATGCTTTTGAAAGTTTTTAATTACTTGATGATGTGTTTGAAAGTTTTTTCAACAACATGACTCAATTGCAAGTTTCCAGCTAGGTTAGTGATGAATTAGCTATTTAACCCATTTCATATATATTAGAATATATATTTGATATTTTCTTTCCATTTTTATAATCAGTATCATATTAATTATACAAAAATATACTCCATTTCATTAGTATTCCATTACTATTTTCATGACAATTTCTTAAATTACGTGAGCAAATGAAGGATTGAAGGGAGGGTAAAAATTACTTAAGGCAAGCGTAAACATAGGGCGGTTTGAAAAAGTTTAAAAAAAGTACTTGCTTCGATGAAAGAAGCAGATTAAAAATTAGAATTAAATTAAAGTTTATAAATGATTAATTGTTTGGAAAGGAAGCAGAAGTGCTGAAACATAGGGGTCATTTGGACAAACTTAAAAAGTGACTTTTTGCTTAAAATAAAAAAATGAATTAGAAGTGAGAAGTAGATAAGTCAATAAAGTGTTTGAAAAAGAAGTAGAAGCTCGTGAGGGAGGCTAGTATTCTCAATTTCTCAAAATTGCTTTTACTTATTTACACAAACGGGTGAAGAAGAACGGAAGTGGAACTTCCCTGACCAAACAGACCCATGATACTCTCAGCTTGATTGTGTTTTTTTTTGACAGAAAAATAATAACGGGGTGTATTCGATTGGAATTTTACTGAATTGTTTTTTCGTACATGGATTTTAATGAATTGTATGTGATTTTGATTTTCTGCGGATTCTTGATAAAGTGTCGCAGAGTTGATAAGAGTTAAGCACAATGCTTCGAAATCCCATTGATATTTTGATGAGATTTCAAAAAATTTAAAATACACGGAAGAATGTCACAAAATCCATCATTTTATGAAATCCAAAAAAATCCATCAGTATTTGAATACCATCAGATTTTAATGGATTTTAAATAATACCAATTGAACATCATTGGATTTTAAAGTATAATTTAAAATCTCAATTGAATACCACTAGATTTTGTAGCATAATTTAAAATCCCAATTGAAACCTCAAGATTTTAATAGATTTCAAACAATCCCAATCGAATACCCTCAAATTTCATGAATAAAAAAAATGCTTTAAAATCCCAATCTAATACACTCCTCTAAAACTCAATTTGATTGTTAGTTTATATAAACCGGTTAAAAAAAGTAGAAAGTAGAAACCATATTATTATCAAAAAAATAGCCAAGAATACTGTCAGCCAAACAGGTACATAACAGGGTGTTTTTCCCCCTTACAAACGAGGCAAATCAAACTTGATCAAAAAAGAAAAGAGGAGATATGATTATTTGTGTCTCAGCTTCTGGTATCGGCTCTTTACTTTCATAGTTTGCTTCTTTTTCGGCCATTTCAGCCTCAAGTTCATCAATCAATTCCTAAGCTAACCTCTCTACTTTATCAGTCATGTGTTGTTTGAAGTCATCTTGATATTGAGACCTTGAGATATAACTTCCATTTCAGCAACAAGCCTGAAGTTGTTTGGCTGAGAATAATAGAATAGGCACAATTTTTACGAAAATATGAATATTTATGATAGGCGGGAAGTTGTTTACCCACCACACCATTGATCATTGAAAATTCCCGTGATTTTAAAATACTAGATCGTAACAAAACAAATTTCTTCACTTTCTAATAATTTCAAATACCAAGAAACTAGTATTTTTCAAGGAATTTAATTCTAAGATGCAGCCAGAGGCGGATCTAGACACAAAATCTTTGGGGGGCACCAAGCAAATTTTCAGAAAACATCAATATATTTTCAAATTTTGGGGGGACATTTCTATAATTTTGAAAATTTTAGAATGGTGAAAAAATGTAAAAAAAAAATTTAGAGGGGGGCACGTGTCCCATGCCTCTTCCTAGATCCGCCCCTGGATGCAACCAAACCATATGTGTGTGTTTAAGTGTGTGTACTAGAATTTCTTTCACCATGCAGACTCACCCAGGCCCAGCCAAACTTATGACACGGAATTGTAGCTGTTCTGGGTAATACTAGTAGTGTAATTCCTATTCATTTCACCACAAGCAGTGCCGCAGAGGCAAAGCTGCTATAAACACCGTCCACAAATATGAAATATTCGACTCTCATCACTCCTTCTCCTTGTCTTTGATCCTTTATATTGCATCAGGCATGTCTTGTCGTTTTTATTTTTTGTTCAACTTAAGGCGAGTACAAGCCTACGGGTCTTTTGTACTTTAACCCGCGACTCTACATGTAAAGAGAAATTAATCTTTTAACTAATGTTGAATAATTTTAGGCCGTGTTTGGTTAGCGAACGATAAATTAAATTATTTTTCCTAGGGTCATGTTTCCTGACAACCGCGTATCAGGAAAGAGTTACGTAACACACTGTACGGGACTGTTAGATCTATATTTCAAGGGCTCATATCCAATTTTTTTAAGGTATCCGCGAAAAGGAAAACTCCCTTTCCGCGGATATTTATAGCGGATATCTTAAAAAAAATTGGATCTGAGCCCTTGAAATATAGATCTAACAGCTCCCGTACATTGTGTTATAAATCAAACATATTGGAGCACTTGTTTGAATTAGTTTTTCAAAATTAGTCTTTTAAAGTTCAAATCGCTAATTATCAAACACCTAGCGTCCACCAGATCAAATTTCTGATATTACCCCAAACTCAACTCCAACTTTTTCGCAAATCTCTTACTTCCAAACATACAAGTCTAAACCTTTGATGCTGCGTGCAAAGTGGCATGTGAGGTAGCTTATGTTATAATGGCCGACTTAATACTACCAAAAAAACATAGTTTTCAAACCACTATTCTATGCAGCAATTGCCTGACTAGCTAGGGTTTCTTCTTCCATTAGAAAAACTCAGATATGAACAGGTAACTTCTATATTATTTCTCAGCTGGTTATATTAAACATTAAGAACCAGCATCTTTCTGCAGAAAAAAAACCCGCCAATAATATGCTGCATCGATCACTTGCTTGTCAGATATTCGACTCTAAATTTATTAAATTTCATGCAAGATTCCTCATTGATATTCCTCCATAACATTCTGGCCTCAGCCATGTCTTGTCGACTTCAACTTTTCTTCGATTATTGACTAACCAAATATTCGCATTCTTATAATTGATAATCGAGTTCAAATATACGAATGAATAAAAGCCTTTAAATTATCCTGAACAAAGCTGCTTTTGCTGCTCTGTATATAGACCTGACCAGCCCTGGTGCAGAAAAAATACACTTTTTTCACCAAAATGAACATTTTTTCATCTTGTACAAAACTCTCCCCTTTGACCTTTTCCCACTTTCACTTTCTCACTACTTATCTAGTAAACCTGCAGAGAGCACATATGCTTTTCAGTTTTCACTCATATTATTACTTATGGGAATCAGAAACCGAAATAAGTCGGTGTTATAAATTAAAAAAAATAATTATTTACTAATGTAAATTAGTTATATTTTAGAATATAGGTATAATTGATTTTTTTTTTTAAAAAGGTGATTTTTCCGATCAAATGTGATTCAGTCTGAATTAGTTTTCCCTGATTCCGCTTCCTATATGATCTGAAATTGAAATGATCCGGTTATAAAAAATTTAAAAATAATTATTTACGGATCATTCAAGATTAGTTATATTAATTTTAGAAACTAAATATGATTAAAAAATTTAAAATACAAACAAAGCGTTGATTGATTTTTCAGATCAAGCCCGTAATTCACTCCAGGTTAGTCTCTCCTGATTCCGTTCCATACAGATTGTTTGTACTATAAAGCCAAGAAACACACTATAAAAACACCATTCCATCAATCCATTCTTATTCAAATGAGGTGCAAATACATAGCTAGCTTGCATTGTGTTTTTAGATGGAGGTTGTGATAGTTATGTATTGCGAGCCATATATTTTAGTAAGGTACGGTAAGAAGAAGCTGAGGAGGTTGTTATGGAGAGCTAGAGCTCATATTGAGAGACACATCAAGTGGAAGAAGATGGAGAAGCAAAGAATCAGCTTTCATTATGATCATTTCAGCTACTCCCTCAACTTTGATAATGGTGACTTTGGTTTTCTCTGCTAGTGTCAAGATTGTGACAAATTTATCAGCTTGTATTTTGGTTTCTGTCTTGCAGTCTAAATAAAATGTGAGATCACTTGTGTATTTTATTTTCTCGACAGTTCAAATTCCTGTATTTTTTAATCTGTGTTCTTCGTTCTAGTGATGAGTTTCGGAGCTACATAGAGCCGGTGGAGTCTAAATCCGATCCGCTGCTAGAAAATAAAAAATTACAAATGAAATATCGAGCATTGAGCATTAGAGACTAATGTAGCAAAAAGAGAGTTTTTTGCAGGGCGAAATGTTGAACAGCCCCTCTTACTTTCATCTCGTTAATCGTTAATAAGAGCATCTCCAATGGCGTTAGCTATAATCGTTGGCTAAATTGGACCTGTAAGAGCATCTCCAATCATCTAAAGTCCTTAGCTAAAAGGTGAATTGGCATACTGAAAATAAAAAGATTTAGCCAACAGCTCCAAAAATTCACCTCCAACCATGATGAGCTGTTGTCTATAAATTTAGCCAACCTCCTATGGATGGCTAAATTTGTCGAACCTCTACAGATCTGTAAGAAAATCTGTAGGAAGATTGTACATCATTTATTACCATATTGAACTGATATATTCTATTTTAACAATTTAAAATATTAATAACATACTATTTTTAAATTATAGCCAACCAATATAGCCAGTATCATTGAAGCAAAATGTCTTATAGGTTCAACAAATTTTACATAATGTCTTACAGGTTCAATTTAGCCAACGATTATAGGCAACGCCGTTGGAGATGCTTTAAGATATTATGTATAATTTGCTGAACCCGTAAGACATTTTACTTCAGTGGTATTGGCTATATTAGTTGGCTATAATTTAAAAATTGTATGTTATTAATATTTTAGTTTGTTAAAATTGAAGATATCAGTTCAATATGGTAGTAAATGATGTGTAATCTTCTTACAGATTTCTTACAAGCCTGTAGAGGTTCGATAAATATACCCATCCATAAGAAGTTGACTAAAATTATAAACAACAGATTCATGTGGTTGGAGTGTGATTTTTTTAACATTTTGGCTATATTTTTTATATTTGGTATGTCAACTCATCTTTTAGCTAAAGGTTTTGTGTGGTTGTAGATGCTCTAATATAGTTTATTACTTTGGATCAAATAAGTGAATGAGGAGTGCTAGATACACATATCAGTGCAAAAAAATTTGCACATAATGTATGACAATTGATGTGGTGGGTTTTAATCAGAAGAGTTGTGTAAATACAGGCAACAATTTTGTACACAATTATGTACACAAAACATAACATTTTTTCAGTGAATCAATTAGATTAAACATTAAACATTAAACCTTTACAAAAAAAAAAAAAAAAAAAACATTAAACATTAAACAAAAATATTCTTGATTATTTATTTTAAATCAGTAGGTTTTGCTTTTCCATTCGTGTTCGCCCTTATAGCTCAGTGGTAGAGCGCCAGTCTTGTAAACTGGAGGTCCGTAGTTCGATCCTGCGTGAGGGCACTTTTTTATATGTCTATTCTAGCTTTACTAACCTGATTACTTGAATCCATTCTAGAATGATGAAGATAATCGCTCTCCACCATAATTTTTATTTTTTTACTTTCTTGGTTGGTAATAGGTATTAGAATATTTCCGCTTGTTACTAATTTTATTTATTACTAATTTATTATGTTAGACAAATATAGTGTAATGACCCACTTTAACAACATCCTTTTAGAATCAGCTCTTTTTTGTTGGTCTAGATTAGATTATCCCAGAAAATATTAACTAAACATCTCCGTTAAAATACTTTTTCAACATCTCCGTTATATTAAAACTATTTTTGATTAAAATTATATTAATATATTTATATATAATCTACACGAAATGATTGCCACCTCTAATCGTACCAAATATTGGACTAATGAGATTAGCTCTATTATCAGATATTTTTTATTTTAGAATTTATTTTAGATGAGAACAAGAAATAGAAAAAAAATTAAAATAATTTCCATCAAAAATCAAAAAACCTCAACTATAATCAAATACAAATTTAATCAAGCATATTTTTTTCAAAACATTATTTTTCAACGCCCATGCGGAGCGGGCAAACATACTTTTTTATTCCAGATGCAAGTGCTTTGTTGCCAAAATAGGCTAAGGAAGTGCTAAAACAAAATCTCGATAAATTAATATCTGATAAGTAAATAGTCACTCGAACCCGATTCCTAATGTTAAGTGATCAATTCACCAAAAATCTGAAGATGTCGGGTGATCAATTTTTATTTCAAGTAGTAAGATAGTAATCTAATTATGTTGATTTAGTTTGGATATCTAGTTGCAGTGGAAAAATCAACAAGAAGAATGAATGTGGCTGAGGCAAGGACCACTACAAGTCTACCAGTGGCCCAGATTCTAACCTACCACAAATCATGTTATACTTTTAGGAGCCCTGGTGGGTCAGCCAGCCTCTCAACAATTCTATGCCTCTTATTTCCCCTCTACAGTTGTATAGCCAGCTGATAAGATAACCAATTTCTCCTGTTTGCTCACTACCAGTTTACATTTGCCAATAATTCACATGTTGCTTCAACCACCACAAACCAAATCCTCCTTTCTTTCATTGCCAACATTGTTAACATGCAAAATGCAAAGCCTAGTAGACCCATGGACATGTACTTCAGTACTGGTAATGATATGGAACAGTGAAAGATTAAGAAATCAAACCAAACTCACCCGCCATGTCCTACTCGGAAGTAGTCCGGATACGAATATAGGTTTCCGCAAAAGGAAGACCTCAGTTTTTGATCCGAGATGACAAGTATGCAAAATTGAATCCAAGAATTTTGGAATGTAAGCTACTTCATGAAATATATACAAGTAAAGGGCTTGTTTATTCGTCTCCTGTAATTTCATAGCAATGCAGCCCAACAATTAAAGACTGGTAGGTGAAGATCTTGAGATAAGTAGAAAGTATGAAACTGCAAACCTCTGCCAACCCTTTGCAGAATTATCTTCGTCTAAAATTGTACAAGCTAATTTAACAATCCAAGGGTAATGCCGCAGAATGGGAACAACAATTCAATAATTTACCATCATCACAATTCACACAGAAGCAATACACTGAATGTATGGTAAAAGTAATACAGATAGATATTAAGCTCACTCGTATCGAAATAAATAGCATTGAAGCATAAAATGAAATTAGCGATTAGTAATATCGAATTAAATTAGGGGAAATGACAAATGAAGGAAACAAATGGGCTTTTTATTCACACCATAGGTACCTCCCAAAAGCAATCCACAAATACAAGAGACTCATTATTTCACACTGACAATTCTAGAAATGGGTAGAATTAACTTCAAACAGAGAGCTTATGCAAAAGAACCATTGCTTTTCCATAATAACAATGGTCCCTTCAAGGTTAATTTAACCAGAATACAACGTAAATACGGAGGAGAGAGCAAGAAACAACCTGCCAAAGCCGCTAAACTCATGCCATAGCACCCACTGCCCAATGTGACTGCAGTAAAATTGTACCCAGGAAACAAAACACCAGCCAAACCTCCCGAAATATGCAACACTGAGTCACCATTACCGCAATAGTCCTCAATAACCAGCATATAACGCTACAATGACCACGCCATTCCTCAACAACCATGTACCCCGATGATAAACAACCACATTTGCAACAACCATACAACCAATTCTTGAATATAAGATATGTTCTGAACATCCAAAAAAAATGAATTCCACCGGAAACCTCCAACGCTCCGGTGTACACATATGGTAATCGGAACTTTTCCAGTCCGTTTCCCACAAAAAACATTAGGCTTAGTTACGAAACTAATATCATCTCAAACAACCACAATTTCACCACAATCTGGATGCTACTGATTGAACAAATTGTGCGCACTCTCATTTCAACCTCCATTACGAAAACACTCACTAAACCCTAAACCCTAACTTAAATATCTCACACAACAAATTCATATACATAGAACATTCACTAAAGTTTTCGAGAATTCATCGAGAATCCTCTTCTCTCCTGCCACCGGACAACGAAGCTAGCAAATTCAAATGCCCTTGTGAAATTGGAAGATAATTCCCAACCCTAGCCGCCGAGGCTTCTCCAATTGCTTGTTGTTGCATAAACCTAGAAGCTAAGGCATTATTCGAAGCCATAGTCACCGGAGAAGGCACCACCATGTCATGCGGCGGAGCGGCGAAGCTCCACACCTGGCCGAAGTCGGGTCGGGTCGGCAAGGCCCAGAACCCGCCGCCTCCGGGTCGGGTCGGGTCATGTCCGAGATGATCGTTTTTGTCGCCGTTTTCTTCGTCGTCGTCGCGGGCGCGTTTCCCGAGGAGGAACGCCGTCGGGTACTGAGCTGGCTTCTGGTCGAGGGGGGACGATAGGGACGGCGTGGTGGCGGAGCTCCGTACGGCGACGGTGGAGAAGCTCGCCGGAGTCGTTCCCGTTCCGGTGGCAGCGATGATAGACGGCTCAGCCTGCCGGAGGAGCCACTCGATGGTCTGGCCGTCGGACTTGTGGCCGAGCTCGCGCGTGAGCTGAAACACACGCGCCGCGCAGATGATCGGCATGCGAATGCGGCGGCCGCGGCCGTCGACCTTGCTGTGCCGGTCCTTCGCCGGCGGCTTCTTCACCGGCGCGGCAACAACCGTGCGGGGAGCCTCGATGATGGCGCCGGCGTTGGTGAGTCCGTCAGACATGTTAGAATTATTCGAGAGAGAAAGAGAGAGAGTGAGGTGTTTGGGAGAGAGAGATGGGAGAGAAATGAGAGAGAGAGAGAGAGAGTAATGATTGAGAAGGTGGTGGAGACAGGAGAGAGAGCACATGGTCTAGTGGGGTCCACTGATACATTCACTCACTTTGTTGTCGTACATAGTTACAGAGAGAGTTGTTGCTACAGCTCATGAGGAAAGTGAAGTGAAATGCAGTACTGTTTTGGTAGGGTTCTGGCTCATTCAAGCGCTGTTTGGATGATTTGGGTATAATTTTATTGTAATATTCCTAATTTTTAGATCAAAATAATAAATCAATAAATAATAATAATAATAAAGAGTAAAATTAGATTATGAGTAAAATTCATAATTTGATTAAAATGATGAA